>NC_052146.1:52480359-53180724 GCF_902713615.1 Scyliorhinus canicula
CCTCCATTGCGGATGCTGGAAGCTGTCCTCACTAACCTGCAATTCCACCCAGTGTGGGCATGATACAAAATAGTGGTGGCTGAATACCCCGTGTCCACCACCCCCGCCAGTAAATTCCTGCTCAAAATTAAAAAGTCTGTCCGGGAATAAATCTTATGAACATGCGAATAAAAAGAAAATTCCTTCCCCGTCGGCTGCCTAAACCTCCATAGGTCGACCCCCCCCCCCCCCCCCCCCCCCCCCCCCCATTTGCTCCATGAACCCTATCAGTTCCTTTGCCATTGCTGGCACCCTACCCGTTTTTGAACACAACCGGTCCAGGCCGGGATCTATGACTGTGTTAAAAACCCCTCCCATAATCAGCTTGCGTGAGTCCAGGTCAGGTATCTTCCCCAGCAACCTCTTTATGAATTCCATGTCATCCCAATTTGGCGCATACACATTAACCAAGACTACCTTCGTCCTCTCTAGCTTACCGCTAATCATGACATAACGCCCCCCCGCCCCCGTCCGAGACTATACTGCCCACCTCAAATTGCACCCGCTTGTTGATCAAAATCGCAACCACTCTGGTCTTGGTGTCAAGCCCCGAATGAAAGACCTGACTGACCCAACCCTTCCTCAGCCTGACTTGATCCGCCACTTTAAGTTGTGTCTGCTGCAACATTACCACGTCCTTCTTCAGAGCCCTCAGATGCACAAACACACGTGCCCTCTTGACTGGCCCGTTCAACCCAGTAACATTCCAGGTTATCAGTCTAGTTGGGCGGGCACCGTGCCCCCCCTCCGCCGATCAACCATCCCCTTTCCTGGGTCCACCACCAGCCCATGCGGCGCGCCTCCAGCGGCCCGCCTCCTGGCAGCCCCCACCCCTTACCTCCTCACTGTCCCGAAACCTAAGTCCCTCCCTCGTCAGCAGAATAATACCCCCCTCTCCCCCCCTAGCAACAACACTTTGTAACCTAACCCGTGCCATAAACTAATCATTTGCCACTTTGCTTCTGTAGACTAGCTCACCCAGCTAGCCTGGTGGTCCTCGCCTTCGGCGCCAAGTGTCTCTCATCTATTGTTCCCTCACTCCTCCCTCCGCCCATCGAAACCAATTCCCTCATCAAACCAAACCCAAATAACCACCCAGTTAAAATAAGAGACAACCCAGAGAAAGAAAAACACACAGAAAACCTCCACAATAGTGCAATTCAAAGTAATACCAAGTAAAAAGCCCCACCAGCCACCCCCACCAAAATACCGAATACCTGCAGAAAGCGAATAACTTTTACTTCCCCCTTCTTCAATCAAACTCAAATACAGAAGAGAAATGACAAGAGAAACATATAAACATCACTCAAAAAGTTGCAACTTAAAACAAAAAGTTCTCAGTTCAGCACCAGCCCTTTCCTCTTGGCAAAGTCCATCGTGTCTTCGGGCGACTCAAAATGATGGCGCTGGTCCTCGTGCGTAACCCAAAGACGCACCGGGTATAACAAATTTATCCGCTTCTTGAACAGGATCGCCTTAACTTGGTTAAAGCCTGCCCTCCTTCTGGCCAGCTCCACGCTCAGATCCTGATAAACACGCAAAATGCTGTTGTCCCATTTGCAGCTCCGCGTACGCTTGGCCCACTGGAGAACACACTCCTTGCCCAGGAACCTGTGGAACCGGACCACCATCACCATTGGGGGGGGGGGGGGTCCCCCGGCCACGGCTTCCTTGCCAGTGCTCTGTATGCCCTGTCCACCTCCAATGGTCGGGGAAAAGCCCCCTCCCCCAGAAGCTTCTGAAACATACTCGCCACAAATACACCAGCATCAGCACCTCAGCCCCCTCCGGGAATCTGACAATTCTTAAGTTCAGCCGGCGTGCTCTATTCTCTAGGTCCTCTAACTTCTCCAGCAGCCTTTTTTGCTGATCCTTCAGCATCCCCACCTCCAGCTCCACCACAGTTTGGTGCTCCTCCTGGTCCGCCAGTACTTTCTCCAACTTCTGAATCGTCCGATCGTGGGCACCCAGCCTGCGCTCCAGCCGATCGATCGATTCCTTTATCGGATCTAGACAGTCCCGTTTCTGCCTGGCGAAGCCCTCTTGAATGACCTGCATCAGCTCCTCCGTTGATGGTTGGGCCGTCACAGCAGGGGTCCGGACCGCAGCCATATTGTCTTCTGCCGCAGCCTCCACCTAGCCCTTGCTTGTCTTCCTATTTCTCCCTTTTCGAGCCCTTGGGGTTCTTCGTTCCATACACCAATGTGTGGAACCAGAGCCAGATGGACTTCACCTTCAAAGCCAGCGCTCAAAAATGCAACAAAGTCAGGGGGAAAGGTCCAAAAGTCCGGCCAGAGCGGGAGCCACCAAATGTGTGACTTACTCCCTCATAGCCACCACCGGAAGTCCAGTATTTTCCTTTTTAACCATAAGTTCACCTCACAGCTTCATTCTAGTCTTTCTCTTGTGTCAAAGAAATACTCCTCCCTTAGGAGAACTATGAATCCTGAACAATAAACAAAAACTGCTTGGACTTTTGCTAAACAAGTTTAACCGCTATTTGGACTTTTTTGCCATTGGACAAATGAACTTTGGGCTTCATGTTGAGGTTTCAATTTGACTTAATTCTGCTCATTTTCAGCAATAATCAACAAAGCAAAATCTACAGCTTGCACATATAAAATCTCTGAAGGGGGTGTATCAGATTAATAAATCATTCATGCCATGTCTGCACAGATGGTTTTTGCAGCTGGAGCTGAGTATTTAAGGTTATAATAACACTGAGTTATATCCAAAGCTGGAAAAAAAATAACAAGACAAGACAAGACAAACAAGAAGTTTGCATACATTTTCCCTTTGGCTCCTAGTTGACACAGGTCAGTTGGACAAAGCAAAGTTCTTTCAAGCAAGAGAAGAGTAACACCACAGACTTTGGAGAAGTGGGATGAAGGAAGGACTTGTATTTACATAACTCTTTTTATGATATCAGTACGTTCCAGAGCACTTTGCAGCCAATGAAGTACGTTTCAACTGTCGTCACAGTTGTAACGTTATCAATTTGCGCACAGCAAGATCCCACAGAAAACAATGTGATAATGACTAGATAATCTGTTTTAATGATATTCTCTGAAGAATGGCCATGACACCGGGAGAACTCCCTTGAGCTTCTACAAGTAGTGCCAGTGGACTTTTTAACATCTTCCTGTGATGGCAGAGGGAACTTCAGTTTAACTCAAGATGAGACCTCTGAGAGTGCAGCATTCCTCAGGACTGCAGTTTAGCCTACATCATGTACTCAAGTGTCTGGAGTGGGTCTTGAACCTTCAGCCTCCTTACACAGGTGGAAACTACCTTTGACAAATTGTTATATCTGTTGTTCTTTCACAATTAGAAAATGCCAAACTTAAAGGAATTTGTCATTCTGTGCAAATGTAAAATGAAGAGTACAAAATAAAAGTATTTTATAAAATACTTTAAGGTGATCAAAATATCTGAATGTACTTTGCAGGTGCAGAATTAGACACCCTGCCAAATAAGGAGACATCAGAAATTATTACATGTGACCAAATTGTTGGTCAAAGAGGTGGGTACCCGAAATGAGTCTTCAATAACCTGCTAGCAGGCCTAGGTTTTAGATTTTAATTTAGTAGTATTTAATTTGCCTGCTTAACTTGACCACTTTTAGAGACTTTTCCAACATATAAATTCTGTAATAGACTGCCGATGCCAAACCATCTTTTTCTACTAACACCTTGGGCGCGATTCTCCGCAAATGCGGCGAGTCGTAAAGGCTGCCGTGAAACTGGCCGTGTTTCACGGCAGCCTCCGCGCCCCCTCCCAGGACCCGATTCTCCCCCCCGGGCGGGGCTAGCAGCGTGGCGTGAAGCACGGCATCGCGGGCTTAGCGACCGTCGCTAAGCCCGCACGCCAAGCGTCACGGCGGCTGACGCGCACGATGACGTCAGCCGCGCATGCGCGGGTTGGACGGCTCCAACCCGTGCATGCGTGGATGATGTCATCGCGCATATGCATCAAACCCGCGCGTGCGCGGGCCGTCATGCCCCTCAGCCACCCCGCGGACTGATCCTGCGGGGCGGCGGAGAAAAAATAGTGCGCGGGTATTGGACCCGCTGCCTGCGATTGGTGCCCACCGATCGCAGGCCCATGCTACCCTTGGCACGGCCGTGGTGCGGCCGTGCCAATCGGTGCCATGGTTGTCCAGGATGGCACTTTGCAGCCGTTTTCACGAACGGTGAGAGCAGGTGTGTTTGCGTTCGTGAAAACGGCCGTAAAGGCCTGGGAACTCGGCCCATCGGCCTGGGGAGAATCGCTGTTTCCCGTAAAAAACGGCGAGCAGCGATTCGTGTCGTGGGGCGTCCATGGGGGGGGGGGGGGGGGGGGGAGAATAGCGGGAGGTCGGGAAAAATGTCGGGAAGGCCCTCCCGCTATTCTCCGACCCGTCGTGGGCAGCGGAGAATAGCGCCCCTTATCTAAAAGAAGCCATTTTGTGATTTGAACAATGCTGGCAAACTATGCAACATTTTAGCTATAAATAATAATCTTTATTGTCACATGTAGGCTTACATTAACACTACAATAAAGTTACTGTGAAAATCCCCTAGTCGCCACATTCCAGTTCATAGAGGGAGAATTCAGAATGTCCAAATTACCTAATAGTACGTCTTTCGGGATTTGTGGGAGGAAACCGGAGCACCCAAAGGAAATCCACGCAGTCACAGGGAGAATGTGCAGACTCAGCACAGACAGTGACCCAAGCTGGGAATCGAACCTGGAACCTTGGCGCTGTGAAGCCATAGTGCTAACCACAGTGCTACCATGCCGCCCATTACTAGTATTGTAAAGTAGCAACCAACTAACAACAGGTGATTATTAGAAGCAGTACCTCAATTACTATATAAAGAATAAGTATTTAAATCAGGTGATTAATAAGGTTTGGTTTCTATTTATTTCTCTTTTTTTACAAACAATCCTAACCCCATTTTAACCATATCCCTCTTTGAATTAAAACAATCGACTTTAAATCTACTCCTGTTATTGCCTTTTGTAAAATTCTGATTGAAGTTCCCTTTCTTTCATTGGCATATCAAAACACTTCGTACTGTTAGTTTTGATGCTTGCAGTCACTCTGTCTCTTACTTCAATTACCGTACTTACACGCCTCCAACCGCATGTTTTCGAGTACATATGAAATAAGGCAAAGATATTACCAAAAGAAAAATCTTACTCTAAAGCTGTCAAGGGCATCGCGAGAATGTGGGAATATGGTGTTGAAATAGAAAATCAGCCATGATCGTATTGAATAGCAGAGCAGACTCTGAGCGCCTACTCCTGCTCCTATTATCTATGTTTCTATTAGATTTTTTGTTTTCTTGACAGTACACCAAACAAAGGGAAGCTGGTTGGATTGTCTATCTTAGCGGATAGAGATGGTATTCCTACCGGCACAAGAATAGATAATGTAGCACTGGACCCAGGGACAGAAGCTCAATTCATATTGGCATGTACCCCGGATAGTGGAGTTTCCTTCCAAAACAGAGGTAAAATTCCTATTGCAAGATGAGGTTGTGGTTATTTTCCGTTTCTTCAGGATTGGCCCATCCATTTGAAGTCAAGAGGCTTGTTTTGTATTGTTGATCAGTATACCTTTTTCTCTTTTGTCAATTTGGGGAGGTGGTGGTGTAGTGGATTGGAGATCCAGACCCAGGTAATATTCTGGGTACCCGGCTTTGAATCCCACCAGGGCAGATGGTGGGAATTGAATCCAAGAAATATCTGGAATTATAAGTCCAATGATGACCATGAAACTTGTTGATTGTTGTAAAAACCCACCTGGTTCACTAATGTCCTTTAGGAAAGGAAATCTGTAGTCAACACCTGGTCTGACCTACATGTGACTCGGGACCACAGCAATGTGGTTGACTCTTAAATGCCCTCTGAAATGGCTTAGCAACCACACAATTGTATGGAACCACACCAGGTAAAGAGTTAGTAATTGCTGACACTTTATTTAGATCAGTCAACACTGACATTATTCCAGAAGAATCGATTAATGATGTTGATTCTCAACTGCAATTATTCAGAGAGTTACTTCCAGCCTCTGATTCCCAGTTACAACAAATTTGCATTGAAACACTGAAAGATGCTACTTTGATGAAAGTCATACATCATCTTCTACAAGGATGGCCTAAAGGTATTTGTCCCCAATACCAAAGCATTCAGTCAGAACTGACTATTGTGGATGGTATTTTGCTGAGACAAGATCGCATTGTCATTCCACATATCATGAGGTCTGAAAGGGCTTTCTAGACTTCATGAGGGTCATTTAGGCATTGAAAAATGTAAACGTCGTGCCAGACAATCGATCTATTGGCCAGGTATCAACAATGATATCTCGGACATGATATCATCATGTTCAACGTGTCAGTCATACCAAAACCATCAATGCAAAGAACCAATGTAACCACATGATCTAGTTACATCACCATGGATCAAGGTTGATGCTGATCTCTTTCACTTATCTCATTGTCATTGACTATTTTTCCAATTTTCCTGAACTAGTAAACTTGAACGACATAACATCCAGTACTGTCATAACGGCATGCAAGGAAATATTTGCCAGGCATGGATTTCCTCGGATTGTCATGTCTGACAATGGTCCATGTTTTTCAAGTCATGAATGGCAAGAATTCTTATTGAATTACAATTTTGAACATGTAACTTCAAGCCCTCATTTTCCACAGTCCAATGTAAAAGCTGCGAAAGGTGTCCGCATTATGAAACAGCGACTTAGAAAATTAAAAGATTCACAATCTGCTTTTTATCTAGCTTTACTCAAGTACAGGACATCACCTTCAGCAACAGAATTATCTCCATCTCAAATGTTATAGAACAGGAATTTAAGAACGATTCTACCTCAGTTACATTTTCCTGATCCTGACCAACATTGCACTGTGAAGAAAATGCAACAACAGAAAATGAAACAAAAGCAATATTTTGATTTACATTCAAAAGAATTGTCTACTCTATCTGAGAATGATACTGTTCGATTAAGACTTCCTGAAGGAGGTTGGTCTGACATTGCTCGCATAATTAGGCAATTCTATCCAAGATCTTATCTGATGAAAACGTCAGATGGAAACATTCTGAGAAGTAATCGTAGAGATCTACGTCAAATCACAGATACTGCGAGATTTTTCCTAATCTTGACTTGAATCGAAGAATTTCAAAACAGATTGAAAATCAAATGCATTCAAATTTGATGATCAACAAAGACATTAAAACTTCTTCATCACCTTTGACATTAAGAAGATCAGCAAGGAAAAGAAGACCCAATCATCTGAATTTGTGAACTTTTTCATAATTCTAGTGATTGCTGTACATTGTAGATACTGCAAGAAAATGTTAAAAAAGGGGGGATGTAGTGATCTCTGTGAGGAATTGAACAAACAAATGTGATATAAAATAGGATTATTAGTTAGAATAATGTAGATGTGAGCCAGTCTGATGGTAGTGAGCTCACAGACAAAGGACAAAGGGATTCAGCAAAGCATGGCTAGGAGGGGGGGGGTGGGGGGGGGGGGGGGGGGGGGTGGGGGGGAGAGGGAGCCTCGTGCAAGGTGGTGAAAAGGATGCTAGGTAACAAGAGGCCCAGGGTTGAGGAACGCGAAGTGAGCCAATCAGGATATATGGCCAGGTCAGGAGGTGTATAGGATGACCTATGGGAATCTTTTATGTGAAACATGATGCCATTTGAATGATATGTGCAGAGCTCTCTTTTTCTCTGATTTCACTCGGTTCTGGGGCTTCAGAAGGCTGCATGTGTTCTGAATCTCTATAGAGCGGGTCAGCCTTGCAAGTTGTTTAAAAATAAATAGTACTATACCTACAAATCCCTCTCGAGTTTTATTGAGGCCAGACTGACCGGTAAAGAACTTGATTTGTCATCTGCATATCAATATACATGATCAATGTATGTAAAACTTGTACAGTCAGTTCAACATCTGATGTCTCACTATCAGGTGGTACAAGAAAGACTTTCCCGCTCTTTCTGGGAGAGTGTGCTTCAGGAGAGTGAACAGACATGACATAGATTAGCTAGAGAGAGAGAAGTTATAAGTTATTTCATTATTACATTGTATAGTTAGTTTATTATCTTTACTGTATTTTAGTTTTTACTCGTTGAGTATTGAGTACAAAGGACTCACAAATATTATTTATATTACTGAATAAATTAGTTCATCTTTACAAGAAGACTATTGTTCATTTCATCAACTTGACTGGTTCAAAGAGTAATATATATATTACACAAGGTAATATAACACCCGCAGCCAAGTTGATCTAGTACAGTGACAACACTGGCATCTACCCGACAATGTGGAAAACTGCCCTGGTATGTCATGTACACAAAAAGCAAGACAAATCCAACCTGGCCAATTACAGCCCTATCAGTCTACTCTCCACCATCAGTAAACTGATGGAAGGAGTCAGCAACAGTGCTATCAAGTGGCACTTTAGCAATAACCTGCTCGTTGATGCTCAGTTTGGGTTCCTCCAGGATCAATCAGCTTCTGTCCTCATTAGACGATTGATTCAAACACAGAGCCCTTGGCATCACGACAGCAATTGATTGAGTATGGTATGAAGGCGCCCTAGCAAAACTGGAGCCAATGGGAATCAGGGGGAAAAATCTCCATTGGTTGGAGTCATACTTGGCACAAAGGAAGATGGTTGTGGTTGTTGATGGTCAGTCATCTCAGTCCTGAGACATCACTGTAGGGTAATGTCCTAGTCCCAACCATCTTCAGCTACTTCATCAATTGCCTTCCTTCCGATATATGGTCAGATGTGGGGATGTTTGCTGTTGATTGCTCAATATTCACCTCTATTCACGACTCCTCAGGCAATGAAGCAGTTCACATGCAAATGCAGCAAGACCCAGACAATATCCAGGCTTGGGCTGACAAGTGGCAAGTAACATTTGTGTCACACAAGTGCCAGGCAATAACCATTTCCTGTGAGAGAGAATAAAACCATTGCCCCATGACATTCAAAGGCATTATCATCACTGAACCTCCCTCTTTCAATATTCTGGGGGGTTAACATTTAAAAAAAAATTCAGAGTACCCAATTATTTTTTTCCAATTAAGGGGCAATATAGCATGGCTAATCCACCTACTCTGCACATCTTTGGGTTCTGGGGATGAGACCCATGTAGACACGGGGAGTTCTGGGGATTACCATTGAGCAGAAACTAAACTGGACAAGCCATATAAGGGACGGTACAGTGGCACAGTGGTTAGCACTGCTACCTCACAGCTCCAGCGATGCGGGTTCATTTCTAGCCTTGGGTGACTGTCTGTGTGGAGTTTGCACTTTCTCTCAGGTCTGTGTGGGTTTCCTCTGGGTGCTCCGGTTTCCTCCCACAGTCCAAAGATATGCAGGTTAGGCGGATTGGCCATGCTAAATTGCCCCTTAGTGTCCAAAGTACACTTAGGGGCTGGTTTAGCTCACTGAGCTAAATCGCTGGCTTTTAAAGCGGACCAAGCAGGCCAGCAGCACGGTTCGATTCCCGTACCAGCCTCCCCGGACAGGCGCCGGAATGTGGCGACTAGGGGCTTTTCACAGTAACTTCATTGAAGCCTACTTGTGACAATAAGCGATTTTCATTTCATTTCATTTCATTTTCATTTCAAGTATGAGGTGGAATTACTGGGTTCTGGGAATAGGGTGGAGGCGTGGACAAAAGTAGAGTGCTCTGTCCAAGGGCCAGTGCAGGCTCAATGGGCTGAATGGCCTCCTTCTACACTGTAGGGATTCTATAACTCTATAGATACTGTGGCTACACGAGCAAGTCAGAGGCTAGGAATCCTGCGTTGAGTAACTCACCTCCCCAAAGCCTGTCCATCATCTACAAGGCACAAGTCAGGAGTGTTGTGGAATACTCTCCACCTGCCTGAATGAGTGCAGATCCACCTGACATATCGGGTCCCCGATAAAGGCCTACGAAATCAAGGATCTGATTTTCCCGGAAGCCTCGGCGAATACGCATGCCCCACTGAAAGGGCAAAGACTCCAAGAGCTTCCAGTATAAAGCCGGCCGGCTCAGAACTGGATGGAACTCACTTGGAGTGGTTGTGCATGTGAAAGTCTCTGTGGAAAACTCCGATAAACCTATAATTTATCATAGAACCATAGAATTTACAGTGCAGAAGGTGGCCATTCAACACATCGAGTCTGCACCGGCCCTTGGAAAGAGAACCCTACCTAAGCCCACACCTCCACCCTATCCTTGTAACCCAGTAACCCCACCTAACCTTTTTTTTAGACACTAAGGGCAATTTAGCATAGCCAGTCCACCTAACCTGCACATCTTTGGACTGTGGGAGGAAACCAGAGCACCCGAAGGAAACCCATGCAGGCACGGGGAGGATGTGCAGAATCCACACAGTCACCAGAGGCTGGAATTGAACCTGGGTCCCTGGCACTGTGAAGCAACTGTGCTAACCACTGTGCTATGGTGCCGCCCCAGCAACCTGATGTGGATTCCTTCCTTTCAGGGCAGTCATAATACCAACAACACTCATGAAGCTCGGCACCATCCAGGACAAAGCAGCCCTCTGGATTGGCACCCCTTCCACAAACATTCACTTCCTCCACCACCAACGCACAGTGGCAGCAGTGTGTACCATCTACAGGATGCACTGCAGGAACTCATCAATGTGCCTTAGGCATCATCTTCCAAACCCACGATCGCAATCATCTAGAAGGACAAGGGCAACAGCTGCATGGGAACACCACCACCTGGAGGTTCACCTCCAAGACACTTAACATCTTGACTTGGAAATATATCACCATTTCTTCACTGTCGCTGGGTCAAAATCCTGAAACTCCCTCCCTAAAAGGACATTGAGTGTCCTGAGACCACATGGACTACAGCAGGTAAAGAAGCCAGCTTGGTAGCATCTTCTCAAGGGCAATTAGGGATGGGCAACAAATACTGGCCTACCCAACGAAGCCCACATCCCTTAAAAATACATATATTTTTAAAGTGTATTTATCTTTTATTCAGTTAACATTGGTAATATTTGCCAATTCAGTATTGAGTCATTGTCTGATAGATATATCCCTATCAAACTAAAACAGTTTAAAGGGTTAATTTGGGATCCAGTAATTAGGCCGTGCACAGCTAACTTAAACTATGGGCTCAATTCAACGGCCTTGTCGCGCCCGACTTGGTGTCGAGACGAGGTCATTGAATCTGGTGAGTGGCCTCCCGCGAGATGTGTGATGCTCGAAACGCCTCACGAGATTTTATTAAATCTTGCGCGATGTCCTGATCTGGACATTACCCTAATTTAAATATCTGTTAATAGGATTCTCCCGGGGCCCAGGGCCCGGGACCTAACGGCCGCCCTGGAGACCTCGTCAGGGTGCCATTTAGTATTGGCTTCCACAAACGTGGACTAGTTGCAATGGCACCTGGGGGTGGGGGGGGGGGGGGGGGGGCGTGTTTCTCCCAAGCCATTAGAGGCCCCTAGGGGGTCAGGGACAGGGCAGGGTGGCACATGAAAATGAAATGAAAATCGCTTATTGTCTCAAGTAGGCTTCAATAACGTTACTGTGAAAAGCCCCTAGTCGCCACATTCCGGCTCCTGTACGGGGAGGCTGGTACGGGAATTGAACCGTGCTGCTGGCCTGCCTTGGTCTGCTTTCAAAGCCAGCGATTTAGCCCATTGCGCTAAACCAGCCCCAGATGGTACTCCCTCTGACACCTGGACGTTATGGTACTGCCAGCCTGGCACTGTCAATGTGCCATAATGGCTCTGCCAGGCAGGCAGGGGTACTGCCAGACTTCCAGGGTGGCAATGCCAACATGGCAGTGCCACATGCCAAGGTGCCAGCTTGGCTATGCTCGGGATAAGGCCCAGGGAGGCCTTACCTGGTGGAGGGGGGATTATGGGGAGTTCCCGGGCACCTCCCCAAGATTGGAGAGGGAGGGCAGAGTCGAAAATGGCGGCAAGGGGGTGGGGGCTGAAATGGGGTCGGGGGGGATCGGGGCAGCCAGACTAAATGCCACCCTGATCTTCTTGGAGCCTTTCCTGCTGGGCTCACCAGCAGGAAATGACTCAAGTATGGCCTTGGTGCAGCGAAACTCTCCAAGGCCAAGAAAACAGCCAAGTGCCGCTGAATAGCAGGATGTTTCTCACTGGAGCGGCTGGGAAACACCCCGCTAAACCTACCCAAAACTGGGCATGGACTTATTTCAGGTTGAATAGTGCCCTTTGTCTAAATTTACCAAAATACTTTTTAAAAAACTTTTTGATATTAATGACTGTCACAAATTATCCAAACAATACTTCTGAGGCAATTTTCTGGCAACATGTTTTTACCTCAGTGGTGTTCAAACTAACATTGACTGGTTCCTGTAGAATGTTTCTGAGCTTATTGACACTATCAATATTAAAGTAATAATATTAATGTCTCACTAATATTCTAAAAGTCATGAATAGTTGTGTTATCCTCCAAGATCACCTCAGGCACGCTTCCTTTACTTATTGAACTCATGCAGGTAAAACTAGATCTCCTTGTTTCGATCATTTATTTATGGAATTTTGAGTCAGTTCTTCAAAAGTATCAAATTATTCTTGTATTAGTCCAATTAGAGCACTTCTGACCGTGTGATATCCTATTACCAAATAAAAACTACTGACTCACACACTGATCACACTTCCTACCCCGACCTCAAACACACCAAAAGATCCAAGGAGGAGGATGGAAGCAGTAATCTCAAGATTTTAACATTCTCCCATCCCCCTTCAACTCAATGCCTTGGAGGAAATGGAACCAATTACTTTTTCATTGAGTTCTGGTTTCTGTCCATCCAAATGAATTCATGAGCAAAGCTACAGTAACTTTGCATTGAGGCAGCTTAAAAATATTTTAAAGTTTGCAAGGTTAAATGAAGAATTTTCCTTAGGGAACATTTTGGAAAGGGAAGATTTAAGGAAATAATTAAACCTCAAATGTGATTATAAATGGCTACCATAAGGAAAGCTAGTGTAATTTAAATACGTTCCATTGAATCTAAAAACTTTCAATGAATGATGATGCTTTAATTGAATGTAGTTACAGATGACATTTCAACTTTGATTATAGCCGATTGTACGGCCAAACAAAAATTTTGTGAACTATGACATTGTTAATTAACTTAAGTGATTTAAAACAGATTTTTCAAAGCTAGTTTCTGAACTAGCTCTGCGTCACCTTCGAGCCTTGTCTAGTGTATCTGCAAAGAACCAAAGAATGCCAGAAAAGAAATGGACCACATTGGGCTCCATTCTTTGATTACCCAATTATTTTTTCCAATTAAGGGGCAATTTAGCGTGGCCAATCCACCTACTCTGCACATTTTTGGGTTGTGGGGGTGAAACCCACGCAGACACGGGGAGAATGTGCAAACTCCACATGGACAATGACCCAGAGCCGGGATCGAACCTGGGACCTCAGCGCCGTGAGGCGGTTGTGTTAACCACTAGGCCACCGTGCTGCCCTTTAGGCTCCATTCTTAAAGTATACCTCTCGCATGGGTTGCAGAATTCCTCTGTAGACAGATGCAGAAAGTGCCTTGAAGAATAGTATGAAGAATAAACTCGTAACACATTCAAAAATATTTTAAATTCTGTTAGAAATATCATCAATGAATATATTCACAAAAAGTGCCTCTTGTGTTTCAATACACAGTGACTACGACAATTTCTCTTTTGCTCAGCACCCTAGCCTGAATTCTTACTTTAAGCCAGAGTTATGGAAAAACATGGAGAAAAATTACTCTTTGGTCAGTTAAGGGAAAGTTAGACAGAAGGATTTACCATCATTACTCCTTGCTGTTAACTAAATAGAGATTTAGCCTTTTTTTAAAATAAAAAGTGTTTCCTGGTCAAAGTGAAATAGAAACAGTTAAGGGGGTTCATAAAGTCAATTTGGGATAATCTGAGGCAACTTTATGACCATAAGACCATAAGACATAGGAGCAGAATTAGGCCATTCGGCCCATCCAGTAGCTCCGCCATTCAATCAAGGCTGATATGTTTCTCAACCCATTATCCTGCCTTCTCCCCATAACCCCTGAACCCCTTATTAATCAAGAACCTAGCTCTGTCTTAAATACACTCAGTGATTTGGCCTCCACAGCCTTCTGCGGCAAAGAGTTCAACAGATTCACCACCCTCTGGCTGAAGAAATTCCTCCTCATCTCAGTTTTAAAGGATCATCCCTTCAGTCTGAGGCTGTGCCCACAGGTTCTAGATTTTCCGACTAGTGGAAACATCCTCTCCATGTCCACTCTATCTAGGTCTCTCAGTATCTTGTAAGTTTCAATACGATCTCCCCTCATCCTTCTAAACTGCAATGAGTACAAACCCAGAGACCTCAACTGCTCCTCATATGACTTTCCTACCATCCAATTTACAAGTTGGAACATACATCAATAGACTAATATTTTAAACAGCAACCATGAGTAAAACTCAGGATCTGCAAGTTTGTTATCCTGGATAACAAGAACTTACTTTTGTTCCAGAGGCTTACAGTTCAATTCATTTATTAATGATAGGACTTGAGAAAACTCTAAGTTTTATACCTTCATCCAAAACATGGCCTAATCCTTTACACCCAGTCATCCCTTTCATTAATTCCTCTGCATAGTCAAAGCATGTTTAAATAGGCTGTTTTGATTCACTTGAAAGCAGCCACTGATCTTACTGAATGACGGAGACAGCTCAAGGGGCTGAGTGGCCTACCCCTACTCCTAATGCGTGTGTTTGTATGTTCACACGCCAGTTGTAAACCCCTCATCCGCAGACAGTCAGATGGTTACAAGGTATTGGCAGACTTTTGTGAAAATGGGAAGATTATGACTATTTTAAATCCAGACTTGCTTTCCCAGTACATTGATAGAGTCCCGTTAGTACCCTATCTGTGGATGTAAATTGTATAACTTTGGATTAGTCCAGAGCAGCAGATTATGGGTTTGAGCACCACTCTATGTCTTAAGCGCATGTTATAGACTGAATTTGCAGTGCAACATTGAGGGAGGGCAGATAAGAATTGGAATTGAATATTTTATCGAGTCGGGCAGACGGACATGAAACATCCTCCTGGACCACTCAAAGCAGTGCAGAGGGTGTTCCAGACCAATTGTTCACCTTCAGCCAATACCACCAAAACCAAAACAGACTAACTGGCCACCTATTCCATTGGTTGTTAACATAGAACATAGAACTTAGAACAGTACAGCACATTACAGGCCCTTCAGCCCACGATGCTGTACCGACCATTTATCCTAATCTAAGATCAACCTAACCTACACCCCTTCAATTTACTGCTGTCCATGTGCCTGTCTAAGAGTCGCTTAAATGTCCCTAATGACTCTGACTCCACCACCTCTGCTGGAAGTACATTCCACGCACCCACCACTCTCTGTGTAAAGAACTTACCTCTGACATCTCCCCTATACCTTCCTCCAATCACCTTAAAATTACATCCCCTCATGACAGCCATTTCCACCCTGGGGAAAGTCTGGCTATCCACTCTATCCATGCCTCTCATCACCTTGTACACCTCTGTCAAGTCACCTCTCTGCCTTCTTCGCTCCAGTGAGAAAAGCATTAGCTCCCTCAACCTTTCTTCATAGACATACCCTCCAGTCCAGGCAGCATCCCGGTAAATCTTCTCTGTACCCTCTCCAAAGCATCCACATCCTTCCTATAATGAGGCGACCAGAACTGGACACAATATTCCAAGTGTGGTCTGATTAGAGTTTTATAAAGCTGCAGCAAAACCTCGCGGCTCTTAAACTCAATCCCCCTGTTAATGAAAGCCTTCTTAACAACCCTATCAATCTGGGTGGCAACTTAAGATCCCTCTGTTCCTCCACACTTCCAAGAATCCTGCCTTTAACCCTGTATTCAGCATTCAAATTTGACCTTCCAAAATGAATCACTTCACATTGATCAAGGTTGAACTCCATCTTCCACTTCTCAGCCCAGCTCTGCATCCTGTCAATGTCCTGTTGTAACCTGCGACAACCCTCAACACTATCTACAACTCCACCAACCTTCATGTCATCGGCAAACTTACTAGCCCACCCTTCCACTTCCTCATCCAAGACACTTATAAAAACCACAGGGTCCGAGGTCCAAGAACAGATGCTTGCAGGACACCACTGGTCACTGACCTCCAGGCGGAATACTTTCCATCCACTATCACTCGCTGTCTTCTTTCAGCCAGTCAATTCTGTATCCAGACAGCCAAATTTCCCTGTATCCCATGCCCCCTAACATTCTGAATGAGCCTACCATGGGGAACCTCATCAAATGCCTTACTGATAAAATGAAAAATGAAATGAAAATCACTTATTGTCACAAGTAGGCTTCAAATGAAGTTACTGTGAAAAGACCCTAGTCGCCACATGCCGGCGCCTGTTCGGGGAGGCTGGTACGGGAATTGAATCGTGCTGCTGGCCTGCCTTGGTCTGCTTTCAAAGCCAGTGATTTAGCCCTGTACTAAACAGCCCCTCATTGAAATCCATATACACCACATCCACTGCCCGACCTTCATCAATGTGTCTTATCACATCCTCAAAGAATTCAATGAGGCTTGTGAGGCATGACCTGCCCCTCACAAAACCATGTTCACTATCTTTAATCAAACTATGTTTTTCTAAATAATCATAAATGCTATCTCTCAGAATCCTTTCCAATATTTTGCTCACCACAGACGTAAGACTGATGGGTCTGTAATTCCCAGGGATTTCCCTATTCCCTTTCTTGAACAGGGGAACAACATTCGCCTCCCTCCAATCATCCGGTACTACTCCAGTGGAGAGTGAGGACACAAAGATAATCGCCAACAGCGCAGCAATCTCTTCCCTTTCTTCCCGTAGTAACCTTGGGTATATCCCATCAGGCCCAGGGGACTTATCTATCCTGATGCTTTTCAAAATTTCCAGCACATCCTCCTTCTTAATATCAATCTGTTCGAGTCTATTAACCTGGTTCACACTATTCTCATGGGCAACAAGGTCCCTCTCTCTCATGAATACTGAAGCAATGTATTCATTTAGGGCCTCCCACATCTCCTCAGACTCTTGGCACAAGTTCCCTCCACTATCCCTGATCGGCCCTACTCTCACTCTGATCATCCTCTTATTTCTCACATAAGTGTAGAACGCCTTGGGGTTTTCCCTGATCCTTTCCGTCAGGGCTTTTTCATGCCTCCTTCTAGCTCTCCTCAGTCCATTTGTGAGTTCCTTCCTGGCTACCTTGTAACCTTCTAGAGCTGAGTCAGATCCTTGCTTCCTCATCCTTACGTAAGCTTCCTTCTTCCTCTTGACTAGAAGCTCCACTTCCCTTGTCATCCAAGGCTCCTTCACCTTACCATTCCTTCCTCATCTCAGTGGGACAAAACAATTCAGCACTCGCAGCAAGTGTTCCTTATACAATCCCCACATTACTGTTGTGCATTTCCCCAAGAACAACTGTTCTCACTTTAAGCTCCTCAGCTCCTGTCTAATAGCAGTATAATTTCCCCTCCCCTAATTAAATACCATCCCATGCTGTGTGTTCCTATCCCTCTCCATGACTATGGTAAAGATCAAGGAGTTGTGGTCACTGTCACCGAAATGCTCTTCCACCGAGACATCTGACACCTGGCCTGGTTCGTTGCCAAGCACCAAATCCAATATGACCTCCGCCTAGCCGGCCTATCTACATATTGAGTCAGGAATACTTCCTGTACACACCTGACAAAATCTGCTCCATCCAAATCATTTGCACTAAGGAAGTTCCACTCAATATTAGGGAAGTTGAAGTCACCCATGACAACCACTCTGTTACTTCTGCACTTTTCCAAGATCTGCCGCCCAATCTGTTCCTCTATCTCTCTGCTGCTATTGTGAGTTCTATAGAAAACTCCCAATAAAGTGACTGCTCCTTTCTTGTTTCTGACTTCCAACCATACTGACTCAGTAGACAAACCCTCCTCAACTACCTCTTTTTCTGCAGCTGTCGTGCACTCCCTAATTAGCAGTGCCACTCCCCCTCCTCGTTTACCTCCCTCCCTATTCTTCTGAAAACATATAAACCCTGGAATATCTAACAACCATTCCGGCCCCTGTGAAATCCATTTCTCCGTAATGGCCATAGCATCGTAGTTCCCAATACTGATCCACGCTCTAAGTTCATCTCCCTTATTCCTGACATTCCTTGCATTGAAACGGACACACTTTAACCCATTCCACGGAGTGCAACTTTGCCCTATCAACTGTCTATCCTTCCTCACAGACTTGCTGCATACTATTTCTGTCTGTTCAACAGCTACCCTATCCTCTGATCCATGGCTCTGGTTCCCACCCCCCTGACAAACTAGTTTAAACCCTCCCGAAGAGCTCGAGCAAAGTTCCCACCCAGGATATTGGTGCCCCTCCAGTTTAGGTGCAATCCGTCCTTCATGTACAGGCCCCACCTTCCCCAGAAGATATCCCAATGACCCACATATCTGAAGCTTTACCTCCTGCACCAGCCCTGTAGCCACCTGTTCAGCTGCACTCGCTCTTTGTTCCTTGACTCACTTGCACGTGGCACCGGTAGCAATCCTGAGATTACTACTCTGCTTGTCCTGCTCTTTAGCTTCCAACCTAACTCCCTAAAATCACTTTTTAGATCCCCATCCCATTTCGTAGCTATGTCGTTGGTGCCTATGTGCACCATGACTTCTGGTTGCTCACCCTCCCCCTTAAGAATCCTGTAGACTTGATCCAAGACATCCCTGGCCCTGGCACCCGGGAGGCAACATACCTTCCGGGAGTCTCGCTCGCGACCACAGAATCTCTTATCTATTCCACTAACCATTGAGTCTCCAATCACTATTGCTTTTCTATTCTCCCCCCTTCCCTTCTAAGCTGTAGAGCCAGGCTCAGTGACAGAGACCTTGTAGCTAGGGCCTTCCCCTGGTAGGTCATCACCCCTAACAGCATCCAAAACGGTATACTTGTTTGAAGGGGAACAGCCGCGAGGGATCCCTGCACTGTCTGCCCGTTCGTTCTCTTTCCCCAGACTGTAACCCAGCTACTCTTGTCCTTTAACTTGGGTGTGGCAACCTCCCTGTAACTCTTCTCTATTACCCCCTCTGCCAACCGGATGATCCAGCTCCAGCTTCAGTTCCATAACACGGTCTGTGAAGAGCTAGTGTTGGGTGAACTTCCCGCAGGTACAGTCAACGGGGACACCGATGGTACCCCTCACCACCCACATCCTACAGGAGGAGCATGCAACTACTCTAGCCTCCATCCCCTTTTACTTTACAGAATATAGCTGCCCTGTGGACCAACTGGAACTCCGCCCTCCAACTCTGCTCCCAGTCAGCTGCACTCTCTGTAAACTCCCGGCTCTCTTCATGCTCTTTGAGGAAATGTAGGAAATGAAATGAAAGGTGCACCTTACTCCCTCCCCACCTAACTCCCTCAGTCACCAAACTCTCACTATAGCACTCAAATGCACTCAAATTCAGCACTCAGTGAAAACAAAAAGATTTGTTTGTAAAATGATTTGTAAACTGTTCCAATGTTGAATTCAGACTGACTGCCATGTTTGTGTACTTATTAATGCATTGCAAAACAGAAGTCATTCTGAGCAGTATTACCAAAATCCTGATTCTAGCCTCACCCTATACTAAAAATCACTTTTAGTTATGCATTCTCACCTGAGGAAGGAGCTGCGCTCCGAAAGCTAGTTACTCCAAATGAACCTGTTGAACTTTAAACTGGTGTTGTAAGACGTCTTACTGTGCCCACCCCAGCCCAAAGCCGGCATCTCCACATCATTGGAATAACAGTAACAGAATAGAATTAGAACTAACGGCAGTTAAATACGAATACACACAGGTAACAATGACAACTAATGACATCACAGCACTTAGTGATGACATCAGTAATGGATTTAAATAAGAAGATGCATAATAATAACACTCTTTTACACATATCTTGGTATAGGGGGCATGAGGAGCCATTGAGACTGTTTGGAGACACATACATTGGTATAGGGGGCAGAGGGGGCTATTTGGTTTGCTTGGGGAGGCATATCTTGGTATAAGGTCCATGAGGGGCTATTGGGGTTGTTTGGAGATACATAACTTGGCATAGGAGGCATGAACGGCCATTGGGGTTGTTTACATACATAGAAACTACATGGAAAATAGAAAAAGGAGTAGGCCATTTGGCCCTTCAAGCCTGCTCCACCATTCATTATGGTCATGGCTGATCATCAAATTCAATACCCTGATCCTGCCTTTCTCTCAATATACCTTGATCCCTTTAGTGGCAAGAGCTATATCTAATTATTTCTTGAAAAACACAATATTTTGGCTGCAACTATGTTCTGTGGTAGTGAATTCCCCTGATACACTACTCTCTGGGTGAAGACATTTCTCACCTCAGTCCTAAAATATTTACCCCTTATCCTCTAACTTTGACCCTTAATTCTGTAATCCCCCACCATTGGGAACATTCTTTCTGAATCTATACTGCTAGAATTTTATATGTTTCTATGAGATCTTAGATATAATCCTAAACGACATTGTCTCTCCTCAAATGACAGTCCCACCTTTCCAGGAATCAGCCTGGTAAACTCTCGCTGCATTCCCTGCATAGCAAGAACATCGTTCCTCAGATAAGGACTCCAAAACTGGACACGATTTGCCAAGTGTGGCCTTACCGACACCCTAGAATATTGCCGTAAAACATCCCTATCCTACACATGAACCGTCTCACTATGAAGTCCACCATACCATTTGCTTTCTTTACTGCCTGCTGTACCTACGCGCTTACTTTCAGCGACTGATGCATGAGGACACCAAGGTCTTGCTGCATCTTCATCTCTCTCAATTTACACCTATTCAGATTGTCATGTGAGTGTACCTTTAAGAAGTGGGTGTTTATCAAATAGCTGTAGTGGATGTACCTTTAAGAAATTGGGTTTATCAAATAGCTGCAGTGATGTCACGGTGTGGGTGGAGCTGGGCTGTCTGCTTTACTTTCACTTTGGGCTGGCAGCTACAGGGTGTGTTTGATTTCGTTTTGCAGATTGGGAGCTGCATCCAGAGAAACAAGCTGTAATTCTGGTCTCTCTCTGTATGAAAAGAATGCCTTCAGATCACTTGCTAATTTAACCGTGATAACTGTTCTCAGTAGAGAATTTAAACCTGCTGTCTTTCTGTAAAAATGGTCTTTTGTCTTATGGATGTTGCAAGGAAAGATTAAGGGTTACTTATAGATTACTGTATTCTTTGGGGGTATATTTTACTTGATAGTTGCTCAGATGTTTACTGTGTGTGTTTAAAAATGTTAACTGGATTCATAGAATAAACATTGTTTTTGTTTAAACCTTAGCTCTCTGTTGCACCACACCTATAAAGTGGGCCCTTGTGCTCCCCATAACCAAAATCTATTCAAGGTTACGGGTCAGGTGAACTCCATGATACACTTTGGGGTTCTCTAAACCCTGGCCCGTAATAAGATGAGAATCTGCCTTCCTAACTTTGCTACTAAAGTGGATACCTCACATTTATCCACATTATACTGCACTTGCCATGCACACACCCACTCACTCAGTCTGTCCAAATCCCGCTGAAGCATCTCTGCATCCTCCTCATAACTCATCCTCCCACCCAACTTTGTATCATCTACAAATTTGGAGATAATACATTTAGTTCTCTCGTCCAAATCATTAATGTATAATGTGAACGGTTGGGTTCCTAGCACAGATCCCTGTGCTATCCCACTGGTCACTGTTTTATTTGTCTGTCATGTGACTCCTTCTTTATAGAACCACAAGAACACGTAAGGTGTGGCGTGTCCCTCAAGAGTCATCAAATAAGTGTTGTATAGATTGGGCCCATTTGGAAAATTGCATGATAAAGCTTTTGAGCTGGATTCTTCACCGGCAGGATTCTCTGTTTCACCGGCAGCGCACTCACGCCAACGGATTTCCCGAAGGCATAATGACTTTGAAAATAAAGGACAGTAAATAACTCTTCAGCTTACTTCAGCCAGAACTTGGTGCCCCATTCAGTTAAATTCCAGTGTGAAGACAGGTAAACCCGATGTTAGATTTTTCAAAAATAAATTGAGATTACCCAATCATTTTTTTCCAATTAAGTGGCAATTTAGCGTGGCCAATCCACCTACCTTGCACATCTTTTTGGGCTGTAACCCGATGTTAGATGATACCATGAAGAACAATCCATCCCGCCTTCCAGCCAATATTTGTCATTTTAAGTAGTACCAGCAGATGGGGCATGGAGCAAGTTAAGTCAATGGATCCTGTTTGTGTTACATAAAGTACATTTGACAGCTTTTCGCTGAATAAAATTCAGCTGTGCTCCTGAAACTGATGAGTCACTGCACAAGGATCTTAGCATACGGCTGGTTTGCGGAATAAAAGACACGCTGTTGAAAGTTAACGTCTTGAATTTGAGCAGTTTGAAATGGTCTGTATTTAGCACTTTAAGCGAAAGGAAGCCATACATCACAAGTAGTATTCCATGATAAAGTTTTACTTTTCAGTTCCGTCCGATGAAAAATTTATCTTCAGATTGTTAATTCTAATACTTTGAATGGAAAATGTTTCAGTATCACCCAACTATACACTACGTACAGAGTGCACAACTATGTACCATTAATTTGATGCAGTGTTGGGGAGAACTGTGCAGACAAAGACATCAAATTTCGATTAGCAGATGCAGCTGTAAGCGTTCAAGTGAAACCTTTTTATTCTTCAGGGTTATGGTAGTAAATCCATTCTACAATAATCAAAACCGAATTTTATTTCATTCAAAATCTACAGTCAATGTTTTTTTACGAAAGTGCATTTTTCTTAAAAAAACACTTCTATCTTTGCTGAAGTAATGCTTTCCTGCTTAGCCAAAGAGATCATGTGCACATCTCGCTGATAATGCTGCTGCTTCAAGAAACCACTGGAAGGCGCCCTTGAGCAGTGTGTGAAGGGATGATTCTCTTGCCAATTGCCCTTACTCAGACTGGTCTGGGGCATTTATCTAGTTTTGTGTTTTAATATTCAGTTCACCCTCTTGATTCAAGTGTGCAACTGTTAATCCTAGCTATTTAATATATAATTTTCTTTAAATAAAATCCTCATTCATTTCAATGTAAACATCTTCTATTAGGTGCATTAACACTAAGATCAGAATGTATTTTTCTTGTATGAAAAATGCAACAAAGTCTATATAAATATACATATGCATAGCAGCAGCACGGGCAGCGCGGTAGCACAGTGGTTAGCACTGTGGCTTCACAGCACCAGGGTCCCAGGTTCAATTCCCAGCTGGGTCACCGTCTGTGCAGAGTCTGCACGTTCTCCCCGTGTGTGCGCGGGTTTCCTCCTGGTGCTCCGGGTTCCTCCCACAAGTTCCAAAGGACATGCTGTTAGGTAATTTGGACATTCTGAATTCTCCCTCTGTGTACCCGAACAGGCGCTGGAATGTGGTGACTTTTCACAGTAACTTGATTGCAACGTAAGCCTACTTGTGACAATGAAGATTATTATTATATTAGACTAAATTAAAATTATATTACACTTGCCTTGAATTAAATGATTAGAAGTTGCTCGCCAGAACTCTTACGGTTGCCAATTTACTGCCTGAAAATGTGTTGAAAATACATCCCAAATGTAAGTACCAGAAATATACCAAGTGGGATTTTTGTTGGATTTGGATTTGGTTACTTATTGTCACATGTACCGAGGTGCAGAAAAAAGTATTTTTCTTCGAGCAGCTCAAACAGATCATTTAGTTCATGAAACAAAGGATATGGGGGAAAGGTGGGATTCGGCTACTATGTTGGATGATCAGCCATGATCATAATGAATGGCGGAGCAGGCTCGAAAGGCCAAATGGCCTTCTCCTGCTCCTATTTTAAGACCATAAGACATAGGAGTGGAAGTAAGGCCATTCGGCCCATCAAGTCCACTCCGCCATTCAATCATGGCTGATGGGCATTTCAACTCCACCTACCAGCATTCTCCCCGGAGCCCTTAATTCCTCGCGACATCAAGAATTTATCTATCTCTGCCTTGAAGCTATTTAGCGTCCCGGCCTCCACTGCACTCCGTGGCAATGAATTCCACAGGCCCACCACTCTCTGGCTGAAGAAATGTCTCCGCATTTCTGTTCTGAATTTTCTACGTTTCTATGATTTTTGCGCCCCGCTGTGACGTGTTTTCTGGCAGCAGAGGTGACTCGCCGTTGGCTGCCTTCCGGTCCCGCTGATGTCAATGACACTTTGTGTGCCTCGCCTGCCCCACGTTCAAGGAAGCCGCTGCAGGACGGGGGGAGGGGACCTTCGGTGGCACTGGAAGATCTCACCGGCAGGAAGGGCCATAAAAACCCGTCCAGTATCTTTCCTAAGTACCACAATGATGAACATGTGGGAATTTGAATGAACTTTGGAAAAGGAGAGAGAGACAGACATGTACAAGGGAAAATAACTTTATTAATTGTTCCAGCAACTTCTCTGTCTTGAAAAATTTGTGCTACGCTGACAATATTTGCAAAACATATCTAAGGCTACAGGGCAGCATGGTAGCACAAGTGGATAGCACTGTGGCTTCACTGCTCCAGGGTCCCAGGTTCGATTCCCCGATAGGTCACTGTCTATGCAGAGTCTGCATGTTCTCCCCGTGTCTGCGTGGGTTTCCTCCGGGTTCTCCGGTTTCCTCCCACAGTCCAACGACGTGCAAGTTAGGTGGATTGTCCATGCTAAATCGCCCTTAGTGACGAAAAGGTTTGGAGGGGTTATTGAGTTATGGCGACAGGGCGGAAATAAGGGCTTAAGTCGGTCGGTGCCGGCTCGATGGGCCGAATGGCCTCCTCCTGCACTGTCTGTTCTACGTTCTATTGGATGCAGATATACAACAAGTACACGGATGCAAGTTTTAAGCTTTGTTTGATTGTTTGATAATTATTGTGCTCCAGCCAATATCCGACCTTTATGAGGCAACTTACAATATTCTAAACTGTCGTAATGCCAATATGATACAGTACATTTCAAAACCAGTTTTCAAACGTCAGCATATTTTACATGTCATGTTGGCCTCAAAACAAGTTGTGGAAAATCGCTTACACATGCAAGAAGAAGGTGATGTTATATGATACTGCTTACACTAAAAGATCTGCAAGGTACATTTGAAGCTTAATTGTCTCAGTCTATTATATTTAAGATTTTAGAAGTGTCGTATAATTAAAGAGGTTTTTGATTAATTTGTACACAAATACAAAAACGTGCCTTTTCATTTTCAAATGGTTAAGGCATTAACTTTGGTTTTGTTGCTTGGAGTTTTCAAATGTAAAAACAATGGGAGGGATTGTCCGTTGGCTGATGTAGAATTCGGGAAATGGGATTGGGCGGAGAATAGGTTCCAGTGTTAAAATTGCGGAGGGCAACGATTTGACTCCAAATTGCAATTCCCCGTTGTGGTAGTCAGTATTAGGGGTATTACGGTACCCAGGTTGAGCTGTAAGAAAATTGGTGTGGGAGGTACCTGAGACAGCAAGATCATTGGTGAAGCCTGCCTGCTGGTTCCGCCCAGTAAGGCGGAGTACAAGAGTCTGTGTCTCCCCAGCTGCTGCATTCTGTACCTGCGCTGCTGGGGGAAACATCTAGTCCAATATAGCCTTCAATTGGACTCCAATCTCGCTTCGAGATTTATTGATCATGCATCACCCGTCAACTCGACAGCGGCATCAATGCGGTCCAGAGTGCACGTACAGTAAACACTGCTTGCATATCATTCGCGGGCCTGACACGGTATTCTCCAGGGCCTCCGCGATTCTCTGTCTCCGATGGGCCGGGTTCCAGACCGTGCGGTTCACTTGCACTTTTTGTTTTGGGCCAGGGTTTAGAGAACCCCAAAGTGTATCATGGAGTTCACCTGACCCACAACTTTTAATAGATTGTAGTATGGGGAGCGCACGGCCCACTCTACAGGTGTGGTACAGCAGAAATGGAAAAGTATTTTTGAAGCAAAACAATGTTTATTCTATAAACTCAAGTTAACCTTTTTAAAACATACAGTGAACATCTTAGCAACCATCAATTCAAATACAACCCCCAAAGAATACAACACTAAGTAATCCTTAATAACTTCCCAAACAACATCCAGAAGACAAAATAAACACCTTTTAACAGAAGCACATTGGGCGCGATTCTCCGCTGCCCACGACGGGTCGGAGGATAGCGGGAGGGCCTTCCCGACAATTTTCCTGCCCTCCCGCTATTCTCCCCCCCCCCCCCCCCCCCCCCACGGCCGCCCCACAACATGAATCGCTGCTCGCCGTTTTTTACGGTGAACAGCGATTCTCCCCAGGCCGATGGGCCGAGTTCCCAGGCCTTTATGGCCGTTTTCACGAACGCAATCACACCTGCTCTCACCGTTCGTGAAAACGGCCGCAAAGTGCCGTCCCGGACAACCATGGCACCGATTGGCACGGCCGCACCACGGCTGTGCCAAGGGTGGCATGGACCTGCGATCGGTGGGCACCGATCGCGGGCAGCGTGTCCGATACCCGCGCACTATTTGTTCTTCTGCCGCCCCGCAGGATCAGTCCG
This sequence comes from Scyliorhinus canicula, assembly GCF_902713615.1. NCBI lineage: Eukaryota > Metazoa > Chordata > Chondrichthyes > Carcharhiniformes > Scyliorhinidae > Scyliorhinus > Scyliorhinus canicula. Next base: position 52,507,034 of record NC_052146.1, read on the forward strand.
CGGGGCGGCTGAGGGGCATGACGGCCTGCGCATGCGCTTGTTTGACGCATCTGCATGATGACGTCATCCGCGCATGTGCGGCTGACGCCATCATGCGCGTCAGCCGCCGTGACGCTTTTGCGTGCGGACTTAGCGACGGTAGCTGAGCCCGTGATGCCGTGCTTCACGGGGCCGCGCTGCTAGCCCCGCCCAGGGGGGAGAATCGGGTCCTGGGAGGGGGCGCGGAGGCTGCCGTGAAACACGGCCAGTTTCACGGCAGCCTTTACGACTCGTCGCATTTGCGGAGAATCGCACCCATTAGGTTTACATTCATTACTGAAAACATTTATAATTCTGAATTCACCAAATGATCAAGAGATAGCCTATTTATGGCAGAGAGAACAACAGTACACCTTGCTTTGTCTGGCTTCAACTTTAACACTGAAAACTAAACGAAAACATACCCTGCAGCAAACAGCCTAAAATGAAAGTAAAAAGCTGACATACAGCCCAGCTCCACCCACACTCTGACATCACTGATAAACACTCATTTCTTAAAGGTACATTTCTTAAACACCAATTTCTTAAAGGTACTCTCACATGACATTTTATGAATCGTGAAACCAGCGTTGTGGCTGGTGAGAGAGAGAGAGGGGGAATGGAAAGTGTCCAACATCGCCATAGCTTGCTGACAGTTGTGTCGCTGGCCAGAGGGGCTTTTGGCAAGGCCAGGGTGTAATTTGTACTTTTCATTTTTAAATGGTTAAGCTAGCAATTTTGGTTTTGATTTGGCAGTGGGTGGCCAGGAGGTGGGCTGTGGGGTCGGACTGGATTGGCGCGGAACAGCATTGCCGCAGCCGGAAAGGCAGCCATGCAGCTGCACATACTGCTGACAGCCCACTGTGAACTTAGGGCCTTGGGTCCTATGGTTGTCCACGCAGGCCACCCCCTAGGTGCCCTGTGGCCCCAGCCGACCCATCAGCTCAATGGGTATGCTCCAGCATAACCAGTCCCATCTTGTTGGCTGGGATGAGTGTGTGTGGGGATTGTAATGTGTATGTGCGGCTGCCGCTTGTCAGCCTCACGAGTGTCAATCACAGATCCGACGAGTCCTGCACCATTTTTCATTGGAATCGATTGTGTTCCACGTGGCGCCGGTGCTGGCCCCTCCACAGTTGCTGAATCAATCCAGGTTCGGGGCCAGTTTTGCTGTCGTAAAAGTCCACAGATCCTGCCCCGAAATTAGCACTTAGTCTCAGAAACAAAGAAGTCAGCCCAATGTTTTCATGATAGTCCTTACCTTTGGTCTACTGGTTCAGCTCATAGTACACTGTCCCCTAACCAAATTAATCTGTTAAAGGAGGCTCAATGGGCAAGCAGTGAACTATACCAACATAGCAGTCTGTCAGGAATAGTCATAAGGACAATTGGTGGAGGAATTGCAAATGTTCCATTGGTGTTGTGGATAAGATATGATTTTATAAGTTAGGGATAACTTTAGCCAACATTTAATGTGTGCTATATCTGAGAGTAATTGATACTGACACAGCGAAAAGGTATTCCATCTAACAATATCCTCATCCCTGACTTTGATGAGCAGAGCATTTTCCGGGATAAAACATTAACCCATGCCATAAATATTGTTAAAAATGACATTTATTCTCCTTTTCTAATGAATAACATCCTTGATGAGGAGCAGAACTGAAATTAAAACATTTGACTAAATGGGATATTCATTGTAGCAATAAGGGCCAAATTCAATTTTGTGAAATACCTTAAGCCATCAAGGACTTCTGTGACCAAAATTTTACACTACTTTAAGAAAATGCACAGAAACATATATCTCTATATTTCTAATAAGAAAAGTATTCATCTTAACTTTTTGCATTGATAAACTAGATTAGGAGTTGACAATAAAGGGAGTTTTAAATTTGCAATTAGTTCTTCAATTTGGCGATGTACTTTAAAAAAGGGATGATCAAACTAAAGGAATACTTTAAAACCCCACTTTAGGAAGATGAAAATCCTAAACATAGAACATAGAACATAGAACAGTACAGCACAGAACAGGCCCTTCGGCCCTCGATGTTGTGCCGAGCAATGATCACCCTACTCAACCCCACATATCCACCCTACACCCGTAACCCAACAACCCCCCCCCCCCCTTAACCTTACTTTTTATGACACTACGGGCAATTTAGCATGGCCAATCCACCTAACCCGCACATCTTTGGACTGTGGGAGGAAACCGGAGCACCCGGAGGAAACCCACGCACACACGGGGAGGACGTGCAGACTCCGCACAGACAGTGACCCAGCCGGGAACCGAACCTGGGACCCTGGAGCTGTGAAGCATTTATGCTAACCACCATGCTACCGTGCTGCCCCTAAACCTGTTCTTAATATATGAAGGGAAGCTATTGTCCCATCTTTATTCTGATAAACAGGCAGGAATTTTACTAAGCCTCGGGAAATGCACTGGGACGGATAGGGGTTGTTGGAGTGGGCATCGGATGGGTGATGTGTTTGCTGCTTCCCTGCCATTGTTCCTGCCATTGTTGGCATTTCACCAGTGGAGGCAGGGGCAGATTTACAATGAAACACACCATATCACAGGGCCCCCAAACCACAGGGCGGGGGCCCAAAATGAATGAGTTTTGATTGGTGGGATGAAGATTGGATTGGTACTATAATATGTCGCAAGTAGGCTTACATTAACACTGCAATGAAGTTATTGTGAAAATCCCCTAGTCGCCACACTCAGGCACCTGTTTGGGTACACAGAGGGAGAATTCAGAATGTCCAATTAACCGAACAAGCACATCATTCTTGAGGGACTTGAGGGAGGAAACTGAAGCACCGGGAGGGAACCCACGCAGACACAGGGAGAATGTGCAGACTCCGCACAGACAGTAACCCAAGCGGGAATTGAACCTAGGATCCTGGAGCTGTGAAGCAACAGTGCTACCCACCTTGCTACAATGCTGCCTAATTTGTAGGTGGAAACAATTCAGATTTAAACAGAGCTTGAAATTACTCAAGGGTGCAGTTCCACTCTGCACCACCCACCCCCACCCCGATGGCAAATTGCTGCTGTTTCATGGGAAGGAAATCGCTGTCAGTCCTCCCATTGTGATATTACTGACGGTGTGAGTCCATCAGCAGCAACTCCAGGCTGAATAGCTTCACTCACATTTTTCAAACAAGCAGAGCAGCCAGTCTATCAAGTGCTGTCTTTGCTGAGGTCAGGTAAGTTAACTGCAATTCAGATTGGGGACATTCAGGTCTGCAGAGTTCAGTGGTAAACACCAGGAAATTCAAGTTCTTTACACCCAGGTGATCCACTGAGATTTCTGAATCTGGGGATATCTCCTTAAATGGCTGTGAAGCAGCAGCCTATGAAAATTAACTGTTCCCACTGATACATTGGTGGTATCCCAAGGCATCTGATGTCCTATTTTTACTTGCCTATGAACCTTTGTTTTGGATCTCAGGCGAGCAAAGTTGAACAGCTTTCATTCAGTTCTGGCATGAAAGCAAGAGCAAGAGAATAACTATGGAAAGGGTATCAGAGATGTACATGGTAAATTGTGGGTTCTCAATGAGTACTTTGTCTCTGTCCACTGAGGAGAGGGATCAGTCAGACATTCTAGTTAAAGAAGGGGAGTATGAAACATCAGTTACAATAAGCATAGTGAGAAAGGAAGTACTGGAGGGATTGGAATCCTTGAGGTGGATGAATCACCAAGCCAGATGAAGTGCATCTCAGGTTATTGAAGGAATCCAGGGAGGAAATAGCAGATGCTCTGAGGATGAATCATTTTTCAATCCTCACTAGATACAGGTGAACTGTCTGAGGATTGGAGGACTGTGAATATTGGACCATTATTTAAAATGTTTGCGTGGGATAGTTCTGATAACTAGAGGCCAGTCTGTCTGAATTCAGTGGTGGACAAAGTATTGGTAACAAATCGGAGAGACGGGATAAAACAATACTTAAAAAGGCAGAGATTGAGCAGGAATTGTCAGCATGGTTTTGTTCGGGGAAGATAGTGTCTTGCTAACTTAATAGTATGGTTTGAGGAAGTAACAAGGAGAATTGATGTGGATAGTGCAGTGGACATTGTCTACAGGGATTTCAGGAAGACATTTGATAAAGTCCAACATGGTAGCCTGGTCAGAAACGTGGGGTCTCATGAGATAGAGGCCAAGTTGGCAGTTTGGATCCAAAATTGGCTCAGTGACAGGAAACAAAGGGTAACAGTTGATGGATGTTTGTGCGAATGGAAACCAGGGTCGGGGTTCTGTGATCCTGAGGCTGTGTTGACACCATTGGAAACGCTGTTGAAGGCCTCAGGATCAGCAATTCTGGCCCCTACAAGGAGCCAGCACGGCACTGGAGTGGTTCATGCCGCTCCAGCGGCTGATCCCGATGTGAACTGGGAACTGCGGGATCCACGCACGTGTAGTGGCGCCAATGCACACATACGCAGTTGCTTCCTTCAACGCGTCAGCCCCGACACAACATGGCGCAGGACTACAGGGGCCGGCGCGGAAGAAAGGGGGCCGCCAGCCAGAGAGGCCGGCCCGACGTCCGGTGGCCCCAATCGCAGGTTAGGCCACATCGGACACCCACCCAGGGTGGGAAACCCCCTCCCCCCTCCCCCAGGCCGCTCCCCCCACCCCACCCCGACCCTTCCACGCCGAGTTCCCGTCGGCTGAGAGCAAGTGTGGACGGCGCCGGTGGGACTCGGCATTTTTATGATGGCCGCTCGGGGGCCGAGAATTGGCGGGCCGGCCGCATAGAGCTGGCCCCCAACCATGCTGGCGCCAATGGCGTGCCACCGTCGGGTTGGCGTGGCGCGTTTCGTGCCAGTCACGCGGATTCTCCGGCCCAGCCCCAGGCTGAAAGAATCCCGCCCCAGTTTCCTGTGGTGTTCCATAGAGCTCAGTGTTGCAGCCTTTGCTGTTTGTTGTGTATATTAATGATTAGACTTAAATGTAAGTGGCATGATTGGGAAATTTGCAGATTGGACGTGTATTTAATAGTGAAGATAGCTGTTGACTCCAGAAATATATCAATGGTTTGGTTGAGTCGGCAGAGAAATGGCAAGTGGTATTCAATCCAGAAAAGCATGAGGCAATGCATTTGGGGAGGGCAAACAAAGCAAGGGCACTTCTGCACTTCTGGGGGCTCGGTGGACGCCGCAGTGGTTGGCGTCATGCTAGCCAACGTCGAATGGATTGCGCGAGGTAGTGCATGCGCCGAAGGGCCTGTGTGATCTCGCGCATGCGCAGACCGGCCAGCGGATTCTGGCGCATGCACAGGTGGTCATCGTGGAAGGAAGGTGTGCCCCACGGCACAGGCCCACCTGCAGATCGGTGGGCCCCGATCGCGGGCCAGGCCACCGTGGGGCCTACCCCAGGGTCGGACCCCCTGCATCCCCGGAGGACCGCCTTGGCCAACTTACCTGCCAGGTCCCGCCATGTGGGACCATGTCTAACCCAATCCGGCGGGAATGGCCAAAAACGGATGGCCGCTCGGTCCATCGGGGCCCGGAGAATTGCCGGGGGGGGGGGGGGGCGCTGTCAACAGCCCTCGACCAGTGTGGCGTGAACCCCGTCCTCGCCCGAAAACTGGCGCCGGAGTATGTGGGAGGCGGCGTCTGGGAAGCAGGGTAGGATTCGCGCTGGGGTTCGACCCGGGGGGGGTTCTGAGAATCCCGCTGAATATGCTCCAATGGAGGCCTCCGCGATACTCCGCCCCTTACTACAGGCATTTACAAATGGTGACTGGGGCCAAGGTTGCAACAGAATGGATCTTTCATGTTTTTGTAAGTATCCAGCAATAATATTATACAACAAACATTGTTTTAGTTGGAAGGTAGCATTGTACTAAGTGCAGTGTGGTGTATTATTTTGCTGCTACATAAAATGTATTTCTGCCTTTTTAGGGCCGGTGGTGAGATCTTCTGTCTGTTCGCACTGGCAGGATGTTCCGGTCCCGCCAATGGTGCACCCCCATCACGGATTTCCTGGCAACGTGAGGTGGATTCAACGTGAAATCTCATTGACAGCAATGACAGCAGATGATCCCACCACCTGCCAACGGTACGCCACCTCCCCCAGCCGGGAAACACGCCACACACGGGGAGGCCAGAGAATCTCTGGACCAATTAGCGGCTGCTGCTCTGCAAATACTTAGACCAATTAGACTGACATTTTGTTTCAAATATTTCAAGCAACGTGACAGAGAAATTTGCCTGTTAACAATATGACATTTAAAAACTAGAAAAAAATATACATTTAAACCATAAATACATTTCTGCGTCATTCCAATACTGCACCCCTTTGCTAACACCACCCCTGCAGCCGGGGGGCCATTACCAGAGGCCCGCCCAGAAATCCTCCGCTCCCGACCGGCTGTGATCTCGGTGGCGTGGAACTAACCACTTATTGCCGGTCGGGGTGCCGCCCTGGTTGGGGCTGGGGGATCGGAGACTGGGGGGGCAGCCCTGATACGTGGTCGGGGATTAGATCTGCGAGGTTAGATGCACAGGCGCCCGGACGATCGGTGGCGTCTCATTTTTCTGTCTGCCTCAGCCGTCCGAGTCCGTCATGGAGCTCAGTGCAGCCGCTGGAGGCCGTTGTCGTGCGCATGCGCGGACATCGAACCGGAAGTGCGGGGGCCTGTATCTGCAGCGAAAGCTGCGAGTTTTACTCCAGGTCCCTGCTAGCCCCCTGCAGGGCATTGAATTGGGTTAACCTTTTTACAGGAATCTCTGAAGTAAAATTCCACGTTCTTTACGCCGGTGTAGGACATAGTCTCATTTTGGGAGAATCCAGCCCTTTAGGGCTATAGTTTTAAGAGTATTATTATTGATAAGAATGATGATAAGGAACACCCTTTGCTCTGGTCTATATGGTTTGGTTCAAAACCTTACTGTCGCTTTGTGTTCCAATCGTTTGCATGGGATATATAGTTGGAATATTTTGCTCACTGCATATGACCAGTGGTGACTGTCTATTTCAGATGGAATGTATTTTCTCATTCTTTAAAATGCAAACAAAGAGCAATGTTTGAAATGCATTGTCATGATCTCCATAGACACCAATAGCCAAAAGATACTTGAATTTTCAATTTCCGACTTAAAGGAGTCACAAAACGTGGTTTCAAGAATACTATAACAAACAACCATAAAGCAACATCCACTAATTACCAAGTATCAAGTGGACAACTAATACACTAAACTTTAGAAAATATACCTCTAATTAGTTTCTTAACACTGTATGTATACATACTCCATGGGATTACAGGCTTTACAGAACCAGTTAAAGTTATTCCCAGCTTCCATGGGCTCGCTTCTCTCCATTTTGCCAAGTCATAAATGACCATTGAATATTCTTTCCCTCAGTCTTCTGAGAAATCTTGAACTGGCATCTGGCAGTATGGCCCATTTCTGTGATTCCTTCTTCTGGCCAGTGCAAATCTACCAGTGTCCTTAAATTTCTGCAGATTCTGTCTCCTTGACCAGAAACAGATCTTCCCCACATTTCCCGTGGTGCTGCTAGCCTCGCTAATGGAGAGGGTTCCTTCGCTCATAGGATTGGAGGAAGGGAGCACTTCTGGTATCTATTGACGGATTATGTTGGAGGATTCAGGATCACTGGAGGGGGATAAGGCCTACTGGGAGGAGGAGTTGGGTCTGGTGTTGGATGATGAGGTGTAGAGTTAGGCCCTGTGGAAGATGAATTCCACATCATTATGTACAAGACTTGGTTTAAGTGGTGTATATGTTAATATGACTAGGTCCAAGATGTTCTGATTCTTTGCCAGGGTGGAGGACAAGTGCAAGCACTGTGCAGGGAGTCTGACTAATCATGTGCATATGCTCTGGCCATGTCCCAAGCTGGTGGGATTCTGCATCTCCTTCTTTAACACCATGTCAGCGATTCTGAAAATTGAGCTGGAGCCCTGTCCCTTGCTGGCCACATTTGGGGCATTGGGCTCGCTAAGGCTGCAGGCGCCCACTGGAAACGATGTCATGGCCTTCGCTTCACTGATTGCTCAGATGCGTGTGCTGATAGGATGGAGGTCAGCCATCTATTTCGAAAGCTTTACGAAACAATTGGTCAGAAATTATCTGTTCCTCACAAGCATACACTTACTGTATATCATGTGACTTAAGGAAGGCACCATGGCCTTTACAAGAGGAAGGAGAAAGTAAAATTGATGTGAATAGTGCCTCAGTGCCTCAGTGTGGCTGGGAGATCTGATGGAGATTCTATACCTCGAGAAAGTCAACTGCACCATGAGAGAGGCAGGTGAAGGATTTTACTGAAGATGGCAACTGTTTCTTTTGTTTTTCAAAGAGCTGGTTACTGTTAGTTGATGAAGGGTGGGTGGAGGGTAAGGGGTTCGATGTTTTTCGAGCGGTGGGGCTAGGGTTTGGGGGGCTGGTAGGTGGGGTTGAGGTGTTGTTATTCTGAGTGGTTGTGTTGTTTTGTCTTTGTATTATGTAGAAAATGAAAATAGTTGAATAAAACTATATACTTTTTAAACCTGGCACATGGATTTCAACAGGACTTGACCTTGGTCCCATTCTCCATGGCAACTATACCACACAAGCTTTACATTATGTAAAACAAATAGCAGATCAACATGACTCTCTTCATTGTTCTATTTTACCTTAAGAAGAGATAGTTTAAAACATTACAATTTTATAAAATTTTGCATTCGTGACAATATTCACATCAATTTTACTTTCTCCTTCCTCTTGTAAAGGCCATGGTGCCTTCCTTAAGTCACATGATATACAGTAAGTGTATGCTTGTGAGGAACAGATCATTTCTGACCAATTGTTTCGTAAAGCTTTCGCCACTGTGATTTTCCTCACCTCATGCTTGGGTCTGTAGTAAACTAATCAACAGAGGCTGATTGAGATGATTAGTCAACATCTATATTATTGTTTTTGCTGGATATTACTTGGATGATAGAAGGTAAACGAGATGGATCTCACATAACAATTGCTCGGTTCTAATTCCCAGATTCCAATTTTCTAAACTAGTCCAACAACTGACTGCCACTTTCCGATATCCCATTTACCTGACCATTATTCATGCGCGATGCTTGGGAATGATTGTTGGCAGATGCTTTCAACATGGAGGGCAGTACAGCCAAGCCTGATCCTGTCCTCACTCATTGTCCAAGTTATTCTCCAGCAATGTCTGGATAGGCATCAAAGGCAGCAACACGGACTACTTTTTACTTTCCAACTCAAGTGGTGCAATACCATCACCGAGATCAATTAATTCAGCACAGACCCACAATGGTATATGGGACCCTTCATAATGTGTGTTGCTCACTTATTCCCGAAGACCGTTTGATTTAAGAGCAGAAGTAGCCCATTTGGCCCATCGAGTCTGTTCCAGTATTCAATAAGATCATCACTGATCTGATATAATCATCAACTCCACTAATAATCTGTCTATCTCAGCCTGGAACATCTGTAACGACCGAGCCTCTACAGCCCTCTGCGGTTAAGAATTCCACAGATTAGTACCCTTTAAGAGAAGAAATTTATTCTCATCTCTGGCTTAAAAGGACGATTCCTTACTCTGCGATTATGGCCTCTGGTCCCTGACTCCCCACAAGGGGAAACAACCTCTCACCATCTCAAACCCCCTGAGAATCCTGTATGTCTCAATATGGTCACCACTCATTCTTCTAAATTCCAATAAGTACAGGCCCAACCTACTCAACATCTGCTCATAAGAAAATCCTCCATACCCAGGATCAACCTCGTGAACCTTCTCTGGAGCACCTCCAATGCCGGTGTATCTTTCCTTAGGTCAGGGATACCAGTGTGAGCTTCAGTTAAATGTGCCACAGTCTTTTCACTTTCAAATGAACAAATAAATGTAAGTGACAAATATGAACCTTTTATTATGAGAGAGAAAGGAGGTTTTCATTTAAAAAATAATTGAGAGAATTTTATGGAAGTTGTTCAAAATTATGAGGAGATTTAACAAAATAAATTGGTTAAAGTATCTTCATTGGCCAGTCAGCTGGAAATTATAATAAAGTTGATAACATCAAAATAATGAAAAGCAAGATAAGGAAATTAAGCAGCGGAGCAGTATTTGTTATAGATTGTAGTAGCATGATGGATAATTATTTATATATATAAAATCACCAAAGGAGCAATTAGTAGCTAAATTTTACACGGGGACATGACACGGGGATTGCAGAGTGGGGACTAGTGGCCGAATGCTCCCCCACCCCCCCCAAAGCAAAGTTGCTGTGGAGTGGGTTAGCCATAATGTGCTGCGGGCAGGTTGAAGATGGGCCGAGTGGGACTTCTATGCCTCACTGAAGGGAAAGTCCCACCACAGGAGGTGCCGGCCAATCCAAGAACATGTTAGAGTACGTTGCCAGGACTGCAAAGAGGAAGAGAAAGGCGGCAAATGGAATCCCTGGAAACAGATAGTTCCAGGGTCTTGGGCAGGGAGCGTTTGGAAAGGTTAGGGACAGGGCATGGTCGGGGTGTGTGGGACACACTTTAAGGTGATGGGCTGGTGGAAGAAAGGTGGCTTCTATCTGAGGGATGGGGGGGGGGGGGGGGGGGGGCAGCCCCCCAATCAGTGAAGAGCAGCCATCGAAGGTTGAGCCCTTCTTCCTGCCCTTTAAAGAGATAATTGGGCTGCCCACTGCCACCTGACTTGTCAACACCAAAAGTTTAATGATGTGGGCAGTGTAATTTCAGAGTCAGTTGGCTTGGTAACACACTTCATTGACCCTTGATCAGTTACTTAAATATTGCGGGTGGGCTGTCGATTTCAGCGCCCGTGCACCCCTCGTATTATTGTGGTGAGATTGTGGGTGAGTGAGAAGGTAGCCCTCCCTATTTTACATGACCCTCCCCTCCCCCACGCTGAAAAATGCTTGGCAGGGCAACATAAACTACAGCCCTTGGTCTCTTAGAGATTTAGCACAGGCTAAGTGACCTCCTTCTTCATTGTAAAATTCAAGGAGGACCAAGAGGAGCCAAAGGCATATTCAAAGAGAAGAGTATAAAATCGGATTTTATTTTAAGGCATGTGGGAAGCTGGGCAAGATGGAAATGCCAAGTGAACAGGTTTTCAGATGTCGGGGCAATGGTGACTATAGGAGCGAAGGCAATAGTGGGCAGCATGCTAGCATGTGGGCGGCATAGTAGCACAGTGGTTAGCACAGTTGCTTCACGGCTCCAGGGTCCCAGGTTCCATTCCCGGCTTGGGTCACTGCCTGTGCGGAGTCTGCACGTTCTCCCCGTGTCTGCGTGGGTTTCCTACGGGTGCTCCGGTTTCCTCCCACAGTCCAAAGATGTGCGGGTTAGGTGGATTGGCCATGCTAAATTGCCTTTAGGTTAGGTGGGGTTACTGGGTTACAGGGATAGGGTGGAAGTGTGGGAAGTAGGTGCTCTTTCCAAGAGCCGGTGCAGACTCGGGCCGAATAACCGCCTTCTGCACTGTAAATTCTTTGATTCTAATAACAGAGAACAGGGAGCCCAGTGACGGAGGACTGAGGGATTTAGAGCTTGTGTGAATAAAAGGTAGAGAGAGATTTATAAGAGGAGAACAAATATGTCCAAGTAAACACTGAGAGCTCAGGGCAGTTAGTGGAGTCTGCCATGGATAAGGATGATAAAGATGCAGATTTTAGTGAAAGTGCGAATATGGGCCGGAGTATTTTGAATGACTTTGAATGACATTTTAGCCAGGAGATATAGAATAAACTTTATAATTGTCAGCAATTCAGCACAGATCAAAATCTTTGAATTGCTATTTTCTTTAACCCCTGGCAATGTTTAGGTTTTCAACAAAATACAGCTGAAGTGCGACAGCAACTAGATGGCGCAATGTAACAGTTTTTAACAGAGAGAAGCAGACAGGATGTCATGTGACAACAGCATATGTACCACAACTGCAGGGGCATACCATTTGAGCGCACTAGTTACCCTATCAAAGACAGACATGATTTGTAATGTTTGCCGGCAATGAGGAATTATGCAGAGCACTTTGAATAAGAGTCTAAAAGAAAAATAAATGGCGAGATGAAAGTGATTCATTTTTGACACAGCTGCTGTGAGCATTTCAGTTGACATTAACCTCCTGCAGAACCCCGACAAAATGGCAGGTGCTGGATTTTGTAAGATCATTGCTGACAATGTCTTCTTTCAGCGCTAGCATTTTTCAGCGGGAGTGACCATTATGTGCATAGGTATTGATAGGGACTGAGCATCACTTTCAAATGTGTTAATTAATAGAGTTGTCAAGTCAGAGTCAGCTCATCGAAATTTCCAATAAGCCCTTGAGCAATAAGCACAGCAGAATCTTTTAAAACAGAGGTCTGAATTTTCAACAGTGTGTAAATGAAGGCAAAAGGTTATCACACTAAAATAAATTTGGAGAAAATGCATTTTCTTCTCTCTCAGTAACCTTATGCTTTCATTCAAGTCTGCTGATAAAAATTACAGGCAGATTCTTTGTTTAGAGACTGCCTATATTTACTTCATACAGTTCAAAAATGCATAAGGTGATTGTTCCTTCATCCTTCATCTCGTTGTCTCCACAAACTACTCAGAACTGCAAGAATGTGGCTTCGATGGAGACAAACCCCAGATTCGAGAGGACAAGAATTGCCAATTCATCAGTGATAGGACAGGGGGCTCAGAGTTTGCTGCTGTATAAATCAGCACAGAAACGAGAACGAGATCAAAGACTGAAATTTATCAGAGATAACTGCATTATTTATTTTTTCTTCTTGTGAATGGTGAGTCTGAGGCCAATAGTCCAATGCAAAATATCATGCCCTTGAAATCATTGCTGTGGAAATATCTTGACATTATCGCACTCACAGCTTGCTTTTGTAAAGGGCTCACTTGCATGGGTTATTTAAAACATATAGGTGTCTCAAAGGAAACATTACTGAGAGTTAAATAAATGGACAGAGAAGCCGAGACATGAAGAAAGAGAAAATAAATGAAAATGTATAACTGGATAAAACACACTTTTATCAGCAAGGTGATTTATTTTTGCTTGTAAAAAGTGTATTCTTCAAATAAACTGCCGTTCGAAATGATGTATTGTCTGGTAAGTAAATGATGACTCATGGTGCTATCTTTATTATGTATACCATCACCTTGTTATATTCAAGGCTTTACTCGTATTTATTTTTGACAGTCTCGAACTACAGTCTCAGTGGTCTCTCAAAAAACAAGTGATTACGATCAAATTGGGCATACTATCAGTAAACACCATGCAGACTGCCTTCACAAAGCAGTTTTTTTTGCCTTCTACTTCTATTTGGAACCAAATGAGTTCTACATTCTAATCCACTGCTTATTTTTTTAATTCTTCATGGGATGCGGGCATTGCTGGCAATGACTGTATGTGTTTCCCATCTCTAAATGTCCTAAAACTGGGCAATTTATGAAGCAATTTCAGAGTCAACCACTTTACTGTGGGTCTGGAGTCACATGTAGGCCAGACCAGGTAAGAATGGCAGATTTCCTTCCCAAAAGGCCATTTGGTGACCAGATGTTTTTTTTGACAATAATCGAGGATAGTTGTCATGGTCACCATTACTGAGATGAGCTTTATATTCCAGATTTATTAACGGGATTTAAATTCCACCAGCTGCTGTGGATGGATTTGAACCCGTGTCCCCAGAGCACTCACCTGGCCCTCTGGTGACTAATCCACTGACATTCCAACTCTGCCATAATCGCCCCTTAATATGGGTATATTGTTTTTAGGAAAAATCCATTTTTCTCACTAGTTGGGTAAGTTACATCGACCAAGGAGCACAGTGACAGCGCCATTTTCCTCTGGTCACATTTGTGAGGCACAACTTCAGCCAATTACCACTCAGGTGGAGGAAAAATACTCACCATTGCCATTCCTCACTTTCAACCTGAGGAAGGAGCAGTGCTCCGAAAGCTAGTGTTTGAATCAAACCTGTTGGACTTTAACCTGGTGTTGTAAGACTTCTTACTGTGCTCACCCCAGTCCAACGCCGGTATCTCCACATCATCACTTTCAAGTGTAAGGTAGGGCCCACAATTTCACATAACCTCACCTCTTTTGTGCAATTTTCAGCTTCCTCAAGCTCCAAGCTGTCTGTTGATTAATGTAGGTTTTCTGTTCAGTTGACTGTGGTGCTATGCTATAAAGAGCAAATCCAGACGATGACAGTGATAGACATTTTAAAAATGTAGAAGAGGTGTAAATGTGTCTCTCAGTGATGTTTAACCGAGCCTCTGTCTACCTGACCAGGTTGATGTGAAATATCCAACGATAGCATTCAAAGAAGTTTGCAGTTCTCCCAGTGTCATGCCCAACACCTATTCCCAACAATTAACCCTAGTATGCATTGACTGGCAATTCATCTAGCTTTTGGTCTGTGGGCTGTTTCTGTGCAAAAGTCGTGACAATGCTTGTCAACTTTAACACGGACTACGCATCAGAGGCAATTCACTGTTGGCAGAGCACATAGGGTGCCCTGAGGACATGAAAAGTGCTATGCAAATTTAAGTTTATTTCCCATTTTTGGAAGGCGAAGAGGAAATGTTAACATGCACAGTTAATATAAAAAGGGAAAGAATTTTTAATAATAACATAATTGAAAACCCAGTTAACAAGTCGGACATACAGAAAGAGCTAATCTGCACTGGACAGTGAGAAAACAGCAGACATGAATATTTGCCTCAGTTTTTATAGGACAAGATGGGCCATAAGATGATGCCCAAAAAAGATATGGGCTACAATTTTAGGAATGTTGAGTGGTTGAGAGTCAGCATGTAAGGCGCTCACTCCAGCATTGATTGGCAGTGGACGGGACTTGCATCCACGCTTGGGAAGCAAGTCCTGCCATGAGAGCTGTCGACCAATTAGATTAGCCATCGGCTCTCCAATTCAGCCAGGCACAGCGTTGCAGTAGCCATAAGTAGTTCAACAGCGTTTTGTCTGGGACTGAGTCCTGGGTCCATTGTGAAGTTAAAGTCCGGGGATCCTGAGCCGGGAGTTCATAACAGTGTTGGGGGTAGGTTGGGGGGTATGGATAGCCAGAGCTCCAATGTCCCAGAGGGTAGGGCACCCCAACCCTGCAGCAACATTCAGATTGAGGACCCCCACCCCACCCTTCCCTCTGTGAGAAACAGGGAAAAGTTTATTTCTCTGTTTCCCACCCCAATCACCCACATTTCAGCCAGCCTAGAAATTGAGGCTGAGCAGTAAAAGGCCCTTAAGTGGTCACTTAAGGGCCTTAATAAGAGAAACAGTAGGTTCCCCCCACCTCCACCGAGGCCTGTCCAGCCAACTGTTAAATTGTGTCTGCGTTAGTCACAGGGAGAATCTCATCCAATCAATTTTATCATCAAATAAGAGGGATAAAAAGCATGATGTGGCAAAACAAAAGAGTCCCATCTTGGGTGCGAACAGTGGTGTATTTCTCAGAGCCAAGAACAACCACTCTATTAAATGGGACTTCGTTTTTTTCTTTACCCTTGGTCGGGTTCAGCTCGTCAGTGCAGGAAGAGATCGGGCCCCCATTTTTAAATGACGCCCCGATTTCATAAACCACTCAGTCACCCCACTGCAGCCTCTGGACCTGCTCCCGCAACTTACATCTGAGGGGGTTCTTGAGCCCCTCCCTGACCCCACCACTTAAGAGCAGGGCACCCCCAGTCCCAACTCCTGGCATGGGCAACCTGGTATCTGTGCACCTTGGTGCCAAGCTAGCACCCGGGGCATCCGATGGCCGGGAGACCAGCCCTGGTGCCATTACGCCTGGTCCACGTTTGCGTGGAACAGTGCTAAACAGCGCCCGGTCTAGGGCCCGCTGTGGAGTCGGTCAGTTCCCAGGCTCGGAGATAATCCGGCACAGGCATATTTAAATGAGCTCAGAGAAATTAATCTGGATCTTGCACAGTGAGGGCAAGATCCAGATTGTGATGTCTCACGAGATCACATTAGATCTTACGAGGTGTTCCAAGCATCATAAATCTGCAAGGTGGCCTCATTGCGTCACTGAGTCGGGTGCAACGAGGCCGTTCAATCGCACCTAATGTCACCAGGCATAGGTGGTGTCCATATGATAATATTCAATCGATAACAAAACCTAATCCAATGTGTTACAAAACATTTTATGCACTTTCTAAAATATTTTGAGCGTGGGAATTATGTCTAGGATTGTTGACAAATATTACATTGCTTCTCAGTAAAACAAAAGTGGGTTAGCTAGAAAATTACAGCCCAGTTGTATGTGCGCGATTCTCCGCTCTCACGCCGGTTCGGAGAATAGCGGGCCGTGACGATTTTCACGGTGACGCCGGTCCGACGCCCTCCCTCTATTCGCCGTACCCCGCACAAACTACACATAGGCATTCCCGGCAAAGGGCTCGACAGACCCCCCCGACACAACCAGAAGCCCGACTTTTTGGTCCCCCGCTATTCTCCAGCCCGGATGGGCTGAAGTCCCGACGTCATCACGCAATGTTTTCACGCCGGCCAACACACCTGCTTTTCAAGTTTGTCAATCAGTCGTGCTGGCTGATGAGAGCTTCGAGGAGGTGAGCGCACCGCTCAGCGCACGGCTCAGCGCACTGCTGGAGTCTGGCCACAACGGGGAAGGCATCCCCGAGAACGGGAGTGGAGTCCAGAGCGGGGGGGTGTGGGAGACTGAGGGGGGGGAGTGTGGGAGACTGAGGGGGGAAGTGGGAGACTGGGGGGGGGGGGGGAGTGTGGGAGACTGAGGGGGGGAGTGTGGGAGGCGGGGGGGGAGTGTGGGAGACTGAGGGGGGAAGTGGGAGACTGAGGGGGAAAGTGGGAGACAGAGGGGGGGGAGTGGGAGACTGAGGGGGGAGTGGGAGTTTGGGGGTAGGGAGAGAGTGAGCGAGTGACTTGTCCAACCCCGGTTACAAAATGTCTGGCACCATGCCATGGCGGGCCGGTAACGAGGACACGGCCGCTAGTTGCCCTGTGGCTTACGGCCACAGGCCACTGACGCACCGGTGAGGAGGACGTAGTTAACTGCCCGTTGGATGCAGAAAGTGACCAGGGGTTAGGCTGGCCGCGTGTCAGCAGGGCGACCAGGCCACCGGGACACACAGGTATCCCGTGGCAGGCGGCTGCCGAGGTGTCGACTAACCTCCGTCTAACATGTCCTGTTTCTCTGCCCCCTACCACCCTTCTGTAGGTTAGCACAATGTCTGCGAACAGAACGGCTATGTTCTGCGCAGTGGTTGGGGCCGCTGCACTGCATTTGGCGATGCAGCAGCATCCACAGCCACAACCTGCAGTGGATGCAGGGCCAGCTGCAGCAGCAGAGGGAAGGGCCGAGGAGTTGCCAGTCGTCAAGCACCATAGGGGGGAGGAGGAGGAGGGGGAGGAGGAGAGAGTGAGGGTGCAGCCATGGCGCCAGAGGCGACGACCAAGGCCGAGGGTGTACCGTGCCCGGATCTCTTTCCTAACAATGATGGACATCACCTGCAGGAGGAGACTCCGGCTGAGTAGGGGGACGGTGACACATATCTGTCACCTCGTGGCGCACCTCACGCCACGTGGAACGGGGGCAGGATACGCGATCCCGGTTGCCATCAAGGTGACGGTCGCTCTTAACTTCTATGCGACCGGCTCCTTCCAATCTCCGAGCGGGGACCTCTCCGGGATCTCCCAGTCATCGGTGCACAGGTGCATCCGGGATGTGACCGACACCCTCTATGCCATCGCCGATCGCTACATCACCTTTCCCGAGGACTGAGCAAGTCAAGATACACGAGCTCGTGGATTTGCCAGCGTGGCCGGGATACCGATGGTGCAGGGGGCAATCGATTGTGTTCACGTCCCCATGCGCCCGCCTGCAGGGGATAGGGAGGTCTTCACAAACAGGAGGGGGTCATACTCCATCAATATCCAGGTGGTATGCGACCCCCACATGAGGATCATGAACGTCTGTGCAAGGTTCCCAGGGAGTGTGCATGACTCCAACATACTGGCGCAGTCGTACATCCCTGCGATGTTTGAGGGACGTCCCCCCCCCCCGGCTGAGGGGCTGGTTGCTAGGTGACGGGGTTATCCGCTGAGGTCTTGGCTGATGACGCCTATACGGAGGCCTCAGACCAATGTGGAAACCCGATACAACGAGGGCCATGCAGCAACCAGGGGTGTGGTGGAGCGCTGCCTTGGCCTCCTGAAGATGAGATTCAGGTGCCTGGACCGCTCCGGAGGGGCCCTGCAGTACCAGGCCGACAGGGTCGCTCGCATTGTTGTGGTCTGCTGCGCGCTTCACAACATCGCGATGCAGAGGGGAGATGCCCTGCTGCAGGAGGCGGAGGGAGAAGCCAGTGGCAGTGGTGCCAGCACAGAGGAGGAGGAGGAGGAGGAGGAGAAGGAGGAGGAGCAGGAGGAGGAGGAGGCTGGCGGAGTGGCGGGTGCAGCACGCAGACACGACCCAGGTGCTGGTGATGCCCAGGAGGCTGCACGATGGACCCGGCGAGGACAGCGGGCACGCGACACCTTGGTGGCAGCACGGTTCACGCGTCGCATGCGACGTCCCCGCTGAACACCAAATGACCACCTGCATCACCAGTCGCAGAGAGGGTCAACACACAACTGCCACCACCACAACCCCTCCCCCCCCACCCACCCACCCCCCCCCCCCCCCACCCACCCCCTCTCAGTGTACACTGCTCCACTTCGTCATCACCCTTACCACTGGGTCCAGACGGTATGGCACGACATTGATGGCTGTGTCAGCAGGTGTGATCAGTGCCATGTGGAATGAAGACAGCCCGCTCTGCGATGAGTTGTGAGCTCAGAATCGTTAGACAAAGTCTGACCCATGGCAATAGCTGAACCATCCACCTTGGTGGCCGCTGACTTCGTCACGGACACTCCATCACATGCCCGCGTGGGGTAGCTGTGGGAGGGGAAGGGAGGAGGGGAAGGGACTGCACACCCGGTACCGAAGTTTCACCGCTCGTCACCCCCAGCGACACTCGGTCACCATCACGATTCCTGTGGCTGTGGAACAATCACACGGTATTACAAGTAAGGTGGAACAGTGCGTTTAATGTTAACAATAATTTACAGGTGCCCTAACCCCTACAACTAAACTGTGCCCTTCACCCGTGCCAGCTTACTCAGTGTCTCTCTTTGTTGCCTTACGGGCCCTACCACTACGTCTAAGTAAGGGTCTAGGACAGCTCATCGCCGCCGACTCATCGCCGCCGACTCATCGCCGCCGACTCATCGCCAGCCAACTCATCGCCAGCCAACTCATCGCCAGCCCAATTCATCGCCAGCCCAACTCATCGCTAGCCCAACTCATCGCCAGCCCAACTCATCGCCAGCCAACTCATCGCTAGCCCAACTCATTGCCAGCCAACTCATCGCCAGCCAACTCATCGCTAGCCCAACTCATCGCCAGCCAACTCATCGCCAGCCCAACTTATCGTCAGCCAACTCATCGCCAGCCCAACTCATCGCCAGCCCAATAAAAACAGTACAGTCAACAGACTTCTTAACAGCGCTCTGGAGTGAATGGAATCTATTTAAACCAACAGATTTCTTAACAGCGCTCTGGAGTGAATGGAATCTTTTTAAACAATTTAAACCTATAGAAAACAAAGGACGGCTTTGACATTCGGCTCCTCTGATCTAATTTAAGCTGCTGCACAAACACTTTTATTTATGTGGTGACTCTTTCCCTGAGATTCACCTTTTGCCATTCACTGACTTCATGTTTGCGTGCAGACCTCATTTCAGCGGTATAGTTCTGGTTCCCAGCTCTGTCACCTGCCGCCGTATCTCTGATTTAGTCGTAAGGATGCACAATTCTCCAGACAAATTCATTCGAGTCCTCCCGGGTTCACACCTTTTTCCTTCTTACCTGTTTTTTTTATCAGACTTCTGCTCCCAAAGGGACTGTGTTCTACTCTCTTACACACTCTCTGTGTTTCTACTCTCTTACACACGAAATAGTCGGGCTGCTATAAACTGTTGTCTTAATCAACGTATGGAACAATTGACATAAACGGGTATTTCAGCATTCTCTTCAACTCTTCTCTGAACTTGGGCAGAGTCACCACATAAATAAAAGTGTTTGTGCAGCAGCTTAAATTAGATCAGAGGAGCCGAATGTCAAAGCCGTCCTTGTTTTAATAGTTATTTGATTCCATTCACTCCAGAGCGCTGTTAAGAAGTCTGTTGACTGTACTGTTTTTATTGGGCTGGCGATGAGTTGGGCTGGCGATGAGTTGGCTGGCGATGAGTTGGGCTGGCGATGAGTCGGCGGCGATGAGTCGGCGGCGATGAGTCGGCGGCGATGAGCTGTCCCATTCCGTCTAAGTAATTCCCCAGATGATACAGCAGGAGTGGAGGAGGACTGCTGCGAATCGCCCCCTTCGACTCGTTTCTCCTTCGGCAAGCGTTACCTGGGGCGACCCGGCCTTGATGGGTCAGGCTGCTCTGCGGGCGTCTCGGGTGACGTTGTGCCACCCTGCTCTGCCCGCTGCTCACCCGATGCACCAGGGATGGGACGGGGGGAGGCCGAGAATTCCGGGACGTCCTGTGATGGAGTTAATGGGACGGGCCCCGAAACCTCCTCCTCCCTCGGGGAGCCCGTTGGCCCCCGGGCCTCACTGTGGGACAGAGGTGCGAGCGGGGAGGTGCCCCGTTGCTCCACCAACACCTGGCGTTGCCAGTCCTGGAGGCCTGCAACAGTATCTACCAGGATCCGAAGGTTTGCAGAGACGGAGTCCAGGGAGTTAGACATTCCCGCCAGGGACTGTGCGATCTCAACCTGTGAGTGCACGACTGACTGCCGGGGCTGTGCCGTTGCCTGCTGTGACTGTGCCATGGCGTGCTGCGACTGGGACATGACCTGCTGAGACTCGGCCAAGGCCCTCAGTGTGCCAGCAATGACGTGTTTGCTCTGGTGCATTTCTGCCTGTGAGAGGGCAACCCTATCCAGGGCCGAGGATGACGCGTGCACAGGGCGTTCGAGGGACATTTCTCTCTCTTCCTCTCTCGCCGCCCTCTGGGCGTCCTGCTCCACAGATTTGGTGGGGGAGGATGGGACTCCCCGCTGATCGAGCACCCTCTGTCGTGCGGCCCTGGGTGCGGTGGGGGCAGATGCCTGTCTCCGCCTGGAGGCAGACGGCCCTGGTCGTTCGGCATCACGTCCTAGGGAAGAGAATGAAACGGGTTATTTAGAGACGCTCGGCCAGGCGCTGGATGGTCCCAGTGG
Source organism: Scyliorhinus canicula (assembly GCF_902713615.1). Taxonomy (NCBI): domain Eukaryota; kingdom Metazoa; phylum Chordata; class Chondrichthyes; order Carcharhiniformes; family Scyliorhinidae; genus Scyliorhinus; species Scyliorhinus canicula. The sequence continues at coordinate 52,528,305 of NC_052146.1, forward strand.
GCAGAGCATGAAGGGACAGAGGATGGGGGAGGTGTTCCAGTGGGCAGAGTGTGTGAAGGGACAGAGGATGGGGGAGGTGTCCCAGTGGGCAGGGTGTGAAGGGAAAGAGGATGGGGGAGGTGTTCCAGTGGGCAGAGTGTGAAGGGACAGAGGATGGGGGAGGTGTCCCAGTAGCAGAGTGTGAAGGGACAGAGGATGGGGGAGGTGTTCCAGTGGGCAGAGTGTGAAGGGACAGAGGATGGGGGAGCTGTCCCAGTGGGCAGAGTATGAAGGGACAGAGGATGGGGGAGGTGTCCCAGTGGGCAGAGTGTGACGTGACAGAGGATGGGGGAGGTGTGCCAGTGGGCAGAGTGTGAAGGGGCAGAGGATGGGGGGGGGGGGGGGGTTGTCTCACTTGGTGTCATGCAGGGTTATCTCACTTGGTGCAGCTCCGCCAACCTCGCATTGCGCGACCTCCCGGGTGGCAGATCCCCCAACAAGGTCCAGTGCCCTCTGCTCAAACGTGGTGAGGGGGTGCAGAATGGGCGAACCCCCTCCAGTCTTGTTCCGCTCACGAGTGTTGTGAGCGGTCTTGTCCTGTTGGGGGAGGGGGCATAGGTAGATCATTACAATACGGCAGGTATCAGCAGGCCATTCAGATACTGGCACAGGTTGGGGGTCAAGTTGTAACAAGACCATTGCATCTCTCCACGGGGGCCAGAGCGTTGGGTCTGTGACTACTTAGTGAACTACCCTCCACTCACTCTGCCCAATCCCCCTCACCCCCCGTGCCAAGGGGGGAGGTGGGTGATTAAGTAAAGGGGGGAGGGATGGTTGTGACCCGGGGGCACCCTCTTGGCACTTATCCTGGCAGCCCTGGTGAGGTCGTGCAGCTTTTTACGGCACTGCTCCCCAGAGCGAGGGGTCTGCCCCACAGCACTCACGGCAGCAGCCACCTCTCGCCATGCCTGGCGCACCACGCTTGCAGAGTGTCGATGCCCTCTTCTCGGGCAGATGATGCCCCTCCTCTGCCCCGTTCCTAGCCCATTTCCCGGGCGTGAATACCTCGGGAACGGGGCCATGTCTGGCCGTCTGCAAATTCGGCCGTTTTCACGGCCGACTTCGCGATTTTCCGTGGGTGCGGAGAATCGCGCCCATAATCTTTCATAACACAGGATAATATTAACTACATGTTAGTATAGTTTACATTATTACAACGATAGATTAGTATTAGGAATGATTTAACTCACTGCTTGACCTGTTTAGGCTTTTGTTTAAAAAATAATATTGGCACATACCTACTGATGCACCATCGATTGCACGCGAGGCGAGTGATTTACCAATGTCAGGCTTTAATTAACTAGAACACAGCCTGGCGATCGTCTACAGTGGAAAGGAACGATCGTCAGGCTTCTGAGCATTTATACCTCGTTGATAGAGGTGTGGTTAACTCAGCCTCTCGGCCAATCGGTCGAGAGGCACATGACCGACCAGGGCCAATGGTAAGCCGACGTTCTGGCCCAATGGCAGACGAGTATGCAGATCATATCATCACATTCACCCCTTACGGAGAAGGAAGGCGGGGGGGGGGGGGGGGGGGTGTGAACGAGACCCGGGGGGGGGGGGGAGAACTGATGATATGAGTAGCCGTCGGGAGAATAATTTTCTCTCCGTACCCTTGTCGAATTTGGGGGCTTGCCACTGGCCCAGACATAACAATATTTACAAAAGGAAGTCCATGGGACCGTAGAACTCTAGATGGATTCGATCAGTCGTTTGGTGGTCCTTGACGTCCTGGCCGAGCGCCGTAGTGGAGGAGGTGTCGTCGGATCGGCTGATGGTCCTGCTGATGTCCTGGAGTCCGGGAGCGATAGACCTCGAGTAGTCTCCGTCACCTGAGCTGGCCGCGGGGACGCCATGGATGAGGGATGGGGAAGCTGAGTGGGGTGCTGGGGTGAAAAAGGGGAGGGGGGGGTCTGTGGTGGGGGGGGGCTGCACGCCGGCGGGTGCCAGGTACCGGAGGGAGACCGTGTCCTGCCGACCGTCGGGGTACTCCACATACGCATACTGCGGGTTAGCGTGGAGTAACTGGACATGCTCCACCAACGGATCGGACTTGTGCACCCGCACATGCTTCCGGAGCAAGATGGGTCCGGGGGTGACCAGCCACGTCAGGAGAGGGGATCCGGAGGACGACTTCCTGGGGAAAACAAGAAGACGCTCATGAGGCGTCTGATTAGTTGCAGTACAGGGGCGGGATTCTCCGACCCCACGCAGGGTCGGAGAATTGGCGGGAAGCGGCGTGATTTCCGCTCCCGCAGGTCTCCTAATTCTCCCGCCGGTAAAAAACCGGCGTTGTGCAAATCCCGCCGGCAGCCTGTGAAAACAGCTGGCGCCGGCGGGATTTCTTTTTTTAACAACTAACCTTAAATCTCCGGCCCGGATGGGCCGAAGTCCCGCCGCTGGGAGGCCTTCTCCCGCCGCCGAGGTGTACACCACCTCGGAAACGGCGGACTCAGCGGCGCGAGCGGGCCCCCGGGGTCCTGGGGGGGGCGGGGGGCGATCGGACCCGGGGGGGTGCCCCCACGGAGGCCTGGCCCGCGATCGGGGCCCCCCGCTCACTCCGCGGGGCAGTGCCGTGGGGGCACTCTTTCTCCTTCCGCGCCGCCACGGCCTCCGCCATGGCGGACGCGGAGGAGAACCCCGCATCGCGCATGCGCCGGCAGTGAGGTCAGCGGCCAGCTGCCGCTGACGTCACTGCCGGCGCATGCGCCGACCGCCGAAAGCCTTTCGGCCAGCCCCGCTTCCGACTGCGCCGGGTGTTTGCGCCAGTCTACCGGTGCAAACTGCTCCGGCGCGGGGCTGGCCCCCAAAGGTGGGGAGAATTCCCCACCTTTGGAGGAGGCACGACCCCTGAGTGGTTGGCGCCACTCCCCTACGCCGGCACCCTCCGTCACGCCGGGTAGGGGAGAATCCCGCCCCAGAGGAGTGAGCGGATAGAGTGCAGTGCATCGGGGAGCACCTCTTGCCATCGGGAAATAGGGAGATTTCTAGACCGGAGGGCTAGTAGTATGGTCTTCCAGATGGTACCATTCTCCCGCTCGACCTGTCCGTTACCCCGGGGGTTATAGCTGGTCGTCCTGCTAGAAGCGATGCCCCTGTCGAGCAGGAATTGACGCAGCTCGTCGCTCATAAATGAGGACCCCCGATCGCTGTGAATGTACGCGGGGTAGCCGAACAGTGAGAAGATGGAGAGTAGGGCCTTAATGACGGTCGATGTGGTCATGTCGGGACAGGGAATGGCGAAGGGGAAGCGGGAGTGTTCGTCGATAACCGCCAGGAAGTAAATGTTGCGGTTGTTAGAGGGAAGGGGCCCCTTGAAGTCAATGCTAAGACGTTCGAAGGGGCGGGATGCTTTGATCAGGTGTGCGCGCTCGGGGCGGTAGAAGTGCGGTTTGCACTCGGCGCAGATGTGGCAGTCACGGGTTACTGACCTGACTTCCTCGATGGAGTAGGGCAGGTTGCGGGCCTTAATGAAGTGGTGTAGGCGGGTCACCCCTGGATGGCAGAGGTCTGCGTGGAGGGAGCGGAGGCGGTCTATCTGCGCGCTGGCGCAGGTACCGCGGGACAGGGCATCAGGAGGCTCATTGAGCTTCCCAGGACGATACAAGATATCATAGTTGTACGTGGACAACTCGATCCGCCACCGTAAAATCTTGTCATTTTTGATCTTGCCCCTTTGTGCATTATCAAACATGAAGGCTACTGACCGTTGGTCTGTGAGGAGGGTAAACCTCCTGCCGGCCAAATAGTGCCTCCAATGTCGCACGGCTTCGACTATGGCCTGGGCTTCCTTTTCCACAGATGGGTGGCGGAGTTCGGAAGCCTGGAGAGTTCTGGAGAAGAAGGCCACGGGTCTGCCCGCTTGGTTCAGGGTGGCCGCCAGAGCTACTTCTGAAGCGTCGCTCTCGACCTGGAAGGGGAGGGCCTCGTCGATGGCACGCATCGTGGCCTTTGCGATGTCCGCTTTGATGCGGCTAAAGGCCTGGCAGGCCTCCGTCGACGGCGGGAAGGTCGTGGTTTGCATGAGGGGACGGGCCTTGTCCGCGTAGTTGGGAACCCATTGGGCGTAGTATGCGAAAAACCCTAGGCAGCGTCTGAGGGATTTGGGGGTATTGGGGAGAGGGAGTTCCATCAGGGGGCGCATGCGTTCGGGGTCGGGGCCTATCACTCCGTTACGCACTACGTAGCCGAGGATAGCTAGGCGGTCGGTGCTAAACACGCATTTATCCTTATTGTACGTGAGGTTAAGGAGTTTTGCGGTTTGGAGGAATTTCTGGAGGTTGGCGTCATGGTCCTGCTGGTCGTGGCCGCAGATGGTGACATTATCAAGGTACGGGAAGGTAGCCTGTAATCCGTACTTGTCGACCATTCGGTCCATCTCCCGTTGGAAGACCGAGACCCCATTCGTGACACCGAATGGAACCCTAAGGAAGTGGTAGAGGCGCCCGTCAGCCTCGAACGCGGTGTACAGTCGGTCACTCGCGCGGATGGGGAGCTGGTGGTAAGCGGACTTAAGGTCCACAGTGGAGAAGACCTTGTATGTCGCGATCTCGTTTACCATTGTAGAGATACGGGGGAGAGGATACGTGTCCAGTTGCGTAAACCGATTGATGGTTTGGCTATAATCGATGACCATCCGGTTTTTCTCCCCCGTCCGGACCACCAACACTTGGGCTCGCCAGGGACTGTTGCTGGCCTCGATGACCCCTTCCGTCAGCAACCTCTGGACCTCGGACCTGATGAAGGATCGGTCCTGGGCGCTGTACCGTCTGCTCCGTGTGGCGACGGGTTTGCAATCGGGGGTGAGGTTAGCAAACAGGGAGGGAGGGTCCACTTTGAGGGACGCGAGGCTGCAGACAGTGAGGGGGGGTATAGGGCCGCCGAATTGAAAAGTCAAGCTCTGCAGGTTGCACTGGAAGTCCAGTCCGAGGAGTGCCGGTGCGCAAAGGTCAGGGAGGACAAGGAATTTATCATTTTTAAAAACCTTCCCTTGGACCGTGAGGTCCGCGATGCAGCACCCGGTGATGTGGACGGAGTGCGAACCTGAGGCTAAACCGATTTTGCGTGTGACGGGATGGACAGGGAGCGCGCAGCGTCTTACCGTGTCAGGGTGAACGAAGCTTTCCGTGCTCCCGGAGTCCAGCAGGCAGTCCGTCTTGTGGCCGTTGAGGTGGATCAGCGTAGTCGTTTTGGCGAGCGTGCGTGGATGAGACTGGTCGAGTTGAACGGCCGCGAGCCGTGGAGAAAATCCGTCGTCGCTGTCCGATTCCATGCTGGAGGGACCTTGCGTGGCAGATGTGGAAGTCGGTGGCCAGGATCCATATGTGGGGTGAACGGCCGCGAGCCGTGGAGAAAATCCGTCGTCGCTGTCCGATTCCATGCTGGAGGGACCTTGCGTGGCAGATGTGGAAGCCGGTGGCCAGGATCCCCAGGTGAGGTCTGTTCCCCAAGATGGCGGCGCCCAGGACCCGCACGTGGGGTAGGGGCCCCAAGATGGCGGCGCCCAGGACCCGCACATGGGGTCGGCACCCCAAGATGGCGGCGCCCAGGAAGCCCTCGTGGCCGCTGGAGGCGGAGCTAGCGTTGCCGGCGCTGTGAGCGGAGAGGCGCGCAGGCCGGCTCCAAGAGGTGAGTGACCGACATCAGCTGTGGGGATGCACAAGCCGGCTCCAGGACGCCGGCTAGGTGCATCAGCTGCGGGGATGCACAAGCCGGCTCCAGGACGCCGGCTAGGTGCATCAGCTGTGGGGATGCGGAAGCCGGCTCCAGGACGCCGGCTAGGTGCATCAGCTGTGGGGATGCGGAAGCCGGCTCCAGGACGCCGGCTAGGTGCATCAGCTGTGGGGATGCGGAAGCCGGCTCCAGGACGCCGGCTAGGTGCATCAGCTGTGGGGATGCGGAAGCCGGCTCCAGGACGCCGGCTAGGTGCATCAGCTGTGGGCGGAGGTAAGGCGCGCGGGCCGGGTGCGGGGGGCTGGGGGCGGGGGGGAGCCGAGTCGCGCTGCGGGCAGGCAGGGACCGGGGGGCCCGGAGAGGCGAGCCGGTCGGGCGCCGGGGCCCGGGGGTGGGGGGAGCCGGGGTCCGGGAGCGAGGGAAGCAGGGCCGCTGCGGGCAGGCAGGGACCAGGGGGGCCCGGAGAGGCGAGCCGGTCGGGCGCCGGGGCCCGGGGGCGGGGGGGAGAAACGTGCGCGGCGGGCAGGCAGAGGCCTGGAGGGGCCGGGGAGGTGCGCATGTCGGCCGGCGGGGCGCGAGTCGGGAGCAGCTGGGGCGGCCCTGGAGGAGAGAGAGAGGCACACAGGCCGTTTGCAGAGGCCTGGGGGAGGGGGGGGAGAGTGCTGTGCAGCTTCCAGAAGCGCTGCAGCCAGCGATTTGGCCTGGCAGACCGTGGAGTAGTGGCCCTTCTTCCCGCAGCTCTTACAGAGGGCGGAGCGGGCTGGGCAGCGCGAGCGAGGGTGCTTAGCGTACCCACAAAAGTAGCAGCGGGGCCCCGCGGATTTATCGGGGCGCCCCGCGGCACAAGCCTGAGGGAGGCCGGGAGCGGTGGGTAGCTGGTGGGAAGCGTGCCAGGAGGCGGCCTGGCCAGGGTCATAGGTGCGAGCGCTTTGATCTGCGACCTCCAGGGAGGCGGAGAGAGTCAGTGTCTCCGTTAAACTGAGTTCGTCTCTTTCCAGCATCCGCTGGCGGATCACGGGGGACAGCATCCCAGCCACGTAAGCGTCTCTGACGAGTAGCTCCATGTGCTCTGTAGCGGACACCGCTTCACAGGCGCAACCTCTCCCCAGGGCACAGAGGGCCCGGGCGTATTGGTCTAGAGACTCACCGGGGACCTGCTTTCTGGTGGCCAGCAGATGTCGAGCGAATACCCTGTTGATCGGTTTGAGGAATTGTCCTTTTAGCTTCCGTATAGCGTCGTCATAATCTGTTTCGTCTTCGATTATTGAGTAAGCGGCAATACCCACGCTGGAGTGGAGGACGTGCAGCTTCTGTGCCCCGGTGGGGGGGGGTGGTTGTAGATGCCAGGAACCCTTCGAGGCAAGTCAGCCAGAGTTTGAAAGGTTCTGTAGAGTTCGGAGTTTGCGGGCTGATGCGGAGGCATTCGGGCTTGATGCGGAACTCCATCTTCAAAGTTGTAGTTAATTAAATTGATGCACCATCGATTGCACGCGAGGCGAGTGATTTACCAATGTCAGGCTTTAATTAACTAGAACACAGCCTGGCGATCGTCTACAGTGGAAAGGAACGATCGTCAGGCTTCTGAGCATTTATACCTCGTTGATAGAGGCGTGGTTAACTCAGCCTCTCGGCCAATCGGTCGAGAGGCACATGACCGACCAGGGCCAATGGTAAGCCGACGTTCTGGCCCAATGGCAGACGAGTATGCAGATCATATCATCACACCTACCATAATTGCCACCCCAGAGGGACTTAGCTTCATTGGAATTGCAAAGCCCCTGCCGAGCCCCACCTTCCTCATTCATTCTGGGTGAGACAGGAACAGCGAAGTACACCCCCCGGCTACATCAGTCTGGTGAAAATGAAGTTCAGTGAAAGAGGACGTCCACTCTTTTTACAGCGCTAGCTACCATTTTAAATGATTATTAAAAGGGAGATGGTAAATTTCAAAGGTAAGTGTAGGTAGTGGTCCAGACATCGGACTGGGGGGTTGTTGGGGGCAGGGGCGGGCGGTGGGAGGGAGAGTCATTCTTTGTTTTACCTGGCCTGTCACTTCTTCTAGGTGCTGCCCTCACACCCGCAGCAAGGGTGGAGGCAGTTTGTGGAGTCGTCTGCCCTGTTGCCTTTGATGACTTTGGCAACCAACATTGGACAGCCAAACTCTGGAGGACCCCAGCTATCTTTGGCTTTCCCCCTCTGCAGTGACAGAGAATGAGGCTAAGGGGTCAGAGGTCGATGGGATTCAAAGGGAGCGGACAACCTCTGAGGGTCCTGAGTGGACGACCCAGGGTTCTCAGCTGCTGCTTCTACACACTTCCGGTGCCCAAGGAGCACAGCCTGACCCTTTGATGGGAAGGGACATCTGGAGGGACGTTGAGGGGCCTCATTCCCCTCCTGCATTGTCATTGCATGTACCCATCCATGGCAACAGTGATGGACTGTAGGTCTGTGCACATCTCTGGCAGGAAGGGAGCATCCTCCTGGACCCAGGGTCTCCATGGCGTTCACCACCTTTCCCATGGAGACCCTGATTCACATACATGCTGGCAACATTTCATTAGCGAGCTAGCAGATGGACTCCTCCAACTCATGTGTCACTCTGCCGCAGGCTTCTAACAGCTCTGCTTAATGTTGCCCCACATCTTACTGACTCTCCACCATGAGTTGAAAGGTCGATTCCAGAGGCTCGTCATTAGACTGGAACCTCACAGATGCCTTTTCCCAACTGTCCTCGGAGAGCCAGTGAGTCTGGCTGAACCTCATCTGGTGCAGCCTACATGTGACTCCAGACACGCAGCAATGTAGTTGACTTTTAAATGCTGTCTGAAATGCACGAGCAAGCCATTTAGTTCAAGGAGTGACCAAGGGCAACAAATGCCCATATCCCTTGAATGAATAAAGAAAACAAAATGTCTGCCGAAGGGTGAAGGAGGCACTTTATTGCAGAGTGGATGTACTGAAATGGAGCTGTGAGCTAGGACATGCCACTGGGCCGTAGACCTTGAAATATTGGAGTCTTTGTGGTTTGTATAACTATCTGATGACACTTACCCTGGCAGAGCAAAGAAGGCCATTCATCTTCTTCCAGCAGTGTATATCCCCATCTTGTGCATCCCCTGGTCACTGACGGCATCGGCCACCTGCCCCATGTGGTATCAGTTTCCCTGCTTGAACTCCTCTGGTTTGGGGCTGGTTTAATCGCTGGCTTTTAAAGCAGACCATGCAGGCCAGCGGCACGGTTCGATTCCCATACCAGCCTCCCCGGACAGGCGCGGAATGGGGGCTTTTCATAGTAACTTCGTTGAAGCCTACTCGTGACAATAAGCGATTTTCATTTCATTTCATTTCTCCTCAGGTGGGTAGAGCACATTCCTGCACACCTACACATCCAGGAGGACACACGGAGAGGCATAATTGAATTCAGAAATAAGTCGGAGGATTACCTTTCAGATATCTCTCCGTTTTTGGTCTGACATTGTGAATATTCGACGCCATCAAGCCCACTCCTGCATGGCTGCATAATTAATTGTGTCAGGACCAGCGGATATGGAGTGGCTTCCCATCAGCCTCCACAGCAAGAAAGACTCATCGTCCTCATTCCTGCCATGGGCTTTAATCCCAGAGGGAAGAATTACACCAGCTGTTTTTCTTCCTATTCAATCTCATCAAGCCTACCTTTTTCATTCGCATCTACATTCAACGCAAAGTATTCTTCACATTTTTCACTGTGTTTGGAGTGAGTTTCTCCAAGACTGTGCTTCCCAAAAAAGCCAAATAATGGCAAAGGGTTTTTACTGTTCATAGTCTTTTGTTTCCATTAAAAGATTTAAAAGGAGAAAACATTGGAACTCGATTTGGCAACTAGGGGCTTCTAACAGAATGCAACAGGAACAACTGGTTGTGAGCACAATTTTGATTCCCCACAATAGGTTTTGATCATCATAACATCTTGAAATCAAATGGGACCAGCTGGGGCCAGCTCGAGCTATTTATCTTAAATAAGTTATTTATATTCATTATGAACAAGAAGATGAAAGGCAGATGGACTTCTTTTTAAAAAGGGGTACATGTTAAATCAGGGCAGGAAAGATGCATTGAAATGCGGATTTACTCATTGCTTTTAATATTCATTTACATAGGCCATCATATGAATTGAAAAACTGCATTTCAAATCCGCAAAGTTTCAAGCTTTTGTCTGGAGTTGGCAATATCAGTTATGCAATAAAGAAAATTGTGGCCTTTTTACTATCTGCATTGATAAGTTTGAAACTCAGCTTTCAGACCCTGGGCAGGATTCCCCGTTTCAGAGACATTGGGCAGGATTCTCCATACCCCAACACCGAAATCGCATTTGGCGACAGGACACAGAATCAAGTTTCCCACGTGATATTGGGAACGGCGCCAGTTCAGCGATTCTCTGCCCCCCCAAAAAGCGGTGTAATGCGCCGATTATCCACCACCTGAGGCCATTGCCCGAGGCCCGCCCCGCTATTGGGCAGTACGGTAGCCTGGTGGTTAGCATAAATGCTTCACAGCTCCAGGGTCCCAGGTTCGATTCCCGGCTGGGTCACTGTCTGTGCGGAGTCTGCACATCCTCCCCGTGTGTGCGTGGGTTTCCTCCGGGTGCTCCGGTTTCCTCCCACTCTCCAAAGATGTGCGGGTTAGTTGGATTGGCCATGCTAAATTGCCCGTAGTGTCCTAAAAAGTAAAGTTAAGGGAGGGTTGTTGGGATACGGGTATAGGGTGGATACGTGGGTTTGAGTAGGGTGATCATTGCTCGGCACAACATCGAGGGCCGAAGGGCCTGTTCTGTGCTGTACTGTTCTATGTTCTATGTTCTATTACCCACCTCCGACCGGCCGACTTCCCGACGGCGTGGACCACTCACAGTCCCACCGTCCGTGTGGCAGCTGCGGACTCAGTCCGGGGCCGCCACTGTCGGTGGAGGGCCGATCAGCGGGCAAGGGAGGCCTCATTCAGGACCGGGGCTTTTTCGTGCGGGCCGTCCAGGTCGGGCGAGCGGCCGATCGGGGGCACTATTTTGGTGGTCCAGGTCCGCAGGCTGACTCTGACATGGAGCACGGCGCGGTCGCTGGAGGCCGCTGCCATGGGCATGCGCGGCCTCTGTCTCGGAAGTGCTCTACATGACAGCTGCCTGCTAGCATTAACCACTCCAGCGTCAGGCTGCACCTTCAGGGGCTAGGCCGCCGGCGTGTGGTTTGCGCCACGCCGGCCGGCAGGGAAGGGGCTTGGCGCCATGCCAACCGGCGGCAAAGGGCCTCCGCCAGCCGGCGCGAGTTGGCGCATGCGCGGGAGCGCCAGCATGTGCTGGTGTCATCCCAGCGCATGCGAAGAGGGGTTCGTCTCTGCACCGGCCATGGCTGACTGGTCCAGCTACCAGTGCAGAGGAATAGAGTGCCCCCACGGCACAGGCCCACCCACGGATCGGTGGGCCCCGATCATGGGCCAGGCCACTGTGGGGCACCTCCCGGGGCCAGAGCCCCCCGCGCCCCCCCCCCCCCTCCCGAGGACCCTGGAGGTCGCCCGCGCAGCCAGGTCCCGCCGGTAAGTACCTACTCTAATTTATGCGGGCGGGACTGGCCGAAAACAGGCGGCCACTCAGCCCATCGCGGGCCGGAGAATTGCCGGGGGTGCCGCTGCCAGCGGCCGCCTACTGGCTCGGCATTATTCCCACCCCCGTCAAATTCCCGGCACCGGAGAATTCAGCAGCCGGCGGGGGCAGGATTCACGCCGCATCCCGGCGATTCTCCGACCCGGCGGGGTGTTGGAGAATCCCGCCAGTGCTGTTAGGTGAATTGGACATTCTGAATTCTCCCATAGTGTACCTGAAAAGGCACTCGAGTGTAGCGACGAGGGGATTTTCACTGTAACTTCATTGCAGTGTTAACTTAAGCCTACTTGTGACAATAATAAAGATTGTTATGATTCATCTGCCTCCCCAGCAAGTGCTCACACCGGTGTTTAGTCGTGCTTCTTTTTAAAAACATGAACCTGGCGGAAGGGGCTTGCTTGGGGAGCCAAGGAGGTGAGTAGCCATCTTTGGTCACAGGCAAAGAGCCTGGAGGTGCTCGGATTGCTCCCCTGTGCTCTCCGGGGGGGAGGGGGTGGGGACCCTTGGCTGGTGGTGGGGGATCCTCTGCAGGGGTGGGCCACCAAAGGATGATGGAGGAAGATGTTGGGGGGGGGCACAACTGGAGGGCAACCGCTCACAGCACCACAATGCCTACCTTGGATCATTTACGCGTTCCGGAAGCAACACTTGTCCCTGCCCGTCTGCCCCAATGACCAGCCATAAACCCCACTGACTGCCAAGGCCTCTGGCCGTGCGGCTGAAGGCTATCACTAATAGGGGATTGGCAATCATGGTTAAGTGAGTACTTCACACATCCCATGTGGATTCCCATGGGTGGGCGAGCTATGTGGCATGTGGGAGCCAATGCCTAGCATCCCAATCACACCTTGATGCCTGGATACTGTGCTTGAATGCTATAGCAGGCAACTCCACACACGCAGCAGCCAATGTCACTCAGTCGATGGGACACAGCTCTGGGGACATGTCCATGGGTCAGAGTGGGTAGAGGCCATGGGGACGGGAGATGCCTGGAGAGATGGCCAGCCTCCATTGCAGAAGAAAGTGACAGAGGCATCATACTGGTTGTGTACAAAGGTGTTTAATGTGTTTTACAATTCCCCACTCTCCCAATGGTGCTGCCACCCCACCCCCCAACCCCCACTCCCACCCCCACTCCTCACTGACCCCCCTCACCTCCTTTCCCCCTCCTCCGGTGTGCTCAGTGATCCTCAATATGCTTGGCCCTCCTAGCTTTACCTGTACATCTAGGTGTCTCCCCAGGATGCACATCTGAGGTGGAGACAGCCAGCTGCTTACTACAACCCGTGGCCTTCGAGATCCCTGGCGGGCATCCTCTGGGTGCTCTGGGGCCGGAGGGCCCTGGCGCACTAGTTGGTGGCACAAGCAGAGCAGTGCCACCCTGACCCGTGTGCTGAATTCGAGATGTGGCCTCATCAGAGGGGTGGAACTCGGGGGAGCTGGTGGCCACCAGCCCCACTCCATGGGACGTGTCCGGGTTGGCACCCAGAGCCCCCTCCTCCTGGTTGGTGGCCATAGGGTCCTAGTGTTCACCTTGGGACAGAGGGGGCAGCTGCTTCAATCCCCGGCTGCCCCTGCATCTTTTGGTTTTGCCAGGCCTGGCAGTTCCCCATGGTCTGCACCATCGTTCAACTCCCACAGCAATGCTCCTCTGTGACTGGGACATGCTCTGCAGTGTCTTGGCAATGCTTACCTGTGACTGGGACTAGCCCCACAGTGCCTCAGCCATTCCCATCTGACAGCAGGACATAGCCCGCAGAACTTCATTAAGCTCAGCCTGGTACTGGATGATATCCCCCAGCAAGGCAGACATTCTGCCGAGACCCTCAGCAATGGTCATCACCGACTGCGCGACGCCTTGGACACCTTCACTCATGGTGCTGACGTTGTGCACCAGGCTCTCCACTGTGGTCACCACCTGAGCAGTGTTGGCCTCGGTGCCACTCATTACCGGCGATATCTTCTGCGCCCGTAGCCTCCGGGACTCTGCCAAGCGGCTGTGGATCTGCTGGAGTGCCACTAACATCTCCCTAGGAATTTCCTGGCTGCTCTCTATCGTCTCCATCAGCTCCGGGTAACTCTGTTCCACAGACTCAAGCTAAGTCCTGGGATCTCGCGGCCCTCCGACTGCTGTCTTGCCTGGGGCTTCCTGCCACCATCTGATGTACATCAGCAGCAGTGCGGTGTGCACCAGATTGTGCCCCAGAAGCCTGACCACAAAGCTTTCCCACCGAGGTGTGTGTATCTACGCTGGTGAAGGATGGGGATGACAGCTGTGCCGCGACTATAACGGTGGATTCTTCGGAGGTCTCCTCCGAGGTGTAAATCTATTTTGTTTTTGATTGGAAAGTCACAACTGATCTGTTAGTGAGGCAATATAGCATTTGGAAACATAGAAATAGAAGCAGGCATAGGCCATTCGGCCCATCGAGCATGCTCCGCCATTCAATGTGATTATGGCTGATCTTCCATCTCAATGCCTTACCCCCACCCTCTATCTATACCCCTCGATGCCTTTTGTGTCTAGAGACCTTCCAATTTCTTTCTTAAATGCATTCAGTGACTTGGCCTCCGCAGCCTTATGCGGTCGAGAATTCCATAGGCTTGCCACCCTCTGAGTGAAGACATTTCTCATCGTTTCAGTCCTAAGTGGCCTGCCCCATATCCTGAGACTGTGACTGCTTGTTCCAGACACCCCAGCCAGAGGAAACAACATCCCCGCATCCACTCTGTCCAGTCCTGCAAGGCTTACATCGTAGCAAGTGTTTGAAAGCACATATCCATGTAGACAATTCTTGTTAAGGTTTTCAAATGTGTAAAAAATGTAGATATGGTCATAATTGAAAATACTTCAACAAGAGATAGGTGATGAACTTCATACACCCTGTTACGATGTTCATGTCCACCAAGCAATATTGTTTGTCGACTTCTGAATATCTCGGTGCCATGGATACGTGAAGCGTACTTCTCAGCTCTCCCACTCTTCCAGCCTAATCAGGCCAAGGAGAGATTTCACAATGGAAGAAGATTAAATCTGGGAAAAGGATGGATAAATGAGCATTAATCCTGATTAGATTAGTGACAGTGCCATTTATTATGTAAAACAAACATGCAATATTCCAGTATTCCTCTCATTCATGTGAATCTAATATTGTGATTTGGCAGTCCTTCATCAACCAGCTGGAGGCAAACTTGATGTAAAAATGATTGAACCTGTGGAAAAAGGCAGGGAATAACCCGCATGTGGAGGCCACACTCAGTCCTGTTTCCTACACTGAGGAGCTCCACTCACCAGAATGCCTCAGTGCAGGAAGAGATTGGGACAGCATTTTGAAATGGTGTCCTGATCTCTCGACCACTCCAACACAACCCTGAACTCCCCCAGTCCTAACTCACCTGTGGAGGGGTTCGGGCCTGGGGATATCCTGCCTCTGTGAGGTAGGGTGTGGGGGGGACCAAGAACCCCACTGAGAGCGCCGGGAAACACGCTGCTAAACGCGCTCGTCACCGTACTCTGTTGTAATTTGGTTAGGTCTCACCCGTAGATAAGGAACTCACCAAACTTCTGAGAATAATAATTCTATTCTATTTGTTTCACTTCTCATATAACCAAGTTAGTTTGCTGTTTCTATGTGGCAGCATGGTAGCATAGTGGTTAACACAGTTGCCTCTCAGCTCCAGCGTCCCAAGTTCGATTCCCGGCTTGGGTCACTGTCTGTGCGGAATTTGCACATTCTCCCCGTGTCTACCTGGGTTTCCTCCAGGTGCTCAGGTTTCCTCCCACTTTCCAAAAATGTGCGGGTTAGGTGTCCAAAAAGGTTAAGTGGGGGTTACGGGAATAGGGTAGAGACATGGGCTTGAGTTGGGTGCTCTTTGTAAGGGCTGGTGCAGACTTGATGGGCAGAATGGCCTCCTTCTGCGCTGTAAATTCTAAGAATCTATTATTCTATCAAGCTATGGATGGCATCAGTTCTATGACACAAGAGCTATATTAAACATTTCAACTATTTTAATTTTTGGAAAAAATATCTGCTATATGATGTGAAATAGCAAGTGTTGGGAAATTCAAGTCTGCAATTCACCCTGGACTTCAGAGGACATTCATCAACCAAGATTATAAGGAGTCCAGAAAATGGCCTGAGGGACCTTGCAGCCCACTTTCCTTCCCCATGACTACAGAATATTGGGCAAAGTTTGTTTTTAACTTTAGAATACCGAATTCACCTTTTTCAATTAAGGGGCAATTTAGCATGGCCAATCCACCTAACCGGCACATCTTTGGGTTGTGGGGGGTGCATGGGGGGTGGGTGGGGGGGGGGTTGGAGGTTGAAACCCACGCAAATACCACACGGACAGTGACCCAGAGCCGGGATCGAACCTGGGACCTCGGCGCTGTGAGGCCGCAATGCTAACCACTGCGCCACCGTGCTGCTCTATTGGGCAAAGCTGACTGCATGTTGTACTCTACTTTTCTTGCTTCCAATGGGAACAGGGTAGGGAATGCCATTCAGAGTAATCGATTCTTGCTGGTTGGGATTGTGATTCTCGAAAACAATAAAGTTAACACAGTTTATAGAATAACTGGAAACCTTTCATTGGATGGACACTATTATTCTTTCTTATCTTGGCATGGATGGATTGCAGTTTTGTTCTATAATCAGGAACAGATGTAGTTCAGTTGTTAATATGTGCTGCTAAAACTTTAATTCATGATATTTTCATCAGTCCAGTACCTGATTGAAATAGCAGGTCTCCAAGAATTGGCTTGCTGACAGAATGGTTTGAACTGTTATAACATGTACTGTCGAATCTATCATAGAAGCACATATGATTTTGAGGATTCTGTTTTTTTTTAACAAGTGATCTGGGATCAGATGTTCAACCAGGATCTAGGAACCTTATTGACAGCTTGCATGGAAATCAAGTCAACATCATGTAAATGTGTTGTGAAAACTCCCAGTCAATAAAATCTATAAAGTAATTTCTCGTATCCTGGGGAGCATGTGGCACAACTCCCCATTCATTGTAACGTGCACTGCTTAGTAAAGGTGAAGAGGCTCAATAATTTGCACTGTGGGATGGACTGGTCCAGCTGGGCCTGTGCAATGAAGGGGAAAGACTTCAACCTTGTTGACACCATGTATACAGACCCAGCTAGTTCTTGTCAATAAATCCGATCAACGTGTTTAACCATTAGGCACACTTTCATATGAACAAGCTTTTGAAGTTGAAACACAGCACTGAATGTTTATTCAGCTTTTTATGCACGCATTACTGGAAAGCAGCTCAAAACTCATTTCCACCAAATGCAAAGGAAGCCATTCTTGGCAACAAAATGTTTCCTGTTCTTATTTTCTCCTTTGTAAAACCAGCAGAAACGGGTGGAACTTTCATATTCTAGTAAATGAAAATAAGGCTTTCTTGATACTGTCTTCTCTGATTAACTTCAGTTAATTTTTGCACCACAAAGAGAATTGGACCAAATGATTTCAAACTATCAGCAGAAAATCGGACAAATGCAAATTGCATTTTAGTTCTGGATTTGGCTCTTATCACCAGGATTGTGTATTATACTGAAAAATGCTGGTCTCCGCATCAGTGACTCTATCCCCCTTCCAGCCACTGTCTCCAGCCCAAAATAAGGCTGTTTGCAATCTTGTTGTCTTATTTGACCCAAGCTGTGGTTCTAACCCATATACTCTCCACACCAACGATTGTAAACTGTGATCTCTATATCCTCCCCACATCTACCTCAGTCTAACTATCGCCGGATTATGTATGCCTCTGGAACATCTGGACCTGATTATCCCACACAGAATCCTGCTGGCCTACCATCATCACTGTCCAACATTGGTTTCCAGTTTCTTCAATGCATCATCTCTGGGGCCTCAGCTCCCTTTATCTCTAGAGGCCTCTCCCGCAGTGTTACAGCCACCCATTCCTCCCCAAAAGAACTCCTTGTATCTCAACCCCAATCTCTTGCGCATCTCTCTCTCGTGTCCCACCATTGCCTTCAACTGACTCACCCTCAGCCTCAAGAGTTGCCTCCTTAAATCTCGCCAGCTCTTTCCCTTTAAAATGCATTTCATTGTCTAAAGCTCACTTCCTCACAAAATCCATTTCATCCCCAAGACTGTGAAGTATCTACGGGATGTATTTCTACATTAAAGACCATTTATAAATCTACATTAGTGTCTGTGGTGGGAATGCAATGTGAAGCATGCTGATTAACTGATTAAACTCATACATGCAACTTGTTTAGCCGTACCATGGTAATCTTAGCTTCCTATATGATACTTTTAAAATAAGGAATACCAGATTGTCTTCAGATTTAACACAGAGTGAAATTCTACAGCAGTCTAAAGCTTCAGCAAGCAATATACTGAAACCGTTGGTCATATACAGTCAGATATGGTTACATGCAGATAGAAATATGGGCTGGGTGATCCATTAAGACAAGAAGGTCAATAATTAATTATTTCCGCAATGCTTGGGACTGTGTCAAGAACAGGAGGAACACTGGCTAGAATCTTGTCTCGACCAATCAGAGTCCAGCAGCTCTATTGACCGGCAGCCTCACTGGTGAGGTGGTGGCTGCTGCCTTTACAACACCCGTCAGAGGCTTAGGATTATCACTGGGTCCTTACTAGAGATGATTGATGGTGGCAGGGGGGATTGTGGGGTGGGGATCATGGTTGAGAAGCAGGGAGGGAGGTTGTGAGCAGCAAGGGCAAGGCGAGTGGCTCTTATCGGGATCCCCTTCCCGATGCCAGGTCCTTCAAGCAGCACTGGGTGATGAGGGATCATCTAGGAGGCCCACAAGCAACCCCGCACGGATTTGCTTGTGGTGTTCCCTGAATGTTGAACCCACTGCTCACCACTGGGTTAATACCAGCTTAATTGCCCTCTTAAGGACCTCAATTGGTGGTTGGGTGGGAAGGCCAACCACAGGCCTTTTCACCATGGACATCATCGGGTGGAGGTGGGAATGTGGCAGGGCCCCCACTAGCCACCCTTACACTTGATTAAATGTGTCCCCACAGGGGGGGGCACAGTATTCTGCCCAGTGTAATACTTTCTAACCATGACTGTTCTGGAACAAACATGGGATTGTTCCTTCATTTTAAAATTCAATAACTACTGTAGATTGCATTTTACTCAATGACTATATGTCTAATTTTCTTCATGCAAATCTCTTAATTAATTGCAGATCATCACGTATGCTGTGAAGGGGCTTCTTGATTGGCCATTTCTGAATACATAAAAATGACCTCAAACTGACTAGGTGGGAGGTATTCAGTAACATGGATCATGCAAACTCTAATTGTTTAAACATTGCTGAACATACAAAGTGTATCTGAATAAAACTCAGGGCAAGTTGCCTTATTAATCGTCAAAACAGCAGGTCAAATTCTTACGATTGAAGTTTTATTTCCTTCTGTTATAACCCCCACGAGACACACAGGGAGGACCCGATTGATCTTCCCATGGGGCTCGTGCAGTACCATCTCCTCCACTGAGTGGGTGGAGGCCCAACAGCGGGCTTGTTAGTTCCCCGAGATAAAAACTGGCCCAGGAAGTGGCCGGCATCTCAGGATGGTCCCAGCTGGGACTTGGACTGCTGCTTAGTTGCGGTATTTCCTAATTGTGAATCGGAAATGAACAACTTTTGATTCACCTTTTCAGAATTCCTCATTGGCAAAATATTGGCGATGAGGATAAAAATGGAATAACAGGTGGCACGGCTGGCCACTCAGCCGATGGCTGCTTCTCAACAAGGTTTGCATTGTTTCAGAAATGCCACTCTTCTGTATACTCGACTTGTTTGATGCAAATGTGGAAGACTGGGCTTAGTACGTGGAGCGTATGCCCTATTGCTTCAGGGTGAATGCTATTACTGGGAAAGACCGCCAGAAGGTGACTCTTTTGACCGCCTGTGGGGCCCCCAGTTTGAGCATCATAAAGATCCTAATCTACCCAGACTCCAAGATGTTTGAGGAATTGGTAGCGCTCGTGACAAATCACTACGAACCCAAGCCGTTACTCATTTTTCAAAGATACTGATTTAATTTGGCCGAGAGAAGCCAGGGTGTCTATTACTGAGTTTCTGGCACGATTACACAAATTGGTGGAACACTGCAACTATGGCCGATCCCTCCCCGAGATGCCACGAGACCGCCTTATATGCAGTATAAACAACATGCCGACGCAGCAGAAGTTGCTGGCCAAACCATTGTTGGAACAAATAAGGGCTATCAAGATCTCCGGGTCTAAGTGTATCTTGACTATGGGCAAGATTCTTTGGCCTAGAGCCGCTGCAGCCAGACTAGACATCTCCCCACTGGAGGAGGAGTCACAGAGGTTTGACACGGCAACACCAGACCAGCCAACAAGCGCGTCACCTTGGTTGAGGGAGGCACCCGCCCAGAGACAGGACACTCCGCTTAGAGCAGCCTGAAGAACATAAAAACATAAGAACTAGGTGCAGGAGTAGGCCACCTGGCCCCTCGGGCCTGCTCCGCCATTCAATTAGATCATGGCTGATCTTTTGTAGACTCAGCTCCACTTTCCGGCCCAAACACCATAACCCTTAATCCCTTTATTCTTCAAACAACTATCTATCTTTATCTTAAAAACATTTAATGAAGGAGCCTCAACTGCTTCACTAGGCAAGGAATTCCATAGATTCACAACCCTTTGGGTGAAGAAGTTCCTCCTAAACTCAGTCCTAAATCTACTTCCCCTTATTTTGAGACTATGCCCCCTTGTTCTGCTTTCACCTGCCAGTGGAAACAACCTGTCCGCATCTATCCTATCTATTGCCTTCATAATTTTATATGTTTCTTTAAGATCCCCCTTCATCCTTCTAAATTCCAATGAGTACAGTCCCAGTCTACTCAACCTCTCCTCATAATCCAATCCCTTCAGCTCTGGGATTAACCTAGTGACTCTCCTCTGCACACCCTCCGGTGCCAGTACGTCCTTTCTCAAGTAAGGAGACCAAAACTGAACACAGTACTCCAGGTGTGGCCGCACTAACACCTTATACAATTGCAGCATAACCTCCCTAGTCTTAAACTCCATCCCTCTAGCAATGAAGGACAAAATTCCATTCGCCTTCTTAATCACCTGTTGTACCTGTAAACCTTTTTGCGACTCATGCACGAGCACACCCAGGTCTCTCTGCACAGCAGCATGTTTTAATATTTTATCATTTAAATAATAATCCCTTTTGCTGTTATTCCTACCAAAATGGATAACCTCACATTTGTCAACATTGTATTCCTAGCCCATTCACTTAACCAATCCAAATCCCTCTGCAGACTTCCGGTATCCTCTGCACTTTTTGCCTTACCACTCATCTTAGTGTCGTCTGCAAACTTGGACACATTGCCCTTGGTCCCCAACTCCAAATCATCTATGTAAATTGTAGATGAGTTCATGCATTTGAATTACATCACCACATCACAGGTATCCCCCATCTAAATCACTGTCCAGGTGAATGGTCACCCAGTGGAAATGGAGCTGGACACGAGAGCTGCAGTCTCAGTGATTGGACAGCAGACGCTTGAAAAGATCAGGATGGGAATCTGGCATTTGAATTTAAGGGACACCGAGGCAAGGTTGGCAACATAGATGGGGGAATCACTAGCCATCGCGGTACAACAATGATTCCAGTTTCCTATGGACAGCAGTCCATCAGGTTGTCCTTGATAATAGTGTGGGGCCCTGGCATTAGTCTGCTTGGACGTGATTGGCTGTACAAACTCTATTGGGACTGGTAGCAGATATTCAGGATGGGTACAGGGGGATTATACGAAGTCCTGGGGAAGTTTCCAGGAAGGCCTGGGTAAAATCAAAGGTGCCATAGCCAAGATACACGTAGACACTGAGACCCAACCAAAGTACATTAGTTCCTGTCCAGTTCCCTACGCATGCTGACAAATGTAGAGATGAATCAATTGCTTGGGAAGCCTAGGAATCATCCGGGTGGAACAATTTGCAGATTAGGCAGCCCCTGTATTCCCGGTACTGAAGCCGAATAAAACCATCAACCTATGTGGGGATTACAATCTTACAGTGAGCAAGCCCTCTTGTTTGGACAGATATCCAATGTCGCGAATAGAGGACCTCTATTCATAGTTGGCTGAGGCCACTCTATTTCCAAACTCAATATGACTCATGCGTATCTCCAATTGGAGCTAGATGCAGTTTCCAGAGAAGTTGTGATGATTAATACCCACAGAGGCCTTTATGAATATACAGGGTTGCCATTTGGAGCATCATTGGGTGGGCTGTTTTCCAGAGGGTCATGGAGAACATCCTCCAAAAACTGCCGTAAGTGGCGGACAGCTTGTAAAAGACCTCGTTATCAGAGCCACCGAAGAGGAGCACCTAAGCAACTTGGAGGAAGTCCTCCGTTGATTTCCTGCTGGTATTGGGGCAGGCCCTTCTGGTATTCCCCCATCCCTTCCCCCAGCCACAGCCACAGCCAGAGACCAAGGTGTCGAGCAGTGACGAGGACACAGACATGGTCGCGGGCCATAGACCCGAGAGCCAGGATACCCCGGACCTCGTGTCCAATGATGGCACTGATTTCCCATCACAGCTGTCTCCAACACCCTCTGCCATCCCAGAGACACTCACCTCAGTTGAGCATTTTAGTTGAGATGCGCTTGGTGTGCACTACACACATGGTCGGGTATAGCAGGTGGAGGAAGGATCACCCAAAGATATGGACGGTGAGAGGGTGGGACATACCCTAGAGACTAGCTGCCATCCAGACGGGTTTCGGGCTTCTGGAACGGATAGTCCCATCGATCGTGGAGATGCAGTCACAGAGCCAGGGACTACATGAGGGCTGCCAGCGAGCATTCAGCACCGCAGGTCAGGTGGAGGAGTCCAACCGCATGCAGGAGCAAGAGATGGTGCTGGACATGCATGCCACCCAGGCTAACACTGCACGGGTGGAGTTTACGGTGGAGGCCTTAGGAGCGATGGTTTTGGCCATGGATCAGCATGTCCAAGGCCTCGAGCATCCTGTGCAGGTGGTGGCTGAGGCCCAGGACAGGGCTGTTCACTCACAGGCAGCCATGCGACAGAGCTATCTAGATATTGCAGCGGCGCCCCTGAGCATGGCTCAGTCACAGCAGGCCATGGCTGAGAGCATTGGCAGCATTGCCCAAGCGCTGGCGCAGACACAGAGGGAGGTGACCCAGTCGCAGAGGGAGATGGCTGATGTGGTGCAGGCCCAGAAAGTGCTGGCACAGTCACTAGGTGATGTGGTGCAGTCCCATATGGAGGTGGTCCACTCCTTGTGCTCCATGGCTGTGAGCATTCAGATCCTGGCTGAGACAACGGTGGGCCTTCGGGACTAGCCCCGGAAGGTGGCGTGGGAGCTTCAGGGATTCACTCCGCACGACCCCCCTCCCATGGAGTAGCTCGGGGGCCATCAGGCACCCCGAGGAAGAAGGAGGAGATGGTGCCCATGCCAGTGATCCCGCAGTGGAGGTCCCAGAACATCGCTTCACCTCGGACTCACCTCCCCCCCACTCTAGTCTCTGGTGCAGCTGCCCCCCCCCCTCCCCCCCCCCCCCCCCCCCCCCCCCCCCACTCTAGTCTCTGGTGCAGCTGCCACGCGGGGTTGATGAAAACCCTGACCACACGCAACCAACGCCGTCGGGAAGTCGGCCCAACGAGGTCGGAACATCGGGGAGGACCTTCAGGTGACGCCCTGAGGTCATCCCAACAGCATGCAGCGTACTCACCGATGACGCCGTTTTGGAGGGCGCAAATCATCCAAAAATAGACACTGCCCCCGATTTTGGCGACAAAAGGGATTCTCCGCCCGGTTACCGAATACGATTTCAGCGTCGGGCAATGGAGAATCCCGGCTATTGTTCCCCAAAACACGACACACTCCCCGACCGAGCCCCACAACAGTTGGAAGCATTACCTTGGACAAATCGGGGAAGACAACCTCCACCACCCCTTACAACAGAGGGACGTATGCACTTTAGGGAGGAAGGATGTTATAACCCTACGAGACCCACGTGGACGACTCGATTGATATCTCCTTGGGACTCGTGGAGCATCAGCTCCCCCGCTGAGGGACGGAGGCCTGACAATGAGCTTGTTAATTCCTCAAGATAAAAGCCAGCACAGAAAGTAGCCGGCATCTCAGGATGATCCCAGCTGGAAATTGGGCTGTTGCTTAGTTGCTGTATTTCCAAGCTGTGAGTAGGAAATAAACAACATTTGACTCATCTTTTCGGGGCTCCTTATTGACTACAATACTTTCTGAAAAATACCTTCTGAAACTGACTGATATTTATACACTATTTCACAATGGCGTTTATCAGTATTTTACAAGTTTTACAAAAATACCGAGGGATAAAGTCATTCATATCTTCAGAAAACATATGGATCATAATAAAGATAAGCCTTTTGCCTGGTACCAGCTCCCATGATTATTTGTAAGCGTATTAATTGGATGATAAATCTTCCCATTAACTCCATGCTTTTCTATCTGATCAGAATAACAGTAGATTTATGAGATTTGCTCCATGTAAATAATCAGCATCTGGGCTGAAAACTCACAATTCTGTATAATCCTGACACAGACCGGTTTCTGTGTACATCATTGAGTTAAATTCTGTACACTTGGAATGTTATATGCTCAACATGCCCAAGCTAATCGTTTGAGCTCTGCCCGTGATGAAACATTCTGAGCTGGATTCTCTGATTTTCCGGCTATGTCCTGATGCCGGCGTTTTTACGACCGAGCATTCGGCGCAAAACGCACACCGATCCTCCGTTTGGTGGGGTGCTAGCAGGAAGGCAGCATAGAGCACCCGGCACCAGCTGCCGATACAGCCGGCGAATTGCCGGGTCCGTGGCCATGCATGCGCAAGATGGTGGCCTGCAGCGCTGCGCCGTGCAACATGGCGCCGGCCGCGCACAGTCCCGGCCTGCCAAATAGTGCCCCCCTCTTTGGCCAGCTCCCGACCCCCTGATGACCCTCCCAACAGTGGCCCACGAATCAGCTCTCCCCCGACTATGCTGGACTGAGTCCACAGCTGCCACGCCGTGAGAGACCCACGCCGTCGGGAAATTGGCCGGTCAGGGGGTGGAGCATCGGTGGGGGGGGGGGGGGGGGGGGGCTCTTTACAACATGCGGCATACTCTGAGCATGCCCCTTTGGAGGGGGCAGAGCACCGCGAAAGCAGCGCCGCCCCCAATTTTGTTGCGAATGCTTATTCTCCGGCCGATCGCCGAACGCAATTCCGTTGTCGGCGATCAGAGAATCCCTCCCCTTATTTATTTATGGAATATTTCAGATGGATGCGAACACCCTCTATGTTGTTTACTAACCCATCACATGTCCCGTTGACATAGGTAGCACAAATTTGACATGAGACTGGCATCAGGTTTTGCATAATAGGTAAAAACTTGAAAATGTTCTGAAAAACATTTAAAGTAATTTGAGTAATATCATAGGAAATAATTACAGGACAAATAATTACAAAGCAAACATTCAGGGAAACAGGAAATAGAAATGGACTCAATAAGCCTCTTGATAGATCAGATTTATTTTTTTGAGATAAGGACATCGTTGATTGAGCCAGCATTTGTTGCCCAACCTAATTGCCCTTGAAGTGAGTGGCTTGCTCGACCATTTCAGAGGGCATTTAAGAGTTAGCCGTATTGCTGTGAATCTGTAAGCCAGACCAGGCACGGACAGCAGATTTCGTTCCCCAACGCACAGTAGTGAACCAGAAAGGTTTTTGCGACAGTCAGCAATGGTTTCATGCTCATCATTAGACATTTAATTCCAAATTTTTTATTGAATTCAAATTTCACCATCTGCCAAGTTGGGATTCCGTTGCACAGTGCGTTACCCTGCATCTCTGGGTAACTAGTTCAGTGACAACACCACTACACCATCACCTCCCCATTACCTTTTATTTCCCAGTCCCTTTTCTCTTTTCAACAGAAAACACTTCCAAAAGATGTCTGGTAGCTGCTTATAACATTGGCTTGAATGATCTTGGGCTGGTTTTCCAAAAATGGGGCTATATCCCCACGCCGGCGTAAAAACGCTGGCGTTTCACTCCAAACATTCCTTAAAAAATAAAGACCAATTCACCTACCTGCAGGGGGCTGGCAGGGACCCGGGGAACTTCACGCAGCTTTGGTTGCGGATACGAACCCCCGCACTTCCGGTTCCGAGTCCGTGTAGGCGCATAACGGCGGCCTCCAGCGGCTGCGCCGAACGCGATGGCGGGCTCAGCCGACGGACCTGGACCAGCAAACAAGGTCCTACGGATCTGCCCCATGCCGCTCCATATGACCTACCCGATCACTGGCCTGGCCGCCCATAAGGCCCCCCCACCCCACGACCCCCGGTGCTCGATCCCCCCCCCGCCTCCCCCACCAGGGCGGCCGCGGACTGAGTTCGCAGCCACCCTGTCAGAGTCCTGACCGGCTAGATGTGGTTAGAACCACGCCTTCAGGAATTTGGCCGGTCACTTGGTGG
Source organism: Scyliorhinus canicula (assembly GCF_902713615.1). NCBI lineage: Eukaryota > Metazoa > Chordata > Chondrichthyes > Carcharhiniformes > Scyliorhinidae > Scyliorhinus > Scyliorhinus canicula. The sequence continues at coordinate 52,554,191 of NC_052146.1, forward strand.
GCCTCTGGCAATGGCCCCCCAGCCGCGCCGGAGAATCGCAGGAGCGGCGCCGGGCCTAATCTCGAGTAAATGTTGATTCTCTGCCCCTGCGCCAAACGCGAGTTCGGCGCAGGGTTGAGGAGAATCCAACTCATTATGTCAGTAATTTCTTCTGCATATCTATTGTCATTTGGCAGGGAGGTTTTGTCCAACTGGCCTTCTTACTCCCAACATCGTAATTTTAAAATGCGTGTCCATTTATATTTGAGCCCCTTCATGATATTGAACATTTAGTGAAGTCATAATGTACAATGAACAAAATGTTTGGTAACAAGAGCCAAGCATGTCCTAGAGCAAATTTTAATTACAGTAACCTCTGGCAGATGATAGAAGAGGGAAAGGACTCTGTCAGGATGAAAGAATAATGACTCTTTAGGGTTTGAGAATTTTGGAATTGTAAAAAGATGGAAGTCAAATGAACCAGGGAAGGGAAAAGGTTGAGAAACATTGATTTTTAAAGCTTTAAAGTAATACGACCTTGTATTTTAATTATAAAGTCACACATTATCAGGCCCTTGTTCCAGGATAGAAGTGGAAAAAGATTGGGGGCGCGGTTCTCCGCACCCGCGAAAAATCGCGAAGTCGGCGGTAAAAACGGGTGCGTTTTACGACGGTCGGGAAGGGTCCATTTCCCGACGTATTCACGTCCGGGAAATGGGCTAGGAACGCGGCCGCGTCAATTACGTGCGCGATGACGACGGAACGCGACGACGACACGAACACGCCCATGTGACACCGCCCGACGCCGTAAAAAGACGCGGGCGAGCACAGAATCTGTCGGCCATGATGTCGGAGCCCAGGAGAGCTGCCCCTCGGTTTGTTGAGGCAGATGTGGAGACGCTGCTCTATGCCGTCGAGCAGAGGAGGGGCATCATCTGCCCGCGTAGAGGGCATCGCCACCCTGCCAGCGCGGTGCGCCAGGCCTGGCGTGAGGTGGCTGCTGCCGTCAGTGCTGTGGGGCAGACCCCTCGCTCAGCAGAGCAATGCAGAAAAAAGATGCACAACCTCACCAGGACTGCCAGGGTAAGTGCCAAGAGGGTGCCCCCTGGTCACAACCATCCCTCCCCCCTTAACTTAATCACCCACCTCCCGCCCTGGCACGGGGGGTGGAGGGGGATTGGGGCAGAGTTATTTGAGGGTGGTTCACAAAGTTGTCACAGACCCAGCGCTCTGGCCTCCGTGGAGAGATGCAATGGTCTTATTACAACTTGACCCCCAAACTGTGCCAGTATCTGAACGGACTGCTGATACCTGCCATATTTTAATGATCTACCTATGTCCCCTCCCCCAACAGCCGTGAGCGGCACCAGACTAGAGGGGGTTCGCCCAACCTGCACCCCCTCACCACGTTTGAGCAGAGGGCACTGGACCTTGTTGGGGGTCTGGCACCCGGGAGGTCGCGCTATGCGATATTGGCGGAACTGCAACAAGTGAGACAACCCTGCATGACAAACACCCCCCCCTCCCACATCCTCTGTCCCTCTGTCCCTTCACACTCAGCCCACTGGAACACCTACCCCATCCTCTGTCCCTTCACACACCCTGCCCACTTGGACACCTCACCCATCCTCTGTCCCTTCACACACCCTGCCCACTTGGACACCTCCCCCATCCTCTGACCCTTCACACACCCTGCCCACTTGGACACCTCCCCCATCCTCTGTCCCTTCACACACCCTACCCACTTGGACACCTCACCCATCCTCTGTCCCTTCACACACCCTGCCCACTTGGACACCTCCCCCATCCTCTGTCCCTTCACACACCCTGCCCACTTGGACACCTCCCCCATCCTCTGACCCTTCACACACCCTGCCCACTTGGACACCTCCCCCATCCTCTGTCCCTTCACACACCCTACCCACTTGGACACCTCACCCATCCTCTGTCCCTTCACACACCCTGCCCATTTGGACACCTCCCCCATCCTCTGTCCCTTCACACACCCTGCCCACTTGGACACCTCCCCCATCCTCTGTCCCTTCACACACCCTGCCCACTGGGACACCTCCCCCATCCTCTGTCCCTTCACACACCCTGCCCACTGGGACACCTCCCCCATCCTCTGTCCCTTCACACCCTGCTCACTGGGACCGTCCAGCGGCCGGCCGAGCGAATCTAAATAAGCCGTTTCATTCTCTTCCCTAGGACGTGATGCCGAACGACCAGGGCCGTCTGCCTCCAGGCGGAGACAGGCATCTGCCCCCACCTCACCCGGGGCCGCACGACAGAGTGTGCCTGATCAGCGGGGAGTCCCATCCTCCCCAACAGAATCTGTGGAGCAGGACGCCCAGAGGGCGGCGACACCACAAGAGAGAGAAATGGCCCGCGAATGCCCTGCGGCCTCTCAGCGGGCCGATACCATAGAGGAGGCGTCAAACCAAGACGACCTCGAGCTTGCGGCACTGCTATCTCCCACACCATCCACCATCCCAGAGACACTCACCCCGGCTGGCCTATTTAGTGATGAGGCTCCTGGGTCACAGTCTGGTTCGCACATCACAGCTGAGCAGGTACAGCAGGTGGAGGTCGGAGCAGATGAGGGCCCAGACTGGCGGAGGCCAGGCCAGGCCCAGCATGCAGCTGGCTCCCAGACGTTTTATGAGTTCCTGGAGTTTCTCAACCCACGCGCACAGCCGATGCCTCAAGAAACCCAGGGAAACAATGACGGGATGAGGGCTGTCTTCCTGGCTCTGCAGACGCAGTTAGAGGAGTCAAACCGCGTCCACGAGCTCATGGCAGCGACCCAGGCCGACACTGCACGGGTGGCATCCGCGGTGGAGGCAATGGGTCAGGTTATGCAAGGCGTTGGGGTTAATGTGCACGCGTCATCCTCGGCCCTGGACAGGGTTGCCCTCTCACAGGCAGCAATGTGCCAGAGCCAAAACGACATTGCCGGTGCCCTGCGGGCCTTGGCCCAGTCTCACCAGGTCATGGCCCAGTCGCAGCAGTCAGTCGCCGAGAGCATCAACCACCTGACACATGTGCTGGATGGTGTCGTGCACACACAGGTTGAGGTCGCACAGTCCCTGGCGGGAATGTCTAACTCCCTGGACTCCGTCTCTGCAAACGTTCGGATCCTGGTGGATACCGTTGCAGGCCTCCAGGACTGGCAGCGCCAGGTGTCGGTGGCGCGATGGGGCACCTCCCCGCTTGCACCTCTGTCCCAAAGTGAGGCTTGGGGGCCACCGGGCTCCCCAAGGGAGGAGGAGGTTTCGGGGCCCGTCCCATTAAGTCCATCACGGGACATCCCGGAAGTCGCGGCCTCCCCCCGTCCCATCCCTGGTGCATCGGGTGGGCAGCAGGCAGAGCAGGGTGGCACAACATCACCCGAGACGCCCGCAGAGCAGCCTGACCCATCAAGGCCGGGTCGCCCCAGGAAACGCTTGGCCAAGGAGAAACGAGTCGAAGGGGGCGATTCGCAGCAGTCCTCCTCCACTCCTGCTGTATCATCTGGGGAATCACTTAGACGTAGTGGTAGGGCCCGTAAGGCAACAAAGTGAGACACAGAGTAAGTTGGCACGGGTGAAGGGCACAGTTTAGTTGTAGGGGTTAGGGCACCTGTAAATGTTTGTTCACATTAAACGCACTGTTCCACCTTACTTGTAATACCGTGTGATTGTTCCACAGCCACAGGAATCGTGATGGTGACCGAGTGTCGCTGGGGTTGACGAGCGGTGAAACTTCGGTACCGAGTGTGCAGTCCCTTCCCCCCCACCCCCTCCCACAGCTAACCCACGCGGGCACGTGATGGAGTGTCCGTGACGAACTCAGCGGCCACCAAGGTGGATTGTTCACCTATTGCCATGGGTCAGACTCTCTCTAACGATTCTGAGCTCACAGCTCTTCGCAGAGCGGGCTGTTATCAGTCCACATGGCACTGATCACACCCACTGACACAGCCATCAATGATGTGCCATACCGTCTGGACCCAGTGGTAAGGGTGATGTCTAAGTGGAGCACTGTACACTGAGAGGGGGTGTGGGGGGGGGGGGGGGGGGGGATTGTGGTGGTGGCAGTTGTGTGTTGACCCTTTGCACGACTAGCGATGCAGGTGGTGGTTCGGTGTTCAGCGGGGACGTCGCGTGAACCGTGCTGCCACCATGGCGTTGCGTGCCCGCCGTCCTCGCCGGGTCCGTCGTGCCGCCTCCTGGACATCACCAGCACCTGGGTCGTGTCTGCGTGCTGCACCCGCCACTCCACCAGCCTCCTCCTCCTCCTGCTCCTCCTCCTCCTCCTGCTCTATGCTGGCACCACTGCCACTGGCTTCTCCCTCCGCCTCCTGCAGCAGGTCATCTCCCCTCTGCATCGCAATGTTGTGCAGCGCACAGCAGACCACAATAATGCGAGCGACCCTGTCGGGCTGGTACTGCAGGGCCCCTCCGGAGCGGTCCAGGCACCTGAATCTCATCTTCAGGAGGCCAAGGCAGCGCTCCACCACACCCCTGGTTGCTGCATGGGCCTCGTTGTATCGTGTTTCCGCATTGGTCTGAGGCCTCCGTATAGGCGTCATCAGCCAAGAACTCAGTGGATAACCCCTGTCGCCTAGCAACCAGCCCCTCAGCCGGGTGGGACGTCCCTCAAACATCGCAGGGATGAACGACTGCGCCAGTATGTAGGAGTCATGCACACTCCCTGGGAACCTTGCACAGACATTCATAATCCTCATGTGGGGGTCGCATACCACCTGGATATTCATGGAGTATGTCCCCCTCCTGTTTGTGAACACGTCCCTGTCCCCTGTAGGCGGGTGCATGGGGACGTGAACACAATCGATTGCACCCTGCACCATCGGTATCCCGGCCACTCTGGCAAATCCACGAGCACGTGAGTCTTGAGTTGCTCGGTCCTCGGGAAAGGTGATGTAGAGGTCCGCGATGGCATAGAGGGCGTCGGTCACATCCCGGATGCACCTGTGCACCGATGACTGGGAGATCCAGGAGAGGTCCCCGCTCGGAGACTGGAAGGAGCCGGTCGCATTGAAGTTAAGAGCGACCGTCACCTTGATGGCAACCGGGATCGCGTATCCTGCCCCCGTTCCACGTGGTGCGAGGTGCGCCACGAGGTGACAGATATGTGTCACCGTCCGCCTACGCAGCCGGAGTCTCCTCCTGCTGGTGATGTACGTCATTGTTAGGAAAGAGACCCGGACACGGTACACCCTCGGCCTTGGTAGTCGCCTCTGGCGCCGTGGCTGCACCCTCACTCTCTCCTCTTCCTCCTCCCCCCCCCCATGCTGCTCGACGACTGGCAACTCCTCGGCCCTTCCTTCTGCTGCTGCAGCTGGCCCTGCATCCACTGCGGGTTGTGGGTGTGGATGCTGCTGCATCGCCAAATGCAGTGCAGCGGCCCCAACCACTGCGCTGAGCATAGCCGTTCTGTTCACAGACATTGTGCTAACCTACAGAAGGGTGGTGGGGGGCAGAGAAACGGGACATGTTAGACGGAGGGTAGTCGACACCTCGGCAGCTGCCTGCCACGGGATACCTGTGTGTCCCGGTGGCCTGGACGCGCTGCTGACACGCGGGCAGCCTAACCCCTGGTCACTTTCTGCATCCAACGGGCAATTAACTATGTCCTCCTAACCGGTGCATCAGTGGCCTGTGGCCGTAAATCACAGGGCAACCAGCGGCCGTGTCCTTGTGACCGGCACGCCATGGCATGGTGGCAGACATTTTGTAACCGGGGTGGGACGGGTCACTCGCTCACTCTCTCCCTACCCCCCACTCCCACTCCCACTCCCCCCCTCCATCTCCCCCACTCCCCCCCTCCATCTCCCCCACTCCCCCCCTCCATCTCCCCCACTCCCCCCCCTCCATCTCCCCCACTCCCTTCTCAGGGATGCCTTCCCCGTTGTGGCCAGACTCCAGCAGTGCGCTGAGCTGTGCGCTGAGCGGTGCGCTCACCTCCTCGAAGCTGTCGTCAGCCAGCACGACTGGTTGACGAACGTGGAAAGCAGGTGTGTTTGACGCTGTGTAAACAGTGCGTGATGACGTCGGGACTTCGGCCCATCCGGGCCGGAGAATAGCGGGGGGCCAAAAACTAGCGATTCTGGTCATGTCGGGGGCGCGTTAGAGGCGTTTGGCGGGAATGGCGACTTGGAGTTTGTGCGGGGTTCGGAGAATAGCGGGAGGGCGTCGGACCAGCGTCGCCGTGAAAATTTGCGCCGCCCGCTATTCTCCGACCCGTCGTGAGTGCGGAGAATCGCGCCATGGGTTTTATTAGTCAATTGTCCTAAGATACAGGACAGCATGGTGGCCTAGTGGTAGGTGGATTGGCCACGCTAAATTGCCCCTTAATTGGAAAAAATAATTGGGTAATCTAAATTTATTTTTTTTTAAATTGTCCTAAGATACGTCTTGGCATCGGAACATGTATAGGCACAGTCGTAGGCCATTGATTCCTTCAAGCCTGTTCCGCCTTTCAAAGTGATCATGGCTGATCTAAGTTATAACTGCATGTACCCACCTTTGCCTCAGATCCCTTTAATACCTTTTATTAACAACAGGTCTCAGGTTTGAAATTAACAATTGAACCAGACTCAGTTGCCTTTTGTGGATAAGCTCCAAATGTTTATCATCCTTTCAACAGCTCTGATGAAAGATCTTCAATCAGAAACAAACTGTTTCTCTCTCTACAGATGCTGCCAGACCAGTCGAATATTTCCAGCTCTTTTCTGCCTTCACATCACATTTTATTACAACAGCCTTTAGGTCATTAACAAAAGGAAGCCAAGTAGTCATGTTTTAATTTAAAAATTGGTGTGAGCCATAAAAATGCATCCATCCCAAATAATTAAACAAAAAATAGAAAGGCTGGCAAGATTTTCTTTGAAAAGACCTATCAAAAGATCGTGAACCATCCATTTCTGTTGTTATTTTAACTTAACTATTTATTTACAGTACAGCACAGATTGTTTTCTGTGCAGTTTTTGGCAAGACCTAGATCTTTTCTCTGGCGTATGAAGATTGTGGCAGCACGGTAACATTGTGGATAGCACAATCGCTTCACAGCTCCAGGGTCCCAGGTTCGATTCCGGCTTGGGTCGCTGTCTGTGTGGAGTCTGCACATCCTCCCCGTGTGTGCGTGGGTTTCCTCCGGGTGCTCCGGTTTCCTCCTACAGTCCAAAGATGTGCAGGTTATGTGGATTGGCCATGATAAATTGCCCTTAGTGTCCAAAATTGCCCTTAGTGTTGGGTGGGGTACTGGGTTATGGGGACAGGGTGGAGGTGTTAACCTTGGGTAGGGTGCTCTTTCCAAGAGCCGGTGCAGACTCGATGGGCCGAATGGCCTCCTTCTGCACTGTAAATTCTATGTAATTCTATGTAATTACAAACATCACTTGTAAAATGTAGATTAAAATGTTACCCACTGAACTACGCATGTCAGCTAGTCAACTGATGAAAATTCAGAATAATCTAATATTACGTATAAGATCAGGGAAATAGGAAGCAATTTCAGGAATGAATACCTTCTTTACCCTAATTTTGCTATGGATAACTTTTTGTCTTGATACAAACCAGCAATGCAGACACAGGACCGAAAAGCTTTAATCTTTAGTGCCCTCAGCACTATATCTGTATAAAATCACAGTAAGGAGAAAAAACATGCACATTCATCTTCTTTAGAAATGACTGAATTCCTTACGTAATGAGATTACTTACTAAGCATCTGAGGCCCTTTCATCATAGTTCTTCAGCTGAGAAAGAGGATTCCTTCTGGATACGGTCCTTGCCACTACTTAAAGAAAAGGCACCATTGTTCACCAGGTAAAAATTAAGGAAATGTTTCAGCTGTTGAATGATTTGATCAGGAACCAAGGAAGCAAAATGTACAATGTCCGTTCAGACCGAATGCTGCTTTATTAGAATCACATTGCCACAAAACTGGGGTGAGCATAAACGCATTCAGAATTAAGTCATCATATGCAATACTACATAAAGATCTATCTTGAATGCAAAAACCTTTCCCACTGCGGGAGCCTTATGTCTAAGTGTTCACGTTATCACTGACAAATGTATTCATGTCATTTCAGGTTTGAAGAAGACATCCATTATAACAAGGCAAGTCTTCAGAAATCGCTTTGATGTTTTGTTTGTTGTGTCTTGGCTGGGTAACCAATGGATTGCTGGTTCAGATGTTAAATAGTTGAAAGGTCAAACAAAAGCAGGAAGGCTCAAACTTCAACGTTAACCATTTTCTTTTTGAAAGGAAATGTCTTCAATGGTGCTGAACTGGTTGGAATCTGTGGTAAAATTTGTGCATCAAACCTAAATGAAGTCACACATGATGTTACAATTAGCAATTCTTCATTCGAAATCTCTGATAAAGCATTTCCTTGGTTTGCATTGTTTATTGGCTCTCTGATTAATAAAATGTTCAGATACACAATCAGCGATATTTCAGTGTTGGCCTGGATTGTTACAGCGGTTGGTTTGGGGTGTTGTGGAGGGGGAGGGGGAAGGGGGGATGGCGGCGGTCGTGAGTGAGATGGGCTAATGATGGTAATAATAATAATCGCTTGTTCCGGCGCCTGTTTGGGGAGGGCGGCACGGGAATTGAACCCGCGCCGCTGGCATTGTTCTGCATTACAAGCCAGCTGTTTAGCCCATTGGGCTAAACCAGACCCTGGTGCACTATCACTGCCCACTGCCCTCTGTAACTAACGGCAACTTCAGCATCTCAGGTGTACGCAGATAGCGTGGAAATGCTGGAATACCAGTCTGTTACTCAGGACGGCAACACAGATGTGGTGTGTAACCCCATAGAACCAGCAATCATTAAATCAGTGAGAACTTCAACTTTTCAGCTCCCACATCACCATTGGAAACCCTATAATTGTTTAATCGGGTGTGACTGGCTTTTTAATAGCAAAGGATATATTAAAATTTGATGAACAACAGAACTACACTGGAAAAAAAACTTTTATAATTGTGGCGTTCTCTTAAATGGTGAATTAATTTTTCTGAACTTATTTTTAATAATTAAAAAAATCTAAATAATTTATCTTCTACCTTCATCCCGTTTGTACGTTCCTGGGCAGGATTCTCCAGTCCCCCAGTAGCTTGCTTTGCAGTGGCAAGCCATTCGCTGGAGGCAGGATTCTATCTTCCCGCTCCTTTTCCATCCCACGCTGCCGGGAAAATTGAGGGCGAGGTTGCACCATCAGCGGGAAAATAGGATCCCAGAGGTCGGAGAATTCCGGCCCCAATCTTTAATTTGCTCCATGAAATGTTTTTTAAATGATCTAATTTAGACGCTTTTCATTTCCTAAGTGTTGTGATAACCATTTAAGGTGATTAGTTGCTTTCACAGCTTTATGACACCTTTGGTGATGCTCCATCCTGGAAATGCCGATGGCTACCCAGCCTTATCACACTGCTGCAGCCACCAAGGAAATGAGCCTTTATGAGCCTGGAAGAGGATATGAAGCACTGGCTTCTTCCACGACTAGAAGTATTCCTTAGATTTAAGCACAACTAGTTGAATTGTCCTCGTGAGAGACTTGGGCATCAGAGCCTTTGTAAAGAGAAAGTGCAGTTAGACTTAAAAAAGTAAAGTTGCCATAGTCCCAGATGACCATAGGCTGCTTTCCCCTTTGAGGGGGAGAGCTGACTGGTGGAGATTTAACCTGAGGATCACCACACCTCAGGCGTGTTTGATAAGGTAGGGCCTTCATGAACAACCTCAGCCGGTGTAGGAATTGAACCTACATTGTTGGCCTTACTCTGCATCACAAACCAACTGACCAACCAACTGAGCTAATGGCAGCCAACTGACATCAATGTTCAGATCAAAATGCCTGTTAATAGACTAATTTGAATCATCACTAAAATTTAGTTGTCTTATGTGCATCATATGCGGCACACTCACTCAGGACAGTATTCCTTGTTCAAACAGTTGACAAGTTAATAGCATCACCGGAAGGCCAGAACGAAAGCTGAAGCAAACATGAAAATCAATACATTATTCAAATATAACAATGTGGCATCAACATGACACTTCAAGAAAGGAATGCATTGTAAAAGGAATTGGATGTTTTATGGAAATTTCCATTATCTGCACCCAGTGTTTTCAATGTATAATTTATATAAAACTATGCTTGACTTTTGCAGTCTCCAGAAAAATACTGATACGTGAAACAGCTGATGTGTTTAATTTCCAATCTTCAGCAAACATGGATTCCTTTAGTTCCGTTATTACCAGAACGCCATTTTGTTTATAAGGAAAAGGCTAGCGGTCAAATCATAGATGCTGGGAGCAATTTTGAGCCCTCATTAGCCATCAGCATAAATGGCTAAGTGGACCCAAATTCCTGTGAGAGCCGGGGAAACGAGATTCTCGCCGGCAAAATCTAATTTCCTGATTTTCCACACCCCTTGCCCATGAAGTAACGTATGGGCGGGAATCCCATTTTATTAAATTTTAATAAATTTTAATATAATTATTGGACTTTCCTACAATATGTTCCCCTCCTCACTTCATAGCTTGCTGATATCACGTTGGAAGGTTTACAACAACTTTTTTAAAACTTGAAGCAGTCGAGGGGAATCCGCTGGGAGCACAAAGGTAAGTATGTCTCCAGGATGGAGGGAGACATGTCAAAGCAATGCCATGCCACTGACCCCTGGAACTACCCTGGCAATATCAACATGGAAGTGCCAGCATGGCTGATCCAGGGAGCGCTATTTGGAGATGCCCTGATTTTTATGTGGAGGGGGATCGCCCTGATTCTTGTGGGAGGTGGTTTTCCCGATGCCTTTGTTAAGGAGGGGGGCACCCCAATGCTTGTGTGGAAGGGTTGCCCAGATGCTTGTGGTGGAGGGCGCGGGTTGCTCAGTGCCTTTTGGGGATTGTACCTTGAGGTTTGTGGGGAGAGCAGGCTGCTCCTTTGCCTGTATGCTGGGCGTCACCCCAAATCCTGTCGGTGTGGGGTTGTTTATTTCAACTGTAGATTGGGAAGCCCTTTAAAGTTGGCACCTCAATCTCTGTGGAGCCAGCCATTGCTGGTTTATCAGGCCCTGCCCCGCCAGAATCACTGCAAAAACCAGGGGCAGGATTTTCCGTTTCTGAGACTGAGTGTTGACGCCAATGCAAATCCATGGACTTTTACGACAGAAAAACTGGCGCCGCACCTGGACCGATTCTGCTACAGTTGAGGGGCTAGCACCGGTGCTGTGTGGAACACAATTGACTTTGATTAAAAACGGTGCGAGATTCACCGGGTTCACGATCGACACTCAGGAGGCTGACAAGCTGCAGCTGCACACATACATTACACTTCCCACATACACACACTCATTCCAGCCAACAAGATGGCACTGGTTGTGCTGGAGCGTGACCAGACAGCTAATAGATCGGCTGGGGTCAGAGAGTACCCAGGGGGGTGGCCTGTGGTAACACCTATACGACCATGACACTAAGTTTAAAATGGGCTGTTAGTGGCGTGTGCAGCTGCATAGCTACCTTTCCGGCTGCAGCAATGGCGTTCCATTTCTGTCCAGCCCGACCCCACAGCCCACCTCCTGGCCACCATCCACTACTCCCCCCTGCCCTGGCAGAAGCCCCACATCCAGTGACACAACTGTCAGCAAACCCCCTCTATGTCCCTCAGCAGCCACCGCACTGGTTGTACGATTTTTAAAAGCACAAGTGAACCACGCCGTCGGGAACTTGGCCCATCAGTGACGGAGAATCACGGAGGCCCCTGGGAATACCTGGTTGGACCCACTAATGACATGCAAACGGTGTATACTGTAACGGAAAGCATTAACGCCGCTGTCGAGATGCTGGAGCATTGCGATTTGGTGTCAATTCAGCACCTGCCGCGAATTCGGCGTGGGAACAGATTCTCCGCCCAATCGCCTTTCCCAATTTTGGTGTCGGCTAACGGAGAATCTTGCCCCAGGTCCCCAAATTCCCTGTGCACAGAATGCTAGTGAATCTGGAGAGAAAACTCAGCTGTGCAGCTGAAGAGCTACACACTGGTCTTCTCACTGAAAGTAACACTCTGCAAAAATGTAGGAATATTCTGCCCAATAATTCTGAAAATAGTTTACATGAGGGGCTGTAGTGAAAACAGTGATCTTTTACGCCAGAAAAACTGGCATCAAAAGGCCACAGATTCACAGCCCTGCAGGGGGCTAGCAGGGAGACGTCGTGGAGTTCACAGTTCCAGCAGCCGATATGGCCCCCCACATTTCCGGGTCAAAGGCCACGCATGCGCACAGCGGCGGTCTGCAGCGGCCCCGCCGTGCTCCATGGCTGACTCAGACCGTGGACCTGGACCGCGGAAATAGTGCCCCCAATTGGCCAAGCGCCCGACCCAGACCGCCCGTACAATAAAGGCCAGTCCTGTATGAGGCCCCCCCCCCGCCTTTCGATCGGCCCGCCCCGACTATGGCGGCCGCGGTAAGACTCAGACCGCAGACCTGGACCGCAGCCACCTTGTGGGTATCCCGAACAGCGGGACCAGATTAGAAATACGCCATTGGGACTTTGACCGGTCGGGGGCAGAGAATAGCGGGGCGACCTCAAGCAATGGCCACAGGTGATGGGAGCGCAGTGCAGCGTATTCCCCGAGTATCCCTCTTTTCGGGGACCAGAGAATCGCAGAACTGGTGCCAGTCCCGATTTCATGCATGAAACTGGATTCTGAAGGCGGAGATCCAGCCTGAAATATATTGCACGTCCAAAAACTGTAGCATAATAAAGCATCCTGATTGATAACATAATGGTGGTTTATCATCCAAAAGACAATGAAATGAAATGAAAGTCACTTATTGTCACAAGTAGGCTTCAAATGAAGTTACTGTAAAAAGCCACTCGTCGGCACATTCTGCCGCCTGTTCGGGGAGGCTGGTACGTGAATTGAACCCACGCTGCTGGCCTGCCTTGGTCTGTTTTAAAAGCCAGCTATTTAGCCCTGCTAAACCAGCCCCCAGATGATGAATGTGAAGAAAAACTAATAACTAGGGTGAATCCACATTGGATGAAATTCTACATTCTCCATTGGAAAGAGTGCATAGATAATGCAGGATTTCCCTTTCCTTGGTCATGTCAATGAGGCATTAAAAAAGAAACCAAAACTGTGTACAGCATTATTATTTTTGTTTGCTATAATGAAATGGACTTTTACACCTTTAAGCAGAACAAGGAATAGTGAGTCTCTTCAACTAGTCTGATTACACGATCCTCACTGAGACACATTGAGCAGACTCCAAAAACAGGAGGGCTGGGGTTGGCCGTCATGTTAAAACATAAAAATGATCAAACTTGACCCGAACCCACTAACTTCTGGTATTAACAAAGGCGGACCAATAAGGGAGCCAATCCATTTCCAGGAATTGGAAGAGATTAGATTAAGGGAAAAAGAGATACAAGCAACAGGCAAAGGATTAAAAAAAAATCTGATGCAAATTAACTTCTGTAAAATCCCACATGTGATGCAGTTCTATGCAACTATTGATGCAATATCAATTACGACGAGACGAGAGTAGAATGTAATCGAGGCTTTATTACACAGAGAAGTGTGGCCTCCGACAGCTGCTCACGAAATGGCTGCTGTACGGGGAGCACACATATTTATACTCTGCCTACTGGGTAGAGCAAGCAGGCAGGGATCTTCCCCCATACCTGTAGTACAGGGGCCTTACCATAAAACACATATATATCCAGTATATACATCAGTGGTGACGACCACATTCACACCCTGTCAAAAAATGAGTCTAGCGGGGATGGTGGAGAACTATATACAGACAAATTGCGTTTAAAATTACAGAGAATATTACAAATTCAGGCGGTCCGGTGCCTTGATCTGCTGTCGAGAGCACCGCATTGCTGGTAGTGACTCAGGCGGCGGCTTGGTCTTCGGTGACTCCGGGAACGTGTCGAAATCCTCCTCATCCCCGGGTAGGAGCAAGGGGAGGACGGATTGTCCTGGAGCGGGGGCTGCGGTGGGGTGCGCCGGGGGAAGGTAGGGTGGCGCCGGGGCAGAGTGGGGGTGTGTGTGAAACCAGCTGCCACCAGGTCTCTGAGGGAGACTGTCTTGGCGGCTGTCGGGGTACGCTACGTAAGCGTACTGCGTGTTGCCGTGGAGTAGCTGTACCCTCTCAACCAATGGGTCCGCATTGTGGAGTCACACGTGTCTACGGAGGAGAAAGGGTCCTGGAGCTGCCAGCCACGTTGGGAGCGAAACCCCGTTGGTGGACATCCTGGGGAAGGCAAAGTGACGTTCATGGGGGGTTTCATTAATCGCGGTGCACAGGAGCGACCGAATGGAGTGGAGTGTGTCAGGGAGGACCTCCTGCCAGCGGGAGGCTGGGAGATTTCTGGACCGCACTCCAGACCGTCCCATTCTCCCGCTCCACCTGCCCGTTTCCCCTGGGGTTGTAGCTGGTTGTCCTGCTCGAGGCAATGCCCCTGTTGAGCAGGAACTGGCGCAGCTCATCACTCATGAATGAGGATCCCCGGTCGCTGTGGACGTAGGCGGGGAAACCGAGCAGAGCGAAGATGGTGTTTGCAGTTATCATGGGGGATTTTAATCTACTTGTTGATTGGTTTATTCAGGTCGGTCAAGGCAGCCTTGAGGAGGAGTTTATAGAATGTATCCGCGATAGTTTTCTAGAACAGTATGTAATGGAACCTACGAGGGAACAAGCGGTCCCAGATCTGGTCCTATGTACTGAGACAGGATTGATTAATAATCTCATAGTTAGGGATCCTCTCGGAAGGAGCGATCACAATATGGTGGAATTTAAAATACAGATGGATGGTGAGAAGGTAAAATCAAACACTAGTGTTTTGTGCTTAAACAAAGGAGATTACAATGGGATGAGAGAAGAACTAGCTAAGATAGATTGGGAGCAAAGGCTTTATGGCGAAACAGTTGAGGAACAGTGGAGAACCTTCCAAGCGATTTTTCACAGTGCTCAGCAAAGGTTTATACCAACAAAAAGGAAGGACGGTAGAAAGAGGGAAAATCGACCGTAGATATCTAAGGAAATAAGGGAGAGTATCAAATTGAATGAAAAAGCATATAAAGTGGCAAAGATTAGTGGGAGACTGGAGGACTGGGAAATCTTTAGGGGGCAACAGAAAGCTACTAAAAAAGCTATAAAGAAGAGTAAAATAGATTATGAGAGTAAACTTGCTCAGAATATAAAACAGATAGTAAAAGTTTCGACAAATAAATAAAACAAAAAAGAGTGGCTCAGGTAAATATTGGTCCTTTAGAGGATGAGAAGGGAGACTTAATAATGGGAGATGAGGAAATGGCTGAGGAACTGGACAGGTTTTTTGGGTCAGTCTCCACAGTGGAAGACACAAATAACATACCAGTGACTGATAGAAATTAGACTATGACAGGAGAGGATCTTGAGATGATTGTTATCACTAAGGAGGTAGTGATGGGCAAGCTAATGGGGCGAAAGGTAGACAAGTCTCCTGGCCCTGATGGAATGCATCCCAGAGTGCTAAAAGAGATGGCTAGGGAAATTGCAACAGACGCAGCATGGGTTCATAAAGGGCAGGTCGTGCCTAACTAATTTAGTGGAATTTTGTGAGGACAT
The DNA here is from genome assembly GCF_902713615.1 of Scyliorhinus canicula. Lineage (NCBI taxonomy): Eukaryota > Metazoa > Chordata > Chondrichthyes > Carcharhiniformes > Scyliorhinidae > Scyliorhinus > Scyliorhinus canicula. The sequence goes on from NC_052146.1 coordinate 52,569,799, forward strand.
TACCAGTGCGATAGATAGTGGGGAGCCAATGGATGTGGTATATCTGGATTTCCAGAAAGCCTTTGACGAGGTGCCACACAAAAGGTTGCTGCATAAGATAAAGATGCATGGCATTAAGGGTAAAGTAGTAGCATGGATAGAGGATTGGTTAATTAATAGAAAGCAAAGAGTGGGGATTAATGGGTGTTTCTCTGGTTGACAATCAGTAGCTAGTGGTGTCCCTCAGGGATCAGTGTTGGACCCACAATTGTTCACAATTTACATAGATGATTTGGAGTTGGGGACCAAGGGCAATGTGTCCAAGTTTGCAGATGACACTAAGATGAGTGGTAAAGCGAAAAGTGCAGAGGATACCGAAAGTCTTCAGAGGGATTTGGATAGGTTAAGTGAATGGGCTAGGGTCTGGCAGATGGAATACAGTGTTGATAAATGTGAGGTTATCCATTTTGGTAGGAATAACAGAAAAAGGGATTATTATTTAAATGGCAAAATATTAAAACATGCTGCTGTGCAGAGATACCTGCGTGTGCTAGTGCATGAGTCGCAGAAAGTTGGTTTACAGGTGCAAAAGGTGAGCAAGAAGGAAAATGGAATTTTGTCCTTCATTACTAGAGGGGTGGAGTTTAAGACAAGGGAGGTTATGCTGCAATTGTATAAGGTGTTAGTGAGGCCACACCTGGAGTATTGTGTTCAGTTTTGGTCTCCTTACCTGAGAAAGGACGTACTGGCGCTAGCGGGTATGCAAAGGAGATTCACGAGGTTAATCCCAGACCTGAAGAGGTTAGACTATGAGGAGATGTTGAGTAGGCTGGGACTATACTCGTTGGAATTTAGAAGGATGAGGTGGGATCTAAGAAACATATAAAATTATGAAGGGAATAGATAGGATAGATGCGGGCAGGTTGTTTCCACTGGCGGGTGAAAGCAGAACCAGGGGGCATAGCCTCAAAATAAGGGGAAGTAGATTTAGGACTGAGTTTAGGAGGAACATCTTCACCCAAAGGGTTGTGAATCTATGGAATTCCTTGCCCAGTGAAGCAGTTGAGTCTCCTTCATTAAATGTTTTTAAGGTAAAGATAGATAGTTTTTTGAAGAATAAAGGGATTAAGGGTTATGGTGTTTGGGCCGGAAAGTGGAGCTGAGTCCACAAAAGATCAGCCATGATCTCATTGAATGGCGGAGCAGGCTCGAGGGGCCAGATGGCCTACTCCTGCTCCTAATTCTTATGTTGTTATGTTGTTAGGCTTTGATGATGGTGGCAGACGTTATGTCGGGACATGGGACGGCAAAGAGGAATCGGGAATATTCATCGACTACACTGAGGAAGTACGTGTTTTGGTCGGTGGAGGGGAGGGACCCTTTGAAGACCACGCTGAGGTGTTCAAAGGGGCGGGAGGCCTTCACCAGGCGCGCGCGGTCTGGCCGGTAGAAGTGCGGTTCACACTTTGCGCAGACCTGGCTGTCTCTGGTAATCGCCCTGACTTTCTGAATGGAGTAGGTTAGCTTGAGGGCCTTGATGAAGTGATAAAAACGGGTGACCCCAGGGAGACAGAGATTGTCATGCAGGGTCCGGAGTCGGTCCACTTGTGCGCTAGCACATATACCTCGGGATAGGGCATCGGGGGGCTCGTTGAGCTTACCGGGGTGATACAAAATCTCGTAGTTGTAGGCGGAGAGCTCGATCCTTCACCTCAAGATTTTATTGTTTTTGATCTTGCCCGCTGTGTGTTATTAAACGTGAAGGCAACCGACCGTTGGTCAGTGAGGAGAGTGAATCTCCTGCTGGCCAGGTAATGCCTCCAATGCCGCACAGCTTCAACAATGGCTTGGGTCTCCTTTTCGACGGAGGAGTGCCGAATTTTGGAGGCATGGAGGGTACATCGCTCGCGACCTGGAAGGGCAGGGTCTCGTTGACCACGTGCATCGCGGCCTTGGAGATGTCGGCCTTGATACGGTTGAAGGCCTGGTGATCCTCGGCCGTCAGGGGAAAAATGGTGGATTGAATGAGTGGGTGGGCCTTGTCCGCATAGTTTGGGACCCACTGGGCGTAATACGAAAAGAACCCCAGGCATTGTTTGAGGGCCTTGGGACAGTGGGGAAGGGGGAGTTCCATGAGGGAGCGCATGTGATCAGGGTCGAGCCCCAGAAATTCGTTCTGGACCACATAGTCAAGGATGGCTAATCGGTTTGTGCTGAACACACACTTCTCCTTGTTATACATGAGGTTGAGGAGAGTGGCGGTGTGGAGAAATTTGGAAAGGTTGGCGTCATGGACGCAGATGGTGATATTGTCCAGGTACGGGAAAGTGGCCCGTAGTCCGTACCGGTCAACCATTCGGTCCATCTCCCGTTGGAAGACCGAGACCCCATTGGTGGCGTCGAAGGGAACCCTAAGACAGTGGTAAAGGCGGCCATCTGCTTCGAACGCTGTGTATGGGCGGATGGGGAGCTGGTGGTCGGCAGATTACAGGTCCACTGTCAAGAAGACCCGGTACTGTGCAATCTGATTGACCATATCAGATATGCGTGGGAGGAGGTACACATCGAGCTGCGTGTACCGATTGATGGTCTGACTGTAGTCAACGACCATCCTGTTTTTCTCCCCGGTTTTCACCACTGCCACTTGGGCTCTCCAGGGGCTGTTGTTGGCCTCGATGATACCTTCCTGAAGCAGCCGCTGGACTTCAGACCTGATGAAGGTCCTGTCCTGGGCGCTGTACCGTCTGCTCCTGGTGGCGACGGGCTTGCAATCTGGGGTTAGGTTTGCAAAAAGGGAAGGCGGGTCAACCTTAAGGATGGCGAGGTCGCAAACGGTAAGGGGTGGTAGGGGCCCGCCAAATTTCAGGGTTAGGCTCCGGAAGTTGCACTGGAAGTCCAGGCTATGTAGCAAGGCAGCACAGAGGTTGGGGAGGATGCAGAGGCGGAAGCCACTGAACTCCACGGCCCGGACGGTGAGGGTGGCAATCCTCGGTGAGGGAGGATCCCCGGATTACCATGGAGAGGGATCCGGAGACCAGGGAGATTCTCTCGTTAGTGGGGTGTACTGCGAGGGAGCAGCGCCTTACCATAGCGGGGTGAATGACGCTCTCAGTGCTCCCGGAGTCCAGCAGGCAGGAGATCCCATGCCCGTCGACCTTCACCTTTGTTGAAGGGGTTGCGAGGTTGAGTGGTCGAGACTGGTCAATCGTGACCGAGGCGTGACGCGGCTGGTCTTCGGCGGTTGCAGGCGATGAGCGGCCTGATGAGGTGCCCGACTGGCAGGGGTCCTGAGGCGGGTAAGATGGCAACGCCCATGGGCCGCACGTGTCCTGGGGGAGGCAAGATGGCGGCTCCCTTGGGCCACATGTATCCTGGGGCAAGCAAGATGGCGGCACCCATTAGTTCGGAGGGAGGCAAGATGGCGGCGCCCACAGGCCGCATGTGATGTGAATAGAGCAAGATGGCGGCGCCCATGGGCCGCACGTGTTCCGAGGAGAGGAAGATGATGGTGCCCACTGGCCGCACGTGGGGGTGCCGGGCCAATAGCGGCGATTGAGCACTGGCACACTGCAGCGAAATGTCCCTTCTTGCCACAGGCCTTGCAGAGGGTGCTCCGCGCTGGGCAGCGCTGCCGGGGGTGTTTTGACTGTCCACAGAAGTAGCGTTTGGGTCCCCCGGGGTTGGTTGGCTGCTGCACGGCGCAGGCGTGGGGTTGGCTGGGGGCTGTCGCTGATGGAGTCCATGATGGGGTGGCCGTCAGTGGGGTCCACGATGCACAGGAGGGGTGGACCACGCGGTCGGGGGCATAGGCCTGAATGCTGTGTGAGGCGACCGTAAGTGAGAGCGCTAGTTTTTTGGTCGCCGAGAGGTCAAGCGTGGCCCCTTCTAAGAGGTGCTGGCAAATGTAGTCAGACCCTATGCCCGTAACAAATGCGTCTCTCATCAGTAACGGACTGGCAGTCACAGTCTCTAACTATGGCGAGCAGGGCACAGAAATCTTCCATAGACTCATCGGGAAGTTGGCGCCGCGTGGAGAGGAGATGCCTGGCGTAGATTTTGTTAGTTCGCTGAGCATAGTTTTCCTTCAGTAGGCTATGGCCTCTTCGTAGGTCAGCGCGTCCTGGGCGAGGGAAAACTGTTGGAGTTCAGCCTCGTGTACAGAATCTGGACCTTCTGTACTTCTGGGATTGTGTCTGGCACAGAGCCGGTGTATGCTTCAAAACAGGCTAGCCAATGTTCTTTTTGGTGTTGTCTGCTTGAGGATGCAGCTGCAGGCAATCCGGCTTGATGCGGAGGTCCATCTCTGAAAATCTTCTGTGTAATAAATTGATGCACTATCAATTACAATGAGATGAGAGTAGAATGTAATTGAGGCTTTATTGCACAGAGAAGTGTGGCCTCCTACTGCAGCTGACGAAATGACTGCTGTACGGGGAGCACACATATTTATACTCTGCCTACTGGGCGGAGCCGGCAGGCAGGGATCTACCCCCGTACCTGTAGTACAGGGGCCTTACTGTAAAACACATCTTTATACAGTACAGACTACCACAACTATTACTCATGACTTTGGATCTTCCAACTCCTCAGCATTTACTACATTCAAATCAACTGTATCCTCACAAAATACAGCCCTGTAAAGCTTCCATTTTCGGAGTACGGATACCATTTTGGATGTACATACGAATATATGCATTAGAGTAGGCTATTCTGCCCCTTGGGCCTGCTCCACTATTCAATGAGATCATGAATGACCTGATCGTGACCTCAACTCTACATTCTGCCTACTGCCAATCACCTTTGACTCCCTCGTTGGTCAATAATCCGCCAAACTCCGCCTTAAAAATATTCATTGGCTCTGCCTCCTCCACACTCCAGAGTTCCATCCTCTCTTAGAGAATAAATTTCTTCTCATCTTAGTCTTCTCTGGAATACTCACTTTTAAACCATGCCCCCTGGTTCTCGTCTCTCCCACAAGGGGAAATATAGTTTCAGCATCCAAGCTGTCTCAGGATTTTACCTTCTTCAATAAGATAACATCCCATTCTTCAAAACTCCAATGGATACAGGCCTAGCCTGTCCAACCTTTCCTCATAAGATAACCCCACACTCCCCCACCCCTTCCCCAACTGTCAATTGCATGAAACATCTTGGTGTTGAATGGTGTCCACACCATATCTGCACCCTTCCGATGTAGCACCAGCACAAAACAGACAGTGGCCACTGCTCCTAGTGTTGCTGCTGAATTCAATGGGAGGCCCGACGCTGTCCAGGTCAATGCCTAGATTACCTTGGAATAGTGTTGGGCCTCCAGCAGAAAGGCAATAGTTCTCCAACTGCTGGGCGGGACACACGTCAACACCACTAAATCCTGCCTCTTTTGTAAATGGTTACAATGTTACAAAGACGTCTCAGTGTTTCTTAATGGATTATGGAGGAAGGATAAGCCAGATGTCTTTGTAGGTACATGAGTTAATGTTAAAATAATTACATTAGCATGGAATAAAGGGCCAAGACCTTCGTAGAAAATAGTTTGGCAATCCTCTTTCCTGGTATTTGCTGAACACAATGATGCAGTAGTGCAATTCCCATCAAACAAAACTTTGTTCCTTTTCTACGTGGGAAAAATTGCACACAGCTGTTTTGAATATATTCCCCTCCTCAGTCAAAAAGCCTTTAATTGGAGAAGAGTTTTGTGAGGCATGATTTTGGATTCCTTGAGCCGAGGAGATCTCTGGAATGAGTCAGTGCCGAGTTATGAAGGTATCAGTTGTTTTTGTGTCCAGTTAAATTGCATGAATTGGACAAGTTTAGAGCTGTAATTTCATGTGACGGTCTTCAGAAGGATTTGGCGGAGCCCAGGGTCGCAGCAGGAGCTGAATAATGAGGCAAAATGTGGACGAACTATCACAAACTAGTGTGCAATCTGTAATCCATGTGTTTGATTAGTGGGCAGCCTAATTTGCCTGCTTTTATTGCAAACATAGACCAAAAACTATGAACGTGTATTTTCCAGTTGTGACTAATTTTAGAATGTCGGTAAGGTTTTCCTTTTTAGGTGGTGCAATGCTTGGAGCACCAATAAGTTTAATCTGCAATAACAGCCAACGGAGTTTTATGTATAATTCCTGCACGTAGGAATTTACCATGAAGAGAAAAGAGAATTAAAAAGTACTGCCATAAGGAGCTGTAACCTGAAATATTCTGCTCGCTAATAATGCTGCCTGGCCTTCTGAGGATATTTCAGCATTTTCTCTTTTTATTTCAAGTTTCCAGAATCCGGCACTATTTTGTTCTTTGGGCAGTGACCTTCAGTGGTTCGTGCATGCCACAAGGTAGTTTCAGGTTGACTGGCTTTGGCAGAAAGCCAACTGGAACAAGTTGCTGAAGTCTTTTTGGGCATTTATTGTCTTTATTTTGTTCCAAAACTGGTTTGCAGTCACTCCTTCTGAGTGTCCCTGTTTTCATTTACGTTGGATTGCTGATTGTTAGGCAGTGTGGTACCATGATCGGCAACTTGGCTACTTTTATGTTTCATCTGGAAATTCAGAGCCAAGGGTAATTCTGATCCAAACAGAATTTGGAGCCAAATGTAACTTCTTGGCAAACAAGCTGTGTGTTTTTCAGAATTCAGCTGTAAAAGTAAAATCTTACACTCAATTCAGACTATTATTCGGCAACTCTCCCCCTCTATACTACTTTCAATGCCAATGTGTTTCTGCATATTCATACATTTCAAAAAGTGTATTTCAGCGGTTTGCCACAGGGTGATGTTATGTGTCAAGTGTAGTTGCATCATCCAATGCTATTGGCTGCTTGATTACTATGAAGTGGGAACTGATGCTTATATTTCTCCTGCCAGTACACAGCCCCTGCATCATAAAAACCGCTGTAGTGCATTCTCATGGCAACAAAGGTAATTAGGCATGCTGCAGCCGTAGAAAGAGCCTTGGCCCCAGAGATGTAATGTGCAGGCCCACCAGCTGATGGACACATCCTGATGCCCATCAACCAGCTCCCTGCTTTGGGTCAAATTGTATCCACTGCCTTGTGGGTCTGGCTGAGGAGCGCCAACGGTACTGTAAGCAACTGGTGATTCCTTGAAACATCACCTTCCAGTAAACCCTGCAACTGAGTGAGCTCCAGACATGAGCGTGTTTAGCTGCGTGTTTCCCAGCACTTGCAGCACCAAGAAACGCATGGCCAAACACTGCAATTCGCTTTTTATAAGGAGCCTTGGCGGGGAACGCGTGACCGAGGCCGCACATAGCCTCATTTTGTACACTGAGGAGCTCTGCTTGGCGGAACTCCCTAGTGAAGCAAGTGATCAGGATGCCATTTTTAAATGGCGCCACGATCTCCAAGACTCCCGAAGTGACCACTGACCCCCCCCCCGCCCCCCCCCCCCCCCCCCCCCCCCACCCCAGCCAGAAAGCACAATTAGAAGGTCCCCCACCCCTCAACACCCAGACAGGGCACCTCCAGCCCGATCACCGCACGCAAAAAACATCAGCTTGGTAGTGCCAACGTGGCACTGCCCATGTCTATCTGGCAGTGCCACAGAAGCACCTTGGCATTGCCAGGCTGTCACCCAAGTGGCACTGCCAGGATGTCAGATGGCACCAGCAGCACCAGGGCCCACTCTGCCCAAAGGGCATGTAGCTTGGGCTCCCCGATCCCCTGGGGGACCCCCATGAATGCTGTTCTGCTTGTGGAGGCCAGTACCAAAGAGCGCTCAACCATTGGGCAGGATTCTCCCCTACCCGGTGGGGCGGAGGAGGGGGGGTGTCCTGGCGGCGAGGAGTGGCGTGAACCACTCCGGCGTTGGGCCGCCCCAAAGGTGCGGAGTCTTCCGCACCTTCGGGCACTAGGCTGCCCTTGAGTGGTTTGCGCACGCTGGCCGGTGGGGAAGGGGCTTGGCGCCATGCCAACCGGCGCCGAAGGGCCTCCGCAGACCGGTGCGAGCTAGCGCATGTGCACGAGCGCCAGCGTGTGCTGGCATCATCCCAGCGCATGCACAGGGAGGATCTTCTCCACATCAGCCATGCCGGTGGACCACAGCAGACAACACGGAGGAATAGAGTGCCCCCACGGCACAGGCCCACCCGCGGATCGGTGGGCCCCGATCGCAGGCTAGGCCACCGTGGGGGCACCTCCCGGGGCCAGATCCCCTGTACCCCCCCCCCCCCAAAGGACCACGGAGGCTGCCCGGTCCCGCTGCTAAGGACCTACTCTAATTTACGCCGGCAGGACCGACTGAAAACTGGCAGCCACTCAGCCCAGAGAATCGCCAGGGGGGCGCTGCCAGCAGCCGCCGACCAGCGCGGTGTGATTCCCGCCCTCGCCAAATCCCCAGCGCCGGAGAATTCAGCAGCCGGCGGGGCGGGACTAATGCCGCCCCTCTGGTGATTCTCCGACCTGGCAGCGGGGTCAGAGAATTCCTCCCAAGGTCTCCGAGACAAAGGAGATAGATCCCAAAGCCTGAGGTGCCACAGGAAACTGCACATTAAAGTGAGACTAGTTGTCTCGCTCTATTATGCTAAATTTCCAAATAATGATCCCGCCCACAGTGGGCGGATTTACATCGCAAAAGTCTCGCGAGATTGCGTTAGATCTCGTGACGCGTTGTGAGCTGGGTAGATCCGAGGAGCGGGGTGTCCTGGCTTTTATCAGTCACGTTGCGCCATGGCGAGCTGACTTTCATATAAGAGAGCTCACCCCCTACCTCGGGATTCAGTCCTTAAGGCTGAGAGGGAGATGTAAATGCTGAGGAAGTCTGTGGGAGCAATTTAACGAAAAAAAGAGTCCCATTGTGTGTGGGTTTAGCAGGGTTATTCCCAGGGCTGCAACCCCACTATCGAATGGAACTCGGTTATTTTCTCTGGCCTCGGCAGGGCCTTCCCCGCTGAGACTGCACTTAGCTTAATTTCCTGTAAGAAGTCTTACAACACCAGGTTAAAGTACAACAGGTTTGTTTCAAACACTAGCTTTCGGAGCACTGCTCCTTCTACCTCCTCAGTTCTCCTCAGCAGCCATTTCACCAGCTTCACATGTTTAAAATGGAGTACCAAACAACGCCTGTGTGATTTCACACAGGGAGGCCATTACGTTCAACTTCAATCTTGCTCATGAGATGGAAGCGGATGCAGATTGGGGGTCAATGATATGCTCACAATATTTGGGTGTAATCCAGAACTCACCATCGGGAGCAGGCGGTTAGATAGCAAACTGATTTGCGCCTGGCAGAAACCTCAATTTTGGCCTTTCCCGCTATATAACTGCCGTGCCCAGATCCCCGCCAGGTGCAATGTGGTGGTTAAGTCGTTCCATATGTCTCTAATATACCAACATTTTAAAAGATTTATTTACATATTGAACATCATACTACCCTTTATCAAAGGGCTTCCTCAGCCTTAATATCAGCAGATATGATTTTTTTTTATTATGGGGCAATTTAGTGTGGCCAATCCAGCTAGCCTGCACATCTTTGGGTTGTGGGGGCAAAACCCACGCAAACACGGGGAAAATGTGCAAAGTCCACAACGACAGTGACCCAGAGCCCGGATCGAACCTGGGACCTCGGCGCCGTGAGGCTACAGGGCTAACCCGCTGCCACCGTGCTGACCAGCAGATATATTAATAAATCAAGTGATGGTCTTGACTTGTGAGGCAACTACTCTGTTTATTGTAAAATTCTAACTACTGTAAAATTCTGTTCAATGATCTTTCTACGTGTCTATGAGGATTGTGTAAAGCATAACTTTGGGCAATTAAGTACTTTGTAGCACAACTGCAGATAAGTGCCAGATATACCTTTAGATCCGCAATGGATGTGCCTCTAATCCTGAAATCACTCAAAACTCTGGGGCGGGATAAGAGCAAAGAACAAAGTAAAGTACAGCACAGGAACAGGCCCCTTGGTCCTCCAAGCCTGTGCCGACCATGCTGCCCGTCTAAACTAAAATCTTCTGTACCTCCGGGGTCCGTATCCATCTATTCCCATCCTATTCATGTATTTGTCAAGATGCCCCTTAAATGTTACTATCGTCCCTGCTACCACCAGCAGCGAGTTCCAGGCATCCACTACCCTCTGTGTAAAAAACTTGCCTCGTACATTTACTCTAAACCTTGTCCCTCGCACCTTAAACTTATGCCACTAGTAATTGACCCCTCTACCCTATGGAAAAGCTTCTGACTATCCACTCTGTCTATGACCTTCATAATTTTGTAGACCTCTAATGAAATCAAATGAAAATCGCTCATTGTCACAAGTAGGCTTCAAATCAAGTTACTGGGAAAAGCCCCTAATCGCCACATCCTGGCGCCTGTTCGGGGAGGCTGGTACGGGAATTGAACCGTGCTGCTGGCCTGCCTTGGTCTGCTTTCAAAGCCAGCAATTTAGCCCAGTGTGCTAAACCAGCCCCATTATCTATCACGTCGCCCCTCAACCTCCGTCGTTCAAGTGAGAACAAACCGAGTTTATTCAACCTTTCCTCATGGCTAATGCCCTCCATATCAAGCAACATCCTGGTAAATCTCTTCTGCACCCTCTCTAAAGCCTCTACATCCTTCTGGTAGTGTGGTGACCAGAATTGTACACTATACTCCAAGTGTGGTCTAACTAAGGTTCTATACAGCTGCAACATGACTTGCCAATTTTTATACTCAATGACCCGGGCAATGAAGGCAAGCATGCCGTATGCCTTCTTGACTACCTTCTCCACCTGTGTTGCCCCTATCAGTGACCTGTGGACCTGTACACCTAGATCTCTCAGACTGTAAATACTCTTGAAGGTTCTACCATTCACTGTATATTCCTTACCTGCACTAGACCTTCCACAATGCATTACCTCACATTTGTCCGGAATAAACTCCATCTGCCATCTCTCCACCCAAGTCTCCAAACGATCTAAATCCTGCTGTATCCTCTGACAGTCCTCATCGCTATCCGCAATTCCACCAAACTTTGTGTCGTCTGCAAACTTACTAATCAGGCCAGTTACATTTTCCTCCAAACCACTTATATATACTATGAATAACAAATGTCCCAGCACTGATCCCTGCGGAACACCACAAGTCACAGCCCTCCAATCAGAAAAGCACCCTTCCATTGCTACTCTCTATGACCTAGCCAGTTCTGTATCCATCTTGCCGTGTGACTTCATCTTTTGTACCAGTCTGCCATGAGGGATCTTGTCAAAGGCCTTACTGAAGTCCATATAGACAACATCCACTGCCCTACCTGCATCAATCATCTTTGTGACCTCCTCGAAAAACTCTATCAAGTTAGTGAGACACGGTCTCCCCTTCAAAAAACCGTCTCTCGCTAATACAACCATTTGCTTCCAAATGGGAATAGATCCTGTCTCAAAGAATTCTCTCCAGTAATTTCCCTACCACTGACGTAAGGCTTACCGGCCTGTAGTTCCCTGGATTATCCTTGCTACCCTTTTTAAATAAAGGAACAACATTGGCTATTCTCCAGTCCTCCGGGACATCACCTGAAGACAGTGAGGATCCAAAGATTTCTGTCAAGGCCTGAGCAATTTCCTCTCTTGCCCCCTTCAGTATTCTGGGGTAGATCCCATCAGGCCCTGGGGACTTATCCACCTTAATATTTTTCAAAATGCCCAACACTTCGTCTTTCTGGATCTCAATGTGACCCAGGCTATCTACACACCCTTCTCCAGACTCAACATCCACCAATTCCTTCTCTTTGGTGAATACTGATGCAAATTATTAATTTAGTACCTCGCCCAATTCCTCTGGCTGCACACATAGATTCGCTTGCCTGTCCTTCAGTGGGCCAACCCTTTCCAATTGTGCTAGTGTGACTAGGGGTATTACGGTACCTGGGAGTGCGAGCTGCCATTGGTGCAGAGGACTCGCTGCCCATTGGCCCAGGTATCATGTGCTTCTTAGTCCGATTGGCTAAGAGGAAGGTAGCTCCGCCTATGAGGCGGGGTATAAGAACCCGTGTTCCCCGGCAGCCAGCCATTCTCCTGTACGTCTGCTGCCGGGTCCACCTCTTGCTAATTTAAGCCTTTCGTTCGGACTTCACCTACGTTTCGTGTCCATTGATTGTGCATCAATTTAATTAGCAAGATTTTAAAGGATTGAGCTTCGCATCAAGCCAGAGTGTCTTCGACTCAGCCCGCCCGCAGCAAATGCAACAGCCACATTTAAGCACTGGCTGGCTTGCTTCAATAGTTACATGAGCACAGCCGAAAATGTCCCGACGAGGGAACAGAAATTGCACATCCTCCACTCGTGCGTCGGCACCGCCATGTACACGCTCATAGAGGACACAACAGACTACGACGCAGCTATGGACTTACTTAAAGGACATTTCATACGCTCGGCACTTACTAGCCACGAGGCAGCAGATACCTGGTGAGTCCCTGGACGAATTTTACCATGCCCTCCTCATGCTGGGATGAAACTGCGGCTGCCCACAGGTGTCTGCTGCTGAGCATACCGAACTGCTGATCCGAGACGCCTTCGTTGCAGGTATGCAGTCCTCGCAGATCCACCAAAGACTGTTGGAGAGAGAAACTTTAAGCCTCATGGAGGCATGGGCCCTCGCCTCCTCCCTAGACGTTGCAAATCGTAACGCTCACGCGTACGCCCGACCGCGCGGCGACCCCCTGGGCAGCGTGGAATGCGACTTCTCTCACACCCACAGACGCGGACCCCCCCCCAGGCATGCGCCGCAGGGCACCCCGATAAGCCCGCGGGGCCCCGCTGCTAATTCTGCAGCCAGGCAAAGCACCCCTGTCAGCGCTGCCCGGCCTGTTCCGCAACCTGCAAGGGCTGCGGTAAGAAGGGCCACTTTATGGCCGTTTGCCAGTCTAAAGCGGTCGCTGCGGTCCCAAGCAGCGACCGCAGGTCCTCCGCCCCGCTCTCCTCAGGGGCCCCGTGCGGCCCGCGGACCTCGCTGCCCCCACCCCCACGTGCGAACCCTGAGTGCTACCATTTTGGATCCCCAACGCCACGTGCGATCCCCGGGCGCCGCCATTTTGGACTCCCCCCACCATGTGCGGCCGACGGTCGTCGCCATCTTGGATCGGCACCGAGGACCCCGCAGGTGACTACTCCCTGCCTGATGACTCTGAGTTTCTGCCACGACTCGCCTCAGTCACATTGGACAAGTCGCGGCCTCGCACCCTATCCACAGCGACCACGAAGATCCTCCTCAACGGCCATGAGACAAGCTGCCTTCTGGACTCCGGGAGCACAGAGAGTTTTGTCCACCCCGCCATGGTAAGACGCTGCGCTCTTCCTGTTTACCTGGTTAAACAAAAAATTGCTCTGGCCTCCAGTTCTCACTCGGTACAGATCACGGGGTGCTGCATAGCGGACCTCATGGTCCAAGGGAGGGAGTTTAAAAACTACAAGCTATTCATCCTCCCTCACCTCTGCGTGGCAGCACTCCTGGGGTTAGACTTCCAGTGTAACCTCCAGAGCTTAACATTCAAATTCGGCGGCCCTATGCTGTAGCCACCGAAGTTGGCCACTGCCCGACACAAAATGGAGAATTGAAATTCATGCAGGGAAAACAGGACAATGTAACGAAAACAGGCAGGCTGCAGAATCTCCCTGTGTATTCTGTCTGCAAAGAAACCAGACTGCACTGAAACTAACAGTTGCGTATATTAATTGAGCGATTCCTGGTGATTCCCAGGCACAATGGACACAATCGCGAATAACAAAGGTCAAGCTAGACTCTTAGGCGCCAGCAGGAGTCCCGGACAATAAGTTACAAACAGCCCCAAGAACCGCCCAGCGATCGGGAAACAGCCAGTATTGGGGAATTCAAACCAATTGATTGGTATGAGGTCCAATCGATTGCAAGCAGGTATAGGGTCCGCCCAGATGGGCGCGAAGCCCCTGTGACCTATAAAGGACAGATCCCAAGTTCACTCTCTCTTAGCTGACCCTCCCAGCAGAACACCTTTGCAGCAGCTCTTGAAGAACTTGAACGTGAGAAGGAGAGGCCTGGCCAATTGCTACACCGACAAGTAAGTGCCATACAACGCACGCTACGAGAGTAGACACTCCTGATCCCTTAGCCCGTACCAACTGGGAAGCTTGCAGACTCAGGACAGAACAAGAGGCTATTGTTCCCTGATCCAGTGTGTTCCCTTATCGAAGATAAGTATTGGCTTATAGTGGTAGGAATAGTTTAGTCCATTAGTATTAGTTGCATGAGTATCGATTTACTGTATAAATAAAAAATGTGTTTGATTGAACCTTACGAACTGGTGTATTGAGTCATTGATCTGAACTTGAACCTCGTGGCGGTATCATAAAGATACCTGGCGACTCTGGAGCTAAAGAATAAAACAGAGCCAATTGAGTGTTAAGCACACTCACCCAGAACAAGCAACAATGCCCCCCCTCACTGTCTGCAGCCTCGTGTCCCTCAAGGTCGATCCCCCGTCCTTGTTTGCAAACCTCACCCCGGATTGCAAACCCGTCGCCCCGAGGAGCAGACTGTACAATGCCCAGGAGCAGACCTTCATCAGGTCCGATGTCCAGCAGCTTCTGAAGGAAGGGGTCATCGAGGCTGGCAACAGCCCCTGGCAAGCACAAGTGCTGGTGGTAAAGACTGGGGAGAAAAATAGGATGGTCATAGACTACAGTCAGACCATCAACAGGTTTACGCAGCTGGACGCATACCCTCTCCCATGTATCTCCGACCTGGTCAACAGGATCGCGCAGCACAAGGTCTTCTCCACGGTGGACCTCAAGTCCGCCTACCATCAGCTTCCCATCCGCGCGAGTGACCGAAGGTACACTGCGTTCGAAGCGGATGGGCAGCTCTACCACTTTTTAAGGGTTCCCTTCGGTGTCACAAACGGGGTCTCGGTCTTCCAATGAGAGATGGACCGAATGGTCGACCAATACTGTTTACGGGCCACCTTCCCGTATCTCGATAACGTCACCATCTGCGGCCACGACCAGCAGGACCACCAACCTCTGAAAATTCCTCCCAACCGCAAATTCCTCCTGAACCTGACCTACAACAAGGACAAATGCGTGTTTAGCACCGACCGTCTAGCCATCCTCGGCTACGTAGTGCGTAACAGAGTGATAGGCGCAGACCCGGAACACATGCGCCCCCTGATGGGGCTCCCTCTTCCCAACTCCCCCAAAGCCCTCAAGCGCAGTTTGGGCTTCTTTTCATATTACGCCCAGTGGGTCCCCAGTTATGCCGACAAAGCACGTCCCCTCATCCAATCAGCCACGTTCCCCCATCAATGGAGGCCCGCCAGGCCTTTAGCCGCATCAACGCGGATATCGCAAAAGCCACGATGCGTGCAATCGACGAGTCCCTCCCCTTCTAGGTCGAGAGCGACGCGTCCGATGTAGCTCTGGCGGCCACCCTCAACCAAGCAGGCAGACCCGTGGCCTTCTTCTCCCGTACCCTCCACGCTTCCAAAATCTGCCACTCTTCGGTCGAGAAGGAAGCACGGGCCATAGTAGAAGCTGTGCGACATTGGATGCACTATCTGGCCGGCAGGAGGTTCACCCTCCTCACAGACCAACGGTCAGTGGCCTTCATGTTCGACAACGCACAGAGGGGCAAGATAAAGAACAAGATCTTGCGGTGGAGGATCGAACTGTCCACCTACAATTACGACATCTTGTATCGTCCTGGGAAGCTAAACGAGCCTCCTGATGCCCTTTCCCACGGCACCTGTGCCAACGCACAAGTGGACCGCCTTCGAACCCTCCATGCGGACCTCTGCCACCTGGGGGTCACCCGCTTCTTCCACTTTATAAAGACCCTCAACCTGCCCTACTCCATCGAGGAGGTCAGGACAGTAACTAGGGAATGCCACATCTGCGCGGAGTGCAAACCGCACATCTACCGCCCCGAACAAGCGCATCTGATAAAGGCTTCCCGTCCCTTTGAACGTCTCAGCATGGACTTCAAAGGTCTCCTCCCCTCCAACAACCGCAACACGTACTTCCTCAACGTGATTGACGAGTACTCCCGCTTCCCGTTCGCCATCCCCTGCCCCAACATGACCACCACCACCATCATTAAAGCCCTACACAGCATCTTCTCCCTGTTCGGATTCCCCGCTTACATTCATAGCGATAGGGGGTCCTCCATTTGAGTGACGAGCTGCGTCAATTCCTGCTCAGCAGGGGCATCGACTCCAGCAGGACTACCAGTTACAACCCCCGGGGTAACGGACAGGTCCAGAGGGAGAACGGTACGGTCTGAAAGACCGTCCTGCTGGCCCTATGGTCCAGAAATCCCCCAGTCTCCCGCTGGAAAGAGGTCCTCCCAGACGCCCTCCATTCTATCCAGTCACTTCTCTGTACGTCCACTAACCAAACGCCTCACGAACGCCTTCTAGTTTTTCCCAGGAAGTCTTCCTCAGGGACCCCGCTCCCGACCTGGCTGGCTACCCCTGGGCCCATCCTGCTCTGGAAACACGTGCGGGTGCACAAGTCGGACCCGTTGGTCGAGAGTCCAGCTGCTCCGTGAACCCGCAGTACGCGTATGTGGAGTATCCCGACGGTCGACAGGACACGGTCTCCCTACAGGACCTGGCACCCACCGGATCCCGGCCACCACCCTCCGGCACCAGCCCCCCCCCCCCCCCCCGACACCCTTACACGCGCTGCCTAGTGGACAGCGATGACCCTCCCGGCCTGGCCCCTGCTAGCTCGGACTAGGGGTACTTACGCAGCTGCAAGAACAGGATCATCACTCCCGGAGTCACGGACGAACACCACTCCAACGTCACCGGCACAGCTCCGCAGGTCGCACAGGACGTCCAAGGCACCCGATCGGCTGATCGAATCCATGTGAACTGCTGATGGACTCTTGTTTTGCTTGTTCCCTATTTTATTCCATTTTCCAAACTGTACATAGTTACTGTGCTTTGACTCAACCCTGTAAATAGTTGCGGGCCAGTGGGCAGCCATCCATGAAATGGTACGGTCCAACATCTCTAGTCATACTACCAGTCTCTTATATACTCGCATGGGACACCTCCCCCCCCCCCCCCCCCCTCCATGTCCGCATTCCCATTCACACAACTCCCCCCCCACCCCGGTTCCTTTCTCAACAAGGGCTGAATGTGGTAGTATGACTAGGGGTATTACGGTACCTGCGAGTGTGAGATGCCATTGGTGCAGAGGACTCGCTGCCCATTGGCCCAGGTATCGTGTGCCTGTTAGCCCGATTGGCTAAGAGGAAGGTAGCTCCGCCTACAAGGCGGGGTATAAGAACCTGTGTTCCCCGGCAGCCAGCCATTCTCCTGTACGTCTGCTGCCGGGTCCACTTCTTGCTAATTAAAGCCTTTCGTTCGGACTTCACCTTCATTTCGTGTCCATTGATTGTGCATCACCAATGACATTTTATGACCTCTTTTAGCCCTCCTGACTCGTTGCTTAAGTTCCTTCCTACATTTCTTATATTCCACACAGGCTTCGTCTGTTTCCAGCCTTCTAGCCTTCTCCAATAATGGGGCTATGTCCCCATGCCAGCGAAAAAACACACGCGAATGACTCTGGACTTTCCTGGAGAAAGTCCAGGGTGATTCTTTGATTTTTAAGGGGCTAGCAGAGCCCCGGAGTGCTCCTCGCAGCTCCAGCTACCGATACGCGGTCCTGCACTTCAGGTCAGGGGTCCGCGCATGCGCACAGCGACCCACACGGTGGTCCAGCACCGAAAACATAGTCCCTCCCCCAGATCACGCGCGCCGCAGATCGGTGGCCCCCGATCAGTAGCCTGGCCATCCTGGATGCCTCCCCCGGTGAATGAACCACCCGCGCCCCCACCAGGGCAGCCGGGGACTGAGTCCGCAACCACCATGCCGAGTGCCCGCTGGGTGCAACCGTGAGAGAACAACGCTGGCGGGAACTCGGCCAGCTGCACTTGGTGAATCGCCAATGGTCCCCGACCAGCGCCAAGTTAGTCATGCGCGCGCAATTGACGCCAGACTGGAGAATCGCCGGAGCGGCGTCGGACCCGATCTCGGGTTTGACGCCCATTCTGCGCCCCCGCACCGGTCGCGATTGTGGCGCAGAGGCGCGAGGAATCCCGCCTCCTGATGTACCACCGGATGCTTATGGAATGTTAGCAATAAAACCTCTTGCTTTGGGGGATAAACATCTTGCTACACTGTGTGTGACATTTCCAATTTTTCCAACACAATTTTTCTACTCCAAGCAGAATGTGTTTTCTTTCCTCTGTTGTGGACTTCTGCCTACTAATAATTGGACTCAGTGATGTAGGAGCCTCAACAGCTCTAGTGGAAAGAAGAGGTCATCAGCCTGTTTGGGTGCTTCATTACAGTTCTGAAAGTTGAAATAATGCTGCTGTGTCTAATTCACTGTTACAGCCAGTCACAGTCAATTGGAGTCTTTGATGAATTACATTTAATACAAGTGCACAAAAGTGTCATGAAAATTAACATTTGAGCAACAGCAGCAAAAGGCAAATAAAAGGGCAGCAAGGTAGCATAAGTGGATAGCACTGTGGCTTCACAGCGCCAGGGTCCCAGGTTCGATTCCCCGCTGGATCACTGTCTGTGCGGAGTGTGCACGTTCTTCCCGTGTCTGCGTGGGTTTCCTCCGGGCGCTCCAGTTTCCCTAACAGTCCAAAGACGTGCAGGTTAGGTGAATTGGCCATGCTAAATTGCCCTTAGTGACCAAAAATGTTAGGAGGGGTTATTGGGTTATAGGGTGGAAGTGAGGGCTTAAGTGGGTCGGTGCATACTCGATGGGCCGAATGGCCTCCTTCTGCACTGTGTGCTCTATGTTCTAAGATGAAATAATACTGGAGAAGACATGCTTTCTAACTTGTAGCCAAACTGTACACATTTGCATAGAGACTGTGTGTTGAGTTTGGCGACAATCCTATCAGGCTATCATAGTATTAAAACTCACAAATATATTCCCCATCTAACAGGTTAGATCGATTTGTAGCTGAAGATAGATGACTGGTTAAGATCTAGGAGGAGAGATAGAGACGAGTCTGTGGGCAGATGCCCTAAGCAGGGTTAATACATCCTCATCATGTGCCAGGCTTAGCCTGATACAATTCAAGGTAGTACACTGGGCACACATGATGGTGGCCAGGATGAGTGAGTTTTTTGGGGTAGAGGACATGTGTGCGAGGTGCACGGGAAGCCCAGCAAATCATGTCCACATGTTTTGGGTATGCCCGAGGCTTAGAGGGTTTTGGCAGGGTTTCGCTAAGACAATGTCCACGGTAGTCAAAACACGGGTGGTGCCAAGTCCGGAGGTGGCGATCTTTGGAGCGTCGGAAGCCTGGGAGTGCAGGGGGCGAAAGAGGCTTACGTCTTGACCTTTGCCTCCCTGGTAGCCCGGAGACGGATCTTATTAATGTGGAGGGACTCGAAGCCCCCAAGTGCGGAGGCCTGGGCTCGAGAAAATAAAGTTCACCTTAAGAGGTTCAATGGTTGGGTTCACCCGGAAGTGGCAGCCGTTCATTGACTTTCTCGGGGAAAATTAAAATGTCAGCAGGTGCAGTATCCCAAGGGGGGGGGGGGGGGGGGGGGGGGGGGGGGACTGTTGTTTATGTTTGAGGTGTGTGAAGATTGTGATGGGAGTGGAAATGTTTATTGTACCATGTTTATGTCGCTATTATTATTATAAAATACCCTAATAAAAATATTTCTAAAAAACAAGGTCTGACTACAAAACCTGTGCTGCATCTTGTGTTTTGAACCTATTTTGTTCTAGTTATTACTTCCGGGCCACTAGCACTATTGTGAGGTGAGATGAATTAATAATAGAAACATCTTGTGTTAGAATGGTTCCCTCATGGAAGTGGAAGTTCACCTGAAAACATCAAACTTGTGCATATGCCCCCTTCTCAACTATGGAGGCACAATAGGATGTGCTTTAGTTAAGTTTAATTGAAACAAGTAAATAACATTGCCACAGCAAGTCCAGTGGAGTACATGGGGCTGCATTCTCCGTTCCTGCGGCTAAGT
This sequence comes from Scyliorhinus canicula, assembly GCF_902713615.1. Classification (NCBI taxonomy): domain Eukaryota; kingdom Metazoa; phylum Chordata; class Chondrichthyes; order Carcharhiniformes; family Scyliorhinidae; genus Scyliorhinus; species Scyliorhinus canicula. The sequence goes on from NC_052146.1 coordinate 52,589,769, forward strand.
GCCGGTGCCGTACCAGCCTCCCCGGACAGGCGCCGGAACGTGGCGACTAGGGGCTTTTCACAGTAACTTCATTGAAGCCCACTCGTGACAATAAGCGATTTTCATTTCATTTCATTTTCAACGGAAGACCCGTAGTGTTTCACGACGGGAAAATCGGTTCGAACCCCTCACCGATTCTGGTAGGGTGTGGGACTAGCACCGGTGGATCGTGCAGAGAATGGCCGGAGGACCGCTGGGTCCCAGACCACGCATGCGCAGGGCTGACATGCTGTAGCCACGTATACGCCGACACCCCCACCGGTCAGGAGGATGCCGGCCATGCTGGACTGCATACCCACCCACTCCGACCCCACAGCCAACTCCCTGGCCACCTCCCACCACTCCCCTCAGCCCTAGCAGAAACCCCCGGCCACGGCATGGATCTTGGTCCAGTGTGGCAGCGCTGGACACTGTCAGCAGCTGGCACGACATGATCAAGACCGGTGGGACTAAACGTGGCCTGCGCCATCGGGAACTCAGCCCATCGGAGACGGAGCATCGCGGTTGGGCCAGCTGATGATGCGGCAAAGGCGTTGCGGCTACGCGTGGCACGCATCCCGGTGACGTGATTTGGAGGGGGCGGAGAATCGCGATCCGATGTCAAACCGCTGCCTGCACCGATTCCGGCGTCGAAAGCCATTCTCCGCCCGATCGCCGTTCCCGATTCCGGCATCGATCTCCGGAGAATTCCGCCCAGAATCACTAAATAAACCAACATTGCCAAACAGATTATCAGCACGATTATCTCACGGTTTTTGTGGACTTGCTGCAAGCAAATTGACTGCAGCATTTTATACCAGTGGCTATATTCCAGAATAACAGAAGGTCTGTCCGGACCGACAACAAGTAAAAGCGTGTTTTCTTAAATTCAAATCCAAAAGAAAAAATACAGGAATTATAAGTCCAAAGCAGGTTAGTTCTTTGGGAGGGTGGGGTGGTGGTAGGCTGGTATCCTCAATCACAGCACGAGTAATTAACCCTATCAATCCTACCACCCCCAACCTTCTACCTGCTCCGGCTCCACTCACCTTCACACTAAATGAGACAGGCAGGTGAAAACAAAGAACATTCCCCCCTCCCCCTCGCCAGAATTATGACAATATAAAGCATGATTGCTTTTAGGATTCAAACTACGCACAAATCCCATTATTAAACATGAGGCTGCCAAATCAGGATAACAAACAGTATATGCCATTGCACCTATAATACACACTCCCCTGTAAGAAAAATGACAGCATCAAGCAAACAACAATATATCAACTGGCAGCAATGTCCAGGATGACAATTGAATTGCAGGGCAGGCCTCAAGATGAAGACATTTCCTGGATGGATGAAGAAAGCAAATGCTAAAGATAAAGCAGGATCAATGAGCACTCTTCCAGGATCTTTCAAGGATTCCAGGAATCGAAACATCGTTACTTCCACCATGCTGTCTCATCAATACCTAGGCAGTCCACGGCCTTAGCCACAACCAAGGGGTATGACAGCCACCTCCAACCCCTCATGACGAACATCAGGAACAGAACAGTACAAGACCAGCGATCGGTAGGCCAAACCAACCCCCTGCCTTGTAGGCAGGGATAGATGTGCCCCATTGAATCTGAAATGCCCAGTCTCCAAATCGAGATTACAGAAACATGGCAACCAATCTTCAAATTCACTCGGGAACTCTTCCACTGCTTCTCATTGGGGACAGGCTTAATGGTATGTCTCTCTTGGTCACCCTCTCCCTCTCCCGAACCCGTAAGAATGGACGACAAGCCATGCAGTAGGAACCCGACAGAACAGAGAAGGGCCTCCACCAGGAGAGCTGCTCTGTCAAGTATACGGACCTCCTCGTGCGCCACCCATGCCTCCATAGAAGTTCCCCGTAATTCTTGGGAGTGAGCCCTGATGACGTACACCTCAAAAACAAGACTTTCCGCAGGACAACATTTCCATTGGCAGGCATCATTCAACAATATCGGCAAGGCAGGAGACTTCTCAATAGCAACTGCTCCACTGAAAGCAAGGCCCCACCCCAGCTTACTACAGCCGCCACGGACAAACGCATTTTGTCTCGGCTCTTTCTTGCAAGGACATCGATCAAACGTTTCTCGGGGCATAGCACAAGCCATGCAACCCCAAGAAAAAATAAATACGGAATGTGCAAAAGGATAAAAAGATGGACTAAAAGATGAGCAGAGCTGGAGCCCACAAAAACACTGCCGCTCCCGCGCTCACATCACGTGATCCTCCACGCCTCCAGACGTATTGTGCGCAGAGTGCCAGATAATCTAGAGAGAAAGCTCAGCTGGGAAGCTACATGCTGGTCTTCACAACTCAGCAAGTACTCTGTGCATATAGTGCAAAATTCTACTCACTTGTGTCTGTCAACTTCCAACCCATCCCTGTTAGACGTTTTCTAGAATGTACCAAAACATGGAGGATGGGGAGAGTTTACATTACCAATCAATTGTGATTTGAACATAGCACAATATGTGCCTTGTTTGTATTTATTTCAACATTCTGTCCAGTCAAAGTATATTAAATATCAAGAGTGTATTATTTCAAAATTGAAAATATGTGACCTAATTTCCAAAGCCACAATGTGATTTGGGAATTGGTCCAAACATTTTTTTATTCTGTATCCTGAATGTGTAAACAAAGTGGTATTTTGTAATATCTGAACTATAAAAAAGATGTGTTTACTACAGAACAAAAAATATCAAAATTTCAAATATCAGTAATGCTTGTGTATTTCCGTTTGGGAGCACCAAAAGACAGGCTTAGGTTTATAGATAAATTATACATTGAAAACACGAGACCTAGATAATGGTAATTTCCATAAAACAGCCAATTCCTTTTACAATGCACTTCTTTCTTGAAGACTCATGTTGATGCCACATTGTTATATTTGAATAATGTATTGGCATTCATGTTTGCTTCATTCTTTTTCAAAGTCTTCACCATGATGCTGTTAATCTGTCAACTGCTTAGTCTTAAATGTTTGTTCTCATGAGCCACAGAAGATGCCCAGATTGCAGCGATGATTCAGATTGTGTTATTAATGGAGATTTTGATTTGAACATTGATGTCGGGTGACTGCTATTTAGTCTCAATCTGTCACCTTCTTCTTAAATTTAGGGCTGTTCAGATTATTGCAAACCTTTCCCACTTAGTTGCTTCTCCTCACCCACACTTGTTGCACTAACCTAATCCTTTACACCCTGGGCTGCATAGAAGCCCAGGAATTACTAACAGAACTCGTGTGTTTCTGCTCCTTTGCCTGGTGAATACAGTTGAAAATCTCCGTTGCCTGCATTTGGTGAAGATGCCCTGAGCATTCCTGCTCTCTGTGAAGATGATGTGGAGATGCTGGCGTTGGACTGGGGTGAGCACAGTAAGAAGTCTTACAACACCAGGTTAAAGTCCAACATGTTTGTTTCAAACACTAGCTTTCGGAGCACTGCTCCTTCCTCAGGTGAAATTCATCTCTGCCAAATCTCCACAAGGGGACACAAATGCCCAATCGGCTCATTAATTCACCTGAGGAAGGAGCAGTGCTCCGAAAGCTAGTGTTTGAAACAAACATGTTGGACTTTAACCTGGTGTTGTAAGGTTCTCTGTAAAGATGGGCATTGTGATATGTTTTCAGAAATTCATCTCTGCCAAATCTCCACAAGGGGACACAAATGCCCAATCGGCTCATTAATTTGGCCTTGATGTAATACTGAATAGATGTAAAAGCTTGCCTGCCAGCATTATCCTAAAATAGTCAAAAGAAATTCTGAAATAATTCTGAGGAAAGTTTTTTTTTAAAGTATGATAACTTCTTGATGCAAGTTCATAGTTAGTAGGAAGGCATGAACTTCATTTTATTCCTATTTCCTTCCACAGTGCTGACAATCCTCAAAATTTGTGCTGAGATAATGGGAACAAAGTCGGTTCCCAGCTCTTTACTAGGGGCGTTTCACAGTAACTTTATTTGAACCCTACTTGTGACAATAAGCAATTTTCATTTCATTTCTTTTTCAGAACTTCTCTGACACTGGCTGTGAAATATGAAAATGAAAATCGCTTATTGTCACGAGTAGGCTTCAATGAAGTTACTGTGAAAAGCCCCTAGTCGCCACATTCCGGCGCCTGTCCGGGGAGGCTGGTACGGGAATCGAACCGTGCTGCTGGCCTGCTTGGTCTGCTTTAAAAGCCAGCGATTTAGCTCAGTGAGCTAAACCAGCCCCTGAATATGAGAGGAGTATTGTCAAATCTATTTTGTTGCTCCTTCCAATGGAAACCATGAACAATGTGATGAGATATTTAACTCCATGGGCCTGGTTTTGTGGGGTGCTGGCGTCCCCATGCTGCCAGTTAAAGATTTGGGAGTTGGAACCTGTCCACAGGTCCAACAGGTGTCCTGCAGAAAATTAACTCTGGGAGTAATGTTACCTACTTTAAGGTGAGACTTTCCCACTATCTCAGGAGTGTCATGAATCCACCTGGAAACAGCATAGACAATATTCAAAGGGCCTCAATTGGTATGTGTCTCTCCCGGCAGAGAGTTTAGAATAGCAATTTAGATAATAATCAAATGTGAATAGCTTATGGGAGAGAAACAGATTATAGATGATTGGGAAGGTCCCTGGGATGTACACATGTCAGTATATAGTCAAGGAAGTCGATGGGGGCAGACAGCCAAATGCTTAGTAGGCATATTCAAGGAACAACTAATTTACCAGTCCCTGAGAAGGAAGGGAGGCAGTTGCCATCTTGCAGTCTTAGATAGCAGACAGGCTGTTTTCCAGCCACCAAGCCTGAAGGCCAAGGTCACAGCAAACAAGCTTCTATGTCTTAGAGCCAAGGCAGTGCAGAAAACTTTTGTAACAATGGTTTTAAAATATCTTCGTTGGACCAGGAAAAGAAAGTTCCCAGATTTGAGGATCATCCATGTATTGTCTGGTTACTATAGCTGGTTATTCAATTTGGATGTTAATTTGGGGATTAGGGGAAGTCTTACAGAGCTCAGGTATTGGAGATATATTTTGTAACAAGGGGTATATCCCACAGAAACTGTGCGTGTATAATATTTCATACATCTTAATTGTGTCAGAGTAGAGTAGTCCGGTTTGTGTGTATTTGTCTTTTCTTTACATAGATACAGAATTTACAGTGCAGAAGGAGGCCATTCGGCCCATCGAGTCAGCACCGGCTCTTGGAAAGAGCATCCTACCCAAGGCCAACACCTCCACCCTATCCCCATAACCCAGTAACCCCACCCAACACTAAGGGCAATTTTCGACACTGAGGGCAACTTAGCATGGCCAATCCACCTAACCTGCTCATCTTTGGACTGTGGGAGGAAACCGGAGTACCCGGAGGAAACCCACGCACACACGGGGAGGACGTGCAGACTCCGCACAGACAGTGACCCAAGCCAGAATCGAACCTGGGACCCTGGAGCTGTGAAGCTATCCACAATGCTACCGTGCTGCCCTTTACATTAATAAATAGTCTGAAATAGTTGTTACCCAATGACCAGGCTGTTTATTCTTACTAAGGTTTCACTTGTCTCCTCACAGCAAAACAAAAGGGGCAGGATTTACCAGCTGTTCATGCCGGCGGGAAATTCCAGTCAAATGCCGGCACACAGGTTTCCCGACAACGAGGGGTGGCCAGTAAATCCCGCCTAATAAAACTATACACACCTGTGAACCAATGCTTCAAGTTGGGACACCCTCGCAAATAATATCGGCATGTCTCGTGACAGGAGGACGTCCTGCCTTGCAGAGCTGCCCGCCAATCAGATGATCTTCAGCTCTGTAGATCCCAGTGGCATCAGCTGGGAGTAATGGCCTACTGCTAGGACTACAGGAAGTCGCCAGACAATTCCACCGCCCCTTAAAATTTTAGTCAGGGTGGAGACGGGGGCAAAGTCAAGAAGGCCGCCATTGGATTTTACATGCCCTGCACCTTTAAACCCATTGGCTGGGGAGCATAAATAAATCCAGCTCCATGTATACATAACTGAACCACTCTGAAGTCAATCACCTTGATATGCTTCAGCAACATATCACCTAATTCCGCAGACTATTTGCATGATAATAATCATTAAATTTTATCTGCCAGAAGAGAATTAATAATCTCCTTGGACACTTGGGTTCTTAGAATATGTTTGCTCCAGCAGGTTGGGAGATTGTTTTATATCCACAGCCATTATTGTCATTATTGTCATGTGAGTGTCCCTTTAAGTCTTACCACATGGCTTGTAGCATGGCTTCAGTGATGTCATTTGTGGGTGGAGCTGGGCTGTGGCTGTTAGGTGAGAGAGGGTTGAGTAATTTGTTTTCAGTTTCGGTTTGTTGATTTGGACTGCAGGACGTTTCCCTGTTTTTTGTGGTTTTATTTTAAAGCTGTTCCAGTGAACTGAAAGCACATTGGGTGTGGCAAACAGCCTTGGTAATTTTAAAGATAGAGTTGTTTTCCGGAACGTGTTTTGAATCTGCTGGTTGGAAGCGGGACCTGAATCTTAGAGAAAGGACCAGCCCATTTCAATTGAGTTGTGTTGGACCATGCCCTTGAAAGGGGTATTGGTTTTATTGGATTTTGTATAGAATTGGAACAGCTACTAAGGCTGATTCATTTAGAGTTAAATACATAAATTCAAAATTGTAGCTATTGTGTGTTTTTTCATGTTTGCAATTGCTAACAAATTCTTGATAAATGTTTTATATATTATAATTACATTCTTACAATAAACTTTGTTTTGATAAATGCGCCTAGGAAGTTTGATGAATCACACCTGAAGTGAAGGTTCTTGTGCTCATCCTAGCCAATTCAACATAAAAGTTATATGTCAGGTGAACTTCATGATACACTTTGGAGTTTCTAAGCCCTCGCCCATAACATTATACATAGAATCATAGAATTTACAGTGCAGAAGGAGGCCATTCAGCCCATCGAGTCTGCACCGTCTCTTGGAAAGAGCACCCTACCCAAGGTCAACAACTCCACCCTATCCCCATAACCCAGTAACCCCACCCAACACTAAGGGCAATTTTGGACACTAAGGGCAATTTATCATGGCCAATCCACCTAACCCGCACATCTTTGGACTGTGGGAGGAAACCGGAGCACCCGGAGGAAACCCATGCACACACGGGGAGGATGTGCAGACTCCGCACAGACAGTGATCCAAGCCGGAATCGAACCTGGGACCCTGGAGCTGTGAAGCGATTGTGCTATCCACAATGCTACCGTGCTGACTAAGCCACATGCGGTGGCTTTGGTAATTCTAACTTATAAATCATGTTCAACCAGTGTACCCAGTGCCACAATGAATGCCGCAAATAACTAATAGTTGGTGCCACCCTAAGTAGCTAAGGTCCCTTTGCTGTTCATTGGATAGGCTGTGTGAGGGTTATGCTGTCACTTTCACTGATGGAGCTTGCAGCAACACCTCTGTTGGAGTTGAATAAAAGAAAAAGGACAATCATTCACCTTTGCTTGTGTGTGTGCGTGGGTGTGCAGCCCTCCTAATCGAGCTCATACAGGATTGATTTTTTTTTTATTTCAAAAGGTTTTGCACCAATAGCTCCCTCTATCCCTGGGGAAGCTCAGTGTGGGTCGATTGACACAAAAATGCTTCACAACTGCTATGGAGGGAGTAGAAGGGTTCAACAGTCATGCTGGTGAGTGTTTGCTAGCTTTCTTTCCCCTTTGTGAAAGCTATCTTGTGTTGCTGTTGAAATTCATTGAACCAGCAAGAGCACACAAAGCCAACTTTAGAGTAAAGTAGCTATATTATATAAAAGGCTATAAGGATGGCAGTATAGGTAGACCAAGAGCCTCAGTCTGTAAACTAAAGATGTTATGTGCACTGACATTATAAATATTTGGATTATTTGAATTAGTAGCCGAGTGTAAGCTCTTAAATATTTTGGCCTCTCTAGAATGTTATAGGTTTGTTCCATTTTCCTCTGGAGACATAGACTACTATTTTTATATTTTTAGGCACCATTACAGAATTTAGCTCAGTGGGCTGGACAGCTGGACTGTGATGCAGAACATTGGACACAATATTGGCTTGACTATCGAAGTCAAAGGGTGGTTGTGGAGGGTGGTTTTTCAAACTGGAGGCCTGTGATCAGCGGTGTTCTTCAGGGATCGGTGCTGGGTCCACTGTTCTTTGTTATATATATTGATGATTTGGAAGAGAATTTAGGAGGCATGGTTAGTAAGTTTGCAGATTACACCAAGATTGGTGGCATAGTGAATAGTGAAGAAGGTTATATAAGATTGCAACAGGATCTTGACCAATTGGGCCAGTGGGCCGATGAATGGCAGATGGAGTTTAATTTAGATAAATGTGAGATGATGCATTTTGGTTGATCAAAACAGTGCACGACCTACTCAGTTAATGGTAGGGATTTGGGGAGAGTTACAGAACAAAGAGATTTAGGGGTACAGGTTCATAACTCCTTGAAGGTGGAGTCGCAGGTGGACAGGGTGGTGAAGAAGGCCTTCATCCTAGCATGCTAGGTATTATTGGTCAGAATATTGAATACAGGTGTTGGGACGTCTTGTTGAAGTTGTACAAGACATTAGTAAGATCACACATGAAACACTGTGTTCAGTTCTGGTGATCCTATTATAGGAAGGATATTGTTAAACTAGAAAGAGTGCAGAAGAGATTTACAAGGATGCTACCAGGACTTGATGGTCTGAGCTGTAAGGAGAGGCTGGATAGGTTGGGACTTTTTTCCCTTGGGTGTAGGAGACTTATGAGGGATTTTATAGAGGTCTATAAAATAATGACGAGCATAGATAAGGTCGATAGTCAACATCTTTTCCCAAAGGTAGAGGAGTCCAGAACTAGAGGGCATAGGCTTAAGGTGAGAGGGGAGAGATACAAAAGAGACCAGAGGGGAAATTTCTTCACACAGAGGGTGGTGAGCATCTGGAAAGAGCTGCCAGAGGCAGTGGTAGAGGCGGGTACATTTTTTTCCTTTAAAAAGCAGTTAGACAGTTACATGGGCAGGGTGGGTATAAAGGGATATGGACCAAATGCAGGCAAGTGGGACTAGCTTAGTGATAGAAACTGGGCGGCATGGACAAACTGGGCCAATGGTACTGTTTCCGTGCTGTAAACATCTATGACTCGAAGACCAGCAGTGTAGGTTCAGTTCCCGCACTGGCTGTGCTTATTCACAAAAGCCTGCCTTCTTCAGCTCGCCTGAGGTGTGGTGGTCCTTAAGTTAAACCACCACTAGTCAGCTCTCCTCTTCAAAGGGGAAAGCAGCCTATGGTCACCTGGGACTACGGCAATTGATTGATTTATTGTCATATGTACCGAAGTACAGTGAAAATTATTTTCCTGCGGCAAAGCGGACGTACACAGTATTTTCACTGTAGACAAAAAGAATAATCGACAAAGTCCATTGACAAATAAGTAATTGGTTATAGTGCGGAACTACGTGTTTGATGAAGAATTTTAAATTGCAGGTTGTTTTAAAATTCAAACTCAATTGTCATCCATGCTTTCTTCCCTTCCCAACCAAATCTACCCTTCCTGTTCCCCAGCTAAATAGACCTTCACTTTCTTCTCTTCTTGCTCTGCATTTTCTCTGTTCCACTCTCCAAATGGGCTTTGTAATTTGTTCTATTTTACAGTTATCTTCCTTTATGCTTCGTTTGTTCAGCAAATGACCAAGAAGCCACGGTGACGGGCTTTATCTTCAATTTTATTAAAAATTAATTCTCCAGTAAAACTCACGTATGTAACAATTCATAAGAGTTGTTAATAAAAGCAGACAATATTGGAAATGCTCAGTGAGTGAGACAGCAAATGTAGGAAAACCAACTTAAGTTTAATCTTTCAGTTCTATGATTTTTTTTGCCAGGACTGGGTGTTTGCCAATAATTAGGCTTTCTAAGCACTGTGCTATGACTATCAATGTTGGAAAATTATATACACATCTGTTAGATAATGGGGCACAGGTAGCTGAGAAAGTTATCGTTGGAATTTCACACAGACCAATCCAGCAGAGCCTGCATGCACTCGCTAAACCCAGTGGTGTTTGATTCATTTGATTGAATTTCTTAACAAGATAGGTGGGGGTGGATGTGGACAATGCAAATGACGTTGTGTATATGACTTGAAAACGTTTTTTAAAAATTATTTCATGGGATGTGGGCTTCTTTGGCTGTTCCAGCATTTATTACCCATATCGAATTGGCTTTGAGAAGGTATTTGATAAAGTACCATACGTGAAATGTGTTTTTAAAATTGAAGCCCATGGATAAAAAGGGCAGTAGCAGCATGATACAAGATTGGGTAAGGTTTAGGAAAAAAAGAGTTGGTGGTGAATGGCTGGGAGGGAGATAGGTCTAAGTGGAGTTTCCAACAGTCTAGTGCCAGGACCACTGCTGTTTTTGATATGCATTAATGACTTGGGCTTGTACAAGACACGATTTTGAAATTTGTAGATGACTTGGAAGCAGTGAGAAAGATAGTAATAGACATCAAGAGGACGTAGGCAGGCCGGCGGAATAGGTGGACATATGGCACATTAAGTTCAACGCAGAAAAGTGTGACATGATGCATTTTGATAAGAAGATTGTGGAGACAGAATGATTGCTCAATGGTACAATTTTAAAGGAGGTCCAAGAGAGAGGGAGAGAGAGAGAGGTCTGAGAGTGTTTGTACACAATTACTTGAAGGTGTCTGGACTAGTTAAGAAAGTAAGTAATAACGATTGTGGGATACTGGGCTTGATACATGGAGGTATCATGTACAAAAGAAAGGAAGTTATGCAAAACCTGTATAAGACACCAGTTTAACATCTGATGGAGTAATGTGTCCTAAACTGGGCACTGCACTTTAGGAAAGAATTAATAATAATCTTGATTGTCAAAAGTAGGCATCATTGCAATGCAGTTACTGTGAAAAGCCCCTAGTCACCACATTCCGGCGCCTGTTTGAGTACACAGAGGGAGAATTCAGAATATCCAATTCACCTGACAGCTATCTTTCGGGACTTGTGGGAGGACACCAGATCACCCAGCGGAGACCCATGCAGATACAGGGAGAGCATGCAGACTCTACACAGACAGTGACCCAAACCGCAAATCGAACCTGGGGCCCTGGAGCTGTGAAGCAATAGTGCTACCCACTGTGTTACCATGCTGCCCTTATGTGAAGGCTTTGGAGAGAGCACAGATGAGATTTGTTCCATGAATGAGGAATTATAGCTATTTACATTGATTCGGGAAGGTGGGGCTATATTCCATAAAACACAGAAGGCTAAGAGGAGGTTGGATTGAGGAGTTTAAAACTATGAAGGGTTTGGAGAGAGGGAATAAAGAGAAAACATTTCTCATGGCTGAAAGATCTTTCACCAGAGGCCACAGATTTAAGGACCAGAAAGACTTAAGAAAAAGTTGTTTTTATGCAACAAGCTTGAATTCACTGCGTAATTATGTAATGCACATACCGTCAATAGTGGCCATCAAAAAGGGAGAAAATATTGTGGGGATGTGGGGAAACAAACTGGATTGTTCTTCAAAGAACTAGTGCAAACTGTATTAACTGAATGGCCTCCTTTTGTACTATACTATTCTATGAATTTGATGACAGAGTCAGCAGTCTTGAACTTCAAGATAAATAACAATTATAATATGAAAAGTGTACAGCTTTCATATATTTATATTATAGGCATCTAGTCTCACCTTTTGTACTGTATACATTGTATATAATGTATACATCATATGCAAACAGCTCAGTTGGCTGGACAACTAGTTTGTGTTGCAGAACAAGGCGAACAGCGCAGGTTCCCGTACCTGCTGAGGTTATTCATGAAGGTCCGCCTTCTCAACCTTGCCCCTCACCTGAGGTGTGGTGATCCTCAGGTTAAATCACCACCAATCAACTCTGTCCCTGAAAGGGGAAAGCAGACTATGGATATTTGGGACGCTGGTGACTTTACTTTGTGTTTGTGCCGGATATTGATGTTATTCCTGCTTGATTGTTATCATTAATAATGTAAGTGGAATACCAACGACTAAAGCAAGGGAGCTTTTAACTGCAATAATTTGTAGTCCATGCGATTATTTATTTAGCAATTCATACATATATTGTGTATCCCGAAAGTGAAAGGTGATTATGATCACATTAAACAAATACAGAAGACTTTTGCAAACTCTACTTTAATGCGTGCCCCAGTTTCAATTGCAAATAAATAATAGAAATCTGCATACAAACACTCCATGCTTCAACTGATGATTTCTGAGTTGTTTATTTTAAAACACATATTTTACTTTGCTACAACTGTGGAGGTTAGGAGAAAGGTAACTGGGGGGGTTAGCAAAGTAAAAGACAAATGCTTTAAAATCGAGATGGCTTTAAAGAAGGCAAATACAGGAATCTAACATATCATATGCAATTGGTGAGTACTTAGCCACAAAAGACCTCTTTCAGCTCCATTTAATTCCACAGACCCATTCATTCTCCATAGTCCTCTGTATTTTTTTTATGTTCTATCATTCATCCAATTTTCTTTTGAAAGCTATGGTTGAATCTGCTTCCATCACCCTTTCAGGCAGGGCATGTAGATCCCAACAACACATTGCATTCAAAAAGTCCCTCTGTGTTAATTGTCTCTGTCTGTCAATCACCCCAAACCTGTACCCTCTTGTTCACAACCTCGCTGGGATTAAGAATGTTGTTTTCCTTATGTACACTTAGCAAAACCATTCAAGATTGTGGGCACCTCTGTCAGATCTCTTCCTAGCCCTCTCTGCTCTGTGAACAATGGCAGCTTTCCCCACCTCTCCACATAAAGGAAGTCCCTGGTACCTTTCTAGTATCATTTCTTCTGCAACTTCTCCAAAGCATTGACATCATTCCCAAATTGTACTTCCCTGAATTGAACTCTCTACTCCAGCTGAATCCTAACTAGTGGTTTTTAAGGTTTAGCATAACTGCTTGTTTTTGTATTCCATTCTCCTCTGAATGAAGTCATTGAGATCAAAAAGCAGGAGGTATTGGAGGTCTTGAAAAACATTGAAGTAGACAACTCCTCAGGGCCTGATGGGATATACCCCAGAATACTTTGAGAGAGGCAAGGGAAGAAATTGCTGGGCCTTGAGAGAAATGTTTGTGTCCTCACTGGCCACATGGGAGGTCCCAGAGGACTGGAGAATAGCCAATGTTGTTCCTTTGTTTAAGAAGGGTTGAAGAAGACATTTAAGAAGGATAATCCATGTAATTCAGGGCGGTGAGCCTTCTGTCAGTGGTAGGGAAATTATTGGAGAGGATTCTTCGAGACAGAATTTACTCTCACTTGGAAAGAAGTGGACGTATTAGCGAAAGGCAACATGGCTTTGTGAAGGGGAGGTCGTGTCTCACTTGTTTGACTGGGTTTTTCGAGGAAGTGATGAAGATGATTGATGAAGGTAGGGCAGTGGATGTTGTCTACATGGACATCAGTAAGACCTTTGACAAGGTCCCTCATGGCAGACTGGTACAGAAGGTGAAGTCACACGGGATCAGAGGTGAACTGGCAAGATGGTTACAGAACTTGCTCGGCCATAGAAGACAGAGTGTAGCAGTGGAAGGGTGCATTTCTGATTGGAAGGCTGTGACTAATGGTGTTCCTCAGGGATCAGTGTTGGGACCTTTTCTGTTGTAATATATATAAATGATTTGGAGGAAAAAGTAACTGGTTTGATTAGTAAGTTTGCGGACAACACGAAGGTTGGTGGAATTGCGGATAACGATGAGGACCATCCATCCGATTAATGATATAGAGATTGCCCTCAATTGGTGTCAATTGGTATCATGCTGTCTAGGCAGGATTGGGAATCCGTCAATGGGAGCGGGCTAGTTAGATTGGAAACCAATCAACATAGGCATGTATCCCGATTTTGGCCTCTGATATGATCTAACCAGCTTGCACGGAGCACACCAGGTGCAATGCTGTTAGGTCACACCATGATCCCTAATAAGTGCCATATAAAATGTCATCTTTTTTTTTCTCGTGCAAAGTCCAACAGTGGATTTCCAACACTATTCACAGAAATTCAGAAAACGTGTTTTCCTTTTGCTTTTTCCTCTCTGCTGCCACTTTTGTTTTGCTTACCTCTCTCCCTTTCTTTCATCATTTTTGTCCCCTTTCTGGTCCTTTTGCCTTCACTTTGTCATTTACTGAGAGGAGTGGTGCAGGTAGTGGTTGAGGGGAGGACCTAGCCAAGGTTGTAGGTCAGTAGATCACCTATTCTTTTCAGGATGCTACTGGTAATCAGATGGGTGGCAGCTGGAATTATGCTTGGAAGGATACATTTCGGCTGGTATACACCAGTCATGGAGGGACCCAGCAAGCTGAGGTAATGATTTGTAGAATTTTGGAGCAAAGATTGAGGTGATTCGGGCCATGATGCCTGTGCTGGTTCTTTGCAGTTGCTATCCAATTGGTTCCACTCACCTTTTTTTTTAGTAATTATTTCCAGTAATTAGTTCCTTTAGGGACGGAAAACGATATGAAAGAAATTACACTGAGCTGTGTATCCCTGGGCAGCCCGCCATTCGATGACGACGGGATTCTATAATCCTGCTGCTTGTCAATTGGATTTCCCATTGAAGCCACTGGGCTGGATGCTTCAGTCCCCCAGCTGTGTGTCCCTGGGTGGCCCGCCATTCGATGGCGGTGGGATTCTCTAATCCTGCTGCTTGTCAATTGGATTTCCCATTGAAGCCACTGGGCTGGATGCTTCAGTCTCCCAACTGTGTGTCCCTGGGTGGCCCGCCATTCGATGGCGGTGGGATTCTCTAATCCTGCTGCTTGTCAATTGGATTTCCCATTGAAGCCACTGGGCTGGATGCTTCAGTCCCCAGCTGTGTATCCCTGGGCAGCCCGCCATTCGATGGCGGCGGGATTCTCTAATCCTGATGCTTGTCAATGGGGTTTCCCATTGAAGGCGTCTCCCACTGCCGGAATCCCGGTTATTAGTATGGGAAATGTATCAGAAATTTACACCTCATAAATGTAAGCTCTCTCTTTCACCTTCACCCCATTTTGATTTCCATCAATTTATTTTCATTGCTTCCATTCATCTGTTTTTCCCTCACCATTTTTCCTCTCCCTCCCACCCCCCTCGTGCCATCTGTTCCTAGTTGCCCTTTGACAAACCGCTCAGCTTTTTTCTGCCATTTCCACATTCTAATTTCATAATGTGCCACCATCAGCACCCTTCTTAGCCTTAGTCACCCCCATTTACATTCCTTTTGTCTTTCTGTCCATGATACCATTTATCACTGTGCCCCTATCCACCCCCATCGCTCCACGCCCTCCCCACTGTAGTATAAATCTGACCCCATTTCCATTTATTTCTAGCTTTGACAAAGAGTCATCCAGGCTTGAAAGGTTAGCTCCTTTTACTCTCCACAAATGCTGTCAGACCTGCTGAGATTGTCCAGTATTTTCTGTTTTTGTTTTAGATTCCAGCAACTAAGAGCAACAGATACCTGGGATCCCCACAGTCTAGACGTTCCCCTCCAAGTCACTCACCACCCTGACTTGGAAATATGTTGCCGCTCCTTCACTGTCGCTGGGGAAACATCCTCGAACTCTCTCCCTAACAGTGGGTGTACCTATACCCCAGGGACTGCAGCGGTTCAAGAAGGCAACTCATCACCACCTTCTGAAGGGTAACTAGGGATGCGCAATAAAAATGCTAGTCTAACCAGCGACGCCCACATCCCATAGATGAATTTTTTTTAAATCTGCAGTAATTTGCTTTTATATTCATGTAAACTTGTCTTCTTTGACACCCAGCTGTGACTGAAATAATATGGCATGAACTTCTCTGTAAGTATATGGGGAAAAGTAAAAAAAAAAATTATATTTTGATATGTAAGGTGATAACTGTTATATTTTTAAAAACAAGGAATCTTGCTCTACATTATACTCCGAGCAATTAAAAAATAATCAAATGTAACTTATTAAAAATCTTTATTTGTGTCACAAGTAGGCTTACATTAGCACTGCAATGAAGTTATTGTGAAAATCCCCTAGTCGCCACACTCCAGCACCTGTTCGGGTACACTGAGGGAGAATTCAGAATGTCCAGTTCACCTAACAAGCACGTCTTTCAGGACTCGTGGGAGGAAACCGGAGCACCCGGAGGAAACCCACGCAGACACGAGGAGAAAGTGCAGACTTCGCACAGACAGTGACCTAAGCCAGTCATCGAACTTGGGACCCTGGTGCTGTGAAGCAATAGTGCTAACAACTGTGCTAATTCTGCCCACAGCTCAGAGAAATAAATCTTTACCTGTCAAAATCAATTTGCGTCTCAGAAAATTGGAAACTTATAGAGTTAAACTTTTATTTATATATTTAAATAACATTTCACCTTCAAAAATCGACTCCATCAACTGAAAGTGATTGCTGCTTTCCATGGGGAGATAAAACTATCTCTCCTCCTGCATGCAAGGAATTTAGGTGGTTAAGAAATAAAATATAGCTCCCTATTCAACGCCACCAGTGGTCTATTATGAGCATGGAAGGGTTCAGGGCAGGTAAGTTGATGAAGGTAACAAAGGAGCTGGCAAAATGATGGCTGAGGTTGTTGGACACTGAGTGAAGAAATTACTCCTCATCTCAGTCCTAAATCATAGAATCCCTACAGCGCAGAAGGAAACATTTGGCCCATCGAGTTTGCACCGACACTCTGAAAGAGCACCCTACTGTGCCCCAATCCACCACCCTATCTTCATAACCCCACCTAGGGGCAATTTAGCATGGCCAATCCACCTAACCTGGCTATTATTATTTAATATTTTGGTGTCTACTATAGTATTCTGTGAAGCAGACTTATGGGATTATGTGTGTGTGTCTGTGTGTGTTATTAATTTAAACTAGTGACTGAGTGTCTACAAAGTTGAGGACATCAAAGGGGCTATGTTTGAAAGGAAAACACTTGAAATAAATATGGCCAAGTTGAATTTTCTATAAGCAACTAAGACCTAGGTAGAAATTTGCATTAGGAGATAAATACGATTTGCTGTGTTCAGTTATTAAATTTCAAAGGTAAGTAATAAGCTTACACCCGCCAGTGGAAACAACTTGCCCGCATCTATCCTATCTATTCCCTTCATAATTGTATATGTTTCTATAAGATCCCCCCACATCCTTCTAAATTCCAATGAGTACAGTCCCAGTCTACTCAACCTCTCCTCGTAATCCAACCCCCTCAGTTCTAGGATTAACCTAGTGAATCTCCTCTGCACACCCTCCAGCGCCAGGAGGTCCTTTATCAGATAAGGATACCAAAACTGCACCAATACTCCAGCTGTGGCCTCACTAACACCTTATACAGTTGCCTTATACAGTAATGTATTGGACAGGTAGTTCCTTTAAGTATTCTAAAAGCCATATCCTCAGGTATTCTGACACTGTCGAGATAGCCTTGATATCTTGTTAATTGGTGAAAACTACAGTAATGTATTGGACAGGTAGTTCCTTTAAGTATTCTAAAAGCCATATCCTCAGGTATTCTGACACTGTCGAGATAGCCTTGATATCTTGTTAATTGGTGAAAACTCGTTGAAACTGGGGTAATTTGAAATACTTGCAGTTAGGATTCAACTATTGTTTCTATGAGAGCTGTGTGGTATGTGATATGATTGTAGTCCCACATATCTTCATTCATTTGAAAGCCAAACGTTCAGAGTTCTCAGGCTGAGGGCCTGAACCCTTGCGCAAACATTTAATGCTATTTGCCAGACTTGTTTAATTCCTGCAGGAAACATTTCTGACATTCTGTTCCAAGCAAAGGCAAACACTATTTTCACTTCATTTTGTAGAAACCCTTGTGGTAATTTCTATGGATTGACCTTGTGCTACGATATGTCTGAAACGATATAGTTCTGTTTTTACAAGACATTCATGCTAAACAGGTTCAAATCCACATCCTAACTGCAATATGTAAAGTAGTAGTTAACATCAGAAGCATATGATGTTGATGCCCTAATGATGTAGCACAACATGGGTGAGTGACAGAGATCTGAAGGAAGGATCACAACCTTGTGCAAAGGTCTTAATATGGATATTAGCTCTAAACAGGATTCTCCATTGGCAGGATCCTCTGCTTTGCCAGGAGCATACCCACACCCTGGGTTTCCCGACGGCATGGGGGTGGCCACAATGGGAACAGAGATCCCCGCTGCCGGTGGGGGAGTGCCACGCCGGAAAACAAGGCCAGTGGGACGGAGAATCCTGCCCAATGAGTTTTAACTGTCTATAGTCGGAAGCAGCTTAATCAGGGAGAGTAGACAAACATCAAATGACCCCATCTAGACCCTGGACACAGGGGGAAACAGAACATAGGGCATTTCTTAAGGAAATAATTTTCTTTTTTTTAAATCTCAATGCAGCAGATAATGTACTCCGAATGTAGAACTCAACATCAAGTCGCTGGAAATGATAACTCATGTTCACACCCATTATGGAAAATTGAAACTAAATAATCATAGACAATTCATTGGCTTGGCACAGTTGTTACATTGTAAAAATATTTTTGATTTACTCTTAATTTTACTGAAGTTAATTCCATATCAAAATAGAACTTCAACTTGATATTTCCCCCAGATCCCCAAAACATAGTTGAACCCTTACTGAACATTGCTCTTTATCTACGCTATTAAGTTTGCTAAGTAACTGATTCCTATCCCCAAGTGCATTGACCAATTCTTAGAGTGTGGTGTTGATGACACTTTCCTTCATCTCCTTTCACTGATTCTATTTATCTGGAACATTAATTGAGATGAATTGCCAGCTGTGTGTGTAATCAGTGTCACATCATCAATATTACCGCAGGGTCTGCACACTGACAACTTTCTCTTGGAAAAAGAAAGGAAGGGGAAAATGAAAAGTTGTGCAACAAAGACCGTTGTTTTCAAATTGTGCAAAAAGAATGATTTATAAACCTTCCCCGTCTTGAATTCTGAAGATACGTCACAGGGCTGAAGGACACGGAAGTTTCCATTGGCTAACAAACGTAAAGTTCGGACTTGTGCTACATATACTGTATTCTTTGAATCTCGACTAACTCCACTATATAACTCTGTATCCATTTATCAGAGACTGTTTATTTACACAGCCAGGTTACAAATGTTTCATGATATGTCACTGGAATAAGCCCTTGTAACATTATAACAAAACTGGTTTCTCATTAGTTCTAGTCAGCACAAGTAAACTGAATCAAAATAATTTGGTGACATGGGACTTGCTATTTCTTGTAGGATATGTTAAAGGTTGTTTTTTCGAATAAAAATATATCATGGTGCAATGCACTGTCTGACGATATTTGGGTAGACTATTTAGGACAGCGATGAGGAGACATTTCTTCACCCAGAGGGTGGTGAGCCTGTGGAAACAGGAAGTAGTTGAGGCCAGAACATTGTTTTCAAGAAGCAGTTAGATATAGCACTTGGGGCAAAGGAGTTCAAACGATATGAGGGGAAGGTGGGATGAGGCTATTGAATTGGACGATTAGACATGATCATAATGAATAGCAGAGCTTGCTGGAGGGGCTGAATGGCCTCCTCCTGCTTCTACGTTCTATGTTTCTATGTAATGCCGAAGGGAACAACTTGATTGATTCCTATTTTGTTAATCTTATTCAATTTGAAGCATAGGGGATAGAAGTTAAGAGCTTTTGCCATTGGAAAATGAGATTTGTTAATGACTGCTACTTTAAATATTTTGGGCTATCCAATGGTTTCACAGTGAGTAGTATAACAGCAAACTGCAGTGAGAAACAACTGCTAATTCTTGGAGTGACTTGGATCATTATACAGATTTACTCAGTCCTGTCATTTAATCTGTTCATCAAACCGTCTCTCAGTGATGTGAATTTTTTCTGTTACTTTTTTAAAATTTTAGGCGCAATCTAACTGAATTGCAACAGAGTCCCATGTCGGGCGCATTTAGCCGGGTGTTTCCCGGCGCTCACAGCGCTGAGAAAGACAATGCTACCGAACGGAACTCTGTTGCAATCCCCGCCAGGGCTGAACTTAGTCCTGTTTCCGGCACTCTTGACCCCCTTCCACAACCCGACCCTCGGACCCCCCAAAGCCTCAACTCACCCATAAGGGGGTCCTCCACCTTGCCTTGGGAGGGAAAATTTGCCTTGTATTGAAGATGTTTCATGCATTTATATGGCATCAGGTTCTCCACTAAAATAAGTGTAGCCCCCCTCTTGGTAGGACAGAGACTTGGAAGGGTTGGGAGAAGAGAATCAGCAAAAGCTGTTTGCAGGATGTATTAAGATGAAATTTACACTTCTCAAATATTGCAAACTTTTCATAAGGTTGTTTTGCACAGCAATGTAACAAGAATAATACACTATATTTATGAGGAGAGACTTGAGATTATTGGGTTTATTTCCACTGGAGCAGAGAAGACTAAAATGAGATTTAATGGAAGTTGTTTAAATTATGGAGCGTGAATAGGTGAAGACTATTTCCTTTTGTTGAGGTGTCAGTGATGAGGAGCCATCAGTTTAAATTGTCAGTGAGAGTGAGGAGAGAATTTCCAAGAAACGTTTTTATGCAGCAAGCTGTTAGAATATAGAATGTGTTACGACAGGGACTTCTGAGACAGAAATGCTTCTTTAAAGGAGTTGATTTTAAAGGGAAATACATACAGGGTGATGAGAAAGTGCGAGGCATTGACATTAATTTGGGGTTGGAACCAAAAGTGGCAACACAGTCACAATGGGTTGAATCTACAATTTGAATCAAAGAGGTACATTGATAACATATATTTAAATTTCAAAATGCTTTATAACACTCTTTGGGGGATATATACAAAACATAATGCAAAATACAAAACTGTTTTGTGTTGATTTCAATTAATGAAGAAGCAAATTATATTTACATTGCATCAGACAACATTTTCACAGGAACATAGTATTGCAAGCAGACTTCAAAATAAGCAGAGATGACAGACATCAAATCACACCTGCATATAGTGAGAAAGCCTGGCTTGAGATTCCCCTGGTTCATGGTTTTACTGGTGATGTGTTTCCAGTCAAGACACTTGACCCTAATGGTTGCAGCATTGCAGTCTAAACATGATATTTAGAAATACCGAAAATGTGCTTAATTTTATGTTTAATGCCGCATGTCGACAAAGTAGATGCAGACTTTCAGAATTTTCATTTTGACTACATGTTTCCCCTTCTGAGTCCTGGGAACTCCCGTTGTGTGCACTGTCTCAAACCAAGCAAGGTTGTGGAAGTGACACATTCTCAGCTTTTCAAAAGTGCTGATTGAAACTGGATGGCAAGGGTAACATTGTCCTGATTTTTACCCTTTATCTCTCTGGGGCAATGCTTGACCTCTGCTGTGGATCCTGCCCACCAATATGTATGAAAGAACTGCATCATACTGTTGCATGGTGTAATGGAATCAGATTCAAATATGCATGCTAACACATTACCCAGGGGCAACACAACTTCATATTATTTAAACATTCAGAAAATGCCCGTATTTAAGAAAATGAAGACAATTTAATATAGACATTTGCATAGATAATTAAAGTAATTCTTGGCTGTATTCAGCCAACATGTTTCACACTTATGTGGGTTTCCTCCGGGTGCTCCGGTTTCCTCCCACAGTCCAAAGACGTGCAGTTAGGTGGATTGGCCATGCTAAATTGCCCTTAGTGTCCAAAACGGTTGGGAGGGGTTATTGGGTTCCGGGGATAGGGTGGCAGTGTGGGCTTAAGTGGGTCAGTGCAGACTCGATGGGCTGAAGGGCCTCTTTCTGCACTGTATGTTCTATGTTAACAAATATAGCTGCTAGGACTGAGAATATAAAATGATGGAAGCAATAAAATTTGAATATGACTGCGTGATGCAGAAAGAAAGAAAACCCAACACCACCATTGAATATTTCTGAAAAGTTTGAACAATTAATAATTGCTACTTTGAAAGAAATTGCATTGGCAGACATTTTCCTTTTGCTCTTACTCTCTGAGCTTACTCTCTGTGCAATGTGATTCTTACAATTTTTAGTTAAAAGAAAAACTTGCATTTGTATCACGTTGTTCATATCCACAGGAAATCTCAATGTGCATTACAGCCAGTGAAGTATTATGAATTGTAGTCGCTGTTGTAATGTTAAACGTAGCAACCAATTTGCTCACAGCAAGCTCCTACAAACAACAATGTAATAATGAAAGTGAAACTGAATTAATCTTAATGTGAAACTGAATCAATCTGAAAGTGAATCTGAATTGCTCTGATTCAGATTGTCAGTCAGATTGATTCAGAATAACATTCAGATTGATTCAGATTCTCATTTAGATTAATTCAGTTTCACATTCAGATTTATTCAGATACACATTCAGATCGATTCATATTCTCATTCTGAACAAAGCAGATTCACATTCAGATTGGTTCAGATTCTCATTTAGATCGATTGAGATTCACATTCAGATTGATTGAGTACCACATTCAGATTGATTCAGTTTCACTTTCAGATTGATTCAGATTCTCATTATGATTGATCAGATTCCCATTCAGACTGATTCAGATTCTCATTTGGATCAATTCAGATTCACATTCAGGTTGATTCAGATTTAATTCAGATTGATTCAGATTAGCATTCTGATTGATTCAAATTCACGTTCAGATTCAAACAGATGATTTCACACTTTATTGTGAAATCAAAGATTGATTCAGATTGATTCAGATTACCATACATTTGCTTCAGATTCTCATTCAGATCAATTCAGATTCACATTCATATTGATTCAGTTTCTCACTCAGATTGATTCAGAATCACATTCAGATTGATTCAGATTCTCATTCAGAGCAATTCAGATTCACATTCAGATTGATCCAGTTTCACATTAAGATTAATTCAGATTCACTTTCAGATTGATTCTGATTGTCGTACAAATCGATTCAGATTTACATTCAGATTCATAGAGATTGTCAGTCAGATTGATTCAGAATCACATCCAGATTGATTCAGTTTCACTTTCAGATCGATTCAGGTTCTCATTATGATTGATCAGATTCCCATTCAGACTGATTCAGATTCTCATTTGGATCAATTCAGATTCACATTCTGGTTGACTCAGATTTAATTCAGATTTATTCAGATTAGCATTCTGATTGATTCAAATTCACGTTCAGATTCAAACAGATGATTTCACACTTTATTGTGAAATCAAAGATTGATTCAGATTCTCATTCAGATTGATTCAGATTACCATACATTTAGAACATAGAACATAGAACAGTACAGCACAGAACAGGCCCTTCGGCCCTCGATGTTGTGCCGAGCAATGATCACCCCACTTCAGTTTCATGTTCAGATTTATTCAGATTCTCATTCAGATCAATTCAGATTCACATTCATATTGATTCAGTTTCTCACTCAGATTGATTCAGAATCACATTCAGATTGATTCAGATTCACATTCAGATTGATTCAGTTTCACATTAAGATTATTTCAGATTCACTTTCAGATTGATTCTGATTCTCGTACAAATCGATTCAGATTTACATTCAGATTCATAGAGATTGTCAGTCAGATTGATTCAGAATCACATCCAGATTGATTCAGATTCTCATTTAGATTAATTCAGTTTCATGTTCAGATTTATTCAGATTCACATTCAGATCTGTTTTGTGATGTTGATTGAGGGATCAAATGTTGACAAATACACTAGAGATAATGCCCTGCTCTTCTTTGAAGCTTCAAGTCTCTTACATCCCCTTGAGAGGGCAGACAAGACCTCCAAAAGACAACACGTTCAAAAGTTAAGTGTTCGAGTGTCAGGCTTTGATTTTTGTGGTCACATCCTGGAGCAGAACCTACTGGTTGGAGAATTCATGAGACCACTGTGTCACTTTTCTCTGAGAGGCCCAACACAATTATACAGTAAGCACTCCCTGTAGGCCGCTGGCAAACCCAAAAGGTTTTGCTTGGCAGGCTTTTGGAGCCAGGAGAGACCCGTGCAAGTCCAATTAAATCCCCCATCCACCATTAAATTCCAGTAGGGATAGTATCATTGGCTTTAAGTAGCTCGTTAATGAGCCTAATATATTTCCCTTGTTGAGCCCTTCGCAAAGTCCCACTAATTTGGGGGCAATTATCTCAATGCCGGAAATCAGAAGCGAGCACTGCCACCTCACCCCTCCTACACCCGCCATCATGCCTGCTGCAATGGGCTCCATTAAATTCTGATCCTGTAGTGAGACTTGAACCCACAATCGTCTGACTCAAATGAGCTACAAATCAGTTTTGGGAAACACTTGGGTCGGACCCCACAGGGTCCAGCAGCTCTATATCCTTTTAATGCAACAAATTAAAAAATCACCAGCTTTGTCGAGTTTAATTTTCAAATTTTCAATCTGTAGAGGTAAGTTTATATGCCTTGCTTCAAAACCATTATAATAGTAACAGGGGTAGCACAATACAAATGGTAACTCATGTAAGAATGCAATTTAAAATACACTTATTTTTGGAATAGTTTCTAGAAATACAGTCAACTCAGTTTCTCCAAGATCAACTCAAGTCATGGAATATCAGAATAGTTTCTGAGTAGAGAGAGGTCATACAGCCCATCATGTCCATGGTAGCTCTCTGCGCAAGCAACTCCGTTTGTTTCACTCCCATGCCCGTTCCCCATAGCTTTCACGTGCTATGACTTCAGGTGCTTATTCGTTTTTGTTTGAAAGTTATAATTGCATGTCTCCACTGCACTCTCAGGGAGTGAATACCAGGGACTGGATTCTCCGACCCCCCGGAGACGGTAGGGGCGGCGTGAATCACGCCCCCACCGTCTCCGGCACCAGAGATTAGGCGGGGGCGGGAATCGCGCCGCGCCTGTCGGCAAGCCCCCCCTGGCGATTCTCTGGCCCGTGATGGGCCGAAGTCCCGCTGCTGTAATGCCGGTCCCACCGGCGTGAATCAAAACACCTCCCTTACTGGTGGCGCGGGCGGGCTCTGGGGTCCTGGGGGGGGGGGCGATCTGTCCCTGGGGGGTGCCCCCACGGTGGCCTGGCCCACGATCGGAGCCCACCGATTGGCGGGCGGGCCTGTGCTATGGGGGCACTCTTTTCCTTCGTGGCACCAAAGGCCTTTCCCACCAGCCGACGGGGCGCCAACTACTCCGGTGCAGGCCTACTCTTCAAGGTTATGGCTTGCCCCTAACGGTGCAGTGAAATCTGCACCTTTGGGGCTACCGACACCGGAGTGGTTCACGCCACTCCATCCCGCCGGGACACCCCGCCCCGCCAGGTAGGGGAGAATCCAGCCCCAGATCCTAATCACTCGTTGGAAAAATTATTTTTCTTCATGTTGTTGTTGGTAATTTTTGCCACTTACCTTAAATCGGTCACCTCTGGTTAATGACCCTTCCTCCAATGGGAATAGTTTCTATCTGTTGTGTCTAGCTCCTTCATGACTTTGAACACCTCTATCAAATCGCCTCAGCCTTTTCTTCTCTGAGGAAAACAATCCCATCTTCTCCAATCGATCCGCCAGACAGAAGTTCCTCATCCCTGGAACCGTCTCGCAAATCTTTCCTGCGCTCTCTCTAAAGCTTTGACATCCTGCCTGAAGTGTGGTGCACATAACTTTCCAGTTGAGGCTGAACCAGTGTTTCTACAGGTTTATAATAACTTCCCTACTTTTGTAATCTTGACCAGGTGAGAAGCAATGAACTGACAGCCCTCTCTTCAGCCTCTCAGTTGTGCGCAACAGATGTTTAATTTATTTTTTATGAGGATATGCTTTTCCGAACCCAAATATACATACAGTAAGCAATGAGGAGCCTAACAAGTGAGGTATTCTTGAGTCAGGGAAAGAGAAAATTTACTAACCATGAAACCCAAGAAAAATAATTTAAATGTGATGTCATGCACACAGATATCAGAAATAAGGAAAGTTAGAGACCAACAAGAGAAAAGTAAATGAGTATGTGTTTGTGTCATTTGATTTCCCTTGAGGCAATGTTTGTTAAACGTTGCAGCTGATTTAGGTTAGCTGGCTTCTTAGATGCAGTCAGATGTAAGAGATGTTGTAATTCTTTTGAGATCTTAGTTTGTTGGTTGGTTTCTGGTAACATTAACTTCTGCAATGGTTAGTTCACTTGTTCCAATAGAGAAACAGTAAAAAGTCTTATAACACAAGGTTAAAGTCCAACAGGTGTATTTGGAATCACTAACTTTCAGAGTGTAGCTCCTTCCTCAGGTGAGTGAAGAGGTAGGTTACACATATATGAACAAAGCCAATGATGCAAGGTGATACTTTGATTGCGAGTCTTTGCAAGTAATTAAGTCTTTACAGGTCCAGACGGTGCAACAGGCGAGAGGGATAATCACAGGTTAAAGAGGTGTGAATTTCTCAAGCCAGGACAGTTGGTAGGATTTTGCAAGCCCATGCCAGATGGTGGGGTGTGGGGGGGGGGGGGGGGGGGGGGGGGGGATTGAATGTAGTGAGGCCTCCATTTTCACTCCCGGGCGCGGACACTTCCCGATTATGCAAAACTGACCTCAGATAAAGTATGTTAGATGTTGGAATATTAATTCTAGAGTGATGGAGTTTTTTGGGAGTTGGGCTCACCATCTCAACTTGAGTGCAGACCCTTTGGAAAGCCTGCCTCTGTGCTCTGGTGTTGCCTCCAAGATTATTTTTCGAAACAACAAATCAAAATACAGCCCTCTATCTCTCCCCCCTCACACTTTCCCATATTCCATCAATAACAACCCATGCCACCTGATTTCCTCTACCCACACCCATAGCTCCTTTCATGGCAATTTTTTTTTAGAGTACCCAATCATTTTCTTTTTCAATTAGGGAACAATTTAGTGTGACCAATCCACCTAGCCTGCACATCTTTGGGTTGTGGAGGTGAAACGCATGCAGACACGGGGAGAAGATGCAAATTCCATGCAGACATTGACCAGGGGCCAGGATCGAACCCAAGTCCTCAGCTCCGTAGGCAGCAGTGCAAACCACTGTGCCACCGTACCACCCCAAATTTCATGCTAAGTTATACTGCTCTACACACACCTGGTCCTTCATAACCCCATGTCAATTTAGTGCCAACTTATGCCAACCTCCCATGGATCCTCATGCTCTCCATGCCAACGTATGCCCTTCTACCCACCCCCATGGTCCTTTGAACTCATATCAATCTCGTGCCAACCTATCCTCACTACCCATCACCCTTTGCTCTTACACTTACTACGCCATCTATGATTAATGTAAGAACTTTATATTTTCTGCAGTAATGTTATTAAAATCTGGGTTAAGATGTATACAGACAGTATGTCTGCTAAAGCTCTGAGTAAGTAGTGGTAAAAGTGAGATAATCATTGATTTGCAGGTGAAGTATTCTGCTAATGGATTTGAGAACCAGTTACTTGATTGCAGCTCGCTAGCTAATACTGATAAGGTTTAAAGGACACCTGCGGTGTAGATAATTTATGATGGGTATTGTGTTTGGTCCTGGGTAAACAGGTCATGGTACATCTTGTGGGAGGAGATAGGATGCTTTGGGTACAGGTGGTGTAATTAAGGGGAGAAGCCAGGTATGTCTGAAAAGTTAGTTCTTCCTCGGTTTTTAATCCGCACAGGGGTATTTCAGTTTGGTCCAGAAAAATTCAAATAGAAAAAACAATTGTTAACTTTATTGAAACAATGTTGGTTTGCTTAGTTACAGGGGATGGTTTAGCGCAGTGGGCTAGACAGCTGGCTTGTAATGCAAAACAAGGCCAGCAGCGTAGGTTCAATCCCCGAGCATGCGCCGGAATGTGGTGATTAGGGGCTTTTCACAGTAACTTCATTGAAGCCTACTTGTGACAATAAGCGATTATTATTATTAATTTGATTACAGAGGCAGGTTTAGGAAGTCAGTTAAAGTTTTACTTTTCCTTGAGAATTGTTCTAACTATTAACTGTAAAGCAATTTCTCTGTTGTTAATGTGGTTAATTCTGTGTTTAAAGTTTGATTTAACATAAAAGATACCTATAAATCAGTGTTATCACTCCTGTGGAGCAGTAACATTTCCTTACAATTTTATTAATTGTAAATAGTCGGGTTTTCATCCGGGATCCTAACAGATCGTACTCAATCGTACCCAATTTGAAGGAGTAACAGGAAGACAGAGTACCGGGCTAATGGTAAGATTCTTGGTAGTGTGAATGAGCAGAGAGATCTCGGTGTCCATGTACATAGTTCCCTGAAAGTTGCCACCCAGGTTGATAGGGTTGTTAAGAAGGCATACGGTGTGTTCGCATTTATTGGTAGAGGGATTGAGTTTCGGAGCCATGAGGTCATGTTGCAGCTGCGCAAAACGCTGGTGCGGCCTCATTTGGAGTATCGTGTGCAGTTCTGGCTGCCACATTATAGGAAGGATGAGGAAGCATTGGAAAGGGTGCAGAGGAGATTTACCAGGATGTTGCCTGCTATGGAGGGAAGATCTTATGAGGATAGGCTGAGAGACTTAAGGCTGTTTTCATTAGAGAGAAGAAGGTTAAGAGGTGACTTAATTGAGGCATAGAAAATGATCAGAGGATTAGATAGGGTGGACAGTGAGAGCCTTTTTCCTCGGATGGTAATGGCTAGTATGAGGGGACATAGCTTTAAATTGAGGGGAGATAGATATAGGACAGATGTCAGAGTAGGTTCTTTACTCAGAGAGTAGTAAGGGCATAGAATGCCCTGCCTGCAACAGTAGTGGACTCGCCAACATTAAGGGCATTTAAATGGTAATTGGATGAACATATGGATGATATGGGAATAGTGTAGATGGGCTTTCGAGTGGTTTCCCCGGTCGGAGCACCATTGAGGGTCGAAGGGCCTGTACTGCGCTGTAATGTTCCATGTTCTATGTTCTATTATCTGCTGTACCTGCATGCTGGGTTTCTGTGACCCATGAACTCTCTGCCCTTTTATAGTATTATTTTTCCAGTTAATATTAGATAATCAAAATCTGCCATTTTAAGTAATCTACAGGTTTTGCACCTCTCTGCAATTTCCTTGCAAATTCGCTCCTCAAAATGTTTCCATGTGGGCAGCACAACATCCTGGATTCACATCCACTGCATCAGAAATGTCTGTCTGTTCTCCTAACTATATAATCCCCTCCCACCATTGCTTTGCCCAACTTTCTCCTGCCCCCTTTTACATCTCAGCCTCTTGGTTCTGGCTGCACCCTGCAGATGAACAATCACTTTTACCAGTATTCAGCGATGTTATCCCAAGCACATGTATTTTTTTATGTATTGGATTTCATGTTTCTGTAAGTAAGTATGGTCAGAGGATTGTTCCAGTCTGTGCTGGATCCCTATTTTAATCATAACATTTTAATTAGTTTCATACAATATTGCATATGGCTAGGCACAAAGTAGGTATTTCTGCTAAATGGTGTGAGAATCCTGCTAATGTAATTCAAGTATATCACCATGGAATATATAGAAGCATAATTGCCCATTAAAACAGTACATTATTTTTTAGTTTAATATGATCTCCCTGATATTTGAGAATGGAACACATTTTATTTTCTAGTGTGCCAGTGTATTTTAATAAGCTGTCTCAAAACAAAATTGAGACATCTTTTATTCGTTCATGGCACATGGGCATCGCAGGCTGGGCCATCTATAATTGCCCATGAGTCAACCACATTGCTGTGGATCTGGAGTCACACATAGGCCAGACGAGGTAAGGACGGAAGATTTCCTTCCCTAAAGTGACATTAGTGAGCCAGATGGGTTTTTACAATCAACAATGGTTTCACAATGGTCATCATTAGACTTTTATTTCCAGATTGTTTTGATTGAATGCAAACTTCATCGGGCGGCACAGTGGCGCAGGGGTTAGCATGCGGCCTCACGGCGCGGAGAACCGGTGTTCGATTCTGGCCCCGGACCACTGTCAGTGTGGAGTTGCTATCAATGTGGAGTTTCCCAACCCGACAACTCAAAAGATGTGCAGGGTAGGTGGATTGGCCACGCTAAATTGCCCTTAATTGGAAAAAAGAATTGGGTACTTTAACATTTAAAAATATATATATATTCAAATTTGCCCACCTGGTTTTGAACCTGGGTCCCCAGAGCATTGCGCTGAGTCACTG
Source organism: Scyliorhinus canicula (assembly GCF_902713615.1). NCBI lineage: Eukaryota > Metazoa > Chordata > Chondrichthyes > Carcharhiniformes > Scyliorhinidae > Scyliorhinus > Scyliorhinus canicula. The sequence goes on from NC_052146.1 coordinate 52,619,950, forward strand.
GTCCAGTGACAATACCACTATGTCACCACCTCCATCTCAAGACATATGAAGCAAAGAGCAACATTCTCCTTTTTTGAGACTATATGCATGGGTGGATGGTTTCAGCAGCACCATTCCCACTGGCTAGAATGGTGGGATCCCACACCAGAGTCTGCACCTGGCACCTCAGTAATTATGCATAGGTGAGTTTCCCTCCAAATCTCCAACTGATTTGTCTGCCTGCCATCAGCTGTTGGTTTCGAAGATCCCGGCGCCATATTAAATACCAGTCCAGCACACTCATTTCAGTGTCTTCACCCACCTATCTTCAACAAATTGTGCAGGATGTCTGCAACACAGAGGAAAAGGTCTAGAAGCCTCAAGAAGAAGTCTGCCTCAATTCAACCACCCAGCCCCTGAGCCCATCACCTGCAAGGCGCTCATGCCCCAACCAAACCTCTACCCACCTGATCTCGCGTCTTCATGCATCCCCTTCCTGCAAACAACTCCATCTGCAAGTTTGCTGACAATACGACCACAGTGGGCCAGATCTCGAATAACGACAAGTCAGAATACAGAAGGGAGAAGACACTAGTGGAGTGGTGCAGTGACAACAATTTATCGCTCAATGCCATCAAAACTACAGAGTTGGTCATTGACTTCAGGAAGCAAAGTACTGTACACACCTTTGTCAGCATCAATGGGGCCAATGTGGAGATGGTTAGCAGTTTCAAATTCCTAGGGGTGCACATCTCCAAAAATCTGTCCTGGTCCACCCACGTCAATGCTACAACCAAGAAAGCACAACAGCGCTTATACTTCCTCAGGAAACTAAGGAAATTCGGCATGTCTACATTATTTCTCACCAACTTTTACAGATGCACCATAGAAAGCATCCTATCTGGCTGCATCACAGCCTGGTATGGCAACTGCTCGGCCCAACACCGCAAGAAACATCAGAGAGAATTGAACACAGCCCAGTCCATCACACAAGCCTGCCTCCCATCCATTGACTCCAGATATGCCTCCCGTTGCCTGGGGAAAGCGGGCAGCATAATCAAAGACCCCTCCCACCCGGCTCTTACTCTTCCAACTTCTTCCATCGGGCAGGAGATACAAAAGTCTGAGAACACACACGAACCGATTCAAAAACAGCTTCTTTCCCGCTGTTACCAGACTTCTGAACGACCCTCTTATGGACTGACCGCATTAACACTACACCCCTGTATGCTTCATCCGATACCGGTGCTTATGTAGTTACATTGTATACCTTGTGTTGCCCTATTATGTATTTTCTTTTATTTCCTTTTCTTTTCATGTACTTAATGATCTATTCAGCTGCTCGCAGAAAAATACTTTTCACTGTACCTTGGTACACGTGACAATAAACAAAATCAAATCAATCAATTGATTTCTACATGTGCACCTGCTATCAAGCACCATTGATGAATGTAAGACTTTACAATTCCATCTGGTAGACTTTAAGAGAGAACTTGCATTTATATAGTGCCTTTCAGGACCCTTTAGAGCCAATAAAATGTTTTTGAAGTGTGGTCACTACTGTAATATAGGAAACACAGCAGCCAAGTTCCGCACAGCAAGCTGCCACTATCAACAATGTGTTAATAGCCTGACCATTGTTATTTGTGATGGTGGTTGAGTGATCAATATTATCTGCTGTTGTTCACGGGTTCTCTTATATCCACCTGAGAGAGCAGGCAGGGCCTTGGTTTCTTAGCTCACCCAAAAGGCAGCGCCACTGAAACTACTGTAGCAATAACAATTTATCTTTTTATAGTGCCTTTAACATTGTAAAAAGTTCCAAGGCACTTGACAGTCGTGTTTTCAAATAGAATTAGACATGTGGCCACATAGGGAGATATTGAAGGAGATGACCAAAACCTTGGCCAAAGAGATAGGTTTTAAGGAGTGTCTTATCGGAGGTAAGAGAGGTAGTGAGATGAATACATTTAGGGAGGTAATTCCAGAGCTTAGGGGCTCGGCAGCTGAAGGCATGGTCACAATCCGGGAATGATTAAATGTAGTGATGTTCCAGCTGAATTGGAGTTTTGTCGATATCTTTGAAGCTTGTGTGCTTGAAGAAGATTACAGAACTAGCGAGGAGTGAGGTTAGAGAGGATTTGAAAACAGGGATGCAGAATCTAAAATTGAAGTTCTGCAGAATTAATGATAGTGAAAGATGCCCTCAATACAGCGCTGGAATGTCAACCTAGTTATTTTGCTGGAGAGTCACTGAACCACTCCCATTACTTATTCCTTCCATGATCCTACCAGGGAGAAGAGAAATCAGGGCTGGATTTCTCCAGCCATTGGAATTCTCCTTTCCCGCTGGCAGTGCACACATATGTGGGTTTCCCAACGGCGTGGGGTGGCTTCAGTGGGAAATCCCATTGACGAGCAGTGGGAAGAAAGAACCCCACTGCGAGTGAACAGCGCACTGCCAATAAACACACGGTTGGGGGACAGGAGAATCCTGCCCCAGTTCTTCCAAAATGGGTGGTGAGATTGGACAAGAAGTGGAAAACACAAGTGCAGAATTTTTCATGTCCTATTACTAATTGCAGAAATTGCACTGGGTGACAATGAGTTTTTTAAAAAATAACTTTAGGGATCCCAATTCAATTTTTCCAATTAAGGGGCAATTTAGCGTGGCCAATCCACCTAGCCTGCATATCTTTGGGTTGTGGGGGTGAAACCCACGCAAACACGGAGAGAATGTACAAGTTCCACACGGACAGTGAGCCAAAGCCGGGATCAAACCTGGGACCTCGGCGCCGTGAGGCAGCAGTGCTAACCCACTGCGCCACCGTGCTCCCCGGGTGACATTGAGTTTTGGCGTAAGACTGTTCCTGCGTATTTTGAACAGGCTTTGAGGGTTTGCATAAATCACATACTTCCATGTACATTTGTCCCTTGATGTACCATCGATTGCACGCGAGGCGAGTGATTTACCAAAGTCTGGCTTTAATTAACTAGAACACAGCTCTGCGATCGTCTACAGTGGAAAGGGACGATCGTCAGGCGTTTGAGCATTTATACCTCGTTAATAGAGGCGTGGTTAACTCAGCCTCTCGGCCAATCGGTCGAGAGGCACATGACCGACCAGGGCCAATGGTAAGCCGACGTTCTGGCCCAATGGCAGACGAGTATGCAGATCATATCATCACATCCCTACATTGGGCTGAAGAAAAGACTGAGTTCTATCTTTCACATTAAACCTTGCCTTGAATTCAGAATAAATACAGTTTAATTTACACATAAACGTATTGGATAACATACCAAGATTATCCTGTATCACCATCTTTTTTTCATGGCTCTTTTTGAGTGGGGGGTGGGAACAATTGTTTTATCATTTTACTTCCTCTCAATAAAACACATGCCAAGCACCAATCTTGAAATTCAGCCTCATTATTTTTATCAGCACTCACGGACAAATGAAAACTATTAGGCAGTGCATAGAGACATTTTATTACCCATTTGGGAACAGGAATGGAGCAATATTACCAAACTGACATCTGAAACATTCCTCCTCTCAGAGTACTCTGTTTTTAGATTCTTTACAGGAAGGTTGAGATATGGGGTTTTCTCTGAAGTGCAATGAACTGCGCCAGATTTGTGTTTGAATCTGTGAGAATTCTGGCAAAGATTTGCTGACAATATGTTCTGTGGGGACTTTGATGTGAGAGGCTAGTAGTGATGTTAAACAAAATTGCACCTGAGGATAATTAAAGGTACATTCTCCCCCACAATTTGTTTTTGCTGAAGTCACTATAAATAGTGAACAAAGCTATTATTAACCAAGATCACCCCCAATAAATATGCCTGGAAGGGCTGAAACTATTTCTGATAGGCTGCAGGCAGTAGTTCTTTATTTTCCTGGACAGAATCTCCTATTGTATTGGTTTGGCCTTGAACACAAGGATATCGAATGTGGAATGTTCTCTGCTTATCACATATATGTGCGTTCTTTTAAAGTGTTGGTTATAAAGTGTATGGCACAGGGATATTAGGAATGCAAAGTTAAGCTGCAGATGTTGCTGCATCATGATGTCCCAGTTGGAGGGACAGACATTTTGTTAATTGTCAAAAAGATAATGAAAATGAAAATGTGTCTGAAATATATAACAATCAAAAGTTAACCAAAAAAATTCTGGTTGTGCAAGTACACAATAATTTTTCTAAATGGATCTCCGGTGCCCAGCCCTGCTCTTTTGTTTTATCAGCAATCAATAGTTAAAACAAAATAGGAATGTTACCAAATGTAATTATTAGAAACTAAAATAAGTAAACTCCGGCTGGATTCTCCATTTCTGAGGTGAAGTGCCGGCGCCAACAAAGAATCTGTGAGTGGTTCGCAACAGGAAAATCAGCGCAAACCCCTCAACGATTCCGGTACCGGTGAGGGGCTAGCACCGGTGCCACAGGAAACTCCCACGGATCGAGCTACAAATGGCCGCACATGCGCAAGGCTGACAACCTGCACCGGTTGCACCATAAAACATGGTACTCGAACCCTAACTCACCAACCGAGACCCCACAGCTCACTCCCTGTCCACCCCCCACTAGTCCCCACAGCCCCAGCAGAAGCCTCCACAGCCAGCGGCACAAATCTCGGACAAGTGGGTCGGAGCTGGACACTGGCCGCAGCCGGCACGCGAGGTTCCCAACTGCTGGCACCACACGTGCCGTTGAGAACTTGGCCCATTGGGGGCAGAGCATCGTAGGTGCGCCGGTCAATGACGCGCCAATGGCATTGAAATGGCGCGTGCCGCACATCATGATGACGCTGGTTTGGAGGGACGGATATTGGCGGACTGGAGTCAAACCGACGCCGGCCCCGATTCCGGTGACGGAATCCATTCTCTGCCCAATTACCAATCACGATTCTGCCTTCGGGCGACAGAGAATTCAGCCCCGAGTTTTTATTAACATATGACGAAGAAACAATCATTTGGGGTTGGGTCCTGTTTCATTGAAAATAGTTTTCTCTTTTATAGTCGCAGGTAAAAAATAGGAGTTTTCATATTTGTAGGAGGCATTTATTCTGCTTTTTGGTTTTCAGAAGGCTAGTTAGAGAACATATCCCATTAATTTCCATCTCTCTCTTAGGGAAAAATGCATTTTACCACTATTCACTGTCTTTCTTTAAATTGAGAAGAAGCAAGTCCAAAGGTGTGCAGGTAAAGTGGGACGAGGCTGGGGTGTGGGCCTAGGCAGGGTCTCTTTCAGCAGGTCGGTGCAGACTTGATGGGCAGAATAGCCTCCTTCGGCACTGTCAGGATTCCATTGATTCTGTGGATATGGATTTGATGGAGACTCATTTCAAACATCAAGTAGAACTCTGGAAAAGGTGGAATATGGGGGTAAATGTGTTTTCTTGAGTCACAGTTGACTGTTATTTAAAGCCTTTTATTTCTGGGATGTTGGGGTAACAGTGTGGGGACAAGCAATATATTTGATAAAACAGCAGAGTTGCATGTCTATGGTATGCCTTCATACTGATACTATCTTCCAAGTTGTTATGTATCAAAGTAGCAGCATTGGCTGGTGTAATGTTGTGTGTCAGCTGTTCCAGATGTTCACACCACAGGGAGTATGAACATAGAACATAGAACAGTACAGCACAGAACAGGCCCTTCGGCCCTCGATGTTGTGCCTAGCAATGATCACCCTACTCAAACCCACGTCCATACGAGTATGGACAGCACATGCCCGATTTGATGACTACAACTGCCAACATTATGGAATCTGTTATGACTGAATCATCCACACGAGCAGAGATAGTTCCTGAGTTGGCTTCACCAGATGTAACGCCAACCAGTGTATGGAAGACACTCCTAGTACCCCTAAGAGCCAAGCTCCTGAATTTTGTGTTCTGTCAAAATGAGACAGACTTCCACGCAAGAGACTGTCTTACTAATGTACATTTGTATCTGTAACATAATAATGGTAGTTATGACATAGTGTGTTGGATCTGTGTTAAAGTGTCTGATTATGTAAAATACCGAGTCACTAAAAGAGTAAAGAAGGAGGGGTGTTATGTATCAGAGTAACGCCATTGGCCAGTGTAATGTCACGCGTTTTTATGGAGTTCACCATTGTATCCTGTTTGCGCAGCATCCTGTAAATAAATCCCTTGTCCTGTGGAACACAAACTGGATGTGTACCACCTCTGATTCTTTCTCTTTGTGGCTACAACAAAGAACATAACACAAGTTAAACCTTGCCTCGAATTAAAAATAAATACATTTTAATTTTTACACAAATAATGGGTCATATACTGGGTCAGGAAATTAAGAGCAAGTCAATCAATTTTAAACGTGATGCTGTTTTTGCAACTGATTCGGGAGGAAAAAAACCATTTCTTGCCACAGTAATACTATTTCAGCAGGTGTTAAATATGGCATGAAATAATTCTGATGGTCACACTAGATCTGTTTTGTTGCTTAATAATGGTTTTACCTCATAAGTCTTACCTGTTACGTCATCCTCAATTAACTACACAGCAATAGTTTATAAAATGGCAACAGAGGATTGTCATATACAGAAACAACAGAATTGACCACTTAAAATGTGGAAATTTAGCATCAATAGTAGGACTGGATGATGCACGACGTTTATACAAATGTTGATGGTAAGGCTGAGCTATCCTAGAAGGGTGTCTTTTCTTTCAGTTGACTCCGAAATCAATTTGGGCAGCCTAAACCCATTCCGAATGGGGATGAGCACACAACATAAAAATTCCTCATAAACCTCCTCAAATTTTCTGTCTTACCCAATAAGGGCACAAGGGTTGTCTGGTTCAGCACTGAAAGAGGTAGGAGCATGAAAAATACATTTTGGTCATCTCTGTGAGCCGCCTCTGTACCCCTGAAGGAACGCTACACCCGAATCCCATTGTATGCTGAACCACTGATCTGGGAGCAATCTACCGGCCACATTGCACTCGAATGGGAACGTGACATGGCCGGTAGATGCTGGGCGAGGCTTCCTGCGGGATTCCCGGCAATCAGAACGCCTCATGGGTGGCACCACAAAGCCAGCAGGAGCAGTCCTAGGGTTCCAGGGTGGCAGTGCCAGGCTGGCAGTGCCAAAGTGATTGTCGGGCAGTGTCAATGTGCCCACATTCCAAGGGGAGGAAAAGGGGGCCACCTTGCACTACCCCTTATAAAAGCAAATTACTGTGGATGCTGAAATCTGAAACCAAAAGAGAAAATTCTGGAAAATCTCAGCAGGTCTGGCAGCATCTGTAGGGAGAGAAAAGAGCTAACTTTTCGAGTCCGGATGACCCTTTGTCAAAGCACTATCCGTTGTCAGCCAGGGGATTTCGATGGCCTAGGAGACCCCCAAGGGGCCTTTCCTCCTGCTCCTGTTTGTGTGGATTAGTATTGAATGCCCGGCTGAGGCCTCCCTGGTGAGGCCCTGACCCTTGGCAGTTCCACCTGGTACCCAGGCACCCAGGCATTGCCTCTGGAACACTCCTAGGGTTCCAGTGTGGCAGTGCCACGGTGCCCGGGTACCAGCTGGAACTGCCAAGGGTCAGGGCCTGAGGGGGGCATTCCCATGAAAGGAGGGTGGAGGTTCAGGACAGGTAAATGCGGGCCGGCCTCTGGGACGTTGGTGGGGGTGAAGGGTGGGGGTCATGGAAGGGGGGCCTGTAAGGGAGTTTGGGGAGGCTTGAAGAGAGGGGTCCTCAGGGATCCCATAGCGGGGGTGTTCTCACTTAGGAGGGTGTGGGTACTGCCCATGTGTATCATGGGGGGCGTGACATTGTCCATGGGTGGGGGGTGTGGGGGACCCAAAAGCTCACGTGGAGATTGGGGCATCCTTTTGAAATGTCGCCCCAATCTCCGAGTTCAGCTCTCCAGCAATGAAATAATTCTAAGTGTGGGCTAAATCAGTGAAAAACTCTCCAGGGCCCAAATATTTGACTGAGGGCGTTATTTAATGGAAACAATTTATGGGTGGGATTCTCCGTTGGCGGGCGCCAGAATGGGGCGGAAAATCGGTTTTGACGCTGAAATCATGGCGGGCACTGGTTTTATACCAAATTGCAATTCTCCGGTGCCTCAACAGCAGCGTCAATGCATCTCACTCCGCACGTACAGTAAATGCCACTGGCATCATCAGCGGACCTGCCCGGTATTCTCCTGGCTTCCTCAATTCTCCATCTCCATTGGGGCGAATTTGCGACGGTGAGATTCACATGTTCTTTCAAAAATCGTGAAACAGGCGCCGTGGCTGCTGAGGTGAGAGAGTAGTCCACCATTGCTACAGTTTGCTGACAGTTGTGCCGCTGGCTGAGGGGCTCTGCCATGGTTGCGAGGAGTAGCGAGGGTGGCCAGGAGGTAGGTTGTGGGGTTAGGGTGGACGCGCACGGCAGCGATGCAATTGAGCATGCCGCTGTCTGCCCTCTGTGAACTTAGTGCCACGGGTCATATGGGTGTCGCCCCAAGTTATTTTCCCTCAGTGGCCTCTGGCCCTGACCGACCCATCAACGGGATGGGTACACTCCAGTACAACCAGTGCCATCTTGGTGGCTGGGATGGTATGTGTAGGGAGTGAAGTGTGTATATGCAGCTGCAGATTGTCAGCTTCCTGAGTGTCAATGGTGAATCCGGCAAATCGAGCACCGTTTCTCATTGGAATCAAAAGTATTCCACATGGCGCCGGTGCTAGCCCCTAAACAGTTATTGAATCATGTGGTGGTATGAATAGGAGCACTGCCATTGGTGCAGAGCACTGGTTTCCCATTGGCTCTGGCTGGTCATGTGCATCTCGGCTGATTGGCTGGGATTAGTCATGTGACTGCTCACCAATTGGTCGAGAGGCAAGTAGACCCCGCTTCCGAGGTCTACTCGTCAGCCAGGGGATGAGCTAGAATCAGCTAGAATTTTGAAATGGAGCTACGCATCAAGCCTGACTGCCTCCGCATCAGCCCGCATGCTTCGAATGCGCCTGCAACCTTTAAACATTGGCTGGCATGTTTCAACAGTTACCTGCCGACTGTAGCCAGCAAGCCCACCAAGGAGCAGACACTCCACATCCTCCACTCGTGTCTGGGCATGGCGGTATACTCAATGATTGAGGACGAAAACGATTAGGACGCGGCCATGGATCTCCTGAGAGGACACTTTCTCCGGCCGGTCAACGAAGTATGCGCACGGCATCTCCTGACTACTGGACAACAGTTCTCTGGTGAGTCCCTCGACGAGTTTTACCAAGCCCTCACGGCTCTGGGGAGAAATTGCGCCTGTCCCCAAGTTTCTGCGACAGAGCACATGGAACTTTTAATCAGAGACGCTTACGTTGCCGGCATGCAATCCTCCTCTATCCGCCAGCGATTACTGGAGAAGAACGCCCTCAGCCTAGCTGAGGCACGGACCCTCGCAACCTCCCTGGAGGTCGCTGACCTGAACGCCCGCGCATACGGCCCCGGCCACACGGCAACACCTTGGACTTCATGGCACGCGCCACCTCCGACCTCTGCTGACCCCCCCCCCCCCCCCAGGCCTGCGCTGCGGGACACTCCAACAAGCTAGCGGGGCCCTGTTGCTATTTTTGCGGCCTCTCAAAACACCCCCGCCCGCGCTGCCCAGCCCGCTCCGCTCTGTTTAAGAGCTGCGGGAAGAAGGGTCATTACGCTGTGGTCTGCCAGACCAATTCAGTCGCTGCTGTTCAGCACAGCGACCGCTGATCGCCGCCCCCGGGCCCTCCCAGTGCCCAGCGCCGCTCACCGACCTCTCCGGCCCGCCTCCCAGCAACCGCAACAGGCCCACGGTCCTCCCTACCCCCGCTCCCGGCTGCCCTGACCGGCCTGCAGACGCCGCTGCCCCGGCCCCAGCCGCCACGAGGGTCCCACGGGCGCCGCCATCTTGGGCCCTGGACGCCACGAGGGTCCCACGGGCGTCGCCATCTTGGGACCCTCCGAGGATGATCTGGAACTCTCGCCACGACTTACTTCCATCACGCTCGCCAAGACAACGACGTCGATCCAGCTCAACGGGCATGAGACGAAATGCCTACTGGACTCCGGGAGCACGGAAAGTTTCGTCCACCCCAACACAGTAAGACGCTGCGCGCTCCCCATCGACCCAGTCAAACATAAGATCGAGTTAGCCTCGGGTTCGCACTCCGTCCAGATCACCGGGTGCTGCATAGCGGACCTCACGGTCCAGGGGAGAGTTTTCACAAACTAAAACCTCCTCATCCTCCCCCGTCTATGCGCTCCGGCACTCTTGGGCCTGGATTTCCAGTGCAACCTGCAGAGCTTGACCTTCCAATGCGGCGGCCCTATTCCCCCCCTTACTGTCTGCAGTCTCGCGTCCCTCAAAGTGGACCCCCCTTCCTTGTTTGCTAATCTCACCCCAGATTGTAAACCTGTCGCCACTCGGAGGAGACGATACAGTGCCCAGGACCGGACCTTCATCGGGTCCGAAGTCCAGAGGCTCATAAAGGAAGGAGTCATCGAGGGCAGCAACAGTCCCTGGAGAGCCCAAGTGCTGGTAGTTCGGACTGGGGAGAAAAACCGGATGGTCATTGATTACACTCAGACCATCAACAGGTTTACGCAGCTGGACGCGTATCCTCTCCCCATATTTCCGACCTGGTTAACAGGATCGTGAAATACAAAGTTTTTTCCACGGTGGACCTCAAGTCTGCCTACCACCAGCTCCCCATCCGCGCGACTGACCGCAAGTACACCGCGTTTGAGGCAGATGGGCGCCTCTACCACTTCCTCAGGGTTCCATTCAGTGTCACAAATGGGGTCTCGGTCTTCCAACGGGAGATGGACCAAATGGTCGACAAGTACGACAAGAAGGTTTACGGGCTACCTTCCCGTATCTCGATAACGTCACCATCTGCGGCCACGACCAGCAGGACCATGACGCCAACCTTCAAAAATTCCTCCGAACCGCAAAACCCCTTAACCTCACATACAATAAGGATAAGTGCGTGTTTAGCACCGACCGTCTAGCCATCCTTGGCTACGTAGTGCGTAACGGAGTGATAGGCCCCGATCCCGAACACATGCGCTCCCTAATGGAACTCCCTCTCCCTAACACCCTCAAATCCCTCAAACGCTGCCTGGGCTTCCTCTCCTATTACACCCAGTGGGTCCCCAACTACGCCGACAAAGCCCGCCCCCTCATCCAGTCCACCTCCTTTCCCCTGTCGATGGAGGCCCGCCAGGCCTTTAGCCGCATCAAAGTGGATATCGCAAAGGCCACGATGCATGCGATCGATGAGTCCCTCCCATTCCAGGTCGAGAGCGACGCGTCCGATGTACCTCTGGCGGCCACCCTGAACCAAGCGGGCAGACCCGTGGCCTTCTTCTCCCGGAGCCTCCACGCTCCCGAAATCCGCCACTCCTCAGTGGAAAAGGAGGCACAGGGCATAGTTGAAGCTGTGCGATATTGGAGGCATATCTGGCCGGCAGGAAGTTTACCCTCCTCACGGACCAACGGTCAGTAGCCTTCATGTTCGATAATGCACAGAGGGGCAAGATCAAGAACGACAAGATCTTGCTGTGGCGGATCGAGTTGTCCACGTACAACTACGATATCTTGTATCGTCCTGGGAAGCTCAACGAGTCTCCCGATGCCCTATCCCGCGGTACCTGCGCCAGCGTGCAGATTGACCACCTCCGCTCCCTCCACACGGACCTCTGCCATCCAGGAGTAACCCGTTTTTACCACTTTATCAAGACCCGCACCTGCCCTACTCCGTTGAGGGAGTCAGGGCCGTCACCAGGGACTGCCACGTCTGCGCCAAGTGCAAACCGCACTTCTATCGCCCCGAGCGAGCGCATCTGATCAAGGCGTCCCGCCCCTTCGAGCGTCTCAGTATAGACTTCAAGGGTCCCTTCCCCTCCAACAACCGCAACACATATTTCTTGAGTGTTATTGACGAGTACTCCCGCTTCCCTTTCGCCATTCCCTGTCCCGACATGACCACAACAACCATCATAAAGGCTCTCCTGTCCATTTTCTCCCTGTTCGGTTACCCCGCGTACATCCACAGCGACCGGGGGTCCTCCTTTATGAGTGACGAACTGCGTCAGTTCCTGCTCAGCAGGGGCATAGCCTCTAGCAGGACGACCAGTTATAACCCTCGGGGTAACGGGCAGGTCGAGCGGAAGAATGGCACCATCTGGAAGACCATCCTGCTGGCCCTACGGTCCAGAGACCTCCATATCCTCCGTTGGCAAGAGGTCATCCCCGACACCCTTCACTCAATCCGGTCTCTCCTCTGTACTACCACTAATCAAACACCTCATGAACGTCTTCTTGTTTTCCCTAGGAAGTCGTCCTCAGGATCCCCTCTCCCGACCTGGCTGGCCACCCCCGGGCCCATCTTGCTCTGGACGCATGTGCGGGTACACAAGTCCGACCCGTTCGTTGAGCGAGTCCAGTTACTCCATGCCAACCTGCAGTATGCATACGTGGAGTATCCCGACGGTCGGCAGGACACGGTCTCGCTTCGGGACCTGGCACCCGCCGACGTGTGGCCTCCCCCCCTACATTAACACCTCCCCCCCAATCCCGATTCCCCCCAGCGCCCCCTGCACCCCCACGACCCAGTGCACAGACCCCCCCTTCCCCGATCACAGCGTCTCCCCACCGGCCCGGTGTACGGAGACACATCTACGACCGACGCTCCCGGAGTCAAGGACGACCACCGGCCCGACATCACCGGCTACACTGCGACAGTCCACCAGAACACCACGGGCACCCAACAGGCTGATCGTGTCCATCTGATGCAACCATGGGACTTTATTGGACTCTATTCTAATTTTATTTTGCACCCAACTGTATTCGTTTTTGTTCAATTTTGCCACGAGCCAGTGGGCAGCCCCCATCTTCTCGATTGTCTCTACTCATACCACCAGTCCTCGCCTCCCCCCCCCCTCTCTCTTCCCCTTACAACACCCACCCCCCCCCCCCCCGGCTTCATTCTCCACAAGGGGTGAATGTGGTGGTATGAATAGGAGCACTGCCATTGGTGCAGAGCACTGGTTTCCCATTGGCTCTGGCTGGTCATGTGCCTCTTGGCTGTTTGGCTGTGACTAGTCATGTGACTGCTCACCAAATGGTCGAGAGGCAAGTAGACCCCGCCTCCGAAGCGGGGTATAAGTACCCAGAGTTCCCGGCAGTCGGCCTTTCACTGTAGACGACCACTGGACTAACATCTAGCTGATTAAAGCCTAAGTTTGGACCTTCATCGTGTCTCGCGTCCAATTGATGGTACATCAAATCGGTCCAGGTGCGGCACCCGTTTTGCTGTTGTGGAAGTCCAAGAATCCTGCCCCGGCATCAGCACAAAGAATGGAGAATTCTGCCATCTAAGTGTGGTAGCGAGCGAGAACTGCTGCAAGCTTCCCCACCCATGGCCTGACGAGGCCATCACTGGTATCAAGCATTAATTGGATCACTTAACGAGGCCCCATGTGCTTCACGCCACAATTGATGGTCCCACTGGCTGATTCACTGGGTCTGTGCCTGCCAACTTCCTGCTAACAAGGGAGAGCTGCACTTAAACTGCCTCTGCCAAGCAAAGCCCACAAAGCTCTCAGCCATGCCACTGAAGAGACCAGCCCTCCGATTCAGGGATGCTGACTTGGCCAGACTGTTGGACATGGTGGAGATCAGATGGGATGCCCCGTTCCCCCACCACAATATGCACCGGACACTGCCCCGTGCCCAGTCCATCCATGTCCAGTAGTGCTGCCCACGCTGTCCCCCCCCCCCACAATATGCCCCCCACATACTCCCCATCCTCTCCACTGCTCCCCATCCCCCCACCGCAAACCACCCCTACAGTGAATAACACGTGCGGCTCATGAAGCCCCTCTGTGTCCCCACAAGAGATGGGATAGGGCCCAGACAGGCCCAGGGGTGCCGCACATCTGAGTCCTCACCCGCTGTGAGGAATGGGCTCTGGAGGTCGCGGGGGCGGCCGAGGACACCAATGTCAGCTGGCCTGTCACCCATGTAGAGGTTGGCATATGTCGCAGAGGTGCGAATCCATCGGGCCCCAGCCAGATGACCATCACACATGAGTTGTTAATGCCATACTGAATGGCCCATCCCGCCCACTGACCACATGTCCATTCCCCTGTAGGATCTCCATCCGACATTGCCGTCCAATCCAGGGAGGTTTCCGCCACCCCCTCCCCCCTCCCCCCTCCCAGCCTCCCATGAGACAACCTTGGAGGGGAACTCTAGGAGATCACCGTATTCGTGGCACAGCTATCATCCCTATCCTCCACCAGTGCAGAGATACACACCGAGGTGGGCGACAGTAATAGTCAGGCTTCTGGGCACATTCTGGTGAACACCACACAGTTGCTGATGCACATCAGGTGAGGCAGGAATGCCCAGGCGACAGAGCAGTCAGAAGTCTGCTGGATCCCAGGACCCAGCTGATCCCAGTCTGATGCTGAGTGTCTGGAACAGGTTTACCCGGAGTTGATGGAGACGATAGGGTGCAGCTGTGACATTCAGAGGGGGCCATACTTCAGAGGGGGCACACTTCAGCAGGCCCATAGCCTATTGGAGGAGTTCCAGAGGCTACGAACGCAGGCGATTGCACCAGCAATGTGTGGCACCGAGGCCAACACTGGTAGAGTGGTGACCGAAGTGGGGAGCCTGGTGCACGACTTCAGCAGCAGGAGTGGTGGTGTCCACAACATGGCTCAGTCAGTGGTGGCCATGGATGAGCGCCTGGTCAGCATGTCCCAGTCCCAGACATTGGGAACGTGTCTCAGTCACAGGTGGACCTTAATGAGGCCCTCCAGAGCACGTCCCGGCCACTCGGATAGGTGTCCCAGTCATAGGTGGGCATTAACAAGGCGCTCCAGAGCACGTCCCGGTCACTGGGGGACGTGTCCCAGTCTCAGATGGGCATTGCTGGGGCGCTCCAGAGCATGTCCCTGTACTGAGGGCACCGACACCATGCTGCATACATTGGGGAGCCCCAGGTCTGGCAGGCCCAGATGACGCATCGGCAGCCAGAGCTCGATCCAGCTGCCCCTTCCACCCGAGGTGAAGGCCAGGGCGCTATGGACACCAATCCGGAGGAGGCGGCACTGGGTGCCAACCTGGAGCCACTCTACAGAGTGGCGATGGCGGACACCAGCTCCCCCGCGACCTACCCTCCTGGCAACAGCGTGTCTCGGAGTCAGTAACCGGAACAGGGCGGCACGTTGGGGCATGTGTTGCCGACAAGTGGGCTGGGGCCCACCAGGGGCATTGGAGGCCACGGGACACAGTAGGCAACAGGCTGCCTCCATCTCTGATGTGCATCCAGGGGTCATACCTTGGCACAGCAGTTGAGCACGGACGACTAAGCAGGTCAAGGATCAATGAGAGGGCACTAGTTGGGAAGGGGGCTAGGGGTAAGGGGGAAGGGTGCGATGGGGGGTAAGGGTTTGGGGAAGGTGGGCTGGCACCATTGGGGGACGGGGCATTGGTGGATACATATGTATAGTATTAAAAATAATTGCACTCAAGAAATATGACTGCTCTGGCACTTTGGTCCGCATTGCGGGCTGACCAGCAATCCCTTGCCCCAGCCCGCTATGCATGGAGATCCTGGATGTCTTCTCCCTCCCTACCCAGGCACACCACATGCAGGTGATGGGTGTGAGCGAGTGCTCAGCAGACAGACAGGAGTCAAACTATGGCATAGATTGAGGAACAGCAGTGCATGGTTCTCTGCGGGTTTTCATCACCCCCCTGCCCTCAACACTGATGCGCTGACAGTGCCTACAAAGTCCCAGCACCCTGGAGAGATGTTATGCAGACCGTGGAAGGGTGTAACAGGGTGTATTGGGCGGGCGGAGGGAGGGAGAAATGTGGGGAGGGAAGGCGGGAGGGGAAGGGAGAGGGATGAGGGGGGAAAGGGAAGGGCAGAGAGGGAATGGGGAGGGAGGGAAGGGAAGGAGAGGGAGGGGAGAGAGAGCAGATGGGATGAAGAATGAGGCTATGTTCTATGTTAAGCGGGAGAGGATGAGGGCATCCCTGACCCTCTGGTATTGCCAGACCCTTACCGCTGCCACCTGTCCTCCATCCTCCAGCTGGTCCTGCAAGTCTGCCCCAGGCTCGTCTTCCAGAGCTTCCTGGTCTGGCATCTCCTCGTCATCCTCCTTGGCTGTGGCCACATAGTCCTACCTCTCCACCTCCAGCACGTAGCCCTTCTGCTGTTCCAGGTTGTGGAGGACACACAAAGCGGGCAGCCCTCTGAGGGGTGTACTGTAGTGTACCACCAGAGCGGTCAAGGCATCAGAACGGCATTTTGAGCAGTCCGATGCACCGCTCAATGGATGTCCGAGTAGCCACATGGGTTTCCACATCAGTCACCGGCCTTCACCCTACGACATTTGCCAGGGTCTCAGTTGGACCCCTTATCCCCCAAGAGCCAACCGGCCATCCTGGGGTGGTCCTAGAAGAGCCCGGGGATGTCCGACTGATCAGGTTGTAGCTTTGTGCACACTCCCTGGGAATGTGCATGCACGTGCACGATCTTCATGTGGTGGTCACACACAGGTTGGACTTTCAGGGCGAGGTACCCCTTCCTGTTGATGTAGATTAGTTGAATTCAAATTAAAACCAAAGGTATGAATGGCCTGTTGTCAAAATTTGCATGTATCTTGGATTATTATTGCCAGCAATGAATTTGCACCAGTATGTAATTACTTCAGAACTGCACTGATGTCCTGCATCTGATTTTCAGTGGGAATTGTATTGTTTAACATGAATATGAACATTTTTGTCATCTACAGGGTAAGTGAAAAAGAATATTTTTGCTCTGTCTTGATTGGGAAATGCAGTGTATGATGTTGTACTGAGCCGCACAGAGCAGGGAGGACACAGTTTAAATTTTCACTCTATGCTGAATCACTTCCATTTAATGAACACAGTCGTGACTCTGGGTTTGAAGGGAAAACCATTGGCCATTTCGAATTGTTTTCCAATGATCCATCTTAGATAGTGGCTGGGGATGATTTTTATATTTGGCAGAAGACCAGATCGATCAAGGCCATCTTAGCATCTATTCCTTTCACACCTTCCAAGCAAATCTCCGACTGGTTCTCACTGACTGGCCTTATATATGAAGAATGATGCTGGTATTGGTGAGTATGGAACTTGTGTTAGTATGACGCAAAACTAGCAGGAGAGGCGGGGATTAAACCTGACAGGAGAGAATATCATTTTCTTTTCATTTTCTTGTTTTTCTTCCTGCATCATGTATCTACCTTCATTTGAGGGACAGGTTGTAGTAATTGAGTCCTTTCGCTTTTGCCAATAATAGTCCCAGAGAATCAGCAGGAGTGAGCACCTATTTGATTTTCCAAATATGAAGTTCCGCAATAGTTTTTTGACAACTATGCAAAGAGTATGAGATTTTTTGGAATTCAGTCACTTTGGCTCAATTGCCTGTACTGGTAAGGCTTTAGTTACTTAAACAATTAAACTGAACTCAATTTTTTCATGTACATTTTCTTCTCAGAACATTTTTGTCCTTCATTTCAAATTGTTATTTTATTTGGTGCCTATTCTGTCTTTGAAACTTTCTCCCCTCTCTTGTTTGGACATCTTCATCTTCCACACTCTATCCTTAGGCTTTGAAAAGGGTGAGCAATCTGCTGGTGTGCGAGCAATCTGAAGTGCTTGTGAGGAGAGGTGGAGAGTGACTCATCTTCTCTCTCAATGAAGAAGGGCCCAGTGCCCATTCTAGCTTTCTTCGACAGTGAGGCATGGCTGATAGATATTGAGAAGTTGGAACTAGAATAATAATAATAATCTTTATTAGTGTCACACGTAGGCTTACATTAACACTGTAATGAAACTACTTTGAAAAACCCCTGGTTGCCACACTCTGGTGCCTGTTCGGGTACACTGAGGGAGAATTCAGAATGTCCAGTTGACCTAACAAGCATGTCTTTCCGGACTTGTGGGAGGAAACTGCACCCAGAGGAAACCCAGGCAGACATGGGGAGGTGCATCCTCTGCGCAGACAATGACCCAAGCTGGGAACCGAATCCGGTGACCTTGCCAGGTCGGAGGATCGCTGAGGGGCGCTAGAATCCAGCCACGCCGCTTCTCCAGCGACCGGAGAATGGGTGGCAATCACTCCCGCGCCATCGCCGCGGTGCCAGTCGGGGGCCGTTGAAAGCTGCCCTGCGGCTATTCTCCGCGCTCGATGGGCCAAGTCCCGCCGCTGTGGTTTACATATGGTCCCACCCGGCAGGACTTCAGCGTTCTGGCTGCGGGGGCCGTCCTGGTGGGGGGGGTGCTGGGGGATCGACTCGGGGGGACCTCCACCGTGGCCAGGCTCGCAATTGGGGGCTACCGATTTGCGGGCGCGCTCATTTTGGGGGGGCTATGTTCCTCCGCACCGGGCCCCTATAGGGCTCCGCCATGTTGCCTGGGGGCCGGGGTGAAGACGGCAATCACGTGCATGCACCGCCGCAGAGACGGCAGTGGCGCACATGCACGGACCCACGCCTGCCGTGTAGGGCCGGCTTTTGGTGCCAGAGCAGCGCACAGCACTCCACCGCCGTTCTAGCCCCTAAGTATGAGGATAATGACTGGCCCTGGAGGCCCGTTTTGATGCCAGCGCCAACACTTGTGTGCGATATCGGTGAATCTCAGCCTATGTCTTTTTGCTCCATGTTAGACATGGCAATTATGCTTGGTGATGCTAAGAATATGTTCAGGTGAATGCTCATAGAGAAAAAATGACCGTTTACTATATTGGAAGTGTCACACACATGAGCCAGTAACTAGGACCTAGATTTCAAGTCTCCGATGCACAGAGGAGGGATGGGTGGGGAGGTAGGGGTGGGGAGTGGGGGGTGGCGTCCAGTCGTGTGCATGAAACTCAGGAGTAGATGCAGTGTACCTGTCAGTGCCTTTTTAACTCCGCCACTGCATTATCTTATTATTTCTGGATTTTCTGATCAATTAGCTTGAGTGGGTGTGATGACAACCACATGAGTCGATTTCACCCCCAGTATTTAAAGCGACACTCCAGTCATGGGGTGGGATTTTATAGCTGTTCCCACTGACAGAACCGTCCAGTCCTGCCGCCAGCAATCCCCGGTCCCCTGTGGCGAATGGTGTGAACAACGGGAAGCCCCATTGACAGCAATGGGACCAGAAGTTCTCACTGCCAGCCAATGGCAGGTTCCCTCTGCCGCCGCAAAATATGCCGCGGGGGGTGCAGGAAATCCCACCCATGAAATTTGATGGATTCTGAAGTTAGAAATAGAACAAAATAAATTGACTCAAAGGCTGCATCTTGTTTCAGTGACACCCCTTGCATGCGATGTGGGGGGGCTGTAAGGCCCGATAGGTTTACTTTTTAACTCTGCTGTACAACAACGTACTTCACTTGTATGAGATGGAGCTCGGTGTTTCAGCATCATTCTCATATAATGAAATTCACAGCTGATGAGATTTGGTTGCAAGTTCAATACGCACAATATATGTTGACAGTTTTTACTCTAACGTCTCAGGAAAGAACTTCTTTCAACCTTGATAGCAAAACATACAAAGTGTATACCTTGACTTCCCTTTCCAAATGAGTCACAGAATTTTAGACCCATGTAGAAGTTCCAATAACGCAAAATACTTTATTGAGCACGAATGGAAGTGATGTCATAACTATATATTTCAGTACATTTTGTGACAATTAAGTTAAATTATGTCATTAGTAGGACAAATAACTTATACATTTTCACGCTCAGTGTCAATAGCTCCAACCAGATGCTACATAGGCTGTTCCAACAGTATACCCAACTCCAAACTCAGATATATAGACACATTTTAAGGCTTGCTTTGCTTTCTAAGTGATAGGCATCCCTTAGGATGCATCCTTATTCATAATACTATTTTCATTCTTTATATGGTTCAATATTACAACTGATTCCTATGAATGTGAGCTTTACTTTGGGATGGAGTGGAAATGCTCATTTAGGAATACTATTGACTCCATTTCACAATCATGGTAAATTCTTTGCTTCAGTCCATATAGCACTGCACCCAGTCGGAAACTGGTGAATTCTAAATACCACGTTTCCCTGACAACCAGATAAGGAGACCAATAATACAACCATGTGACAACTGATGGTGATACACCAGTGTAGCAAAGTAAGCCACTGTTACGATCTCAACCCATAAGAAGGCAGTGTTAAGAAGTGAAATAAGCAGCAGCAATTCTTTCCTAATTGGACCTGACAGTGGCTCCAGCTATTCAGTGAGGAATTAGTGAATGACCATTCTGCGGAGACCTGCTCACTCCACGAGGCAAGCTTATGACCAAAGCCTTAGCAATGTGCTCACTTCATCTCCCTTTCATTGGACAAAAGATCATTCATTATCTGCTAGTCACTCACAACACACTGGACAAACTTCAAAAAGCAATGCCACTGGCATCTGGCTCCAATTGTGCAGTGACACTTGTCGTCATTCCTAATTAACAAAAGTCTTCTATTTTTGCACTGCTGGGCCTTCAGAGAGTGAGAAATGCTGAATGTTAATCTCAAGTTCAGGTGGGACAGTAGGGTAAAACCCGCAGCATTTTTATCATTTTGAATGAGGCTTGTGCCTCACTGAGCATGTCACGTCTCCCATCAGAAGCAGTTTGTTTAAAGTGTCTGCCTGCCTCTAGCAGCAGGGGGCTCTCACAGATTTCACTTGGCAATGGTTGCTGCTGGTGCCAGACAGGCTGACTAAGGGAAGGACTGACCTCTTCCTTTTCTAATGTAATCACCAATAACAATATGATGACAAGATGCTTCGTTTACTCCTTAACATTTAAGAATTTTGTTCTCTCACCCAAGTATAAACTTCGAACCTTTAGCATCCAAGTGTAGGAAAGGTAAAAGTGTTTTGAAAATGCGCCTCCACACCAATTTAGCTGAAAAGCATATTATTCTGGCAACTAAGAAACTGAATATTTGTTTCTATTTGATCATTCTGTTTTTGAGGGGATTATAATTGTTCTCCTGTGGCTTTGATGAGAGAATATCCCATATAACGGTAGAATTAACACGTTAGAATCAGAGGTGTCTCAATAGTCCCGACCAGTTAGTGCTGTCAAATTATGTAGGTAATAGATTTGGGACTACAATTTTTTCCTTGCAATCTTTCTGTCAATTTCAGGCATGTTCCATTCATTCAGAAACAATTGACCAGTGGTCATCTGTATCACTGAGTAAATTTAGGATTGGATCCATCGTACCGTACTTCGATAAAATCAGGCAAATTTATGTATTTCAAATTTTCCAACCTTTTGGGGGAAAATAAGAGGGAGCATCTGAAAGAAGTAACAGATTAGTGGTGATGGGGCTGATGCAGATTTTAAACTGACATATCTTTTCTCTATATGTATATGCAAAATATGGATAAGGAGGTAAAGCTTTTTATTTGCTGTGTAATTTAATCAGATTACTTAGAAAATAAAATTAATTTCACTTTGAAAAATAAATCATATGATCCTTCGATGCTATTTAATTGAAATAAAATTGTTGACTGATAAAAGCGAATTACTGTGGATGCTGGAAATCTGAACTACAAACAGAAAACGTTGGAAAAACTCAGCAGGTCTGGCAGCATCTGTGGATAGATAAACAGATTTAACGTTTTGTGTCTGTGTACAGTCATATAGTCAGTGAGCGATTGGAGGGATCAGTTGTATAGTTACCCAGGAGTTAAGGAATAGGATTTTTCGACCATTTGGGAGTCACCATTCAGGTAAGTAAGTTGGAACCGTTGGAAGTCTCTGACCCGAACTCAGAGTTGAAGACCTTCTCAGAAGGTCCCAGGAAACAGGGGAATTGCCATCGGAAGTTCAAATTTCTAGGCACTTCTCACAGAGTCAGGGCAGCACGGTAGCACAGTGGTTAGCATAGTTGCTTCACAACTGCAGAGTCCCAGGTTCAATTCACGGCTTGGGATACTGTCTGTGCCGAGTCTGCACATTCTCCCCATGTCTGTGTGCATTTCCTCCGGGTGCTCCTGTTTCCTCCCACAGTCCAAAGATGTGCAGGTTAGGTGGATTGGCCATGATAAATTGCTCTTCGTGTCCAAAAAGGTTGGGTGGGGTCACTGGGTTACGGGGATAGGGTGGAGGTCTGGGCTTGGGTAGGGTGCTCTTTCCAAGGGCCAGTGCAGATTCGGTGGGCCAAATGGCCTCCTTCTGCACTGTAAATTCTATGATTCTATGAGTCAGTGTCTTGGGATATCCAAGGAATCCTGTAACACATTTTGGAGGATACATTCAGCCTCTGACAATCCAGAGACCTGGAGATCTGGAGATCTGGGCCATAGAAAATCAAACAAAGGGAATGAGTATGAATTCAGGAACATATGGGCCGGGATTCTCCGAGCATCCACGCCGAAATCGCGCTCGGCGCGGGGGCAGAGAATGGCATGCCAGACCCGTGATTGTGTCTGACGCCTTCCCGCGATTCTCCACGGACCGTACAATCGGCACAGGTTGCACGAACGTAGTTGAGGCAGCGCCGGTCGGGGGCCATTGAACGAGCACCCCGTTGTGAATCTCCGCCGGAAGCTGGCCGGGATCCCGCCAGCGTGGTTCTAACATAGTTCCACCCAGCAGACACTCGGAGTGGCTGCTGCCGCGGCCGCCCCAGTGGGGACAGGGGGGACAGGGGGGACCTGCCACCCGGGGGGGGGGGGGGGGGGGCGTCCTCCAGGATGGCCTGTATTCTGATCGGGGGTCACCGATCGGCGGGCGCGTGCGATCTGGGGGGAGGCCTATTTTGTGGGGCACGGCTTGCTGTGTGGGTCTGCAATGTTGTACGGGGCCCCTACCACAGGTGGCGACTGCGCGCACGTGCGTAACCCCGGCCAGAAGTGTCGGGCCCCGTATTGGCAGCCAGAGCTGGGCAGAGCACTCCAGCGCCCTGCTGGCCCCCTTCAGGTAAGTGAATCGCTGGGCCAAGGGGCCTGTTGATGCTGGCATGAAACACTCCTATGTTTTTGCAGCCGTCAACACTTATCTGCCGTTTCAGAGAATCCCGGCCATGATCTTGTACCTCAAGAGCTCTCGAGATACTTTTCAACTACAACTTGCCATGACATATTATATTATAAGATACCCTATTCTTCTCAAAGATTCATGACAGAGGTAAGCCATTCTCTGTACATGAAATTTTGGTTAATAAACAACAACTTATATTAATATAATGCCTTTTGCACAAGAAAACATCTCAACGTATTTCGCAGGATCATTATAAAGCTAAGCATGACATTGAAACACTTAAGGAGATGTAAGGTCTGATGACCCAAAACTTGGTCAGAGATGTGTCTTAAAGGAGGATAGGGAGGTAGAGAGGCAGGGAGGTATAGGGAGGTTATTCCAGAGCTTAGGGCTGAGGTAACTGCAGGCATGGCCACCAATGGTGGAGCAATTCTGATTGGAGTTACACAAGAGTCTAGAATTAGAGGAGCAGAGACTTCAAATGGATTGTGGGATTGGAGGAAATTACAGAGACAGTGAGGGACGAGGCCATGGAAAGATTTGAAGAGTTTTTAAATCAAGATGTTGCTTTCCCGGGAGTCAAGGCACATCATGGAGGTGATCGAGGAATGGGACTGAAGTGAGCTAAGACACTGGAGCAGATTTTTGGATGCCCTCAAGTTTACACTGGGTAAAATATGTGAGACCAGCCAGGAGTGCATTGGAATAGTCAAGTCCTGAGGGCACAAAAAGAGAAAGACCCAAAACATGCAGATCTCTGTGGCAAAACTCTGAGGAATGTTTAAGAATCACTATGTAATATTGGACCCCAATTGAAGACAATTATATAAACATTCATTTAAGTAGCACCTTAAATGCAAAAAAAAAGTCCCAAGACATTTCAATAGATCAGAATCCGACCCAGTTCCTGGACAATCATGTTGAAATCACGTAAAGTTTATTTACTGGTATTTTCTGCAGGTAGTTTGTGTCCATTTGCTATTATATCATGCAGTGTTTCCTACTCAGATTGTTGAGGGTATTGTCTGAGGGAAATATTTCACCTAAAACATGTTCTCCCCCTCTGACCGCCATCACAATCTCCACCCTAGCATTTCTATTCTGGGGCTGTGGCCACTTTTGGAGGGTTACCCTCATGACAGTGAGCTAAACCTGTCAATTAAGCTGACTTATGGGTGGGGAAATCAGTCAAATAAAACGCACATGCTATCTTCGGATTTTTTGTTTGTGTGTAAGCCCCAGTAATTGTGCAACTGTGGGCATAGCCTCTGTTTCATTAGAGATTGTCACACTTAAGGTACAGAATGCATCCGGTCCGGATACATCAAATTTTGCCTTGGAAAAGGAGTGGACCCTTGTTGGGTGATATTTTGAGGTTATACAGATCAGTTCAAATTGAGCAGTGAAGAGCAGCCAGCTTCGAGAAGATGGACAAAGAAAGCTCAACTCCTCGCAGCTTAAATGCCACCATTAGCTCCATGCAGCTGAGGGAGCTGGGGGTCAGGGAGGCCTCTCGGGAACAGTTGTTAGCTCTGTGCTGCTAGGAGTTGGGACTCAAATGAATGCCAGGAGCAGTATTTACTGGGTTCAGCTGGGGAGATTGGAATTCAGAGAAATTCAGGGCCACCACCAGCTCTGTGAAGCTGGTAACTGGGTCAAAGGAAAGCCCAGAAGCAGTTGGAGCTGAGTACTGGAACCGGCCCTGTGTTTAGATGCTGGAGTGTCGACTGGCTATCGAAGAGGGGACACAATCTCAGTAGTAGGTCAGCTCAGCTGAAAAGAAGAGCACCAAGCTGGACCTGGGAGCAAATTTGAGAAAGACCTGTAATAGTGTGCTTTTTGTTTTAAAATTGTACATGCAACACTTGGGTAGAGTAGAGCTACTGTTGCCTACTTACTGTATTAGCTTTGAAAGACAGAAGCTAAAATCCCTCAGGAGGAAGACAGAGTTTCAAATAATTTTTGTGATTCACTGTCATCTGTGTAGGTTGCTGGGCAAATTCAATGGGACCTGTCGTGGTTTCGCTGCCATTTAATGCATGATTTGTAGAACGTTTGACCAGTTGGCCTAATTTTAATTTTAGGTGTTGGATGATAACATAGATAGTATTGACTGTTTGCCTTTTTTAACTCATATATAGTAATGTTTCTTCTACTTGTTTAAAACTGTGGAATCTTGTGGCTTTATTCTCTCAATAAGTAACTGGGATTTCAAATTTTGCCTACTTTCACAAAACAGGTTGACCAGATTGTGACAAATTTTAGGGTCTCATCTGGGACTATGGCAACATTTTGGGGGTCTCATCTGGAATCCGAACAGAAATTAAAACTCCACAGAGTTTGGAGAGATTTACAGCAAATTCCCGACCAGGACTCCAACCCATTCACTGCTTGGAAATCCCACCCTTGCAACTATCATGATTAATTAGTTCAGAATAAAATGGTACAGAGCAGTTCTCAGAAAAAATGTGTGATGCCAAAAATTCAACATCTTAGAATTTAGCTGAGACCTTTCATTTGAAGTTGAAAATAACATGATGCTGGAACCATACATCCCAGTGCCGTGGCGCTTCCACTTCTGTAATTAGGAAGAGCTGCTAAGCAATATCTACAGCGGAGCACCTCTGAGCAGCATGTTACTGACCAAATCCTGACTTGTGGCTACCCTTCAAGTGCAGAATGACACTGAATTACAGTTCCGCTGTATGTGACACAAGTGTCAGTGTCATTGAAAAGTGGAAAACACCAGTCTACGTAATAAACACGATAATAGGAGCTCTTCAAAATAGACTATCACACAGCAATTTTACAGCATGTGTTACAAACTGAATGTTCGTAAGATGAAATGCATTCCCTCAGAATTGCAGCCATGTGTGCTACATAAATGACACACCCTTTGAAAATTCATGATGCGTGTGGCATTTTTATTCAAAGTGACAGTGGCACCATTATTTGCTATCAGAAATGCTACTTGATGACAAAAGTAATTTAACATTCAACCCAATGGGGACCGAGCATCTTTACTTAATAATTTCCCAAACAGCTGGACTATCATTTATCTGCCCACATTTCAGAACTTATTTTCTTGCACCTTTGCTATTCTGCAGCACATAATGTTCCCCTCAACCAAGAGGATATAATTTCCGAAACGTTTCTTGAATCTGTTTTTGAATTGCCTGTGCGAATGCAGAGCACCTGCAACACAGATTGACATCACTTGGCTTCACAGTCCATAGAATCATAGAATAGAATCATAGAATCTCTACAGTGCAGAAGGAGGCCATTTGGCCCATCGAAGTTGCACCAACACGTTTGAGTGAATGAGCTACCCAATTACACTCTCCTGTCCACCTGCCCTATCCCCGTAACGCCATAGCCTAACCTGCATATCAAGGGACAATTTAGTATAGCCCAATCCACCTAATCCGCACATCATTGGAGTGTGGGAGGAAACCTGAGCACCAGGAGGAAACCCATGCAGACATGGGAGAATGTCAGGGCTGGTTTAGCACATGGCTAAATCACTGGCTTTGAAAGCAGACCAAGGCAGGCCAGCAGCACGGTACAATTCCCATACAAGCCTTCCCGAACAGGCGCCGGAATGTGGCGACTAGGGGCTTTTCACAGTAACTTCATTTGAAGCCTACTTGTGACAATAAGCGATTTTCATTTCATGTACAAATTCCACACAGACAATGACCCAAGGATGCAATCGAACCCGGGTCGCTGGCGCTGTGAGTCACCAGCACTAACCACTATGCCACCATGCCGCACATGGTGGCACGGTCCAATTTGTGGCCTTCCCTTCTTTTCAGTGTCTTGCCCTCTTTCATGATCCTCTTCCCTGTTGAATGTGTCTTATAAGAATAGAGATGGAAACCCAAACTCAGGTATTCCACACTACAGATGATTATTTTCAAAATGTATTTGAATTCAATTCTATGGAAAAGAAATAAAGGAATGCTAGCTCCGTGCAATAGTGTATGGAAAACCATAAGCCTAGTTAAAGCAGGTGAAGAAGCCAAATAATTGCTTCCATGGCAACCAAGATTAATCATGCAATGGATAAATCAATGGCAGTTGTGTTACTGCAATTGTAAACAAATTTGGCACAGGAATTGTTAACTGCTATGTCATGACATAATTATTATGTGAAGAAATGATTGAGAAAATACTCCAACACATTTGCCACTATTATTTTTAGAGTTATCTCACTCCACAAAATAATAATAATAGTAAAAATCCCAATTATGGAATATTTATATCTGTGATTTAGTGGACACCAGACACAACCCGCCACACATGAACAGTGGTTAATGGCAAATTAATAGGAATAAACGTGCAATGGAAACACTCAGCATATTTTTAATAATAATAATCGTTCTTGTCACAAGTAGGCTTAAATTGCAATGAAGTTACTGTGAAAAGTCCCTAGTCGCCACATTCTGGCGTCTGTTCAGGTACTAGGAGGGAGAATTCAGAATGTCCAAATTACCTGACAGCACGTCTTTCAGGACTAGTGGGAGAAAACGGAGCACCCGGGGGAAACCCCCGCAGACACAGGGAGAATGCGCAGACTCCACACAGACAGTGACCCAAGCCGGGAATCAAACCTGGGACCCTGGCGCTGTGAAGCCACAGTGCTAACCACTGTGCTGCCCATTATGACTTAATAAAATAAGAATTGATTTTTTGTAGCATTGTTCATAATTATTTTGGGGCACAGAGTGCAGTATTAGGCAGCCTATACTGAACTGTGACACCATTTTGTTTTTCACTGAAGTCTGGCTGTCTAACATGCGCTTTGTGTAACATGGGGAATAGTAGCATTTTGAGATGGGCATTGGGTTTGTGATTAAACTGGCTGGAGACTGCTGCTGCTTATGAAGCGTTTTACGCCTTCCAAATGGTGAATCTTTAAATGTTGCATGTTGATCCTGGAAAGCATTGGTGTACATGATCATATCAGGTCCATTGGGAAAATTGATAGTGGTCCTTCCCTCCCCCTGCCTTTTCTTGACTTTATTCCTTTATTCTGATCTCTCTCTTCTTCTTCGTCTCCCTCTTCTTCCCCTTCTTCCCTCTGTTTCTCTTCCATTCTTCTACTCTTTGCTTCACTCTTCCAGGGGTGTCCTGGGAACCATCTGCTTCTCACCCAACACCCCACGAGCAAATAATTTGGTGATTTATCGTGTTGTCATATGTGGAACCCTCCAGCCTGAAAATTGGATCCTATGTTTCCTTACATTACAATGATAACCAGGTTTGATGAATTCTTAATTGACTGGACACCTTGAGACCATGAAGGGCACTATATAAATGCAACTTCATCCTCTCTGTGCCTCTTTGTCTCCCACTTTTCTCTCCTTTTGAAAGGAGCACTGGAATTGTTCGATGACCCAGGCCAAATTTTATCTATTTTTATCTTCCATCATCCTGGTAGTCACATTATTCATTCATAAGGGAATTGTTGACTAATCACAATAAATGTCTATTAATCTCTATCAATTAGTTTACAACAGACTCAGGCATGAGGCAACAAAAATTCCAGTGGTGGGAAGAACTTGGAAAACTTAGGCCCAAAGCGATTTGTTCCTCACAAGCATCTTTTTACACCTACATCTTTGCCTCTCTGCTTTTTTTCATCCTTTCATTAGATGTGGGGTCACTGGCAAGTCCAGGATTTGTTCCCCATCCCCAATTGCCTTTGAACTGAGTGGCTTGTGAGGCCATTTCAGAGGGCAGATAGGAATCAACCACATTACTGTGGACCTGGAGTCACACATAGGCCAAACCAGGTAAGGGTAGCAGATTTCCTTCCCTTAAGCACTTAAGTGAACTAGATGGGCTTTTATGACAATTTATTATCGTTTCATAGTTACCGTGACTGAGATTAGCTTTTAATTCTAGCCTTGTTTATGAATTGAATTTAAATTCCATCAGCTGCTGTGGTGGGATTTGAACTCATGGCCCCCCAGAGCATTAGCATTAGGCTGGTTTTCTGGATTACTAGTCCAAAGTCATTGTCACAGCACCATCATCTCCCTATGTGTTTCTGTCTTACTTTCTGTGTTTCTTTCAGTTATTTTTCTGTGTCCCTTTACTCCCATCTGGTTTATGCTTATTCCCACTGGACTGCTGACCACTTTCCTGGTCTTCACGCTAGTTATAAATAGTTCTCTCTCCTCAGGCAATGTACCCTACTTTACGAAACCATTGTCATTGTCCCCTTCCTGCAGGCTAAATGGTGGCACAGTGGTTAACACTGCTGCTTCACAGTGCAAGAGAGGTGCAATTCCGACCTCAGGTGACTGTCTGCATACAGTTTGCGCATTCTTCCCATGTCTGCATGAGTTTCCTCCGAGTTCTCCAGTTTCCTACCACAGTCCAAAGATGTGCAGGATAGGTGGATTGACCATGCTAAATTGCCCTGAGTGTCCAAAGGTTAAGTGGGGTTATGGGGATAAGGTGGGGTTTGGGCCTAAGTAGGGTGCTTTTTCGGAGGGTCCGTGCAGACTCGATGGGCTAAATGGACTCCTTCAGCACTGTAGGGATTCTTTGATTCCTCAAGGAACCCATCATAAACCTATCTGTTTTGCCAAACTACTGGGGCAGCTCTAACCTTCCTTTCCTACTGAGTTCATGAAAATGTTGCAGCAATCCAAATCTGTGCCTGGTCAGGAACCAAACTGATGGGTTTGTGGGGCGCACACTTTTGTCTGTGGGATTTTGTGAGGAGTCGAGTGAAACCTCAGTGAAAATAAGTAATACAGTCATCGTGTAACAATTATTAAAGACTCATTTATTGAATGAAATAAAAGACAAAAACACACAATTAAAACTACACAACTCTACGACAATTAAGAACACAGATACAGTTTATGTAGAATCTAACGCTTGTTCAAATCTTTATCTATGATCCCTGAACTCTTTACGGCTTCCAAATTTCCCCAAACAATATCCAAATTAAATAAATCTATAAATTAAAACCAGCTTATAATTGCCACACAATACAGGAATCAAGGGCGGAATTCTCCGACCCCCGCAGGGTCGGAGAATCGCCCGGGGCCGGCGTAAATCCCGCCCCCGCCGTGGCCAGAATTCTCCGCCACCCGGGAATTGGCAGGGGCGGGAATCACACCGCGCCGATCGGCATGCCCCCCGCAGCGATTCTCCGGCCCGCGATGGGCCGAAGTCCCGCCGCTGACAGGCCAATCCAGCCAACGTGGTTTAAACCACCTCTGGTGGCGGCGGGAATGGTGGCGCGAGCGGGCCCCCGGGGTCTTGTGGGGGGCGCGGGGCGATCGGACCCCGGGGGGTGCCCCCACGGTGGCCTGGCCCGCAATCGGGACCCACCGATCGGCAGGCGGGCCAGTGCCGTGGGGGCACTCTTTTTCTTCCGCCGCCACCAAGGCCTCCACCATGGCGGAGGCGGAAGAGAACCCCCTACTGCGCATGCGCCGGTGGTAACGTCAGCGGTCGCTGACGCACCGGCGCATGTGCGAACCGGCGAAGTCTTTTCGGCCAGCCCCAACGCCGGGCGTCAAAGGCCGTTGGCGCCGGTTTTGGCGCCAGTCGGCGTGGCACCAACCACTCCGGCGCAAGCCTTGCCCCTAAAAATGCAGAGAATTCCGTGCCTTTGGGGAGGCCCCACGCCGGAGTGGTTGGCGCCACTCCACTACGCCGGGACCCCCCCTGCCCACTGGGTAGGGGAGAATCCCGGCCCAACTCTGGAAAATATCTTGTTCTGGTCCAGCAAAGATATTTAAATTCCCTTTATGAAGGTTTTTGCACTGCCTTGGCTCTGAGGCTTAGATGCGGTTAGATGTAAAACTTGCTTGTCTGCTTCTGAGGCTGCCAGGTGTCAAATTCTGAGGTTCCTGAAAATTACACCTTTGATTCACTTTGATTCTGCCTTCTGTGTATTTGGCTGTCTGCCCTTGTCAAATTTTTTGACTCTAGTCATTAGCATGCGTATACGTCACTGAACTCACAATTGTTTGGTAAGCTGTTTCTACTAATAAGTTTTTCACACCTGATTCTATCTAAATGCCTTCTAATCTCATTACTGGGAGAGACACATCTCAACAGGCCTCTTAAATACTGGCTAGTGCTGTTGCTGGGCAGATCGCATCCTGTTATGTGTTGTTAAATTCGGGTTACTGCTGTTACTAGGCAAATCTATGGGAGCGTCCTGCTCCACTTAATTCGACATCCCACCCCAGATGAGTTTCTACATGAATGTCAACCATGGATCAGTTGTAGTACTCTCCCCTCTGAGTTAAAAGGTTGTGAGTTTATGCCTCACTCAACTCGAGCACAAAAACCTTGGCTGACACTCCAATACCGTACTGAGGGAGTGTTCGGGGGTGCTGTCTTTCAGATAAGGCCTTCAAGAAAGGCCTGTCTGCCCTCTCGGGTGGACGGCAAATATCCTCTGGCATTATTTTGATGAAGAGTGGGGGAGTTATTCCCAGTGCCCTAATCAATATTAATCCCTCGACCAACATCACCAAAAAAAGGTTATATGCTCTTGCCACCTTGTTCTTTGTGGGAACTTGCAATTCACAAATTTGCTGCCACATTTCCTACATTACAACAGTGACTACATTTCAAAATGCTTCACTGGCTGAAGAGCACTCTGGGATATCCTGAGGTTGTGAAAGGTGCTGCATAAATGCAAATCTTTCTTTCTACCCAAATGTGTGTCAGTGTGTGTGCATATATTCAGTGTTTTCATATATATAAGATGTACCCCTTTATCCGAACCCCCTGGGGTTGATTGCATTTCGATATTTGATATTCTTTCCATTTTTGGATGCGATCTGCCTATCATGTCAGGATGAAGAACATAGAACATAGAACATAGAACAGTACAGCACAGAACAGGCCCTTCGGCCCTCAATGTTGTGCCGAGCCATGATCACCCTACTCAAACCCACGTATCCACCCTATACCCGTACCCAACAACCCGCCCTTAACCTTACTTTTATTAGGACACTACGGGCAATTTAGCATGGCCAATCCACCTAACCCGCACATCTTTGGACTGTGGGAGGAAACCGGAGCACCCGGAGGAAACCCACGCACACAGGGGGAGGACGTGCAGACTCCACACAGACAGTGACCTGGAGTGACTTGTGTAAACCTAACTAGCAATGAGGAGTTGGAGAAAATATTTTATGTCCCTCAGTGGTATAATAAACAGTTTGTGAAGCTAAGGTAAAAAAAAGCCTCTGGCAGACCGGCCTTGGCACTCAAAGCTCCAACAACTTGTCAATTCCATTTGGATCAGATGTTGTTATTCTCCCAAGGGGCAGCCATTCCTTTCATTGAAGTTAGTTGGCATGATAGGGTTTGAGTTAGAAGCAAGTACTCTCACAGCAGCTGGGCACCAAGTAAGGAAAACTAGACTTCCTGCGCTAAATGTTGGGCCAGCTCGGCGAGGACTATATCACAGATTTTCCACAGAATAAATGTTCAGCTTTTGGATGTGTTTGGATTTCAACTGAACAAATCAAGGGTACTCATATATATATATGTATGTATGTATGTGTGTGTGTGTGTGTGTATTTATATTTATATTTAGCCAGATTACCAGGGGCTGGTTTATCTCACTCAGCTAAATCGCTGGCTTTTAAAGCAGACCAAGCAGGCCAGCAGCATGGTTCGATTCCCGTACCAGCCTCCCCGGACAGGCGCCGTAATGTGGCGACTAGGGGCTTTTCACAGTAACTTCATTGAAGCCTACTCGTGACAATAAGCAATTTTCATTTCATTTCATTTATGTGCTATATATAATATACATATTATATACAATCACACATATATATAATAGAATATAATGTATGCATCATATCAATGTTCTCCTTCATACTGGCAAAAACATTAAAATGACAATAGAAATGCTGGTAATGATTTTTTTGAGTCACTATCATTAATTAGAATTTCTTGTGAGTCCGACAACCACCTGCACATTAACCGATTATCAGGCCATGAGATCCATTAAAGGCTCAGATAACTATTCTGGAGTGGCACTGTGTTGTAAACATTCTCACTAACGTACCATGATTAGAGCATTGAGAAAATAATTCAGCAAACAGAGGCCAAGTATGTCAAGAAAGATCCAAGGCTGCAGAGGTTGACTGGATAAGATGTGATCAATCTCTGGTTTATAGATGTGTGTTCTTCCAGCTCACGACAGTTCAAATGTATTTATTACTCTACAATGAATCATAATTTAAAATTCAGTTTTAATCCTATTTTCAGACAGACTGGAAATTCCAAAGATCCAGATTTATATTGTGAAAATCTGCCATCTGTTAAGAGGTTTAAAGCCATTCCATTTTAAATCTCAGCGTATTATTTCAATGAAAAAGATGATCTCTGGCAAGTTTGAATTGTGCCGACAACAATGTCACTCTTGTAACTTGATTTTTTTTTTATATTGCCTCTATATTGCTGTTGACTGTATGGTAGGGACTAACAATTCAAATTTAAACTACCTTTAAGCAGTGACTGAGACCTCTTGAGGGAGTGGGTTTATCTTTTTTTTGGAAATCCACATGATTTCTGACCAATGTACCATTTGATCAAATCTCACACTGGGAAAATCACTTTGCCAAAATATTGAAATCTTATTTCAATAGAACACCAAAATATGACAAAACGCCTTCACTGAATCTGTGAAAACAGTTCACAAGAAAATATTCCTTACAATACACTATTCTGCCAGAAATCGCAGCCTGCTCAACAGTCATGATTCAACACTTGGCTTCGTTGATCCCAGTTTAAGATTGGGAAATATCAGCTCGAGATGATCCTTGTTTTAAAGTGCCTGAGCGGGAATCTCCAACCCCGTGGCCAAGTTCTGACGCTGGCGTGAAAAGCGGCCCGAGCCACTCCGGCGTCAACGGGCCTCAAGTGGCAGGTATTCATCCCTTCCTAGGGGGCTAGTACCGCGCCGGAGTAGTGTCCGCAGCTCCGGCGCCCGAAAGCTGGCGCGCCACACCCGGTGCGAGTCCGTGCATGTGTGTAGGCGCGCCGGCCCCGGGGCAATATGGCGGAGCCCTATAGGGGCCCGGCGCAGAGGAACATAGGCCCCCCCCCACACGGAATTAGCCTGCCCGCCGATCGGTAGGCCCCGATCGCAGGCCAGGCCACTGTGGAGGCCCCCCCCGGGGTCTGATTCCCCCGGCCCCCCACCAGGACGGCCCCTGTAGCCAGAACTCCGAGGTCCTGTCGGGTGGGACCATACGTAACCCACGCCGGCGGGACTCAGCCGAACTCGGCGGGCACTCGACCCGTTGAGGCCCGGAGAGTCGCCGGGAGGGCCATCCTGCGGGCACCCGAGAATCGGCAGGCTGGCGTCGGGGCGGCGTGATTCTCACCCCCCCCCCCCCCCCCCCGCCGATTCTCCGAACCGGAGCTGGTTCAGAGAATCCTGGCCCACAGGTAACCAGAAAATGGGGTATGACTGGCATACTCCTGGAACATTAGAGCTTAAGAAATAAGAGTCTAGCCATATGCCCTCTGAAGCCTGCTTCGCCATTCAATGAGGTCAAGGCTAAACTTAAATATCAATTTCACTTTCCCACAATATTCCTTGTTCGCCTTTTCCCCAAAAACTTGTTGTTCTCAATCTTGAATATATTCAAAAATTGAGCATCTGGCGTGGGGTCCTCTAAAATCTGAAAACTTACATTCACTTGAGTGAAGAAATTTCTCCTGAACGCAGTCCTAAATGCCCCACCTCTTATTCTCAGACTATGGCCCCTAGTTCGAGACAAGAAGTTCCCAAATTGAGTCAATACCCCATTGGAAATAGTGAATAGGTTCGCAAATGCCCCCGCATCTGAGACTATACCCCGCACAAATACGGTGTCCCGGGTGGCATCCCACCCTACTCTTGTCCTGCTCATCCCTCTCTCTCTTTGAGCTCTATCATTGTGCACTTTATTTTCATTTATTCATTTTTACAGGATGTGCGCATCGCTAGCAAGGTCAGCATTCATTGTCCATCCTTGGTTGCCCTTGAGAAGGTGGTAGTGAGATGCCTTCTTGAACCGCTGCAGTATCTGAGGTGTTGGTACACCTATAGTGCTTTAGGGACGGAGTTTCAGAATTTTGACCCAGTGACAGTGAAGGAGCGGCGATATATTTCCAAATCAGGGTGGTGAGTGACTTGGAGGGGAACTTCCAGGTGGCAATGTTCCCAGGTATATGCTGCTCTTGTCCTTGTAGATGGTAATGGTTGTGGATTTGGAAGGTGCTGCCTTTAAGAAATCTTGGTGAGTCCCTGCAGTGCATCTTGTAGATGATCCACACGACTAACACTGTGCATCATTGGTGGAGCATTGAATGTTTGTGAAAGGGGAAACAATCAAGTGGGTTGCTTTCTCCTGAATGGCATTGAGCTTCTTGAGTGTTGCTGGAGCTGCACTCATTCAGGCAAGTGGAGAGTATTCCATTATACTCCTGACTTGTGCCTTGTAGATGGTGGGCAGGCTTTGTGGGGTCAGGAGGTGAGTTACTCACTTCAGCATTTCTAGCCTTTGCTGAATCATTGCAGTGAAATTAGGTTGTTCTATGGAGAAACATTTTATCCCTCTCTCGTTGAATCTTCCTAATGGATCCGGCTTCAACACTGGTGTCATTCCTCTTAAGACCATTTAAAAAATGTCCCCTCCAGGCAATAGCTGTGCTCCAGCTCGGGCTGGGGTTTGGGCCGTGGCTGCCAGAGCTGCTGCACCTTCTCTGTTGGTCACCACTGGTCCTGGCTCACTTGTGTCTGTGTCGGGAAAGTGGGGAGGGGAGGACTGATTACAGTGTGGCTGTGGGAAGACTTGCAAGTTTATTTGAGTTGTCTCACATGAGAATCAATGAAGTCAAAGTGGCCTTGGGGGAACCTTGTTGCAATGTTCTAGATCTATAAAACTGACTGCAATGGCGAACATAGGTTGTATCCATTGCTTCCTGGCCAAGGTCTGTGAGCTGGAGCAGCTCAGATGAAGTAATGAACTGGGCGAGTACAGGAAATAACAGCAATTTTACAAAGTACATAAAAAGCACTGATTTTCATATTTATATGATGTATTATTTATTGATCTATACTAAGCAAACTTTAAAGGTTACATTCCAAATGGTACTATCCTGCTTTATTGTTGCTTGTTTTTTGTTGACATCTATGGTCATGTTAATTTTCATGTGTTAATATTGGCTCACTTTTGAAAATAGCTTGGGATGTACTATGTCAGACTATCTAACCAGGGGAAACAGCCTCTCAGCATTTACCCTGTCAAAACCTCAAGTATTCAATTTGCATTTCAGTGAGCTCATGGCTCACCTATCTAAAATCCAGCGAAAATTAATTGTGCTCAATCTTTCCTCAATACCAGGAGTCACTCTAGTTCTAGGACATATCTGACTTCAATTAAGGAGATAAAACTGTTATGCTGCAACTTACTAGGTGAGTTTCCCCTCAGTGTTACTCTAAAATGTTAGCTTGCCCATGCAAATGCCCGCCGGAACGTCATTAGACTTAGATGAACACTATTTATTCAACAAAGCAAATGGCTGCCTTCAGTCACCACATAGAGCAACTGAAATAATGTCACTCACGGACTACTTAGGAAAGAGATTATTCCTTAAATAGAAGAGTTTATAGTTTGCTGTCCAACATGTTTCCAGTTAGAAAGCTTTGATTCATACAAGAATTGAAGACTTGATCAGCACTCACAATTCCTGGACCCGTTGCAGCATTTCTGTACGTAACATAGACTAGAGATGAGCTGGCCAGTAGCTTCCACACTGAGAAAAGAATCAAACTCCAGTTGAGTAACATTGGCTTCACTGAGAGAATGTTTCAAATGAGGACTGCTGTTAACTAACCACAACTATTACGGGACCAAAAAGAAACAAAACTGAAGACAGCACAGTGCATCTCTTCCTATAACAGTGAGGGGACGATGTTTCCACAAACCTTGCAAATATTTGAAGGAGATATTGTACTAAAGAGAACTCCTTGCAGAATAACAATCTAATCTCAAAACCTTAATATAGTCCTATCACGTGACCAAGTTTGCAATTGCTGTCAGCATCACTAGTGATTGGAAAGTTATCTGTACAATTGCTTTCAACTGTCCTCCATCCTGACTCCATCCACAAAGCTCGCAAAATCTCTGATCTTCTTTTAGTGAGAGTGCCTTAATATGGTATAGATGCTGAAGAAAGGAGTAAATTCAACTCCTTGCTGTTCGTTGCATTTTGTGGTGTTCAAAAGCTCTGTCTGTTCCTCAAGATAAGTAGATTTTTTTAATCACAGAAAGCAGTTTGCGCGTTATACAGACACAAAAAATATCCCAATCGTAGAGTTGATGTGTTCTCACGCTGTTATTTCAAATAATCCAAGAATCTGACTGACATTTAATTGAAGCTTCCACGGTAGCATTGTGGATAGCACAATCGCTTCACAGCTCCAGGGTCCCAGGTTCAATTCCGGCTTGGGTCACTGTCTGTGCGGAGTCTGCACATCCTCCCCGTGTGTGCGTGGGTTTCCTCCGGGTGCTCCTGTTTCCTCCCACAGTCCAAAGATGTGCAGGTTAGGTGGATTGGCCATGATAAATTGCCCTTAGTGTCCAAAATTGCTCTTAGTGTTGGGTGGGGTTAATGGGTTATGGGGATAGGGTTGGGTGCTCTTTCCAAGAGCCGGTGCAGACTTGATGGGCTGAATGGCCTCCTTCTGCACTGTAAATTCTATGAAATTAACGTCTGAACAGGAATCACAGGCCATATCTTGGCTGTTCATTCTTTCAGAGTTGTGTTAAGTGCATCTTGAGACATTTCTCCCATAGTAAACAAGTTAATTATCAGGTTATCCAAAATGTCTGTTTGATAGATGATCCTCTTGTCATTTGTAGATTCCAACCTCCCAACTTTTCTTCTTTCTCGAGTTTATTGATGCGATATTTGCTAATGTGAAGTTTCCCCCTCTCACTTCTCAACTCCAAATACTTGCCCCTTCCCACATTTTAAGCTGGCCAAGCTATTCGTGAGCCAGAAGAATTTTGTGTTGACAGACTGAATATAGTGAGGACGATTCTCCATTCATCATGATTAATGTTATCCACATTGATCACAGGAAAAAATAGTAGGATGTTTCTTGATACACAAGCCTTTCACTGTTAGTGACATTTTTTACCAAAATTGTCTCTCATCTGAGGAAGGAGCTATGCTCTGAAAGCTCGTGATTCCAAATAAACCTGTTGGACTTTAATGTGGTGTTGTAAGGCTTCTTACTGTGCCCATTCCAATTCAATGACGTCATCTCCACATCATTCCAAAATTATATAATTACGTCAAAGAATTTTTGAGGTTTGAAATCTAAAACATTTGAACCTATTTTTCAGTTGGTTGAGAATTTAAAACAATTGGTTGCAAAGTTTGCCATAAAGACATTTTTCAAATCCACAATGGAGATTGTAGATTATCATTTCCAAAATACTGCTACAAGCTTAGGTTTATAAATGATGCTCTGACTCAGAAAAACAGATGTTGGTGGATGGTTGAATCATTCTTAAAGCAATTCAGATTGTTCACACAGAAGGAAGCAGAAAAATACTTTGGTTTCAATTGAGTAAGATGCTTTCACTTCAGCAACTCTCTATGAAGCAGGGGAAGTCCTAACTCAGGAGTTCCCAAACAGTGGGTCATGACCCCCCAGTGGAGTCGTCGGATGAGGTTTTGGGGTGTGGAGCTCTGAGGCAGCAATGGGAGGAGTGGAGCTCAGACTGAGTTTTGGCAACGACTAGGCCGCTTTAAGTGTTTTGCCTTTAATCTATCGGTGGGCATGGTCTAATCATGTGCTCCAGGAGGCCTGATTGCTGCTCAACCACACTCTGCTGCATAAAAAGATTGGTTTTCGTAGTTTGGCGGACAAACTCAGCAGTTTTAAATCTCCTCTCCCCTCCAAACCCCCACTGTCCCAGTCAACCAATCACCATCTCCATCCCACCCCACATTTCTCACTCTGGGAGCCTCAAAAATCACTCTGGGATCCGATGAAGTCTGAGGCATTAAAATGAATAAAATGGAATGGGAAAAAGTTTGATAAGCAGAAGAAGACAAGTAAAGACTCAGTAACTGGATAAGGAATTAAGTATTGGAAC
Source organism: Scyliorhinus canicula (assembly GCF_902713615.1). Taxonomy (NCBI): domain Eukaryota; kingdom Metazoa; phylum Chordata; class Chondrichthyes; order Carcharhiniformes; family Scyliorhinidae; genus Scyliorhinus; species Scyliorhinus canicula. The sequence continues at coordinate 52,659,132 of NC_052146.1, forward strand.
AATGTCATGTTCTGGCTTTGAGACACTGTCAGAATCATATGTTCTTCCTGGGAATGGGAGCTTAAATGAGCAGGAGGCCAAAAATTAGCTTCCCAATGGCAGGATTAATATTTGCAATTAATTTCTGGAAAGTTTGAAGGCAGGTTGAGCTTCCCGATAGCAAGCATTATGTAGTTCATTTGACATCACCTGATTGTCACCTCATTGAACAATGAACCCCAAGGAGGAAAATAACAATGTAACTCACTCCAAGTCCAGCCAGTTGACAACATCACCTGCTGCCACTTATGTGCAGTTGTAAATCTGAAGGTACGTATTTCTCGCTCACCGATCACGTAATTGGGAAGCCGAACTTAATTCTGTCAAGCTGCCCTCTTACTGAGTATGGATGGGCTTCACCATTGTTGGGTGGGGGTAGACCCTGGGGTAAGGGTCAATAGAATTTGCTGACTAGGTAGATCAGTGTCATTTGTTCACAGATCACCTCTGGCATACATAATGCTGACCCCAGGCAACGACCACTTCAACTTGCTGTAGACAGCTGAGGGGGAAGTGGCAGTGATGTTAACATCCTGTCCAACTCTCCTCATGTTTTGCCATAGTCCTCGCGAATGCATACCCAGAAGGAAAAAACAGTTTGAACAGTATTCTTATTTCCCTCTTTTACTGGTGTTACATTTTAAGGTACACAAGATATGATCAGACCAGTTTTCTTCTTTCCCTGTTTTAATGCTTTTTCCCTCTGGGTATCCAATAAGCAGACCAGTGCGAGATAATACTAATCTTTACGTGTCACAAGTAGGCTTACATTAAAACTGCAATGATGTTACTGTGAAAATCTCGCATGCGGCCAGCTTTCACGCCCCAAGGGGAAATCACTCTCACTTCTGCTCCCAGCTCATATTCCAGACCAGAAGATTCTGCTTGCTGCGCTCTATTTCAATTAAGCTTTATGCATTATATGTTGGGGCTAGACTATTGGAATGCTAAGACACTTGGCTCTGAGCACAGTAAGCTGTCAAAGTGGTAGCACATTAGGCCAAAGACTGGAGTTGAAAAAATTCACTGTAGCAATTTCTGGTCAAGCTGAAATGCAGTGATACCTGATAGTCACAACGGTCATCATGCTGCATGGCCTAAGTTGGCAATTTCAATAGTGATGCTGTGCAAAGTTAGCAATCAGAAGTCAGACACGAGTAAGTAGGAGTAGGTGTGGCTGTTGCCAAGGCGCTGCCATGCTCTGAATGGATATGCTGCAGCCCCTTGCCAGTGTCTGGGTGGGCACTCCTTTCCCATGAAGTGCACCATTCTGCATTGCCACATACACACTCCAAAGAGGAGAGTGGGATGGAGAATTCACCCTGGTGCATTGGGTGGGCTCAAGTCACCAGGCCATTAACTGGAAAGCCTGCAATGCTACCTGTTCTGAGATTGTGTCCTTCTGTCTTGGGCTCTAGGCCTGGGACCTGGTTCTTCGAAAGACTGTAGACATACCATGGTATCCACTTAACAGTTGTTTATTAGTGCAGCATCCAAACAGGGTCACAGAGTAGTGATTCCTAAGCATGACCTCTCCCTCTCCCTTCAGAGTCTAATGCATGCCTGTCTAGTACACCATCATCTATTGTCACACATTCGCATATCCAATCTGTTTAATCTCCATACTACAATTCCCCAAGTATACTATCCTATTTTTTTCAACAATAGCATGTCTTTAACTATTTGCCTTACATTTCTGTAACTTCATTTTTACAACTACAAATTCGACTCATCTCCAACTCACATTCTTCTCCTTCCCAAGTCACAGTGCTACTGGGCATTTCAATCTCACACAGCCCTTAGGGAAGATGGCTTGGAAAGACATAAGAACATTCTTCTACATCTGGTCGGACGTCATCATTTGCAGAGTAGGACAATACTTTATCAGCATAGCTGTCAACATAGCTGGGGGGAAGAATGCCGCTTGCAGAATGACTGAACTAGCAAGAATAATGAAGACTTTCCAACATAAGACCGATGCAAAAGCGGAGACTGAAGAGACTTGACCATTGGACCCTCTGGAACTAAAAGGGTAGAACTCAGGACACTCTGAGGAACTTATGGCGCTTGAAGGACTCTGAGGAGAATCTTCAGAAGAGGAGTGTTCTTCAACTCCAGCAATTTCTATATCAAAGACTGAAAAGGTATTGAGGATCTGAGATTTCAGTAAATGTAGTTGATGAAGGAAAAAAATGACTAAAGCCCTGTATGACTGTCAGGAAAAGAAAAGATGATTTCCCAAATATATTTCGGGAGGACCATCAACTTTCTTTAGACGATGGTAAGAGAGCCACACGTCTCTCTGCATCAAGCTGCTCCACTGTGGGTAATGGAAAGAATTGCTGAGAAGATGAAGCGAAGTCAGCTTCATCTGTGATCAGAGGATTTTCTTATGGGCAATCAACTCTGGGACAGGATTGCAGTACAAGGTTCTGCAGCGTTAGAAATGCTAATGATTCTGCCACAGCTTCTGTGTTGACATCCAGTCCTGAAGAGAAGAACACTTCAGCTGGGATGGTAATATGGGCTGTCAATTGGTGTCCACGCTGGAAGCTACCAGCTCTGTGGCAGTGTGAACCCCAATGGACTCCAACCTGACATTCTCTCAGGAAGACTCTTCATGGACAACAGGAGATAAAATGGGCAATACACAGGTAGATTCAGTGGAACTAAGAACTGAATGCTGCTCAGCCACAAAAACACTCTAAAAAGACAACAGATACTTCAAAAGGTGCATCCATCAAAGGGAAAGATGAATGATTCTCCAGGACCTCAATCACCAAGTGATCACTCAGTGCTGTAAGGGATTCTTCTTCATTAATGTCTAATAAGAGCCAATTCAGGTCCACCAGGTTCTTCATCAGGGTGGTCACCATCCAGTGCAGTGCCTTCTGTATCCTTTGCCTCCATGTCGTGAAGAATTGAGAGATTCATGAATTCATTTTTGCTCTGAATCAAGTGACTGGTGTCTCTGAAAAGAATGAAACTTGCTGCTGAGTGTATAAACTTTCGCAGCTTCTACAGGCTCAATTTCCACTGTTTCTAAGTAAAATATTGAAGATTATTGCATGAAAGACAGTGGCCGGGATTCTCCCCTACCAGATCGGGAGGGGGTCCGGTGTGTCGGAGTGGCATGAACCACTCAGGTGTCGGGCAGCCCGAAAGATGTAGAATTCTCCGCACCTTTAGGGGCCAAGCCCTCACATTGCGGGGCTAGGCCCTCGCGGGAGTGGTTCCCACTCCGCCGGCTGGTGTGAACGGCCTTTGGCGCCACGCCAGCCGGAGCCGAAAGGACTTCGCCGGCCGGCGTAAGTCCGCGCATGTGCCGGAGCGTCAGCGGCTGCTGACATGCGCAGGGGAGGGGGTCTCTTCCGCCTCCGCCATGGTGAAGGCCATGGCAGAGGCGGAAGAAAAAGAGTGCCCCCACGGCACAGGCCCGCCCCGCCGATCCATGGGCCCCGATCGCAGGCCTGGTCATCGTGGGGGCACCCTCCCGGGGTCAGTTCGCCCTGCGCCCCCTCCCCCCCAGGACCCGGAGCCCGCCCGCGCCGCCAATCCCGCCGGTCGGGTAGGTGGTTTAAACCACACCGGCGGGAGAGTCCTGTCAGTGGCGGGACTTCAGCCCATCGCAGGCCAGAGAATCGCCGCGGGGGGCTCGCCGATTGGCACGGGGAGCCCTCCGACCGGCGCAGCGCGATTCCCACCCGCGCCGAATCTCGGTGTGCGGAGAATTCGGGACATGGCAGGGGCGGGATTGACACCGGCCCCGGGCGATTCTCCGACCGCCCGGGGGTTGGAGAATCCTGCCCAGTGAGTCATTCAAAAGATTAGCGTGATCTGATTTTTCTAAGATTTCTAGATACCAACATCACCAACAATAGTGATGCACGTTGATTGTGCAGAATATAGAAAGCAGACGATTTGTCCCCCTTGTAGTTGAGAGGAATAATAATCCTCCCTTCGATTGAAAGTGCGGTGCTGCCTGAACCTTGTAATTTGATGTCTGATGGAGAAATGTCATCGGCTGAAGCCAGTTGAGGTCATGCCCCACCTCAGTATCAATTTCAAAAGAGGCATCAAAGCCTAGAACTTGGACTGTAACTGGCCAGTATGGATTAAGGCTATCTACTTCCCCGAGCTACCCGGTGGAGTCAATGGTTTCTAAACTTTCCATTTCTTGGAAAGAGTGTGGTTCATAAACACCTGCTGGTCTGTGACTTTGAGTAAAATGCAGGATTTTCAGAAAAGTCCAGTTTTGCCACAAGGGAAGCATTCCATGTCGCCTGCTGGACAGTCCCAAAAACATGCATTATAATCTTCTCTCATAATAATGCTTGCCCTTGGCAATTTGCAGTCCGAACTCTGGTCCAGGTTTTACAAATGACACTTTCAAACAAAGCTTCTGCTCTACTTTATACAGTGAATCCAGTCCAGGATTCCACAGTAATCCCTTTAGGATTTATTTTCCTTGACTGCTGTGCACACTGCTCGCAATTGCTTTAACTCTCAGTTCCCAGACTGTATTAAAAGGACATAATAATCACATATTGTCACAAGTAGGCTTCAATGAAGTTACTGTGAAAAGCCCCTAGTCGCCACATTCCGGCGCCTGTTCGGGGAAGCAGGTACGGGAATTGAACCCGCGCTGCTGGCCTTGTTTTGCATTACAAGCCAGCTGTTTAGCCCACTGTGCTTAACCAGCCCCACGGACATTTCATCCACCTCTGAAGCCTGTTGTCCCACTTTAAATCTAGTTACTGTCTCTTTAACTCAGAACTCTTTATTTACACTTCCTTGAATTTGTGTCAACAATAGCTTGGCCTCTGTTCTCTTGACTTCAGGCGGCGGGATTTTCCGACCGCCCGCCGGGTGGGAGAATCGCTGGGGGGGGGGGCGGTGTGAATCCCGCCCCGCCGCTATGACACTGGCTGCCGAATTCTCCGGCACCGTTTTCGGGCGGGGTCGGGGATCGCAGCATGCCGGTCGGAGGCCATTGGCAGCGCCCCCCCCCGGCAATTCTCCGGGCCCCGATGAGCCGAGCGGCCAGTCCAGCCGGCGTGAAATACACAAGGGCCATACTGGCGGGACCTAGCTTTGAGGGCGGTTAGCGGGGTCCTCAGGGGGGAGCGGGGGGGGTCTGGACCTGGGGGGAGGGCCCACCAATCTGCGGACGGGCCTGTGCCATGGGGGCACTCTTTCTCTCTGCGCCGGCCTCTGTAAGGCTCTGCGATAGCCGGAGTGGAGAAGAAACCCCCTGCGCATGCGTAGGAAACACGCCAGCGGTAAACTCACGCCGGCCGGCGGAGGCCCTTCGCCGCCGGTTGGCGCAGCGCCAACCCCGCCGCGCCGGCCTAGCCCCCGGAAGTGCGGACGATTCCGCACATTCATATCGACCCGGCGCCAGAGTGGTTCACGCCACTCTTTGGCGCCAGTACGGGCCACCCAATCTCGTAATTGGCGATCGGGCGGAGAATCCCTGGGCGAGATTCTCCCAAAACGGGAGAAATCGTAAAGCTGCCGTAACCCTTCCCGACGGGGGACCGATTCTGGTCCCCGGTCGGGGCTAGCAGCCCGACGCCGCAGGCTCTGGCAAGACGGGCTTAACGAAAATCGTTAAGCCCGCTTGCCGGAGTTAGCGCCGGCTGACGCGTCATATGACGTCAGCCGCGCATGCGCAGTTTGGAAGACTCCAACCCGCGCATGCGCGGGTGACGTCATCGCGTTTTTGCGCGAAACCCGCGCATGCGCGGGCCGGGTTGCCCCTCAGCCGCCCCGCGAATGGATACTGCGGGGCGGCGGAAGGACAAGTAGTGCGCGGGCATCGGGCCCGCTGCCCGCGATCGGTGCCCACCGATCGCGGGCCCATGGCGCCCTTGGCACGGCCGTGGTACGGCCGTGCCAATCGGTGCCATGGTTATAAAAAGCGAGTTTGTGACGCCGTTTTTACGAACGGCAAGACCAGGTGTGTTTGCCGTTCGTAAAAACGGCGGAAAGGGCTGGGACTTCGGCCCATCTAACAGCTGAGAATCGCTGCCGGCCGTAAAAAAACGGCGGCAGCGATTCGGGTCGGGACTTCGGCGGGGGGGTGGGAGAATAGCGGGAGGGCGTCAAAAATGTCGGGAAGGCCCTCCCGCTATTCTCCCACCCGTCGTGGGGGGCGGAGAATTTCGCCCCCTGTTTCTGACCGATTCGGGGTGATGCCTGTTTTTGGATGCTCCACGCCCTCTAAAATGCCGTCATCGAGAAGTATGTCGCACGCCGTAGGGATGGCCTCAGGACGTTACCTGAAGGCTCTCCCCTGATGAATTAACAGCCTCAAAATAAGGGGAAGTAGATTTAGGACTGAGTTTAGGAGGAACTTCTTCATCCAAAGGGTTGTGAATCTATGGAATTCCTTGCCCAGGGAAGCAGTTGAGGCTCCTTCATTAAATGTTTTTAAGGTAAAGATAGATAGTTTTTTGAAGAATAAAGGGATTAAGGGTTATGGTGTTCGGGCCGGAAAGTGGAGCTGAGTCCACAAAAGATCAGCCATGATTTCATTGAATAGCGGAGCAGGATAGAGGGGCCAGATGGCCTACTCCTTGCTCCTAGTTCTTATGTTCTTATGTTCCGCCCCCGAAGGACTGAGTTCCTAATGCCACAGGACACTTGTGTTCTCAGCTTTCGTGAACCCGGCTTGGCGGCTGCGGACCACAGTTGGGGGGAGCAGTGCGCTGGCCGGAGGGTGGTCTATGATGGCTGGGGGGACTTGTGGGGGTTTGGTCCGGGGGGGTGTCCAGGGGGGTGTCCAGGGGGGTTACTATCTGGCAGGTCAGGTCCACGCGCGGCCGGTGCCATGTTGTATTGTGCGACCGCTGCAGTTCGTCGCCGTGCTCATGCGCGGCCACGGACCTAGCAGTTCTCCGGCCGTTTATTTCATGAAGGCAATGTGTTTCACATGGCATGGCTGCTAGCATCTCACCGGTCGGAAGGCCACTACTGGGCCCTTGCCAATTTATTCATTGTAGAACTATACACTTCCTCCGGACATCGCCACAAAATATTCGAATCCAGCCCTCTGTTCTCCCACCGGAGCTGAATTGCAACTGAGATCCCCAAACTTTTGCCATGCAAATTTATGCACAGCAAGGATTCTGGGAGATTCCAGAGGGAATCCCACTATCGGGCCACCATTGTTAACAGACAGCCCAATAGCGAGCCTGGCCTGGCCAGCTGGCCAGCCGCCACCCCGCATCGCAATTCAGCTCCCCACTCCCCACATTACAATTCAGCCCACCATCCCGAGATTATCTGGGTCCCCCCTTCCGACCAGTACAGTGGTGACACTACCCATCCCCTCCTGACAGCACCCCTTCTAAATATGGAGATCCCCCCAGAGAACCCCTAGCTTTTGAGGACTTCTATCAGGGACTGTACACCTCCGAGCCCCCCAACGGGGACGTGGGGATGAAACAGTTCCTTGACAGACTGGACATGCCCGTTGTGGGGGATGATAGATGGAGGGAGCTGGAAGCACCAATAATACTGGGAGAGGTCATGGAGAGTATCAGCTCCATGCAGGCGGGGAAAGGGAATGGACCTGATTGGTTTCCGTCAGACATCTGTGAAGAATTTGCGCCAGCTCTGGCCCCACACTTATGGGAGATGTTAACAGGCTCAATAGCGAGGGGCATCCTGCTTCCTACGCTAACACAGTGATGCGAACATCAATTCACACAAAACCAAGAGTAGAAGTAAACTGTGGCTTTAATCAACTAGAACAGTGCCTGCCTGCGACTGGTCTGTTAGTGGGAGCCGCCTACAGGGCGACTGCTCTTTATACCTCCCCTCAAGGGGTGGAGCCAGGGACGGAGCCCATACTGGCCCCAACATGCTACATTATAGGCAGTACCATACAATGGTCCATAGGTGGAGCCCACATGGGCAACAGCGTAATACAGATAAGCACATGGTGAATTGTTACAGCAATATATTCACCACACACAGGTCACTATACCGCTGAAACTCGAGAAACGGAATGCGGATCATATGGACCCATTTCGCTGCTCAGCGTGGATGTGAAAATACTCACAAAAGTCCTGGCCAAGAGAATGGAAGACTGTGTACCAGAAGTGGGGCGAAATTCTCCGACCCCACGCAGGGTCGGAGAATCGGCCGCCAGCGGCGTTAATCCCGCTCCCGCAGGGTTTTTAAATCTCTGACCGGCCAAAAACCGGCGCTGTGCAAATCCCGCCGGCAGCCTCTGAAAACAGCTGGCGCCGGCGGGATTTCATTTTTTTTTTAGTTTCCACAAATCTCCGGCCCGGATGGGTCGAAGTCCCGCCGATGTGGCCATGGGTCACGTCGGCGAAAATCACAGTTGCTTTAAAACGGCGTCAACCATTGATGATGGTTGACGCCGTTCAGTGTCGGGGGAGGGGGAGTTGCGGCATCGGGGGGGGGTGGGTTGCGGCATCGGGGGGGGGTTGCGGCATCGGGGGGAGGTTGCGGCATCGGGGAGGTTGCGGCATCGGGGGGGTTGCGGCATCGGGGGGGGGTTGCGGCATCGGGGGGGGTTTGGGGGCAGCGGCATGCAGAGAGGGGGGGGCGATGGATGCCCGGGGCCAACGCACCGTCGTCCCCCCCTCTGTACGCTGCTGCCCCCTACCCCAACCACCCCCCTCACCACCCCTACCTCCCTCCAACGCCCCTACCCCCCTCCCCACCACCCCTACCCCCCTCCCCACCACCCCTACCCCCCTCCCCACCACCCCTTCCCCCCTCCCCACCAACCCTACCCCCCTCCCCACCACCCCTACCCCCCTCCCCACCACCCCTACCCCCTCCAACGCCGTACCCCCATCTCTCGCAACGCCGCAACCCCCCACCCTCAACGCCGCAACCCCCCCTCATCGCCGCAACCCCCCCCTCTCAACGCCGGGTCCCCCCCTCTCAACGCCGGGTCCCCCCCCTCTCAACGCCGGGTCCCCCCCTCCCCCTCAACGCCGGTACCCACACCCCGTCCCCCTCCCTCTGAAGGCCGGTACCCACACACCCCCCCCTCTCTCCTCCTGCCCCCCTTCCTTCCTCCTCCCCCCCTTCCTTCCTCCTCCCCTCTTCCTTCCTCCTCCCCCCTCCTTCCTCCTCCCCCCTTCCTTCCTCCTCCCCCCCTTCCTTCCACCGTTGGGGGGGGGGGTGCGGTGTTAGTGGGGGGGGGTGCGGCGTTAGTGGGGGGGGGGGTGCGACGTTAGTGGGGGGGGGTGCGGCGTTGGAGTGGGGTAGGGGTGGTGAAGGGGATAGGGGTGGTGAGGGGAGGGGGTTGGGGTAGGGGCAGCGGCGTGCAGAGGGGGGGCGACAGTGCATTGGCCCCGGGCATCCGTCGCCCCCCTCCTCTGCACGCCGCTGCCCCTACCCCAACCCCCCCCTCACCACCCCTACCCGCTTCACCACCCCTACCCCCTCCAATGCCGCCCCCCCTCCAACGCCGCCCCCCCTCTCTCAACTCAACACCGCAACCCCCCCCCTCAACTCAACGCCGCAAACCCCCCCTCAACTCAACGCCGCAAACCCCCCCCCCCTCAACTCAACGCCGCAAACCCCCCCCCCCTCTCCTCTCCTCTCAACTCAACGCCGCAAACCCCCCAACGCCGGGTCTGTCTCTCTCCTCCTCCCCCCCCCCAAATGCCGGTCTGTCTCTCTCCTCCTCCTCCCCCTCCCCCAAATGCCGGGTCTGTCTCTCCTCCTCCCCCCCCCCCAAAATGCCGGGCTGTCTCTCTCCTCCTCCTCCCCCCCCCACCCCCCCCCCCCCAAATGCCAGGTCTGTCTCTCCTCCTCCTCCCCCCCCCCCCAAAATGCGGGGCTGTCTCCCTCCTCCTCCTCCCCCCCCTCCAAATGCCAGGTCTGTCTCTCCTCCTCCCCCCCCCCAAAATGCCAGGCTCTCTCTCTCCTCCTCCCCTCCCCCCCCTCCCCCCCCAAACGCCGGGCTGTCTCTCTCCTCCTCCCCCCCCCCCCCAAAATGCCGGTCTGTCTCTCTCCTCCTCCTCCCCCCCCCCCAAACGCCGGGCTGTCTCTCTCCTCCTCCCCCCCCCCCCCCCCAAAAACGCCAGGTCTCACCACTTCCGCAGTTGGTGAAACTGACGCGTATCGCGTCAGTCAGCTGCTGGCCCCTCCGGGAACGGAGAATAGCGGCCTAAAAGAAGGCCCCGACGCCGGAGTCATCTACACCGATTTTTCTCGCCGGAAATCGGCGTTACGACGGTCTGCAGAGAATTTCGCCCCATGGTCACAGAGGACCAGACGGGCTTTGTCAAGGGTAGACAGTTAACTTTGAACATCAGATGCCACCCTGTTCTGCTTGCTGACCTTGAGATCTGCCGGTGTCAGGAGGGGGAATTGGGACAAAATGGAGACCGGCATCGTCTACTTGGTGGCAGGCCCCAGGTTGGCCTCCAGTGTTTCCTCCTCCCTGGCGGTTTCCGTAGGTCTCTGGGGAGTGCATGGGTTAGAGGGGCAGTTGGACTGAGCTCCAGACGCCTCTGAGTCATCTGGCACTGTCAGTGCTGGAGGCTGCCCATTATCCGCACCATGGTGTTGACGCCCTCAGTGGTGGTCGTCAGTGACTGGCGCATGTTCTGGAGTGCCTCGGTAATGTCCAAGTGCACCTGGGACACGTCCCTCACTGACTGGGAAATGGTGTCGGGGCCCTCAGCCATGGTCATCATAGGCTGAGCTATGCCTTGGACACGCCACTCAAGATGTGATGTTATGTTCCAGGTTTTTCACTGTGGTCACCACCCTAGCAGTGTTGGCCTTGGTGCCACGTATTTTCGGTACCATCTCCTACACCTGCAGCCTTTAGAACTCCTTCAATCAGCCTTGCATTTAACATATTTTTAATCAGACGTTAATGTTGTTCATCTGTAAACTAGTAAGCACCCTCTGGGCTGCATCAAATACACCAATTCCCTCTTAAGTACAGGCCATTGGGTTATTGGTAAATTAAGAGCTGATAGATTGAAACTGGCTCTCCCTCGAGAAGTTTATTGATATTTTTTGCGTTGGGTCGATAAAATGTCGACATTGTTGCTACTGTGTCCCTGAACCCAGAGCAGGTTGATAGAGTAGATGACTATTTTTTGTGCTTATTTCTTGTAGCTATTTGCTTTTGAATGTTAACTGATTGAACAGATTTTTACCACTCTGTCAGACAATAAGCCATGTCTTCCCCCAATGGAGATGTGTCACAATCCTGTAAATTAAATGGGGAACTAGCGAGTGTCACTGTTATTATTTCACCTTTAGTATTGTGGCATGGAACAATGTATTAAATAGAAGATTAGAAGATGTTCTCATTGATGAAATGCTTTGTTTTTAGTTTTAAAGTGGACTCAGAACTTTTTGCATACTTTATTGGCACATAATTGTGTAAAAGACTGCGAGTGTTCTGTTTCTCCCTGATTTCTGCCTTGCTACTCCTCATACACTTTAAGCTATGACAAACTATGTAGATCTGCGGTAACTTCAACTATGGCATTTGATCAGAAATGGTGGAAGACACTTTCACTTCAAAGCCTACATTTTGACTATTTTAAAACCATGTAAACTATAATTTCTTTTCCAAGAGGCAGAGTTTTTAATATTGAAGTCATTATCCGAATGTAACAGCAAATGTTGGGGGAAATTGGCACTGTTAGGGAACAATTAGCACAGAGAGCAGCAGCAGTGAGCTGTCCTATCCAGCCATCTTTGGCACCCAACTTCATCAAGGGTCATACTACAGAGAAAGAGGGAGTACTTTTAGACAGACTCTTAGGCATGGGGCCAAGCAGAAAAGGAAGTTTAAGTACTGCTAAACCTTAAAGGCAACAGCATCATTAAAATTGTCAAAACAACATTTTTTTTTGTAAGTGAAGGGTCCAGATCTTGATCTGGGCACCTCTCAGAGTAGTAGTATGATTGATGTGTGCAAAATGTTGTGGTTTACATGTCAGTAGTCTTCATATGTGCATACAAACATCTGAATTAGGAGCAGGAGGAGGCCATTTGGTCCCTCGAGCTGCTCTACCAGTCAATGGTCGATCTGATTGTGGCCTCAACTCCACCATATTTTACATTTTCTACTGCCTGTAAATGAGTTTGTGCTGCAGTTCTACCTAGGAAGGGAGCTGATAAAACAGTAAAATCCTTGCTGCCAAGCATTGTGGTGGAATGGGAAAAGGAGTGCGCTAAAAAGGTGGTAGTATTCCAGGCTGCAGATATGGTGGTTTTGGAGAGTAAGGAGTCCTCTTCTGCTGTAGTGAAACCGTTGTGAACATGTCAAGAGCCAGGCACTTGATTTCAGTAGCTATCAAGGGAGTTTGTGATTGTTTCCCCTTATTTACCTTTAAATAAGCTATATTGCAGAAAGGCTATGGATGGCGGGTTAGGCATTGCGTATCAACATTCTGTAGCAAGTTCAGGAGCTGCAGACCCATTTGCATGTTCAGAAACAAAGAACTATCTTGAAATACTATCCTTTACAATAAGAAAGAGAATTGCAGTTATTGATTCAGCTAACTGAAAGAACTTATAAGTCTAGCCTCCCTCAAAACCAGAAGCTGTTTAGATGGGTATCCAGTGTGATTACAACATACTGCCTCTGCGTACTTCTCATACAAATATCAGTGCATGTCAGTTTACACTGTATCCACAGTCAGGTACCACTGCCAACAATTGCATAAGCAAAAACAGCCCTGATGATATCTGATGGACAAATGCCAGAGGCGTGGCATCAGACATCACTGACATAATCCAATTAACATTTACACCACCATGGCAACCAGTGAAGATTGGCACAATGCCAGGTTTAGAGTTATGGTGCCGAGCCATTTATTCTGTCCAGTTTCCAAGTTTGAAGTAATAATTCCATGGATTGGGAGGTGAGTGTTGATGTCTTTTTCAGTATGGCGGTTCCAGTTTATTTCCAACTCTTTTGCTAGTTTTTAGTTTACCAACTTTCAACACCCCATTTGTCATAATAAAGTCACATCAGGAACGTACATGCATAAGAACATACAAAATTGGCACACAGGAATAGACCAGCTGGCCTGTCAGCCTGCCTACACCAAGATGATTGGAACATCATGATGAAAAACTTCTTCCCTCCCCAAATGAATTAAAATTTGTCAAAAATCTTACTTATGGAACACACACTTACAGAACACATGCACATGAACTTACATATAGGCAAAAATCTTTGACACCGATGTGTACATTTGTGTATAGACTATACATAAATGTATCCATATTTTATAATATGCTCTAGAGTCTTGAATGTAAAATATTATAATACTGTATCTGAAAGCTTGATATATATTCATTCTTTCAAGAAAGAATAATGAGATAATATTGGAATAAAATGTTTTACCAATGGATAATGGCAGGAAGATTTATCTTGTGTGCTGTGTGTAACATAATTGTTAACCTATTTAGAGGAATTTGCCTGGTCTATAAAGATGTTCAACATTTCAAGGGCTAGCAGAAGTCACTCAAAGAATTGGTGGGATAGATGAATTAATTCAGAAGCATAGCAGTAATTATATCCAGGATTTTCAATATAGTCAAAAAGACACAAAGGCATTAAATTATTAAGTTTCTATTGCCATCTGTTATGTATATATATATATAATGATCTCAAAGTATTTTTCAATTAATCAGACACACATTAACCTACCAATGATTTGCGTCACTCTAGTTCTTTTTAATTTAAAGTGAATTAACCTGGCTTGACTGGTCAAGGGGTGCCCTAAGATTTGGACATATCTCCTTGTTAGTTTGACCCTAACCTTTTTACACAGAGCTATCTATTGACCTGTTGAATGAGGGCTTTCATTTTACTGCCCCAAAGGCCATCTGTTTTCTCTTGATATAGTGCTGCATGTTGGTCAAGAGCTAATGATCTAGTCAGGGCAAACTTGACTGAGAAACTTTACTGATCCAATGAGCCATGACTAATAATGATTCCTGTTATCTATTTTATGGATTTATTGTATAAGCATTTTCTGAACATTGATTGTGTGGATGTTGAGTGCAGGGGGACAATGTCTGTCTGCTTTCCCTGTTGGCTACCTGTCTTGCTCCTTTTGTAGCCCACTGAAAAAAACGTCTGCAAACCAAAGCAAAATACTGCGGATGCTGGATATCTGAAATAAAATAAAAACAGAAAACGCTGAAACAATAAGCAGGTCAGGCAGCATCTGTGGACATAGAAATAGGTTTCACATTGGATTCTGTTGAAGTCTCTGTTATGATCATTCTGCTGTTGTGCAGCATTCCCAAATGGGGGGGGGGGGGGAATGGAAAATCACTCCGGCAGAAAATTCTCTTCTCCTCTCAGTTCTCTCCACAGATGCTGACAGACTTCTGAGTTTATCCAGCATTTTCTGACTTTATTTCAGACTTCCAGCATCCACAGTATTTTGGTTTTATATAGAGTCATAGAGTCACAGATGTTTACAGCATGGAAACAGGCCCTTCGGCCCAGCTTGTCCATGCTGCCCGGTTTCTATCACTAAGCTAGTCCCACTTGCCCGCATTTGACCCATATCCCTCTGCACCCACACTACCCATGTAACTGCCCAACTGTTTTTTAAAGGAAAAGATTGTGCCTGCCTCTACCACTGCCTCTGGCAGCACATTCCAGATGCTCAACCCCCTCTATGTGAAGAAATTTCGCCTCTGGTCTCTTTTGTACCTCTCCACTCTCACCTTAAACCTAGGCCCTCTAGTTCTTGACTCCTCTATCTTTGGGAAATAATGTTGACTATCTACCTTATCTATGCTCCTCATTATTTTGTAGACCTCTATAAGATCACCCCTAAGCCTCCTACGTTGCAATGAAAAAAGTCCCAGCCTATCCAGCCTCTCCATATAGCTCAGACCATCAAGTCCTGGTAGCATCCTCATAAATCTCTTCTGCACTCTTTCTAGTGTAAAAATATCCTTCCTTTAATAGCGTGACCAGAACTGAACACGGTATTCCATGTGTGGTCTTACCAATGTCTTGTACAACTTCAACACGACGTCCCAACTCCTGTATTCAATATTCTGACCAATAAAACCTAGCATGCTGAATGCCTTCTTCGTCACCTTGTCCACCTGTGACTCCATCTTCAAGGAGCTTATAAACCTGTAACCCGAGATTTCTTTGTTCTGTAACACTCCCCAACATCCTTACATTAACTGAGTAGGTGCTGCCCTGATTTGATCTACCAAAATCACCTTACATTTATCCAAATTAAACTCCATCTGCCATTCATCGGCCCACTGGCCCAATTGGTCCTGATCCTTTTGCAATCTTATATAACCTTCTTCACTATCCACTATGCCACCAATCTTGGTGTCATCTGCAAACTTACTAACCATGCCTCCTGCATTCTCATCCAAATCATTAATATATGTAACAAATAACAGTGGACCCAGCCCTGATCCCTGAGGCACACCGCTGTTCACAGGCCTCCAGTATGAAAAACAACCCTCCACAAGCACCCTTTGGCTTCGGTTGCCAAGCCAATTTTGTATCCAATTGGCTACCTCACCCTGGATACCGTTAGATTTAACCTTTTGCAACAACCTACCATGTGGTACCTTGTCAAAGGCCTTGCTAAAGACTATGTAGACAACGTTGACTGCACTGCCCTCATCTACCTTCTTGGTTACTCCTTCAATAAACTCTATCAAATCCGTGAGACATGACTTTCTCCTTACAAAGCCAAGCTGACTTTCCCTAATTTGGCCCTTGCCTGTCTAAATGCCTGTAAGTTCCTGTCCCTCAGAATACCTTCTAACAATTTACCCACTACAGAAGTAAAGCTAACTGGTCTGTAGTTCCCAGGCTTGTCCCTGCAGCCCTTTTTAAACAAGGGCACAACATTTGCCACCCTCAAATCTTCAGGCACCTCTCCTGTGGCTGTCGATGATTCAAATATCTCAGCTAAGGGGCCGGCAATTTCCTCCCTAGCTTCCCATAACGTCCTGGGATGCAGTTCATTAGGCCCCGGGAATTTATCTAGCTTGATACGCTTTAATACCTCCAGCACCTCCTTCCATGTAATATGTACACTCCTCAAGACATCACTTTTTATTTCCCCAATTTCCTTAATATTCGTGCCTTTATCAACAACCATCCTGTCAGTGGAAAACATCACTCGTGTTGCCACTGCATAGTAGCAGCATCATCTGTTGTTCAAAACTTTGAGATAACTTACCCTTTTAGGGCAATTTGAGGTAGACTGGATAACTTTTCAGGTCTCACGGTAGTAGGCTTAGGCCTACAGTAAGCATTAACCTGGTTGGAGTCACCATTATCCCAAAGGATAGCATTGATGTGCCTTTTTTAGCACCAATCTCGCGCGGTGAGCAAATGGATTGGAACTGTGCTGCCATTTTCCGAATCTCTATTCACTGAACCTATGAACTGAGGTACTTGCGCGGTTGAGTTTAGCTTATTTATGGCAAGTATGCCGAAATAGACGGTGTTACACTCCAGGTCCAGTACCCACTAATGTTTTTGTTGGTTTTCATGAGAAATGCGTTTTCAATGGAATAAGCCCTAACCTCCTACCCCTTGCATATTTTCAACACATAGATCACACATTTTCTATATTTGAATCTGTAGCCACAAGGGGATGGTTTAGCACAGTGGGCTAAACAGCTGGCTTGGAATGCAGAACAAGGCCAGCCGTAATGGCCTCCCCGAACAGGCGCCAGAATGTTGCGACTAAGGGCTTTTCACAGTAACTTCATTGAAGCCTACTTGTGACAATAAGTTATCATTACATCTACAAAATCCTTGACACATCTTAATGCACACCGCTCCACACTAAAGTTCATCTTTGACATGGAGCAGTCTACTGAATTCCATTTCTTCAACATTCTAGGTGAGAAATCGATTAATGAGTTCTCTATCACTGTCTACTCTCACTGGTCAGTATGCATGTTGGGATTCATACAAATATATGTGCTCTAAGGTTGCCCTTATCAACAATTTTGCAAATAGCACCCGAGCCATTTGCGCACCATGCAGGTTTGGCAGCAAAATAGAGCAGAATAAAGCTATCCTGCAGACTAATGTCTACCCTGATCAGATCATTGCTCACCATGCATTGCACATACTCACGAATGAGCCTAAGGTTCCCACTTTCAGGCCTGAAAAGTGTCCAGTCTACCTCAAGAACAGTAAAGTATCTCAAAATTCTGAGCAACAGATGAAACTAGTCCATTTTAAGCTGCTACCCTATGCAATAACAGAAGGAGTGGTATCTTCCACTAACAGGATGCTGCTGTAAAGCCCAAAAGGCATCCTGCCAACCACACAAATGTCTGTTACAGGATAATTTACTCTTTCATTTTCTATCTCTCCAAATATTCTCCCTTTGTCGGTTCAGAGTGCTGGCTCCAACAGAGTATCATCAACCCTATACAATACCCCATCAAAATACATGAAGACTGACTATTAGAGTTTGGGGACTACGGCTCTCCTTTCCTCACCAACTCCCCATTCATTTTCTAGCAGTTCAGAAACCCAAACTGATTTTTGCCTTGTTGAATCCAAGGCATGGAGACCAATTGTAGAGTGCCCTACACTACCCAGATTCACATTAATATGAATTGAACACTCTGGGTATGCTACAGTTCCACTCTCAACAACTTATTTATCAGGGAATCCTAACTCCCTTTTTATGATTTTTCAGTGAAGTTGACAATAGAAAACCTCAGCGAAGAAGATGAATGTTAGGAAACAGAATAAAGGATGAACTCTTGCGATCTAGCTGCTCACAAATAACTACAACATTGGAGTTGAAACAATAGCAGAGAAAGCAGAAAATGTATTCATATGAAGCATAATTTTTGTCCAGTAGATATATTACGAATAACGGTACAGACCTCTTGGTGAACCAGACACTGATGCAATTTAAAAATGATGAATAGAAGCTACTTGAGCCCTGACAGTTTATGATGTCTTTGTTATGACACCTTAAGTTAGCACCCGGTCATTTCCAGCCCTCCTTGATCCAAACTCGCAACACAATTGAATTAACCAATAATTATTTGAAAATAGCCAAAGTCTTTTTTACCCTTGGCCACCTAATAATTACAGTCACCAGGTCTGTAAATTTAAACACAATTATGTTTTATTTATAACAAAAACCATACTGAAATATGCAGGACATATAACTGGTTAACTATTATCTAATACCTTATCATAGAATCATAGAATTTACAGTGCAGAAGGAGGCCATTCGGCTCATCGAGTCTACACCGGCCCTTACAAAGAGCACCCTACTGAAGCCCACGTAGCTACCCTATCCCCATAACCCAGTAACCCCCACCTAACATATTTTTGGACACTAAGGGCAATTTAGCATGGTCAATCCTCCTAACCCGCACATCTTTGGACTGTGGGAGGAAACCCACGCAGACAAGGGGAGAATGTGCAGACTCCGCACAGACAGTGACCCAGCCGGGAATCGTACCTGGGACCCTGGAGCTGTGAAGCAACTGTGCTAACCACTCATCAGAACAAGGAAAGCCTCATTACTGAGCACAACTCAAAATTCCTACACCAAACAAATATACTTCCATGGCATTTCAATTCTTTCTTCATTGTTTTGGCCTTGGTCAGTTGTAATAAAGAAATGTAAAACAGAAGTGGCGTCTGGCGGAAACTGAAGTGTCCTTCTAAATAGTTCAAAGACACTAGTCCCCAACATGATTATTTATATTCTTCATTGAAATGTAGATCAGTACAATTACTTATCTTTTGTGCTTGTTCTTCTGGAAGTGTAAAGGTAATCCAATTGATCCACCCTCTCAGAATTGGCACATATTAGACAGTAGGTGGGTCAAAGAATCACAGTGACAGTGTTGTCGTTCTGCCCCTGGACTTTCAGTGCAAGATTGCTGAATAACCTTCTCAACATTCTCGTTGCTGGGTTGATATTTATCCCTAAATACAATTGTTTCGGGGGTTTTTTTGACAATTAGTGGCTAGTTCGAGTTCCGATTAAAACTCAGGAATCATATTGTTTATTTGGTATTTGTGCTACACCGTGACTTTCCTCCTTCCAACTTCAACATTACAGTGAGATACTGGCCAAAATGTTCCAGCCATTCTCACTGGCGGGATCTTCGTGTCTGCGGGTTCCCTTGTGGCAGAGTGTGCGAACAATGGGAAACCCCGTTGGCAGCATCAGAACTGGAAGAACCTGCCACTGGGCAATGTTGGGCCACCTCTGCCACTGCAAAACATGTCACAGGCTTGGGGGGGGGGGGGGGGGGGGGGGGGGGGGGGGGATGGTGTGCAATCAATCCCACTGTGTTTATTCATAAGGCATAATACAATATTTTAATAAAATGTTTCTCGTTTAGCGTTAATAATAATGATCAGGCTATTGGAACTCATTGTTATGAAGGAGAAATCAGACAGCAACTTCTGACCACATATGTGCAGCTTAATGTGGAGGTCCAGAAGTTGCAGGCTGTGTAATCCTGTTCCCCTACAGACTGCACTGTATTAGAAGTTCACCAATAAACCCAGCATTGAAGTACATGCAACAGAGTGAAGTTACTTACTCACTAGTTAGCTATTAAACATGCCACAGAAAGTTAGGATTGGTACATTCAGGAATAAGTAAATTTTGAAGAAAGTGATAATTACTGCCAAACGATCTCTTTGACTCTGAAAGTTTAAATTTACAAGTGTGGCATCTAATGCCCTCAGATTTTAGTTGGTGTTGGTGATTTCACCTTTTCAAAATTATTTCACATTTTTTATCTTGTTTAACTCTCTCGTAATCTAATCCATCTTTCCAAATCTTTATTTCACTTTCTATACATGATATCAAGCAAATTTATGTTACTTATTTTATACTTCCTAGTTTAGACTCATGTCTCAATGAAGCTTCTTCAACCTGATGGCTGAAGTGCCTTCCTTCTTTTTCTGCCCTGGTCACAGGTAGTGCAGGTTTCTTTATAGAGGGCACCGCACTGGATCAGATGTCTGATTCAAGCAGGTCTAGGTTCAAAAGCTCACAAATCTGTTTTGGTAATTGCCAGCAATGTGAATGGCAACTGCACAATTTAGTCCAATATGATATATATGAAAACGAGGGCTGTCGGTACTGATACATGTTTAATTTAACATTATTGACTGATATTTAATTATTGGCAACAACATTTTTATTTTGAGCAAATGAGATGCAGCATTAAAATTGAGGCAGTTGGAAATCTAGGCTCAGCATTAAGGCATATGATTGATTCAACACAGAGTAAAACTGCTCTAACTCAGCTTCAAGCATAACCTCAGAAGAACAATCCCTGCTTCTACTACTGCAGTATCTTTCATTTCCTACTAGAAAGCCCAGGTGCAGGACATTTCAGTTGAGAATGCCCAAAGTCATTTTACATAGGACCTCTCCAACTAATGGAATGAAAAAAATTGTCCTATCACTCTGGATTCACATCAAAGTCACAGAGATTAAAGAGATTAAGGGTCTGGTTTAGCACAGTGGGCTAAACAGCTGGCTTGGAATGCAGACCAAGGCCAGCAGCGCAGGTTCAATTCCCGTACCGGTCTCCCCAAACAGGCACCGGAATGTGGCGACTGGGGGCTTTTCACAGTAACTTAATTGAAGCTTACTTGTGACAATAAGCAATTATTATTATGAGATGCTAATCTTTGCATTACTGAGCCTTTTCCTCAAGATTCAAATTTTGATAAAGTTTAAAAGGTAAACTTCCACACTGCTATTTTGCCTTCTGGTGATTCTTTTAAAATAAAGAATGTGCCTTCAATAATTTTTTCTTCGTTCAGAGTTGAGTGCAGGTGCTAACAGCGGGCAGCAGCCTACATTCTGCACAGGGAATTCAGTAGCACCCCCTAGTGCAGTATTAGCCTTTCCTGCCCAATCCTCTCCTCTGTAGCAAAGTAAAACTGTATCCAAACGAAACTTGATGAAATTGTTTGAGTCACAGCATATCCAGGCGGGCATGCAAAGAGCAGCATCATGCCTATCTAAAAAGGAAGTACCAACCTGGTGCCACTACAGCACCAGGACTACATGCATGCTAAAAAGTGGAAGTAGCATGCTGCAGATAAAGCTGAGCGATCTCTCAACGAAAGGATCAGATCAAAACTATACAGTGCTGTCACATCCAGGAGATGGAAAAACAAAACAAAAAACTGAAGGAGGAGGAGACTCCACAAATATTCCACCCTCTATGCTGGGGGGAATCCAGGACATCAATACAAAATGCTGAAGCATTTGCAACCAACTTCAGCAAGAAGTGCAAAGTGGATGATTCTTCTCGGTCTCCACCTGAAGTCGCCACCATCACAGATGCTAGTCTTCGGACAATTCAATGAACACACCATCAGTAAACTCTCAATCATCGGCAATGTGATGGAAGGTGTCTTTGTCAAATGCTCAGTTTGAGTTCTGCAACTCAACTCCAGACCCTATTACCAGACTCTGGGTCCGTACTCAATGGAGTTTCGAAGGATAAGGGGGGATCTCATTGGAACTTACAGAATACTGAGAGGCCCAGAAAGAGTGAACGTGAAGAGCATCTTTCTCCATGTAGGAGAAACTAGAATGCGAGGGCACAGCTTCAGACTGAAGGGACAATCATTTTTTAGCAGAGATGAGGAGGGATTTCTTCAGCCAGAGGGTGATGAATCTGTAGAACAAATTGCTGCAGAAGGCTGTGGAGGCCAAGTCACTGAGTGTCTTTAAGACAGAGACAGATAGGGGATCAGTCGTTATGGGGAGAAGGCAGGAGAATGGGGACGAGAAGCATATCAGCCATGATTGAATGGCGGACCAGGTTCGATGGGACGAATGGTCTAATTTTTCTCCTATGTCTTGCAGTCTATTTTTTTTAATTGCTTATTGTCACAAGTAGGCTTCAATGAAGTTACTGTGAAAAGCCCCTAGTCGCCACATTCCGGTGCCTGTTCGGGGAGGACGGTACGGGAATTGAATCCGCGCTGCTGGCCTTGTTCTGGATAACAAGCCAGCTGCTTAGCCCACTGAATTCAGCCCCAGTAGCACCCCCTAGTGCAGTATTACCCTTTCCTGCCCAATCCTCTCCTCTGCAGCAAAGCAGAGGGCTACACCAGCCCCCACAGGAAAGGACGGGTCAAGGAATTGAACCCAGAACCGCCCATAAGCTTGCTGTTTGAAAGCCTAAAGTGAGAATCATATCCCTGGACCAATGGCTGGACGCTTATGGTCTTGAATAACTTGTTGAGGCACACATCCAAATGTTCAACTATAGAATTTAATCCAAATGTGGGTGTCATTTCTTCACAGGAACCTCTTGATCTTAATGATTATATGGAAATTGAACATAGAATCATTGAGATCTACAGCACAGAAAAGGTCTTTTGGCCCATCGAGTCTGCGCCAGTCAAAAACAACTATTTAATTATTCTAATCCCATTTTCCACCACATCGCATGTGCACATCTAAATACTTCTTAAATGTTTTGAGGGCCTCTTCCTCCACCGTCCTTTCAGGCAGTGGGCGGCGGAGGGGGAATAGTGCATCCGATTGAGACGCCGGCCCGACGATCGGTGGACACCGATCGTGGGCCTGTCCCCTCCCGAGCACAGTCATGGTGCTCATTCCCCACCAGGCCCCCTACAAGCCCCAAACGGGCATCTCCACACCCTTTTCATGATGGCAGCGACCAGGTGTGGTTGCCGCTGTCGTGAAACGGTCGCGAACGGCAGGCCGCTCGGCCCATCCGTGTCAGAGAATCGCGATTCTTACGAGCGGGGGGGGGGGGGGAAGAATCACGGGGGGGGGCGCATAAAATTTGTCGGGGGGCCCTCCCGCGATTCTCCCACGCGGCGTGGGGAGCGGAGAATCGCGCCCAGTGAGCTCCAGACACTCTGGGTGAAAGGTTTTTCCTCACATCCCCTCTAAATCTTCTGCCCCTTACTGTAACTGTCTGCTCCCTGGTCATTGATCCCTCTCCAAAGGGAAAAATTCTTCCTTTGCACTCTGTCGATGCCCCTCATAATTTTATACATCTCAATCATGTCCCCCCTCAGTCTCCTCTAACTCCAAGAAAAACAAACCCAGTCTATTCAATCTCTCTTCATAACGAGAACTCTCCAGCCCAGGCAACATCCTGGTCAACCTTCTCTGCACCCTTTCCAGTTCCATCACAGAGTTGCGCAGAGACGGGAGAAATACCTACTCCATGACTCGACTTTTAAAAATTGCTGCTAGAACATTGGATTTTGGTAAGAAGTCTTACAACACCAGGTTAAAGTCCAACAGGTTTGTTTCAAACACGAGCTTTCGGAGCACGGCTCCTTCTTCAGGTGAATGGAAAGGCTTGTTCCAGAAATGTTTATATAGACACAGTCAGAGATGCCCCGGAATGCGAGCACCTGCAGGCAATCAAATCATCAAAGATGCAGAGAGAGAGGTAACTCCAGGTTAAAGAGGTGTGAATTGTCCCAAGCCAGTTCAGTCGGTAGGCCTCTGCAAGTCCAGGCTTGTTGGTGGGGGCCGAATGTAATGCGACATGAATCCCAGATCCCGGTTGAGTCCGCATTCATGCGTGCGGAACTTAGCTATAAGTTTTTGCTCAGCAATTTTGCGTTGTCGCGTCTCCTGAAGGCCTCCTTGTAGAATGCTGACCCGGAGATCAGAGGCTGAATGTCCTTGACTGCTGAAGTGTTCCCCAACTGGAAGGGAACAGTCCTGCCTGTTGATAGTCGCACGATGCCCGTTTATTCGTTGTCGCAGTGTCTGCATGGTCTCGCCAATGTACCACGCTTCGGGACATCCTTTCCTGCAGCGTATGAGGTAGACTACATTGGTCGAGACGCACGAGTATGCGCCGCGTACCTGGTGGGTGGTGTTTCCACGTGTAATGGTGGTGTCCATGTCGATGATCTGGCATGTCTTGCAGAGATTACCCTGGCAGGGTTTTGTGGTGTTGTGGTTGCTGTTCTGAAGGCTGGGTAATTTGCTGCAAACAATGGTTTGTTTGAGGTTGCGCGGTTGTTTGAAGGCCAGTAGTGGGGGTGTGGGGATGACCTTGGCAAGATGTCCATCCTCGCTGATGATGTGTTGGAGGCTGCGAAGAAGATGTCGTAGTTTCTCCGCCCCAGGAAAGTACTGGACCTACAGATGCTGAAAGATGCCCTCGTACGAACGGGATATGGCGCTCGACTCATTGATCGACAGTTCCACCGCGCCACAGCAAAAAACCGCACCGACCTCCTCAGAAGACAAACACGGGACACCACTGACAGAGTACCCTTCGTCGTCCAGTACTTTCCTGGGGCGGAGAAACTACGACATCTTCTTCGCAGCCTCCAACACATCATCAGCGAGGATGGACATCTTGCCAAGGTCATCCCCACACCCCCACTACTGGCCTTCAAACAACCGCGCAACCTCAAACAAACCATTGTTTGCAGCAAATTACCCAGCCTTCAGAACAGCAACCACAACACCACAAAACCCTGCCAGGGTAATCTCTGCAAGACATGCCAGATCATCGACATGGACACCACCATTACACGTGGAAACACCACCCACCAGGTACGCGGCGCATACTCGTGCGACTCGACCAATGTAGTCTACCTCATACGCTGCAGGAAAGGATGTCCCGAAGCGTGGTACATTGGCGAGACCATGCAGACACTGCGACAACGAATAAACGGGCATTGTGCGACTATCAACAGGCAGGACTGTTCCCTTCCAGTTGGGGAACACTTCAGCAGTCAAGGACATTCAGCCTCTGATCTCCGGGTCAGCATTCTACAAGGAGGCCTTCAGGAGACGCGACAACGCAAAATTGCTGAGCAAAAACTTATAGCTAAGTTCCGCACGCATGAATGCGGACTCAACCGGGATCTGGGATTCATGTCGCATTACATTCGGCCCCCACCAACAAGCCTGGACTTGCAGAGGCCTACCGACTGAACTGGCTTGGGACAATTCACACCTCTTTAACCTGGAGTTACCTCTCTCTCTGCATCTTTGATGATTTGATTGCCTGCAGGTGCTCGCATTCCGGGGCATCTCTGACTGTGTCTATATAAACATTTCTGGAACAAGCCTTTCCATTCACCTGAAGAAGGAGCCGTGCTCCGAAAGCTCGTGTTTGAAACAAACCTGTTGGACTTTAACCTGGTGTTGTAAGACTTCTTACTGTGCTCACCCCAGTCCAACGCCGGCATCTCCACATCATTGGATTTTGGGTACAGGGCAGCGGGCACATATAGGAATTTGGGAAAGTGACCCAGAAAGAGGTGGAGAGGATGCCAGGTACAGAGGTGGGTTGGG
Organism: Scyliorhinus canicula; assembly: GCF_902713615.1. Lineage (NCBI taxonomy): Eukaryota > Metazoa > Chordata > Chondrichthyes > Carcharhiniformes > Scyliorhinidae > Scyliorhinus > Scyliorhinus canicula. Next base: position 52,684,505 of record NC_052146.1, read on the forward strand.
CACAAGGTCTGCCTCGGGGCTCTAACAATGTGTCCAAAAGTCAATTTCACACCTTGTACCCAACCTTTATGGCTCCTATGCCAACCGATGACCATATAACCATTCCCGTGGCATTTTATAGTCACTCTGCCAACTTAGTGCTATCTCATGCCAACATATGCCTCCTATTTACCCTTTGCCCTTCCACCTAGCATGACAGCTCCTCCAATATTTACCATGGGCAATCCTCAGGACCCATGCAGAGATAAAATACATAAAGTTCCATAAAATAAAGATCTAAGCGTCTATTGCAGAATTCATTATATTGAGAAAAACTGTCATTCATAAAATCTAATTTACAACATTTGCATTCTTTCAACTAAATAAAAGCTTGTAGCAACAGATATTTCATTCAGGTGCACAAACCATTATAACAACAAGTATTGTAATTCATAGTTCCACATCAAGAAGTCAATAATAACTTGTGGCTGTCAATTAAACTGTGACAAGGCGGGCATTCTTCTGTGATAATGGATGGTTGTGATTAATAGAAACCCTCATCCTTCTGTCAACAGAAATAGTAAGTAATCATTTTTTTAACGCTCTAGACATTTTTAAAAGATTTAATGGGTTGGAATTTTAAATGTCTTGACAGCCATACAGCTCTATTTGACAGGTCTCTTTGACACAACAATTTGACAGACCTATTGACATTAATGAGCTTATGAACTTTTTACATACATTTATGCCTACCTTCCAAAGGGTGTCTGACCTACCCCAAAAGGCACCTGACCAACACCAAAGGCCACCTTACCTCCTCAAGTGTGTCCTGGGGCCAGATCCAAGGGTTACCCTGGCTACCCTAATGAATGCACCAAGATCAGGCCTGTTCATACCTGGTCTGATCTGCACACAACATGGCTTACCAAAATCACACTTCAGTTGAGATAGTTGATGATTGAACTGGCCAGCAACCTCTGTGAACCACACATGTGCAAAATGTGCCCCACTCCTCAATCCTACTGCCCTGAAAATGGGAAGTACCATGTACTGGCAATGATGTAACAATTATGTTGATTCTCAAGATCCTATTCCAATACACGCTTCTTGAGTTCAGGCCAGTGGCGTGTCCTTGTTCTTGTGCACAGTAAGAAGTCTTGCAACACCAGGTTAAAGTCCGACAGGTTTGTTTCAAATCACTAGCTTTTGGAGCACTGCTCCTTCCTCAGGTGAATGAAGAGGTAGGTTCCAGAAACATATATACAGACAAAGTCAAGTAATGCAAGACAATCCATTGAATGCGAACATTTGCAGGTAATTAAGTCTTTACGGTCCAGAGAGAGGGGTAACCCCAGGTTAAAGAGGTGTGAATTGTCTCAAGGCAGGACAGTTGGTAGGACTTTGCAAGCCCAGGCCAGATGGTGGGGGGGTGAATGTAATGCTGGTGAATGAGGTGGTGATGGAGTGGTATTGTCACTGGACTAGTAAACTAGAGACCCAGAATAATGCTTTGGCGATCCAGGTTCAAATCCCACCACTGCAGATGGTGAAATTCTAATTCAATAAAGCAAATCTAGAATTCAAAATCTAACGATGTCCATTATCGATTGTTGTTAACAACCCATCTGCTTCAATAATGTCCTTTAGGGAAGGAAAACTGCCATCCTTACCTGGTCTGGCCCAGTTGCGACTCCAGACCCACAGCAATGTGATTGACTGTTAAATGCTCCTCAAGGGCAATTCGGAATGGCCAATAAATGTTGGCACAGCAGTGCCTGCGATGCCCATGTCTCATGAACCAAACAAATAAAATATTTCATTAACTGGGCTAGAGAGAAGAAAAATGACGCAAGGTCCTATGTTAGTTATTCTCTAATGACCCATCTGCACATGAGGACATTGGGTGATGATGGACCCAGGTTTGATTCTAATGTCAACACTGGAATAAGTTTCAACTTTGGCTTCTAGGTGGGGCTGATCATCTGTTCATTGTCGACCTTTCTGATCCATTGAAATCAATGGAAATAATATTAGGCAGATTTTGTAATGGGCAAGTGACCTGCTCTGCCAAGTACCTCCCCAACGGTAAATTTGAAAATGACTCTCACTGCCTTAGTTCATTCATGAATTTTCAACGGAGCGGAAGGTACCTGTGGAGCCATAAACCAGAGATACTGGGAGCAATTTTGAGTCCTCTCTCCATCCGTGACAAAGTGGTTGTGGGCTCAAAATTCAGACAGAAGCAAAAAACATGGGGCGCGATTCTCCGCACCGGCGGAAAATCGTTTCACGGCCGACTTTTGTGACGGCCTGACACGGCCCCGTTCCCGACGTATTCACGTCCGGGAAATGGGCTAGGAACGGGGCCGCGTCAATCATGTGCGCGATGACACCGGAACGCGACGACGACACGAACACGCCCACGTGAGGCCGCCCGACACCGTAAAAAGGCGCGGGCGAGCACAGAAACTGTAGGCCAGGATGTCGGAGCCAAGGAGAGCAGCCCTGCGATTCTTGGAGGCTGACGTCGAGACGCTGCTGGATTCAATCGAGCAGAGGAGGGGCATCATCTGCCCGCGTAGAGGGCATCGCCACCCTGCCAGCGCGGTGCGCCAGGCCTGGCGTGAGGTGGCTGCTGCCGTCAGTGCTGTGGGGCAGACCCCTCGCTCTGCAGAGCAATGTCGGAAGAAGATGCACGACCTCACCAGGGCTGCCAGGATAAGTGCCAAGAGGGTGCTCCCGGGTCACAACCATCCCTCCCCCCTTTACTTAATCACCCACCTCCCCGCCTCCCCTGGCAAGGGGGGTGGAGAGGGATTGGGGCAGAGTGAGTTGAGGGTGGTTCACAAAGTAGTCACAGACCCAACGCTCTGGCCCCCGTGGAGAGATGCAATGGTCTTATTACAACTTGACCCCCAAACTGTGCCAGTATCTGAACGGCCTGCTGATACCTGCCGTATTGTAATGATCTACCTATGCCCCCTCCCCCAACAGGACAAGACCGCTCACAACACTCGTGAGCGAAACAAGACTGGAGGGGGTTCGCCCATCCTGCACCCCTCACCACGTTTGAGCAGAGGGCACTGGACCTTGTTGGGGGATCTGCCACCCGGGAGATCGTGCAATGCGAAGTTGGCGGAGCTGCAACAAGTGAGACAACCCTGCATGACAAACACCCCCCCCCCCCTCCTCCATCCTCTGTCCCTTCACAATCTGCCCACTGGAACACCTCCCCCATCCTCTGTCCCTTCACACTCTGCTACTGGGACACCTCCCCCATCCTCTGTCCCTTCACACACCCTGCCCACTGGGACACCTCCCCATCCTCTGTCCCTTCACACCCTGTCCACTTGGATACCTCCCCCATCCTCTGTCCCTTCACACACCCTGCCCACTTGGACACCTCCCCCATCCTCTGTCCCTTCACACCCTGCCCACTGGGACCGTCCAGCGCCCGGCCGAGTGTCTCTAAGTAACCCGTTTCATTCTCTTCCCTAGGACGAGATGCCGAACGACCAGGGCCGTCTGCCTCCAGGCGGACACAGGCATCTGCCCCCACCACACCCAGGGCCGTATGACAGAGGGTGCCTGATCAGCGGGGAGTCCCATCCTCCCCCACCGAATCTATGGAGCAGGATGCCCAGAGGGCGGCGAGAGAGCAAGGGAAAGAAATGGCCCGCGAACGCCCTGCGGCCTCTCAGTGGGCCGATGATATAGAGGAGGCGTGCACCCAAGACGACCTCGAGCTTGCGGCACAGCTTTCTCCCACACCATCCACCATCCCAGAGACACTCACCGCGGTTGGGCTATTTAGTGATGAGGCTCCTGTGTCACAGTCTGGGTCGCACATCACAGCTGAGCAGGTACAGCAGGTGGAGGTCGGAGCAGCCGAGGGCCCGGACTGGCGGAGGGCAGGCCAGGCCCAGCATCCAGCTGGCTCCCAGACGTTTTCCGAGTTCCTGGAGTTTCTCACCCACCCACAGAGCCGATGCATCAAGAAACCCAGGGACACAATGACGGGATGAGGGCTGTCTTCCAGACTCTGCAGACGCTGTTAGAGGAGTCGAACCGCGTCCAGGAGCAGGGAGTGGTGCCGCTCATGGCAGCAACCCAGGCCGACACCGCACGGGTGGCATCCGCAGTGGAGGCAATGGGTCAGGTTATGCAAGGCGTTGGGCTTAATGTGCACGCGTCATCCTCGGCCCTGGACAGGGTTGCCCTCTCACAGGCAGCAATACGCCAGAGCCAACACGACATTGCCTTGGCCGAGTCTCAGCAGGTCATGGCCCAGTCGCAGCACGCCATGGCGCTGTCACAGCAGTCGATGGCACAGTCCCAGCAGTCAGTCGCCGAGAGCATCAACCGCCTGACACATGTGCTGGATGGCGTCGTGCACTCACAGGTTGAGATCGCACAGTCCCTGGCGGGAATGTCTAACTCCCTGGACTCCGTCTCTGCAAACCTTCGGATCCTGGTGGATACCATTGCAGGCCTCCAAGACTGGCAGCGCCAGGTGTCGTTGGCACGACGGGGCACCTCCCCGCTCGAACCTCTGTCCCAAAGTGAGGCCCGGGGCCCACCGGGCTCCCCGAGGGAGGAGGAGGTTTCGGGGCCCGTCCCATTAACTCCATCACGGGACGTCCCGGAATTCTCGGCCTCCCCCCGTCCCATCCCTGGTGCATCGGGTGGGCAGCAGGCAGAGCAGGGTGGTACAAAGTCACCCGAGACGCCCGCAGAGCAGCCTAGCCCATCAAGGCCGGGTCGCCCCAGGAAACGCTTGCCGAAGGAGAAACGAGTCGAAGGGGGCGATTCGCAGCAGTCCTCCTCCACTCCTGCTGTATCATCTCGGGAATCACTTAGACATAGTGGTAGGGCCCGTAAGGCAACAAAGAGAGATACTGAGTAAGTTGGCACGGGTGAAGGGCACAGTTTAGTTGTAGGGCCTAGGGCACCTGTAAATGTTTGTTAACATTAAACGCACTGTTCCACCTTATTTGTAATACCGTGTGATTGTTCCACAGCCACAGGAATCGTGATGGTGACCGAGTGTCGCTGGGGTTGACGAGCGGTGAAACTTCGGTGATGGGTGTGCAGTCCCTGCCCCTCCCCCCACCCCCTCCCACAGCAAACCCACGCGGGCACGTGATGGAGTGTCCGTGACGAACTCAGCGGCCACCAAGGTGGATGGTTCAGCTATTGTCATGGGTCAGACTCTTTCTAACGATTCTGAGCTCACAGCTGTCATCATTCCACATGGCACTGATCACACCCGCTGACACAGCCATCAATGTTGTGCCATACCATTTGGACCCAGTGGGAAGGGTGATGTCAAAGTGGAGCACTGTACACTGAGAGGGGGTGGGGGGGGGGGGGGGGGGGGGGGCTGTGGTGGTGGCAGTTGTGTGTTGACCCTCTGCACGACTAGCAATGCAGGTGGTGGTTTGGTGTTCAGCGGGGACATCGCATGCGACGCGTGAACCATGCTGCCACCAAGGCGTCGCGTGCCCGCCGTCCTCGCCGGTTCCGTCGTGCCGCCTCCTGGATATCACCAGCACCTGGGTCGTGTCTGCATGCTGCGCCCGCCACTCCGCCAGCCTCCTCCTCCTCCTCCTCCTCCTCCTCCCTCTCCTCCTCCGCCTCCTCTGTGCTGGCACCACTGCCACTGGCTTCTCTCTCCGCCTCCTGCAGCAGGTCATCTCCCCTCTGCATTGCGATGTTGTGCAGCGCACAGCAGACCACAACAATGCGAGCGACCCTGTCGGGCTGGTACTGCAGAGGCCCTCCGGAGCGGTCCAGGCACCTGAATCTCATCTTCAGGAGGCCAAGGCAGCGCTCCACCACACCCCTGGTTGCTGCATGGGCCTCGTTGTATCGGGTTTCCGCATTGGTCTGAGGCCTCCGTATAGGCGTCATCAGCCAAGACCTCAGCGGATAACCCCTGTCGCTTAGCAACCAGCCCCTCAGCCGGGGGGACGTCCCTCAGACATCGCAGGGATGTACGACTGCGCCAGTATGTAGGAGTCATGCACACTCCCTGGGAACATTGCACAGCCGTTCATCAACGTCATGTGGGGGTCGCATACCACCTGGATATTCATGGAGTATGTCCCCCTCCTGTTTGTGAAGACCTCCCTGTCCCCTGCAGGCGGGCGCATGGGGACGTGAACACAATCGATTGCACCCTGCACCATCGGTATCCCGGCCACGCTGGCAAATCTACGAGCTCGTGAGTCTTGAGTTGCTCGGTCCTCGGGAAAGGTGATGTAGCGGTCCGCGATGGCATAGAGTGCGTCGGTCACATCCCGGATGCACCTGTGCACCGATGATTGGGAGATCCCGGAGAGGTCCCCGCTCGGAGACTGGAAGGAGCCGGTCGCATAGAAGTGAAGAGCGACCTTCACCTTGATGGCAACCGGGATCGCGTGTCCTCCCCCCGTTCCACGTGGGCCTTGTGCGCCACAAGGTGACAGATATGTATCACCGTCCCCCTACTCAGCCGGAGTCTCCTCCTGCAGGTGATGTCCGTCATTGTTAGGAAAGAGATCCGGACAACGTACACCCTCGGCCTTGGTTGTCGCCTCTGGCGCCGTGGCTGCATCCTCACTCACTCCTCCTTCCCCTCCTCCTCCCCCCCATGCTGCTCGACGACTGGCAACTCCTCGGCCCTTCCCTCTGCTGCTGCAGCTGGCCCTGCATCTACTGCGGGTTGTGGCTGTGGATGCTGCTGCATCTCCAAATGCAGTGCAGCGGCCCCAACCACTGCGCTGAACATAGCCGTTCTGTTCGCAGACATTGTGCTAACCTACAGAAGGGTGGTGGGGGGCAGAGAAACGGGACATGTTAGACGGAGGGTAGTCGACACCTCGGCAGCCGCCTGCCACGGGATACCTGTGTGTCCGGTGGCCTGGTCGCGCTGCTGACACGCGGGCAGCCTAACCCCTGGTCACTTTCTGCATCCAACGGGCAATTAACTACGTCCTCTTCACCAGTGCGTCAGTGGCCTGTGGCCGTAAGCCACAGGGCAACCAGCGGCCTTGTCCTTGTGACCGGCACGCCATGGCATGGTGGCAGACATTTTGTAACCGGGGTGGGACGAGTCACTCGCTCACTCTCTCCCTCCCCCCCCACTCCCACTCCCCCCCCACCGTCTCCCCCACTCCTCCCTCCATCTACCACACTCCCCCCTCCGTCTCCCCCACTGCCCTCTCCGTCTCCCCCACTCCCCCTCCATCTCCCCCTTCGTCTCCCCACTCCCCCCTCCGTCTCCCCACTGCCCCCCTCCGTCTCCCCCACTCCCCCCCTCTGTCTCCCCCACTGCCCTGTCCATCTCCCCCACTCCCCCCTCCGTCTCCCCCACTCCCCCCCACCGTCTCTCCCACTCCCCCCCCATCTCCCACACTCCCCCCTCCGTCTCCCGCACTCCCCCCCCGTCTCCCACACCCCCCTCAGTCTCCCCCACTCCCCCCTCAGTCTCCCCCCTCCGTCTCCCCCACTCCCCCTTCCGTCTCCCCCACTCTCCCCCCCTCCGTCTCCCCCACTCCCCCCTCCGTCTTCCCCACTCCCCCTCAGTCTCCCCCACTCCCCCCTCAGTCTCCCCCACTCCCCCCTCAGTCTCCTCCACTCTCCCCCCTCAGTCTCCCCCACTCCCCCTCCATCTCCCACACTCCCCCTCCGTCTTCCCCACTCCCCCTCAGTCTCCCCCACTCCCCCCTCAGTCTCCCCCACTCCCCCCTCAGTCTCCTCCACTCCCCCTCAGTCTCCCCCACTCCCCCCTCAGTCTCCCCCACTCCCCCCTCAGTCTCCCCCACTACCCCCTCCGTCTCCCCCACTCCCCCCTCAGTCTCCCCCACTCCCCCCTCAGTCTCCCCCACTCGCCCCTCCGTCTCCCCCACTTGCCCCTCAGTCTCCCCCACTCCCCCCTCAGTCTCCCCCATTCCCCCCTCAGTCTCCCCCACTCCGCCCTCAGTCTCCCCCACTCCTCCCTCCGTCTCCCCCACTTGCCCCTCAGTCTCCCCCACTCCCCCCTCCGTCTCCCCCACTCCCCCCTCAGTCTCCCCCACTCCCCCCTCAGTCTCCCCCACTCCCCCTTCCGTCTCCCCCACTCTCCCCCCTCCGTCTCCCCCACTCCCCCCTGTCTCCCCCACTCCCCCCTCAGTCTCCCACTACCCCTTCCGTCTCCCCCACTCTCCCCCCTCAGTCTCCCCCACTCCCCCTCCATCTCCCACACTCCCCCTCCGTCTTCCCCACTCCCCCTCAGTCTCCCCCACTCCCCCCTCAGTCTCCCCCACTCCCCCCTCAGTCTCCTCCACTCCCCCTCAGTCTCCCCCACTCCCCCCTCAGTCTCCCCCACTCCCCCCTCAGTCTCCCCCACTACCCCCTCCGTCTCCCCCACTCCCCCCTCAGTCTCCCCCACTCCCCCCTCAGTCTCCCCCACTCGCCCCTCCGTCTCCCCCACTTGCCCCTCAGTCTCCCCCACTCCCCCCTCAGTCTCCCCCATTCCCCCCTCAGTCTCCCCCACTCCGCCCTCAGTCTCCCCCACTCCTCCCTCCGTCTCCCCCACTTGCCCCTCAGTCTCCCCCACTCCCCCCTCAGTCTCCCCCATTCCCCCCTCAGTCTCCCCCACTCCGCCCTCAGTCTCCCCCACTCCTCCCTCCGTCTCCCCCACTTGCCCCTCTGTCTCCTCCACTCCCCCCTCAGTCTCCCCCATTCCCCCCTCAGACTCCCCCACTTCGCCCTCAGTCTCCCCCACTACCCCCTCCGTCTCCCCCCCCCCCCCCCCCGCTCTGGACCCCCCTCCCGTTCTCGGGGATGCCTTCCCCGTTGTGGCCAGACTCCAGCAGTGCGCTGAGCGGTGCGCTGAGCGGTGCGCTCAGCCAGCACGACTGGTTGACGAACTTCAAAAGCAGGTGTGTTGGCCGGCGTGAAAACATGGCGTGATGACGTCGGGACTTCGGCCCATGCGGGCCGGAGAATAGTGGGGGGCCAAAAAGACGGGATTCTGGTTGTGTCGGGGGTCTTTCGTGGCCTTTGCCGGGAATGTCGACGTGTAGTTTGTGCGGGGTTCGGAGAATAGCGGGAGGGCGTCGGACCGGCGTCGCCGTGAAAATCTGCGCGGCGAATGCGTGAGAGCGGAGAATCGCATCCGTGAGTTTCTCCAACGTGATTGGCTTTCGGAATCTTACCACGCCCCCCCTCCCCCCAAATCCCCAAGAGTGGAGTAGTGCAAATCACGCAGCGAGAGCCTGGGAGCCTCATTTCAATACATCAGCTTGTCAATAGTGAGCATTCTTTGCATACCTGGCCCCATCACGTAATACTGAAATGACGTCACACCGGCAGCATTTACGCCATGCCTGATCAGGCGTGCAGTAGTTGAGGGGAATCCTCCGGGAGCGCAGAGGTAAATATAGCCCCCGGAGGAGAAGGGGGGTAGAGGAACATGACAGGGCACTGCGCCCTGGCACAGGTTGGCACTGTCAGATGCTATGGCGCAGTGACAGGACAGGACCCTAGTGGGAGCCCCATGGACGGGGAAGCATATATAGAACATAGAGCATACAGCGCAGAAGGAGGCCATTCGGCCCATCGAGTCAGCACTGACCCATCTAAGCCCACACTTCCACCCTTCCACATAGCCCAATAACCCCACTTAACCTTTTTGGAATTCTAGGGCAATTTAGCACGGCCAATCCATCTAACCTGCATGTTTTTAGACTGTGGGAGGAAATCGGAGCACTCAGAGGAAACCCACGCAGACAACTGGAGAGCGTGCAGACTCCGCACAGACAGTGACCCAGCAGGGAATCGAACCTGGGACCCTGGCGCTGTGAAGCCACAGTGTAGCCACTGTGCTAACTTTGCCATGTTTGGTAAGATAGAAAATTGACTGGAGAACGACCAGCTGAACTCTGCACCTGATATGCACATTGCTCTCTCCTCCTGTGAACCTGATCTGAGCGAGATTGTGAAGACCAAGCAGGCTCACCTGTCTCATTAAAGGTAAGCGAACGTGGCGTGTGTCACGAAGATCAGCTGACGTGGGTCCTGAAGGTCAGCTGGTGGACAGGTCCCGGGGAAAACATGTTGGAAAAACACTGATCTAGAGGGATGGGGTTAAATTCAACTTGGAAAGAAAGACTTAAATTTGTACGACATCTTATAACCCCTTCAAAGCCCTTCACACAATGGATTTATTTGAAATGTAGTTATTATTATGGAGGCAAGATGACAATTAGAAATTATTAAGCAACATTATCATTTTTGAATGGGCAATTTAAGTGTGTCAAAAGGGTTATGCCACTCAAACACTGTTCAGTATAATTGTAACAAAACAGAACAAATCGGATTGCATTACACCCTGTGCGCAGTCACTCAAGGGTTTTACTAGATGATGCTAATTTTCCTTTGCAAACTACAATATTGTTAAGTTTTCTGTTCTTCTTATCCATGGACATTTTTTAAAAACTCAGCCGAAGTAATCCTTTGCCCTAGATTTGGAAAGCAAAATGCCTTTTAAGTTACAATTCTCTTCTCAGTAAATGTGTTGTCCCTCTGTGCCAGTATTTCAGCACTTGTAATCCCAAAGTTCATCTGAAAAGCTCCTGGTTAAGCATGTCACAGTTATTTCCTTTGTCTATCCAAACATTCCCTTGTGCCAACGTTGTGTGTTTTCTAATGTCCTCTAAGCTAGCACCATTCTTTTAACTCCCAGTGGCCAAAAGCAAAATGCATGAGTCTGCTTCATGGAAATGGCATTATTTTTAAACATTGCAGTGGTAAAATCAATAGCTCAATGAAGCTTGAATGAAATTTGTTCACAGTCATCTTTCGTCCCTTTCTAATTGGATTCTTTGGAGTTTGATGTTAAGAAGTCAGTGAAAAAAGTTTCCTACAGTGAGATGGAGAGTGAGCAGCAGCCGACATAGAAGACACTGACCTTAATTTGCTAACGTGGGGCTCCCAGGCTCCCAGTCCATCAGGAGTGATTAGTAAAGACAAGATGCAGCCTTTACCAGGCAGATATGGGGTTAAAGGTCATAGTCAGTCTGATAATGTGTAAAACAACAGAATTACTTTTTGGAAAAGAAAGGCATGAGTTTAAGATACAGTATCTGAAGATATCCTGACATTAAGAAGCATCAACAAACAGGATTCCATCAGGAATGATTATAGTGCTTGTCCAAAGTTCATTCAATTCACAGGAAAAGTCTTGGACTATGGGAATGTTGCATCAATGATGAGAGCTTTGTGCTGATGTAGGGAGCGAAAGTGATGGGACTGAGTTCAGGTTAAGGAGGGGCAAGAGATCTAAAATTGCTGTTTTCTGTGTCAAATGCCACAAAAGGTACATCCAGTTAAATTGGCTTTCCACACTGTAAAAAGGGTTTTTTAGTTCCAACAAAGCAATTAAACAATCAAAATCTCAGAGAGTTTAATTCACGTCGATTTGTGGGAAAACAAAAATGAAAGTTAGATGTTGACGTCAATTGAAATAAAAATTGGGAAAGATGTAATGTAAAATGTAGCTGCAATTCCTTATCATCCATTTTGCACAATTGTGCAAAATCGACTCTTCAGTGTGAACCTGATACATTTGCTAAGTTTATTTTTAATGCTTTCCTGTTTCTTTTCCCTTCTGCTTCTGATTTCATCATGTTTACCTTCCGAGGAGTTTTCTCTTTTCTCTTTCCAATTGCACATAATGTTGACAACCATATTGTCTCATTCTCGGGATTGTGTGGTTGCAGCCAATGCAGTATTAGTTACCCTCCCTCAGTAATCATCTCTTTTTCTGTCTCACTCATGAGACAGATTCTGAACTCTGAACTTAGTTGCTTACACTTAGAAATGGTTCTAACATGAAGATCTTCTTTAATAAGAGCAACAATGTGCCTTCTCTGAGGGCAGTGTGACAGAAGAATTAAAACGAAAACTGTAATGCCCTGTATGCTTTTTTTCACAGAGCTTTTATAAAGGTTTCTGTTTTGACAGGAGGGCTTTAGGGGGTGAAACTGATAGTATAAGTACATCACATGCACTTTGATCAGCATAGTCCTGTAAATCTCCCAAAGTCATTCTTATATTACTTACAGTAGAAATTAAGCCTATAACCCCAAGACTATGTTTTATAGATCTATTTTTGTAGATGATTTTACTTATGAAACAGCAAAGCATTATAATTAATTTTTATTCCCATGTTTAGAGTTGAAGTCTTCAGCCCTCTCATATAAACAGTCTGATTTGTTCCAATTAGATAAATCGTCATGACTTTATAAAGGCATCATCTTAAAAGTGAGCTGTTATGATGGTAAGCTGTACACGGAAAGTGAGCAAGTGAGAGCAGAAAATCTTCATGTGTTTACATTTAGAGATTACCCTTTATCTATATACCTTCAACCTCTGTAACAGAGTTCAGGCTGGCTCTCCACACTAATGAAGAGATAGATACTCCCACACAGGTTCTTTATGCATAGCCCTTAGCATGGAGAGCAGTTTCAAAAGCTACAGTTCCATATTTTACATACGTTGTGACAAAGCAATTGTTTGGTCTGTAGATTGTTTCATGATTTTTTTGGAGGAGATTGGACATGGAAATGTATACGATACAACTCAAATGAGCATCGTGGTTCATACCAAAACTACTGTCCATCATTTCGTATTTAACGCTGTGTTTTAGTCTTACACTAAGTTTTAGTTCTGCCGGCCATAGCATTTTTCTATTCTTAATTGTTCTTCAGCTGACGTAGGACTCTGTAGTCTGTTAAGACCTACCTTTCGAGGTAATCAGTATGGAGAGTTTGTAGAAGATTATTTGACTCCAGCCGTTATGTCACACAACAGTTACATAAAGTATTGAGAGCTCGAAGGATTAAACAAACATGATTCATGACAGCGGCTGGATTCTCCGGTTCTCCCAGCCGCGTGTTTCTTTGCAGCGTGCTGTTCGTTGATGGCGGGATTCACTGTTCCCACCGCTTGTCAATTGGATTTTCCATTGTAGCCACCCAATTCCGCCTGGAAACCTGTGGGCTGATGCTCAATTCTGGTGGGAACAGAGTATCCCGACGGCGAAGAATTCTGACCAGCAACACTGACCAAAGTAAAATACTCTTCAGCTGAATGAACACCTAAACAGTAAATGCTCGGTACTGTGTCGGAAGGAAATGTGTTCCGACCATACTTTTGATCATGTATTTACTGAGTTCAGTAAATGAAGTGCAGAGTTCCACCACATTTGTAGCAATTATATTCTTTGGGAGGCAAAAGATGAGATTGAGATTGATGAGTTGCAGAGCCTTTGGCTTTGATCTTTGGGTCCTCACTGTCCACGGGGATAGTGCCAGAGGACTGGAGAGTGGCGAATGTTGTTCCTCTGTTCAAGAAGGGGAATAGGAATGACCCTGGTAATTATAGGCCGGTTAGTCTTACTTCGGTGGTCGGTGAAGGATAGGTTTTATGACCATTTGGAAAGATGCAGCTTAATTCGGGATAGTCAACATGGATTTGTGAAGTGTAAATCTTGCCTCCCAAATTTGATTGAATTCTTTTAGGAAATAACTAAGTGTGTAGATGAAAGTAGAGCAGTTGATGTTGTATACATGGGTTTTAGTAAGGCATTCGATATGATTCCCCATGTTTGGCTCATGAAGAAAGTAAGGAGGTGTGGGATAGAGGGAAATTTGGCCAATTGGATAAGTAACTGGCTATCAGGGCAGCATGGTGGCACAGTGGTTAGCATTGCTGCCTACGGCGCTGAGGACCCGGGTTCGAATCCAGGCCCTGGGTCACTGTCCGTGTGGAGTTTGCACATTCTCCCCGTGTCTGCGTGGGTTTCGCCCCCACAACCCAAAAGATGTGCAGGATAGGTAGATTGGCCATGCTAAATTGCCCCTTAATTGGAAAAAATAATTGGGTACTCTAAATTTATTTAAAAAAAAAAAAAAAAAAAAAGTAACTGGCTATCACATAGAAGACAGGGTGGTGGTGGATGGAAAATTTTCAGACTGGAGACCAGTTATCAGCGGTGTACCACAGGGATCAGTGCTGGGTCCTCTGCTATTTGTGATTTTATCAATGACTTGGAAGAGGGGGCTGAAGGGTGGGTCAGTACATTTGCTGATGACACCAAGATTGGTGGAGTAGTGGATGAGGTGGACGGCTGTTGTAGGCTGCAAAGAGACATTGACAGGATGCAGAGCTGGGCCAAAAAATGGCAGATGGAGTTTAACACTGATAAGTGCGAGGTGATTAATTTTGGTAGGAAAAATCTGAATGCAGATTACAGGGTCAACGGCAGGGTTCTGAGGAATGTGGAGGAACAGAGAGATCTTGGGGTTCATGTCCACAGATCTCTGAAAGTTGCCACTCAAGTGGATAGAGCCGTGAAGAAGGCCTATAGTGTGTTAGCGTTTATTAACAGAGGCCTTGACTTTAAGAGCCGTGGGGTTATGCTGCAACTGTACATGACCCTGGTGAGACCACACTTGGAATATTGTGTGCAGTTCTGGTCACCTCACGATAGGAAGGATGTGGAAGCATTGGAAATGGTGCAAAGGAGATTGACCAGGATTCTGCCTGGTTTGGAGGGTAGGTCTTATGAGGAAAGATTGAGGGAGCTAGGGCATTTCTCTTTGGAGCGGAGGAGGATGAGAGGCGACTTAATAGAGGTTTATAAGATGATGAGGGGGATAGATAGAGTGGACGTTCAGAGACTATTTCCTCGGGTGGGTGTAGCTGTTACAAGGGGGCATAACTATAAGGTTCAGGGTGGGAGATATAGGAGAGATGTCCGAGGTAGGTTCTTTACTCAGAGAGTGGTTAGGCTGTGGAATCGACTGCCTGCTGTGATATTGGAATCGTACACTTTAGGAACTTTCAAGCGGTATTGGACAGACATATGGAGCACACCACAATGACAGGGAGTGGGATAGCTTGATCTTGGTTTCGGACAAAGCTCAGCACAACATCGAGGGCAGAAGGGCCTGTTCTGTCATTAGTCATAGAATTTACAGTGCAGAAGGAGGCCATTCGGCCCATTGGGTCTGCACTGTCTCTTGGAAAGAGCACCCTACCCAAGCCTACACCTCCACCCTATCCCCATAACCCAGTAACCCCACCCAACACTAAGGGCAATTTTGGACACTAAGGGCAATTTATGATGGCCAATCCACCTAACCTGCACATCTTTGGACTGTGGGAGGAAACCGGAGCACCCGGAGGAAACCCACGCACACACGGGGAGAACGTGCAGTCTCCGCACAGACAGTGACCCAAGCCGGGAATTGAACCTGGGACCCTGGAGCTGTGAAGCAATTGTGCTCACCACTATTCTACCGTGCTGCACTGTTCTCTGTTCTATGTTCTATATGTGTAGCTGCTGCAAACCATGTTAATGTTAATCATCATCTGAGCGATTGCATTGCCAGTGTATTTGTAAATTCTCTGTGTTGGTTCATTTTCTAGTATTCTGTGTCAGTGAGTTTCTCGATGCCACGTACCACTGGGTCGGCAGAACCTTTACTGGGATTCTCTGTCCTGCTGCACCTGCTTTCTGGTGCAGCCCTCCCTGCCGGCAGCGGAATTTTCCATCCTGGCAGCCGGCCATTGGGATTTCCCATTATGGGCACCCTCACGCCGTCGGGAAACCCATGGGCCTGAGTGTGCTACTGGCCAAACGGAGGATCCCACTGGCGGAGAATCCAGCCCCTTTTCTCAGTGAGCCTGAAGCCATTGTAAATTAGTGAGTTTGTTGATACTCTGTCAGTGTACGTGAATGTCGCTTCTATTGTGTGTTTGACCTACAGCTTTTTTAGTCTGTTTTTTTAAATTGTCCCCAACTGCACTGCACCTACAGATTGCTTTCTTGTGGGGCCTAATTGTGTCATTCATTGCAAATATTTGATAGCAGTAACTATTTTGTGAGTGTGTGTGTAAAAGGAATTATTCATTATCACAATATATTTGTCAGTTTATATAAAGGATGTGGTATATGACAACAACAAAAATTCTACTTATTGTAATATTCTCTGTGTTAGTTTTAATGTAGAAGCCAGTTTGATGCCTTTATTGCCATATGATTTTCTTGCAATGCAAGTTAATATTGTCAATGACAGCTTGTGACCTTATTGCTGGCTATGTTTGCGACATAGTTTGTTGTTTCTGTTTTTACTCAAACAGGCAATTTTTAAGTTCACAGATCCAATGACTTCCAGACTCGCGCAAAACAAATTGTTTCATATTTTGGGAGCATTCACTGATATTCTGATTTGTAAAATGGAATGTCGTAAAATAATTGCGCTGTGTATGACATATTTCACTAGGCACTGAATATGCTAAGAAACAATGAAATGATGCAAAAAAATCAATACGTCTTCGCAAGAGCAGCAAATCAATGCTATACAACAGTGATTGATTCGTAATCATCATCAGAGAAATTTCATCGAGAGTAACTTCAAGGTATTCATTGTTCCATAGTTCAACTCATGCTATAAACCATGAAACGTTATCAATTGCTAGTCATCTTCTGAGACCTTACATGAGAATAGACCTCCCAAGCCACTCCAGAGTTGCAGTGTTGCTTAAACAGTGTTATTTAATAGTGTTATAACATTTTCAGCACTTGCGATTTTCTGTCACCGTGAATCAGTGTTGAATCTGAGGCATTGTTAATGCTTTGAATTAATGCCTGGAGTGTAATGGTATAACACCCACTTCCATTACTTTTAATGGATAACATTTACATTGGGACCTCAGAACAGGAGTAGGCCATTCAGCCCCTCAAGCCTGTCCCACCATTCAATGAAACAATGACTGATCTGTGGCCTATCTCCACACACCTGCCTTTGGCCCATATCCCTTAATATCTTTGCTTAAATGTCTCAATCTCGGATTTAAAATTAACAACTGGTCTAGCGTCATCTGCTATTTGGGGCAGCACGGTAGCATGGTGGTTTGCATAAATGCTTCACAGCTCCAGGGTCCCAGGTTCGGTTCCCGCTGGGTCACTGTCTGTGCGGAGTCAGCACGTCCTCCCCGTGTGCGCGTGGGTTTCCTCCGGGCGCTCCGGTTTCCTCCCACAGTCCAAAGATGTGCGGGTTAGGTGGATTGGCCATGCTAAATTGCCTGTGTCCTAAAAAGTAAGGTTAGGGTGGGGGGGGGGGGGTTGTTGGGTTACGGGTATAGGGTGGATACGTGGGTTTGAGTAGGGTGATCATTGCTCGGCACAACATCGAGGGCCGAAGGGCCTGTTCTGTGCTGTACTGTTCTATGTTCTATGTTCTATTGTGGGAGAGTTCCAGACCTCTACCACCCTTTGAGTGAAGAAGTTCTTCCGAACATCTCTCCTGAACGGTCTAACTCTAATTTTTAGACGATGCCCCTTGATTTTAGAATCTCCAACCAGTGGAAATATTGTATCTTTATCTACCCTGTTTTTCCCTATTAGTATCTTGAATATTTTGATCAGATCACCCCTTAACCTTCTAAATTCTAGCGGAAAATCTCACTTTGTACTTTAACCCCTGTATGCTAGTAGTCCAGGTGTCATTTATATAAACCAACTTTGCACTCCCTCCAAGGCCAAAATGCCCTTCCTAAGCTGTGGTGCCCAGAACTTCTCATAGTAATGAAAGTGAGGTCTTACCAGGATTTTGTATAGCTGCAGCGTAACTTAAAATTATAGAAAGGTTGCAGCACAGAAGGAGGCCATTCAGCCTATCTTGTCTGTGCCAGCCCAAGAGCACCCAGGTGCCTTTTCTAATCCCACATTCCTGCAGCCTGTTCCATAGCCCTGTAGCTTAGAGCACTTAAGGTGCATGTCCAGGTACCTTTTAAGCTACATTCACAACCAACTTGGGCAGCAAATTCCAGACACCCTCTGTGTAAAAAGTTTCTTCTTCATGTCCCCTCTACACCTTCTGCCTCTTATCTTGAATCTATGTCCCCTGCTTCTAGAATTCTCCACCAAGGGAAACAATTTTACCCTATCCAGTCCATCTTTTCACCTCATAATTTTGTACACCTGAACTAAGTCACCCTTCATTCTTCTTTGCTCCAAGGAAAATAACCCCAACCTATCTAATCACTCCTCGTAGAAACACTTTTCTAGTTCTGGCAACATTCTTGTAAACCTCCTCTGCACTCTCTCCAGAGCAATTATGTCCTTCCTGTAATGCGGTGACCAGAACTGTACACAATACTCCAGTTGTGGCCTCACCAGTGTTTTATACAATTCCAACATCATATGCTTACTTTTATATTCTATAACTTGCCAATGAAGGAGAGCATTCCATATGTTTTCTCAACAACCTTGTCCACTTGAACTGCTGTCTTTAGGGACCTGTGTACTTGCACGCCAAGATCTCTCACTTCTTCTACCCCTCTTAGTATATTCCCATTTATTGTGCACTCCCTACAGCTGTTTGACAGCCCTAACTGCATGACTTCACATTTCTCTGTGTTAAATTCCGTCTGTCACTTTATCGTCCACTCCACCAATCGATCTATATCATTCTGGAGATTGTAACTATCCTCTACACTGTCTATCATTCAGCCAATCTTTGTGTAGTCTGCACTTCTGCGTCTTTATGCCTCAATACTCTAGATATAAATGCTAGCAATCTATTAGCCTGTTTGATTATTTTCTGCACCTGTTTGTGGCATTTTAAAGATCTATGCACCTGAACTCCTAAGACCCATTGGACATGCAATGTATTTAACCTCTTCTCATTTAGAAAGAACACCACTCTATCCTTTTTTTGGTCCACAATGGATAACCTCACACTTACGTACATTGAATTCCATCTGCCACAATTTTACCCATTCACCTAGAGTGCCAATATCTCCTTGCAATTTAATGTTGTCATCTAGATTGTCTACAATGCCACCTCCCATACAGTGGCTGGAGTCAGGTAGGTTTGCCTGCTGGTTTAACCTGGCATCTGAAATACAGCTAAAAAGCAAACCTTCCCTCTGGTAACTGTGAGCAAGACCATAAGAGATTCATTACCGTATATCATAGAATCATAGAATATATTAATGTGAAGTTGAAAAGTTTTATTCACTATGGATTGTTTTTTTGACTAATAGTTATCAAAGGTCACCTCAGTCCGTATCGCTAATGCATGATCATGCCCTTTCTGAAGGAGTGATGAATGGGAAGGGATCACTAGAAATTCATCAAATGATAGCCAACTTGTTGATTATGGGGGAATAATGCAGTCAGTGTAAAATTACATGATGAAACTGTAAAGCAGCACAGATAAACATATGGAACAGATCTGTCCACATTTTACAACACTGAAGATTAATACTATCAAGGACAGAGGGCAGTAAAACTACAAAAAGAAGCAAATTTGCAGTTAAATTCTTATAAAATAAAAACTGAGGAGAACACTTTATTATTGTTTTATGTAGAAATAGAATAGAATGTTTTATAGCTTCTACAGAATTTCACTTTTGCAAAAGATGTCAATCATGCACTGGGACTGAAAGGTGAAATGGCCATATATGTTGATAGAAAAAAGACAATAGCTGTCTCCAGAATTTGGTGTATTATAAAGTGGTGAATATAACAACCAGTGACATAAAATAAATAACAAGTGGTTTATCCACATTGTTTCAGTGTCTTTGTCTAAATCCATTATATTTTTATTAGTTTATTGCCTAGGATACTCCAGTGACATGGGGATTTTTGGTTTTAATGAAGTCAAGCTACAGGTTCTTTCAAAATCCAGACAGCTTTCTTCAAAATGTGCGGAGAGGCACTAACAGGGCATTATTTCATCATATGAGGAATTATACAAAAACATTTATTTCATCGCGTTTTCTAGAATTGCATGGAATTAGATCATGGGCAGAGGCATGTGCGATAAACCCACATCGGTCCTCTTCACAACTCAAAATAAGATGAACTCAAAGAATTAGAGAAAATAATTATTGTCTTGTGTGGCTTCCTGAATAAAAGTCCAATGAGATATTCCTTCATGGAGGTCAGAGGGTTGAAAACCAATACTGCTAAATTAATATTTCCAATTGTGTTGGCTTCACCCAATGAGGTAGGCTTGCAGAGATGAATCAGTCTTGTAGGTGATGGTATAGAAGTCCCAGTAAAGATAGTGTAGATGGGAATTAGCTTTTCAAACCTCCTTTTCTGTGAGGCTGCTTGCAGGATGGTGAACAGAAAATTGAGCTTGCAGTTCCACAAGGAAACATTACTGGTGTCACACAGTAGAAGTTCATGTCACCTGACTCCCACCTCTCCACATTATCTTTGGCAATGGATGTGTACCTCTCGTCTGGGATTATTAAATACTCCAACCATTAAGAATTGAAAGTAAGGTTGTAGGGCCCTTTGTCCTAGAAGGTGAGTCGGTTGACCAGCTTGTGTTATGAAATGCAGATGGACTTTGTATAGCTATCTTTGAATTTGGTCTGTGCAGCCCACAGGAGGTCATTAGTGACTCTTCAGAGATAACAAGGTGCAAGTTTCTAAACTGTCAGCTAGCTTCTTTTGGTCGAGGATCACAGACAGACACAGATTTAGCAATTTGTAAAGGTCTTTGTCCAGTTCTAAATTTTTCTTAAATAGCTATGAGGATATTGATATGTATTTTATAAAACATATACAGTGCGAGGTCATAATCGCCTCAAGCATTCAGCAGACAGTCACAAAAGGAATACACCAGGATGAGTGGTTCACAATATGGCACAATTTCATTTAGAAATTTGATTTGGAATGATTATTTTATGATGATAATTATTTTCACATTATGATTTTAGGGACATACCGTTCAGTGGCAGAGAAGATAAGGAATGAGATTCTTAATTTGGGGGACTATGTTCTCCCCTGGAGCTGAATTGCATGTGATTTACTCTCCTGCTGGGAGCGCAAATCATGGAATAGTTCAGTGTACCCTTGCCATTTAAATTTATGCTTGATGAGGAATATGATGGACTCCCAAGGAGGGAATCCCACTACCGAGCTGCCATTTTGAGCAGGCATCCAAATATCCAAGTCCCGCGGCTGACCCCCCCCCCCCCCCCCCCCCCCCCCCCCCCCCCCCCTTCCTGGAATGCAAACCCGTCGCCTGCATCACAAATCAGCTTCCCCACCTCCATCCCTCAAATATGGGGGTGATCCACCTTGACCCCTTAAGGACCTCCTAAAGAACGAGACCCACTCAGAGATGCCTGAACTAAAGGAACCCCACGCAGGGATGCCCTAAATTCAGGGACCCTCACACGGACATCCTAACTAGAGAGACCCCCCCATAGAGACCCCCAAACTAGAGGGATCCCCCTCCAAGACCCTCTAACTAGAGGGAATCCCCAGAGACCACTTAAGTAGAGACACCCCGGCAGGGATCCCTAACTAAAGGAACCCCCTACAGGGATCCCCTAACTAGAGGGACCCCTCCCCCACAAAAAGAGACCCCTGTCTGAACGCTAGAGAGCAGTCCAGACAGGGGCTGTGAAAATAATTACAGTAATAGTAATAATCTCTATTGTCACAAAGCCCTTAGTCGCCACATTCCGACGCCTGTTCGGGTACACAGAGTGAGAATTTAGAATGTCCACATTACCTAACAGCATGTATTTCGGGACTTGTGGGAGGGAACTGGAGCGCCTGGAGGAAACCCACACAGACACAGGAAGAACGTGCAGACTCCGCACAGACAGTGACCGAAGCCGGGAATCGAACCTGGGACCCTGGTGCTGTGAAGCAACAGTGCTAACCACTGTGCTACCATGCCGCCCTACAACAGTTCCAACACTTACCTGGTAGCAACATGTGTCAATTCCTGGAAAGAGAATAGCTGTGACCTGTGGTTAAACCACATCAGATCCATCAGCTGCAAGACATTCTTTCATTTCTGGTAGTGAGCTGTGATTGACAGCTTCCACAAACCAGCTGTGAGACTTGCTTCATTTATCTTCTTCATGGATGAGTAAGTCTAAGTGCTGAAATCACAACTTTTACAAACATCAACCACATCAAAGAGAGTTAAGTGCTGTCAATTTCTGGCTCAGCACTTCAAAATCACTCAAGCATGAAGTGCCGTGCTCAGAATGCACTTAATGGAAGATCTAATACAACAAGTTTCCCAGGCTGCACTAGCCCAACAGAAAGCCACTCAGACTCAAATGGAAATTAACTGTTCATTGGTGGGAGAGCAAATGAAGAGGCAACCGCAACTACTGACTGATCTCCAAAGGATAAGTGTTGAACTTGCCAAGTGGACAACTCAACCTCTCCTGGCAGTTCCGGGGGTGCCAGTCTGCAGAATATGATTGAGGCGAATGATGTTGAGGCTTTCCTGAGGATATTTGAGCAGGCAGCGAACAGGAATGCCTGGCCAAAAAAATAGTGGACTGGAATCATAGCCCCATATTTGGCCAGCGAAGGCTAGTAGACTTATTATGTCCTGGAGGAGAAAATGACTGAGGATTACAAGGCACTGAAAAAAAAGACTATAACATGACTAGGAGTAACAACTGCTCCTCAAGCTCAATGCTTCCATGTATGGATATACCAGGAAAACAAAGCACCCTGGTCCCTGATGTTTGATCACGTACACTTGGCACAGGAATGGCTTCAATCAGAGGAGCTCAGCCTGGAAAATGGTATTCAGAGTTGTCTTTCCGCTGGACATGAGGAGTTCAGTGAGCCAAGATTGTGCTGGAGAATTCCGCAGTCGGCGGGGTCGGGATTCACGCTGCTCCCCGGCGATTCTCTGCCCCGGCAGGGGGGTCGGAGAATCCCGCCCAAGATATGTGTCTCAGCAAGCCTTCCAGGAAAAGCTCACATCCCAGAACATAAGATTGTCACCTGTGATCATCATAAGAAGTTGTCAGTTTTTCAACAGTTTGCCGTTTTTGCAGTAATGTTAATGTAACTTAAGTTAAAATGTATACAGACAGCCAGCTGGATTCCCCATGACCTTACGCCGAAATTACAAAACGCGATCGGCCAAAGAATCGGCTCCAACGCAGAAATCGGGATTGACGCCGATTTCGCACCGAATCGGAATTCTCCGGACCCCCAAACTCGACAAAATCACAGCACCCGCCACGCGGCCCGGAAATACAGTATGCATCTCATGATCTGCCCTGACGACTGAGTCTCCGGGGCCTCAGTGATTCTGCTCCCAGATGGGCCGATTATTCAACGGCGTGTTTCTAACCATCTTTTAAAAATCATGAAGCTGGTGTCCTGGCTGAGGCAGCTGCAAGAGGAGGTAGGAGTTGGTGTGGGGGGACAGCGGGTTCCCATATCAGACACCGGGCTGTGCTTCGTGCAAGAGGGGGTCCTTCCAGAGCCGGGGAGGGGAGGGGAGGAGGGCACAGGCCGAGCAGCCGGGGAGCCCCCAAGACGACAGGGAAGGTGCTCACGCACTGAACGCCATTATGGCGGCCATCTTGTTGGCCACCCACCTGGCCCCTGGGTCGATGCCAAGGAAACGGCCGTATGGGTGGGTGGGTCCCACTCCCCAGCCACCACCCCCCTCTCCGGCCACACCCCCTCCCAGGGCCACACCGATGGCAGCCCCAGTGAGGGCAGTGGCATCAAACGGTGGCCTTGGTAGCATGGACAGCCCCCAGGACTGGGGGCACCGATGGGGCCGGGGTGTTGTGGTGGGGGTAATGCGTGGCTGAGGCGCACGGTGACAACCGGGGCCATGTAGCCCATGGTATCTGGTTGTGTATGGGTATATGCACCATGATAACATGTTTTCCATTACCCCCTGCAGATAATCAGCAGAGGAACGGGCTGTAGAGGGGCAGGTGGCAGTCACTCAGGCGGGAGGGCTGTCTGCCTAACAGGCCGAGGAGGAGGAAGAGGTGGTGCCAAGAAGGTGCCGGATGAGGGCAAGTGTATACCGCGACTGCATGTCCTTTGAGAAACTCCTGGACCCGGCGTACAGCAGGAGACTGCGGATGAGCTGGGAGACCGTCCGACACACCTGCCACATGATGGCACACCTGGCACCGCATGGGAATGGGGGAGGACACCCATTCCCGGTGGTTGTCAAGGTGATGATAGTGTTGAACGTCTACGCGATGTACTCTCTCCAGTTGCCGAGTGGGGACCTGTCCGCATCTCGCATGCATCGATGCACAGGTGCGTCGGCGCCATTCCGGCTGCCCTGTATGCCCTTGCAGATTGGTACATCCAATACCCTGTGGCCCGCACCTACCAGGATGCCCGGGCAATGGGGTTTGCCTCCGTCCCCGGGATGCCCTGGGTCCACAGGGTAATCGATGAGGTGCATGTCATCCTGCGACCACTGGAGGATAACAGGCCGTTGTTCACCAACAGGAAGGGGTACCACTCCATGAACTTTCAGGTGGTCTGTGACCACCAGATCAGGATCCTACACGTCTGCACCCAATTCCCGGGCAGTGTGCATGACTCGTTCGTGTTGGCACAATCTGTGATCCCCGACATGTTTAAGGGACAGCGCACGCCCCCCCCCCCCCCCCCCCCCCCCCCCCCCGCCCCCGGCTGCGAGGCTGGTTGCTGGGCGACAGGGGTTACCCGTTGCGGTTGTGGCTGATGAGGCCGATAAGGAGGCCACAGACCCAATACAATGATGCCCATTGTGCGACCAAGGGTGTGGTCGAGAGGTGCTTCGGGCTGCTGAAGATGCGTTTCCGATGCCTGGACTGACCGCTCTGGAGGGGCCCTCCAGTATGCGGGCTGGAGGGTTGGCCGCATCGTTGTGGTCACTTGCGTCCTCCACAACATTGCGCACCATAGCGGCAATGTGCTGGAGCGGAATGAGGAGCAGGGACATGCCTCATCGGACGAGGAGGTTGATGGGGAGAGGAACAATGTGTGGGACATGGGGGCTGGCCAGGCACAGGCGGCCGCACAACGCCATCGCCTGGGCCAGCGAGCATGGGACATTTTAGTCGACACATATTTCACCAACTAGGGGGGAGGGTGTGGGTTGCTGGTCAGGGGCACGGATACACAATACCACAGCCCTTCACCACCGAACACCCTCACCTTCCACACCACCGAGCACCATCACCCCCCCACACCACCAAACCACCCTCACCCCCCACACCACCAAAACACCCGCACCCCCCACACCATCATCACCCTCCACACCACCAAACCACCCACACCTCCCACACCACCAAACCAACCTCACCCCCCACACCACCAAACCACCCGCACCCCCCACACCACCAAACCACCCACACCTCCCACACCACCAAACCAACCTCACCCCCCACACCACCAAACCACCCGCACCCCCCACACCACCAAACCACCCGCACCCCCCACACCACCAAACCACCCTCAACCCCCACACCACCAAACCACCCGCACCCCCCACACCACCAAAACACCCGCACCCCCCACACCACCCTCACCCCCCACACCACCAAACCACCCTCACCCCCACACCACCAAACCACTCTCACCCCCCACACCACCAAACCACCCGCACCCCCCACACCACCAAACCACCCTCACCCCCCACACCACCCTCACCCCCCACACCACCAAACAACCCTCACCCCCCACACCACCAAACCACCGCACCCCCCACACCACCCTCACACCCCACACCACCAAACCACCCTCACCCCCCACACCACCAAACCACCCTCACCCCCCACACCACCAAACCACCCGCACCCCCCACACCACCAAACCACCCGCATCCCCCACACCACCCTCACACCACCCTCACCCCCCACACCACCCTCACCACCAAACCACCCGCATGCACACCCCCTCCATTATATATACCTGCGGCACTACGAGCCGGGTCCCTGGGTTGGCAGTGACAGCGGATATGGCCCATGGGATGGAGGATGATGACAGCCCACTCTGCGATAAGCTCCATGCTCCACATCGTTAGACAATGTCTCACTCATGCCCACAGTAGCACCTTCCACCTGGGTGATCACTGCATATGAGCTGGCCAGTCCATCACACGGTCCTGTGGAATCGCTGGTGATGGGGATGGTCGGGGGTGGAGGAGTACTGTACGGTCCACCCACTGGGCCACACTCATACACCACCCCTCACTCCCAGTGCCCATCATGGACCACCCCACCCCCACACACATCAGACAGAGCACAGAGGCAGGTATCAACAGTATGAACAGATGTTTATTCGGAACAATAATATACAGCCTGTGCCCTAGCCCCAAAATTAAACTGTGCCCTGCACCCATGCCAATTTAACTTGTGCCTAAATTTCTGGCCTTACGGGCCCAAACACTACGCCAAGGCGGTTCCTTTGATGGTACAGCAGGAGTGGAGGCGGACTGCTGTGACTCTCGCCCTGCAACGAGGCGCGCGTCCCCTGGGGCAGCCCGGCCTAGATGAGCACGGCTGCTGCTCGGACGTCCCGGGTGGTGAAGTACCGCCGTGTTCTGCCTACTGCCCACCAGATGCACCAGAGACAGGAGGGCGTGAGTCCGAGGTGCTGCAGTGTTCCAGGACCTCCCCTGCAGGAGTCACCGGCATGGGTCCCAGCACCTCCTCCTCCCTCGGGGTGCCGATGGCCCCCGGGCTTCTCCATGGAACGGGTGTGCGAAGGGAGCCAACCCCTGAGGCCCCGCAACACCTGCCGCTACTAGTCCTAGATGCCCGCTCTGGTACCGCCAAGGGTCTGAAAGTTAGCGGCCCTGGAGCACAGGGAGGGGGCCATCTCCCTTTGTGTCTGTGCGAGCACCTGGGCAATGCTGCCGATGCTCTCAGCAATGGCCTGCTCTCACTGGGCCATCACTTGGGGAATGCCACAGTGCTCTCAGCAATGGCCTGCACTCACTGGACAATCACCTGGACAATGACACCGATGCTCTCAGCAATGGCCTGCTCTCACCTGGCAATCGCCTGGGCAACGCCACCGATGTTCTCAGCAATGGCCTGCTCTCACTGGGACATCGCTTGGGCAATGCCACCGATGCTCTCAGCAATGGCCTGCTCTCACTGGGCCATCACTTGGGGAATGCCACAGTGCTCTCAGCAATGGCCTGCTCTCACTGGGCCATCACTTGGGGAATGCCACAGTGCTCTCAGCAATGGCCTGCTCTCACTGGGCAATCACCTGGACAAAGCCACCGATGCTCTCAGCAATGGCCTGCTCTCACTGGGCAATCACCTGGACAATGCCACCGATGCTCTCAGCAATGGCCTGCTCTCACTGGGCCATCGCTTGGGCAATGCCACCGATGCTCTCAGCAATGGCCTGCTCTCACTGGGCAATCACCTGGGCAATGCCACCGATGATCTCAGCACTGGACTGCTGTGAAACAGCCACACTGAGGAGCATCGCTGCAGTCTGCAGGTGGCTCTGGCACATGGTTGACTGTGAATGAACAGCCCTGTCCTGGGCCATGGCCCCCGCCTGCACAGAATGCCTCAGGCCTTGCCACACTCTGACCCATGTCTGACACCGTCGCCCCATTGCCTCTACTGTGGACGCCACCCATGCGGTTTCGGCCTGGGTGCCACGCATGACCAGCACCACTCCCTGCTCCTGCAGGCAGATGGACTCCACCTGCATCTGCAGGTGCTGGAAGCTGGTCATCATCCCCTTGTCTGGTGCCTGGGTCGCTGACTGCCAGGAGCTTGGGACCCGTCTGGGCAGCAGCTGGTTGCTGGAGCCGGCCTGCTCTCCAGCCATCTGAGCCCTGGGCTGCTCCTACCTCCACCTGCTGTACCAGAGCGGCTGTGTGGTGCACACCAGTGAGTGTCCCAGAAGCCTCCACTAATATACCCAACCAAGGTGATAGATTATGTGATGGTTGGAGATAGCAGTGATGGAAAGTGAGTTTCCTCCTCCGACCCGAACCCCAGGATCTCCTGGGTAGCCGTGTCCTGGGTTGTGGTCTCCTGGGTTGTGGTCTCCTGGGTTGAGGTCTCCTGTGTTGTGGTCTCCTGAGTTGTGGTCTCCTGAGTTGTGGTGTCCTGTGTTGTGGTCTCCTGGGTTGGGGTCTCCTGGGTTGGGGTCTCCTGGGATGTGGTGTCCTGTGTTGTGGTCTCCTGGGTTGTGGTCTCCTGGGTTGTGGTCTCCTGGGTTGTGGTCTCCTGGGTTGGGATCTCCTGGGTTGTGGTGTGCTGGGTTGGGATCTCCTGGGTTGGGATCTCCTGGGTTGGGGTGTCCTGGGTTGGGGTCTCCTGGGTTGGGATCTCCTGGGTTGTGGTGTCCTAGGTTGTGGTCTCCTGGGTTGAGGTCTCCTGAGTTGGGGTCTCCTGGGTTGTGGTCTCCTGGGTTGTGGTCTCCTGGGTTGGGGTTTCCTGGGTTGTGGTCTCCTGGGTTGGGGTCTCCTGGGTTGTGGTCTCCAAGGTTGTGGTCTCCTGGGTTGGGGTCTCCTGGGTTGGGGTCTCCTGGGTTGTGGTCTCCTGGGTTGGAGATTTCTGGGTTGTGGACTCCTGGATTGTGGTCTCCTGGATTGTGGTCTCCTGGGATGTGGTCTCCTGGGTTGGGGTCTCCTGGGTTGTGGTGTTCTGGGTTCAAGATTCCTGGATTGTGATGGTCTGGGTTGGGGTCTCCTGGATTGTGGTGTTCTCGGGTAGCACGGTAGCACAAGTGGATAGTACTGTGGCTTCACAGCGCCAGGGTCCCAGGTTCGATTCCCCGCTGGGTCACTGTCTGTGCAGAGTTTGCATATTCTCCCCGTGTGTGCGTAGGTTTCTTCTGGGTGCTCCAGTTTCCTCCCACAGTCCAAAGACATGCAGGGTAGGTGGATTGGCCATGATAAATTGCCCTTAGTGACCAAAAAGGTTAGGAAGGGTCATTGGGTTACGGGGATATGGTGGAAGCGAGGCCTTAAGTGGGTCAGTGCAGACTCGATGGGCCGAATGGCCTCCTTCTGCACTGTATGTTCTATGTTCTATGGTCTCCTGGGTTGAGGTCTCCTGGGTTGTGGTCTCCTGGGTTGTGAACTCCTTTTCGAGGTATCCTGGATTGCGCTGTCCTGGGTTGTGGTCTCCTGGGTCGTGATGTCCTGGGTTGTGGTCTCCTGGGTTGTGGTCTCCTGGGTCGTGATGTCCTGGGTCGTGTTGTCCTGGGTCGTGGTGTCCTCGGTTGCACCTCCTGGTTGTGGTGCCCTGGGTCGTCTCGGGCAGAGGGCTGGTGTTCTGGCTGCTCTCCCCATCGGTGCTTGGATTTCTGAGGGGCATCGGCTCTGGCACTTGCTGGGGCAGGGGACCCCTGATGGGCCGGGACCATCCCCGGCTGGTCCTGTAAGACACAACATGGCATGTATTGTTAGACAGCCGGACGGGTGTGAGGTGTGGAGTGGTGAGGGCTGGGGTGAGGGGGGTTGGGGTGTGGAGTCAGGGGTGTTGGGGTCTGGGGATGAGGGGGGTTGGGATGAGAGGGGTTGGTGTGTGGGGATGAGGGGGTTTGGGGGTTGGGGTGAGAGGGGTTGGGGTGGGCACACACTTGTCATGAGGACCCGCAACCAGGCAGGGGGTTCTCACTTTGTGGCTGACGTCCATGTCGGTGACTTCCCTCTCCTCATGCCCGCCGACAATATATAGTGCCCTCTGCTGGGGCACGGTGAGGAGACGCAGGTCTGGTAGTCCCCCTCCGATGTTCTCCAGCTCCTGTCGGTTGTGCACAGCCTTGTCCTGTGTGGGCAAACACACCCAGCAACAGTGTTAGACGGCCCGACGCATGCAGCCCAGGGGTTGGGTCTCCAATGGCATCAGCGGACAGGCACACAGCCATTGTGGCTGGCATGGGTGGGTGCAGCCACATGGGTCAGGGTGGAGGTCCGACCGTGCCCCTGGGGGGGTTAAATGTGTGTGGGGGTTCAGGAGGTTGGTGCTAGGGGCACAGCGCTACGTACTGACCCTGGTTGCCCTGTGGAGGTTGTGCAGTTTCTTCCTGCACTGGTCTGCGGTGCGGGGCATGTCTCTGACGGAGGCTCCCACCTCTGCCCTGACCCGGCGAACTATGGCGCCTGCTAACCTCCATCCCGGCTCAAGGCTCAGCACCAGCCTCCTCTGCTCCACGGATTCCAGGGGGGTCTCTAGTTCGGCGTTCTGGAATTACGGCGCTGCCCTCCTTGCAGCCATGTTGGCAGCAATGCTTGTGTGTGGGGGAGGGGGGGGGGAGAATGAGTTATGTGCAGCCGCGGCAGGGCGTCAATCATGGAACCGATGAATCGGCCGCCGGTCCATTAACATCTTGAATAGTTTCCCGATGCACCCATTCTAGCCTCTTGGGAGCGGTTGAATCGCTGCAGCTGTGGACTCGATGACGCCGCCGTGAAACTCTACCATTTTCACGACGGCGTCAACACTTAGTCTCAGGAATGGAGAATTTAGCACAGTATGTCTGCTGGAGCTGTCATTAAAAGTGAGGTAATTTGCGATTCTCAAGGGGAAGTGTTTGACGAATGGATATTAAAAACCATTTTACCTGTTTGCGGTTAGAGAGCCAATGTAATGTTGTAACACTTTGAGCCTAGCTAAATAAATCAAGGCACATCTTATAACAAGAGACAAGGGCCGGGATTCTCTGAAATCCCGGCCAAGTATTGACGCCGGTGTAAACAGCGGAGTGGTGTACGACGGCGTCAACCGCCGGTGTCAACCGGCCTCCTGGCCCAGCAATTCACTGCTGTTCAGGGGGCTAACACAGTACTGGAGAGCTGCGCGCTGCTACGGTGCCAAAGGGCAGCCCTCCTTGGCCGCGGGTCCGCGCATGAGTGCGACGGCCGTATCTGCTCCGGCACATGCGTGTGGTTGCCGTCTCCGCACTGGCGCGGAGCAACATGCTTTAGAGCGGGCCGCGCGGAAAGACATGGGCCCCGTCCATATCGTGGCCGCCCGCTGATCGGATGCCCCTGATCATCAGCCTGGACCCCATGGAGTTCCCCACCGGAGTCAGATCCCCCCCACCCCCAACCAGGACGTCCACAGCGGCCGCGGTTCCGAGCTCCCTCCGGGTTGTACCAGTTCAGAACCACCTCGGCGGGGGTTCGGCCCGTCACCTGCGGAGAATCGCCGGGGGGGGGGGGCAATTTCAGCGGCCCCTGACCGGCACCGCGGCGACCGCGCAGGCGCGATTGGCACCGATTCTCAGTCACCAGAGAATCGGCAGCCCGGCGTCGGTGCGGCGTGGCGGGAACTTTCCACCCCCCCCCCCCCCCCCCGGGCGATTCTCCAACCCAGCGCAGGCTCAGTGAATCCATCCCAAAGAATTTGGTATTCTTTGGGTGCAGCTGGTGTGGTTAATGGGAGGGGCCAGGGCTGTCTGGATAAGTAGTTTTTCCAGGACGCTAAGCTGAGCAGAAGATTTTTAGCTTGGTCCTGAAACAAATTCTCTCTCCAAGGACTCTACACCAAAACAAGCAAATACAACCTGGTTGTCAGCTTTATCGATAAGTAATATTTGAAATACATGGGTTGTTTAATTGGAATGTAGAAGTGGGTTTCAGGAAGCAAGTTAGGATGTTGCACCTATTAACCATAAAGCTATTTTTTTCTTGCTAATGTGCTTAATTCTGTGTTCAAATTAATGTTTGTTTTAATATAAAAGCTGCCTATTGGTCAGTTTTATCACTCCCATGGCACTTTAACATTTCTTTACAGTTTTACCAAATGCAAATAGTTTGGCTCTAATCCGGGATCTTAAACAAAATTGGGATTCTGGTCCATAACACACTGAATCAAGACAGAAGGTGCAACTATGACCCTCCTGGATCCATGATGCATGATGAGAGGTCATCCTGAAAGAGGTGAAGATGATGTTGGACTTGGACATCATTGAAGATGGTCCAGCCCGATGGTGCTTGTTACTAAACCAGACAGAACTAAAAAATTTCTAATAATTTCAGAAAATATCAATGCCATATCACATTTTGATGGCTAACCCATATCTTGAATAGATGGGTTAAGAAAAGTGCTGGGCAGTTCTAAATTTATTAACACCCTGGATTTGACATAGAGTTATTGCCAAGTCCCTCTAGCTAAAGATGCAAAAGAGAAGACGATGTTTGCTACACCAGATGGCCTGTACCTATACATGATATACCCTTCGGCTTCCATGGGGTACCACAAATTTTTAAAGGGTAATCGACCAAATTTACTGACTGTATCATATATTCGCTGCAACCCACCTGGATGATGTGGTCATCCACAGTGCATCCTGGGAGGCCCACCTTCATCAGTTGAAGATGGTGGTGGTAGATCCATCAAGGGAAACTGGACTTTCAGCCAATCTAAAGAAATGTCATCTTGGGATGAGTGAGGCCAACTATTTGAGCTAGACGATCGGTCAAGGATTAGTAGTACCCCAATAAAAGAAACTAGAGGCAATAAAGGGTTGGCCAAAACCAATTGATAAAAGTCAGTTGGGAACATTTTTGGCACTGGCCAGCTAGTACAGGTGGATGTGCGGGATAGTCCAAAGATGTGCGGGTTAGGTGGATTGGCCATGCTAAATTGCCCGTAGTGTCCTAAAATGTAAGGTTAAGGGGGGGTTGTTGGGTTACGGGTATAGGGTGGATACGTGGGTTTGAGTAGGGTGATCATGGCTCGGCACAACATCGAGGGCCGAAGGGCCTGTTCTGTGCTGTACTGTTCTATGTTCTAAGTTCTATGTTTATTCTTCTTTATGGCCCCTTTGCATGATCTGACCAAAAATTCCGTGCCTGAACAAATTGAGTTGGCATAAGCTGCGGAACAGACCTTTATTGAGTAGAAGACTGTTTGTGCTCCCACCTGTGATGATAGGCAGACTATTGTCTGTATATGAGTAGTTCATTATTACTGTAAATTCTATGATCGATGATCCTCATGTGTTTTATAACTTATATGTTTTACTGTAGTATTCTGGCATCCGTCCATCAGGTGGGGTGAGTACGGAGTCCCAGGACCCAGACGCACCATGTGTTCCTTCAGTATATGTTCGTGTGGCGTGTATAACAGTCACATATGAGAGTAGCTCTGTAGTTTCTTCGTGTTAGTTAGTGTTCGACCGTTAGTTCCCACTGTTTCTATCTTAGACATTGTAAGAACCATTTAGTAGTAGTAGTTAGCAATAAATAGTTTTTGTTTCAATCCAAGTCTGATGTTTTTTGTTAAGACGACCGAATCGTGATCCATCGTCGGCGTATCAAGAGAACATTATACCATCCAGTTCTAAGAGCGCCAAGAAAATGAGGGTTCAAACTGATGCCTTGGATGCAGGGTTGGGTGCAGTCCTGTCACAAGAGGTGAATAGTGAGGAGCATTCAATCATCTATATCAGCCACAAGTTACTACCTGCTGAGAAAAGGTACTCAACCATCGAGAAGGAAGTACTTTCTATTAAATGAGTGGTTGGAGATATTACTTGATAGGATATCCCTCTTCACAGACTGTGGTGAATGTAATTCACACTGTAATATATATGATACCATATTATTGTAAGCGCAGTTGCATTGCCCGACCACTAGGGGGAGTAGCACTGGGAATGCATAGGAGTTTGTACAGGGCTCCTCCCCCCTGGACTGCTGTATAAAGATCGATGCCCAGAGCCAGCCGACCAGTTCATCCAGGGTTCATCGTGTTACAGGCTGGCTCTGTTGTAAGTAGATTAAAACCACTGTTCATATCTTAAAGCACGTGTCTCGTGAATTGATGGTCTCATCACAGACCATGCTGCGTTGATTTGGATGTTGCAACAAAGACTGAAATGACTGCATCACGAGATGATGGTGTCTGTCTCTGCAGCCATTTAGTTTCAATGTGGCACACCCAGGCTGGTTCAAGACAAGGTAATGCAGATGCCCTGTCCCGTTTGTTCAGTCTGCATGCGAGTCATGCTCTGCAGGAGACATTTGGACATGGGGGGGGGGGGGGGGAGAGAGAGGGGGGGGGGGGTGTTAGGCTGTGTGCTGGAAGGGTGGTATTTCCCTCATATTATCTCCAGTTTCTGGACAAGCGTTCTCAACCAAGATGGCCACAGGATGGCACATGGCAGTCTGATGAGGACCCGGTGCAATGAGGATCAACTGTGCAGCCAGATCAGGTTACATAAGCAGAGTACTGAGTCTTGATAAGGGAGAAGCCCACTAGGTGAATGAGAGGAGGCTGTCTTGAAGATTGGAGCCTTTACATTGTGTAGAACTATATATAAAGTCAGGCTCAAGGATGAGCTCGGTATTTATTTCCTTTTTTTCTGTTTTGGTGAGTGTCTGAAGACATGCAAATAAACATTCACCTTTATATTGTATCTGGACAACTGAATAATTGAACTGAGAGAACCCCACCCCAGCTACAGCAATCCCCATGCCCTGGCAACATCGCATTGGCATACAAGTGTGTGCACATGTACCACAATGCATAATGAGGCTAGGCTCAGAGCCCAGACATCCATTACATGTATTGAATCACTTGTACTCCAGAGAAAACTTAGTTTAAGTGACAGCTCAGGCTCTCTGATCTCTGCTGTCAATTTCAGTATTCATTTACCAAAGGGTTTGTGGTTTTTCTTATTGATATTTTAAAGGGACTGAATGATTGACCCTTTTATTGCTTGTGGTAAAATGATTTTATTCAACATAGTAGAAAATTGTGATCGAATATGAGTTTTTGATGCATCCTACTGTCACTGTAGGGTTCATAAGTTTGATTCAGTGTACAGTGGGACAATTGGCACAGAGGTTTCATAGCCTGGCATGAGGGCTCATGAGGGGTTTTGCGATGGGTGGAAGGACAATGCTTCAAATGAAGAGCATAGCGGGTGGCTGGAGGTGCAGAGCCTGGTATAGGGGCATGAGGAGGACCTGCTGGACTTAGCTTTTGAAAGGTCTCTTCATGCAGACTATGGTTCACAACTCGTCTCTTTAAAAGCCTGGCCTGACTCCATGAAAATTGCTGTGGACAGCCAATGGGGTTCTCTGCCCAGTGAACACTTTGAAGAAATGATGGATGGGTAGAAAATTGGAGAAAGCTTGGTAAAAAAGGAAATATGTAATTTTGTAATTCATTAACTCTTATAATCTTTCAGAAATATTCCTGTATTGTAACATCTTTTTTAAAAAATTAAATCTAAATTGTTATTTTGAAGAGATATGCAATAACTGGTAATAATAATAATAATGCACAACATCTGAGATACAATACTAATATTTTACCTTCCCACTGTGCATGTTATAGAGGATGCTTAGTCACTCAAGGGTTAAATACATTGGTCTCTGCTTCTTCTTTTCCCTTTGCGTTGAGAACAACTTGCTTTCACAATAAAAATGAGCTTTCAAGTGACTGAGGAGTCCCATGTGTGACCAACAGTCTCTGTCACAGGTGGGGCAGACGGTGGTTGGAGGAGTGGGTGGGAGGGGTTGTCTTGTCTTGTCTCCAGCTTGTTCCTGGCGATGAAGCTCGGTGTTCACCTCCTTCCCCGATACTTCTTCTCTACTTCGGGTGATCTTGGGGCAGGGATTTCCAGGTCTCGGTGGGGATCTTACATGTTTTCAAGGAGACTTTAAGGCTATCCTTAAAGCGTTTCCTCTGCCCTCCTGAGACTTGCTTACCATGGCTCCCAATGATCTAAGATCATATGACCAAAAAATATAGGAGCAGCATTAGGCGACTCGGCCCATCGGGTCTTCTCCGCCATTCGAGCACAGTGGGCTGAACAGCTGGCTCGTAATACAGAACAAGGCAGCAGCGCAGGTTCAATTCCTGTACCAGCCTCCCCGAACAGGCACCGGAATGTGGTGAATAGGGGCTTTTCACAGTAACTTCATTGAAGCCTACTTGTGACAATAAGCGATTATTATTATTAATATCATTATTATATATTCCTCATCCCCATTCTCCTGCCTTCTCACCATAATCCCTGATCCCCTTCGTATTCAAAAACACCAGGGGCTGGATTCTCCGTTTCTGAGACTAAGTGCTGACGCTGTCGTGAAAAGTGTTGACTTTGACGGCGGCAACAATGATGCGATAGATGCAACAATTCACCAACTCTGTGATTGGCGCACAGCTGCAGCCGCACATAAGCGATTCATCCCCCCCCCACATTTGGTGGTGTGGGAGGTGAGGGGGTGTGGTATTGTGGTGTCCGTGCCCCTGGCCAACGACCCCCTTCCCCCCTAGTCTGTGAAACGTGTCGCGATGAGTGCGCCCCCTGGTGGTATTGTTGTGCGGCCTCCTGTGCCTGACCAGGCCCCACGTCCCACTCATTGTCCACCTCCCCATCATTCTCCTCATCTGATAAGGCCTGCCCTTGCTCCTCATCCTCCTGCAGCACATCGCCCCTTTGCTGCGCGACGTTGTGGAGGACACAGCAGACAACCACTATACGGGCGACCCTCCTTGCCTCGTATTGGAAGACCCCTCCAGAGTGGTCCAGGCACCTGAGGCGCATCTTCAGGATCCCAAAGCACCTCTCAATCACACCCTGGTCGCTGTATGGGTGTCGTTGTAGCGGGTCTCCGTGTCGTCTGTGGCCTCCATATAGGTGTCATCAGCCACGACCACAACGGGTAACCCCTGTCATCCAGCAGCCAACCCCGCAGCTGGGGTAGGTTGGAAGTGTCCATTCGAACATGTCGGGGATCACCCAGTGAACCAGTATGAGCGAGTCCTGTACACAGCCCAGATATTGGGCATGCATGATACGCATCTGATGATCGCAGACCATCATGTTCATGGAGTAGTATCTCTTCCTGTTTGTGAACAGCAGCCTGTTATCTGCCAGTGGCCACAGGGTAACATGCATCCCGTCTATCACCCCTTGGACCCAGGATATCCCGGCGATGGCAGTGAAGCCCGCTGCCCAGGCACCCTGGTGGGCGCGGTCCACAGGGTACTCGATGTATCACTCCGTCTGGGCATACAGCCGTCAGTGACAGCACGGATGCACCTGTGCGCTGATGCCTGTGCGATGCCGGACAGGTCCCCCACCCGGCAACTATAATGACCCGTCACGTAGAAATTCAGCGCGACTGTCACCTTGACGGCCACCAGAAGCGGGTGTCCTCCCCCATACTCCTGTGGTACAAGGTGTCTGACTGTTTCCCTGCTCAACCGCAGTCTCCTTTTACATGCCTGGTCCAGAAGGTCCTGAAACGAAAGTGGCCCTGGTACATGCGGGGCCTCATCCAGCACCTCCTTGGCAAACCCTCCTCCTCCTCCCCCCCCTCAGCCTGTTGGGCAGCCCGCCCTCCAGCCTGAGCGGCTGCCACCTGCCCCTCTGCAGCCCGCTCCTCTGCTGCAGTCTCTGCCTCCTCACTGAGTGGCCCCTTGTCATGCTGCCACAGGGCTTCATGCAGGGCAGCCGCCAACGCCACAGCAACCAGCATCGCAGGTTGATGACCAAAAGCCATTATTTTCTGCATGGGGTGAAAAACAAACATGTTAGCATGACACATATACCAGTGCCCAACCAAGTACCATGGCCTACATGGTGGTCCTGGTTGGCACTGCGGGCCCCACCCATGCATGTCCCTCACGCCCCCATCCCTGCACCCCCCCCATTGGTGCCCACAGTCATGGTGCCCATCCCTGCTGCCAGGGGTACCATTGGCTGGCACTGCCCTCACTGGGGGCTGCGTCGGTGTGGACCTGGGTGGTCTCCCAGTGGGTGTCTGTCGGTTGGGTGGAGTAGTCAGGGGGCTATCCATACGGCCGTTGTCACTACGTGCACCCAGGAGCTGCTGGGTGGCCAGCAAGGTGACCACCTTAATGGCAGTCGGTGCCTGGGCACCGGCCCTGTCCTGTGGGAGGGCTCCCTGGATGCTTGGCATGTCCCCCCCACTCCCCCACCCCTCCCCCGGTCTTGGCCGGGCCTCCCCCTCCACAGCCAGCCGGTGTCTGAGCCGGATGCCTACAGTCACCCCACACCACTTGCTACCTCCTCTCTCTCGCAGAGCAACCTGCACGCCAGGTTCACGATTTTTAAAAGCACATTAGAAACACACCGTCGGGAAATTGGTCCATCCGAGGCACTGAATCGCGGAGGCCCCAGGGAATGGGGTGTGAGACCCGCTAATGATATGCGTACTGTATTTTCAGGCCACGCGGCGAACGCCGTGATTACGTCATTTTTGGGGGCCCGGAGAATTCTGATTTGGCGTCAATCCTGCTTCTCGCACAATTTCAGCGTCAGAAGCTACTCTCTGCCCGATCACATTTCGCGATTTCGCCATCGCCTAACAGAGAATTCAGCCCCAGATTTGTGCTTCAGGTGCTGTTACTTACAGGGCTACAGACCAAGCACTGGAAGGAGGAATAAGACAGAATATATTTATTTCTATAGAAGCCTTCTCAAAGGATTATTCTCTGGACTCTTTACCCATCTAGATACCAACTAGAAAACATTTTTTCCTTAGTTTCTGTTGTCAAAGCTGATGGCGGCTTGGTTGAGAAATTCATTTCTTAATGTGTATCTGGGCCATACAAATGGGAAAAGCCCAGGAGTTATCCCA
Organism: Scyliorhinus canicula; assembly: GCF_902713615.1. Lineage (NCBI taxonomy): Eukaryota > Metazoa > Chordata > Chondrichthyes > Carcharhiniformes > Scyliorhinidae > Scyliorhinus > Scyliorhinus canicula. The sequence continues at coordinate 52,722,892 of NC_052146.1, forward strand.
GCCTATGCTGTGGAGCAGCAGTAGGATTCACCTCGGAAGTGAACGGAAAACAGGTTGGTGCCTCATAACAATCTAGTGAATCCCATTGATAAGTATGTGTGGAAGTTGTGTGAGAGCAAGATCTGCCTTGCCTCTGACACTCCGATGACAAATAGCTTGGCAACACGAGCTGCCAAAGCTCACATATAAAGAATAGCCATCTGGCCAAACTTCCAGAGGACTGTAAGCATCCAGGGAACCATTCCTGAACAAGTGCCAAGAACTTCTGGTGAGGAGAAACGTGAAGTGGTAAAGGGAGGATGGAGAACCATCAAGTACAGTTTCAACATTCCCTTATTTTGACACAGTTATATTTGGATTTTCATTTCAGTAACTGTCATAATCAGGTGAGGAGAAGTCGAATATCTCCCCCTTTCCCATCTCCTTGTTTGACCGCAACAGGTTTTATTTTCAACCTATATAGTTGACAATTCTATAAGTATTTACCTGTTTCTATACGTGGACACAAAATACATCATCATACAAGTTGTCTTGAGCTTTTGAAAAGAAAATTAAATAGTTTTTGTACTTAACCCAATCGCAGTAAAACAGTAAAAATGCTCGAACTTTCGCTCACACTCACACTCAAAATTCACACGCACATAAATAGATTGCAAAGTGTGGGGATAAACTTGGTAGTTCAGAATACAGAAAAAATAAAGGAGTAAGTGACTCTTGAAAGTTGATGACTTTGTTGGCATTGAGCTGAATTTGGTGATCCTGCTGTTCTCATTGGGTGGTGCTGCTGCTTTCACTTTCTGGTCCAGCAGACACTGTTGGTGTCGAGTTGGTTTGAATGTATGAGTGGTTAACTTACCTGTTCTTTTGGAGGTAAGGGTGCTGAGCTGAGCTCTTTTAAAAATATCTGTCTGCAGCACCTCAACAGTCAAAATCAACAGAAAGAGCTCAAAAAAACCTGCAAGTTGGATGGTGAGTGAGAGAGAGAGTGATTGGGAGAGGGGGACAACAGGAACCCACTCAGCGTCTTGTTCCTTCAGCATCTCCTTTGCTCATCCCATTCTTACGAGAAGGCAGGTGCTTAAAACACACAAAGGATTGACATTTCACATGACCTTCTCCCCAGCTGCCCAGTGAGCCAAATAAGGTCATGGCTTGTGTATCCAATTATAAGATGATTAGATCATGGCTTGGAATTCCTCGCTCAGACAGGAGGCCATCGTCCAAGTGATTATGTGTAATGGTTTGTCTCTACCCAGTTGAGTACTCAGGTGATTTTTTTGGATGTTTTACTAATGGGATTCATCCTCTTTCAAGGCCATTGCTTATGATGCAGTTTTTCAGACAGTTTGGCTCCATTTCATTGCAGTGGTGCAAATGTGCAGCCATCTTTGATTTTCAAAGAACGTAATTTGTCAGTAAAACTAACATTATATTTTTCAGTATAAAGCATGGTTTCAGAACAGTGGCTCAATGTTAAAAATATAGAGGCAGATTTCCTTGTTCCAGGTGTCACAGGATGCTTGGGTATAGTACAGAAAATTCAAGTGAGGCGGAATGGGTAATTATAAGAGCTCATGCCTGGCTTTCAATTAATGGACAGACATTCAGGTTTGGTCTGTTAGGGATGTCGTCTTCTCCTCATCCTGCTTTTCCTGCGTTCTTCTGCAGCAAAGCAATCCAATAGCACTGGATAGCAGAAATGCAAAAACTTGCTTTATGGTGAAATTTTCTGGGTATCTTTTGATATTCTGTCAACTTAAGCTGGCATTAAAAATGCATTTTAACACTGTTTAAAAGTGCACTGCAGCACTTTTGTAACTTTGGAGGCTTCTATTATTTTTCCTAATGGATGTATGATTCCTTGATATTGATGGATAATCTTGGCAGTGCCACAGTTCAGGTTCACTGGCATTCACTCAAGCAAGTCATCACCTTCGCCATCAGATGAAAAATCAATAAATTGTCTATAACTAATACATACTGAAATGCACTTGTTTGCTGTTTATTTGCACTGAAGTGACAATTCACATGAGATCGATTAACTTCAGTCTTTTGAGCTCTTTGGGGATTTATGATCAAGGCTGCATCACTTTGGAGAATCATACACAAGGGACAGCCTCCAATGAACAGAATGAGGTCTTAAGGCCTTGTACTTGTCAATAATGAACTGCTAACAGGCATTATAAATGGTACAGTAAGAAGTCTTATAACACCAACAACACAGTATGAAGTCTTACAACACATGCAGCTGCGCTCCGAAAGCTAGTGATCCGAAACAAACCTGTTGGACTTTAACCTGGTTTTGTAAGACTTCTCACTGTGCCCACTCCAGTCCAACGCCGGCATCACCACATCATTATAAATGGTGATTTTGTTTATTCTGGATCATTGCTGAGGCTAGTCTCCACATGGTATCCAATAAAGTGTAACTGCAAGATTTCACCGCTATCTTTGAGGCCCATAATGAATGGTTCTCCCTTGGAGTGCCACAGGCCCACTTTGAGCTGCTTATTTCTTAAATTTACCTGGAAAAATTCCTTCAAGTGAATATTGGCTATTTTTGAAAGGCTTTGGCACACAAGCACTTGTGGTATGCAGAATGCTCTGTCGTGCTTCAGAGTTACTTCATCTTTCAATATGCTGAAATGCCATCTGGCAGATAAACCAATGGCCCAGGCGAAACCATCACAGCAGTGTTGTTTCTTATCCTTCAGAAATGTTTAATGTGAACTTTTTGTGACCCATCATCTTTGCCAACCTCAACGTTCCCACAAAAGTCAAATATTCACAGGTCTTTAATGTGATGTGCCATATAAACACCTGAATTTGCAGTTGCAGGTCTGTCAACCTAATGACTGATTGTAGTTTTTGTCCATGCTCACAACAATCAGTCGTCGACATGACTCAGCTGTTCAAGGCAGAATAAAATGCTTTAGATAAGACGCCAAACATAGAATGATCCGTATCTTTGATTTGTCCGTCACATGGATTTAGAGTAAGTTTAGGCTCAGTATAGTTCAAAGCCATTTGCTTTAGAAAGTTGTTCTGTTTGTATAGCCATGTTTGTCGTCAATTTTTTTCCCCTTCTGCCTTGACTCAGTGGTCACATCAGCTCATCTGCCTATCTGTTGCCTTGATGCATTCATGTTTAAAGGATAGCACTACCCAAAAGATGCAATGCATTTTAACAGAACTCACACTGGGATACTGGGTGACCCTGCACTCAGTGAAGAAACTTAGGCTGACAATTTATTGATAACATCAAGTGACACTTTAGTTTCTCAAAGGACAGAGCTTGACTGCTCCTAGGGTGGTCGAACATGACAGGAACAGTTAGGAAACAACATTTCCCAGGACCTATGCCTTCTGATGCTTTCACAATTGCCACTTTCATTTTCTTGACTGAACAAGATCAATATCTTTCAGTGTAAAACTCTTGCAAAAAAAAACTTGTTTGATTTTCGTATTGACTGTGTTTGGTGTTGCTGGAAAAGGTGAATTTTTTTTCTGTCTGAAGTATGCTTTCAGTGTACATTTCATTAACCAAAATTACTTCTGCTTCTGCTGATTTTTCACTCACCGTGGTTCTCTATTGTTTTGAAGAGGTGTGCCTCCTTGCTTACTTAGATAGCACAGACCTAAAAACAACAAAAGATCTTTGTGCTTGAGACTTCAACAAATTCAAACTTTTTCAAAGAGTATGTACCAGCATATCAGGCACCCCTTTATAGATTTAACATAAGGTAATTTTTGACTTTATACATAGTTGCTGCCAAACTAATATATATATATATATATAGTAAGGTTTGAGAATTACAGTACTCAATGGATTATATTAACAGTCCTGTATCAGAAATCTATTTCTGGTTTTACAAAAATATACATGTGGAAACTATTGAACAAATGGATTGCACTATATGGTTCTTATATTTTCACAATTTAATCAACACCATATCCAAGATCAGAAAATGTAATTAAATGTTCATTCAGATTATTGTGACTACATAAGGCTGAAGGAGGGAGTCATAGGCAAAATAGCTTAAGGACTAAGAAGAATTAGTGTAGAAGATCACAGGCACCAAAAGCTACTGAAAATTGATTAATGTGAAAGTCAGTTGATGCGTGATGAGTTCAATATTAAACCGAGGGAAGAGGACAAATGATAAATAACATCAAATTGTGGATGAACCTAGAGAGGCAAAATCATCTTTATTTAATTCAGTAAGATTTTGAAGACCAAATATCCTTTAAGGGATGAGTTTGGTAGAAATATTATGAGGATCATGAAGTGGCAGTTAAGTAAATTCCTCACATCAGTCTTAAGAAATGAAGACTTTGGAGATATTCCAGATGTGCTCAGATTGTCTTGGGAATAGGTACCACATGTGAAGGTCAGAATAACATGTGTTCTCAAAAAGCTCAAAGCTTTAATATCTACTGGGCACCTGAATCACATGGAATATACCCTGGAATACTGAAAGAAGCAAGAAAGGCTTTGGTGGACATTTTTCAGGGCTCCATAAATAAAGGAGCTTTACCTGAGGACTGAGCGGGCAGTGAATGCAAACCGGATAGGTAGGAAAAGGGTTAAACAATAAACGAGTGAGCAATAAGCCAGTTTGTCTCACATGAATAGTGGCGAAAATGGTTCAGAACATTCCAAAATCAATATAAGTGTTAAATACAAGACAAACATGGACAGTTGGACCAAAGCAAAATACTGCAGATGCTGGAAATCTGAAATAAAGAGAGACAATTCTGGAAATGCTCAGCAAGTCTGGCAGCATCTGTAGAAAGAGAAACAGAGCTAATGTTTCAGTAAGAAGTCTTACAACACCAGGTTGAAGTCCAATAGGTTTGTTTCAAATCATTAGCCTTCAGAGCACAGCTCCTTCCTCAGGTGAGTGCTTCAGGGCAGTGTAATATTTCAGGGCAGCGACCTTTCATCAGAGCTTCCTGAATGGTTAGCCTTGTTACAGAAGAGCAGCTAAAAACAAAAAAGGACTTGCATGAAATTCTACATGCGCAACCTTCAAACTCAGTTAAAGGGCAGAATGATGGAGTGAAGCAGATTGCATGCCCCGCGGGGCATGCTCCACACAGAATTGGAGTGATTTTAGCCACAAGCTATAAGATGGTGCAGAAAGGCCTATTGCTTATTTCCTGAGAACTCTGACCAATGCTGAACAAGCTAACTCACAAATCGAAAATGAGGGACTAGCCATAATTTTTGAAGTGAAAAAGTTCCATCAATATGTTTATGTACAACATTTCATATTAGTTACCGACCACAAACCCCTGGAGAGAAACTTGACAGTGCTTTGGTGCGGAGGGATGTGGGTGTCATTGTATATGAATCACAGAAAACTAATATGTAGCAAGGCAAATGGAATTTTGACTTTTGTAGCTAATGGGATAGAGTTTAAAAGTAGGGAAGTGTTGCTATAAATGTGCAAGGCATTGGTGAGACCTCACCTGGAGTACTGTGTACAGTTTTGTTCTCCTGATTTGAGAAGGGACGTAGTTGCATTGAGGCAGTTCAGAGGAGGTTCACTATATTGATTGGAATTGGATTGGATTGCATTTTATTCATTGTCACGTGTACCCGAGGTACAGTGTAAAGTATTTTTCTGCAAACAGCTCAACAGATCATTAAGTACATGAAAAGAAAAGAAAAATACATGATAGGGCAACACAAGGTACACAATGTAACTACATAACACCAGCATCGGGTGAAGCAGGTCGGTTAATCAGGTGTTAATCAGGTCAGTCCATAAGAGGGTTGTTTAAGAGTCTGGTAACAGCAGGGAAGAAGCTGTTTTTGAGTCTGTTCGTGTGTGTTCTCAGACTTTGTATCTCCTGCCCAATGGAAGAATTTGAAAGAATGAGTAACCCGGGTGGAAGGGGTCTTTGCTTATGTTGCCCACTTTCCCCAGAAGGGATTGTCTTATGAAGAGAGATAGAACAGTTTATGCCTATAATCTCTAGAATTTAGATGAATGAGAGGAGATCTAATTGACGTATATAAGATGAAAAAAGTAGACGTAGCGGGGATGCTTTCTCTTGTGAGGCAATCTAGAACAAGAAGTCATAGTTTTAGGGTAAGGGGTAGCAGATTTGAAACAGCGATGAGAAATTACTTCTCTCAAAGGGCCATGCATTTGTGGAATTCACTCCCTAACAGTGCAATGGATGCTGGAACTTCAAATTTAAGTAGGAGATAGATAGATTTTTAATTAGTACTGGGTTGAAGGGTTATGCAGAACGTGGAGTTGAGGCTGAGAAGAGATCAGCCATGAGGGTGGAGCGGGCTCGAGGGGCTGAATTGTCTACTCCTGCATCTAGTTCTTATTGGGCTTATAGGGGGAGGATAACACCATCTCCCCCCCCCCCCTCCATAGCTTCAGCTAAGGTCTAATTTTGGGCTCTACTGTTGGCAGCCTACGAATATATGTTTCAACATAGGCCAAGCATAGACATTTCAAACGCAGGTGCTCGAAGCTGCCTTCCCCTACCCAAAGGTATACCACCTCCTCCAATAACACAAGATACTTACTCAACAGATTGCCAGTGCAACGTGACAGGTCAAGTTTTGTGCAAAAAAAGACCCAACATTAACTCAGGTCAATCACATGGTCCTCCATGATGGCATCATGATAACAGGTCTGAGCAGTTATGATCCTTTCAGATAAGAAAACTCGAGTGACGTTGTGAAGACAGCATATAATTATGTGGAACATAGGTGGTCGTTCCCACTCCCACTGGGCAACTATTATTGCACAAACTACTGTTGTTGAAAATACAGACAAATGTGTCATTTGAAACATGGAAGACTGGCAATATCTGGTCTGAGAGAAACATGAGAGGATATAGGGAAAGATCCCATGAAGGGTTAAAAGCAGCTGCAAAGAGCAGGATTATAAAATGCAGATTCTTTCTCACAAGCAGGCTTAGCAAACACACAGGATTCTTGTATTAAGTTAAAACAATGGCTCACACCTTCATTGAATGTAACTATCTTAGGAAGCATCTGGAAAAGCATGGATGAAAGTTTCAATTTAATTAAGTGATGAATGTTTAAAACAGGCAGGTCGTTCAAGTCATAACCAAGTGAAATTTTAGCATACAGCTAAAAGCAAAGTCTCACACCTTAATTGAAATTAACTCTTTTAGTAAACAGTTGGAAAGGAAAGGATGAGGTTCAGTTGAATTTGGTAATAATTCTAGGTGTGAAATTCTACTAATTCTACTAACAGCAAGCAAATTAAAGAAAATTGGAGACTATCAGTCTATGAGAAACATAATTTAAATTCAAAATCAAAGTCAAAGTTATGAGCTGGGGACAATTGGAAAATTAAACTATTGAAATCACAGGAATTAAAAGTAACACATCTTGAAACCAAAGCATTTTGAATATCACAAAGGAACTTTGAACATCACAAAGGACAATGTAATCAGATCTGAGAGGTGAGGTTATGCCCAAAATGAATAATTAGTTGTATTAGAATGTTTAGGTCAAAGATACTTTTTAACAATCAAAGTGAAATAAGTTAATTTACAATAAGGTAATAAAAACGTAATAATTGTTAGAAAGAGAATATAAACCCAGGGTGCAGAAGCAGAGGAGAACTCAGAGAGAGGAGAGAGGAGAGAAGCATATTCAGCTTTCACAGCTCGGTCATGGGAAAGATGAGACAAGCAGCCGAGCTTAAACAGCTATACATCTAAGGAAGACTAGAATTTAAACAGGAGTCAGAGTCAGCTGAGAGATAGCTAGAAGAGCCAGCTCTCATAGTTCAGTACATGGGATCGACAAGACACAGCAACTAAGCTAACCAGCGAATACATCTCAAGGAGACCAGACTTTAAAGAAGATTGATGGTCAAGGTGGGCCTGAAGGTCCCTTCAACCAACCAGAAGGACCCAGAAGCAAGATCTTTTTACCTTTCTGTAAAGAAAGTGTTTGCAACTTTTAAAAGAAAAATTATAATAATAAAATAACTTAAAAGTTTTAACCTGAAACAGTGGTTATTAGCTTACTTTACTTACTTAGCAACGCAGGACCCAGGACATCGACGCTACTAAGGGGTAAGTAGGTAAAATTCTTCGGTGAAGGTATGGGTTATACAGGGGGATAACTTGAAAATACAGTTGGACCTGAATAGCACCCACTGAAGCCTGCATCGGAGTCAGGGAGTGAGAATCCCTGTTCACCATTTAGAATGTCGACCCTTTTTGGTATCGGGGGAATTCTAAGAATAGTGGTGAATTCTCAAAAGCACTACACTGTGCCCATCTAGTGACGACAAAGATGAAAATGTCCACAAGCAGTTATGAGCGGTAAACTGGGATGGATATCGATAGAGAGAATCTGGTCAATCAATGTGACCGATGTCAAATGCAGCAAAACCTGCCATCTGTGGCCTTAATGTACCCTTGTGAGTAGCCAGATCGACCATGAGTCTGACTACACATCGACTTTGCAGGCGCATTAATGGGCTGCAGGTTCTTGAACATCATAGATGTGCACTCCAAGTGGTGGACATACATGAAATGAAATCCACGACCTCATCAGCAATGGCATAAAAATTGCGACAGACATTCGAGGTGTCCCGAAGTGCTGGTCTCAGATAAGGGGACTGTTTTTACGAGTGAAGTGTTCTAACATTTCATGAGAACCAATGGCCTTCAACATATTCAAACTGCCCTCTGTTTAAATAAACAGGCTGAGAGAGCTGCCCAAACATTGAAAACCACCATGAAGAAATAGTCATCATGCTCTCTACAAACCAGACTGGCCTATATCCTGTTCACCTATAGAACAATACCTCATGTCACTACAGGTGTTGCACCCGCTGACTTGCTGAAGGGCAGACACATTGGAAGACGGTTGGATTTGATGTTTCTCAATCTGGTGGAGAGGGTGGAGGCAAAACAGAATGCACAGAAGAAACATCACAACTCAAGAAAAGCTGAGATAACTTGGTGGATGACTTGGTATATGTAAAAACTTTGGTGCTGGTCCAAATTGAGTCCCTGGAATGGTTGTTGCCAGAACAGGTCCCATATCTTATGGAGTAGATGACCAAGGAAAAAGGGTGAAGAATCACCTGATCTATTTGAGAAGAAGAGAATTTGCACATAGAACTAGTGGGTTCCTCCCCTCGCACGCCTGTCGGTGATATCGCTACGGATTAAAGTAATGCTGCAGCAAGTTACCCGAGGTAGGGCCCAGTAATGTTCCGGGGGAACTGGAGAAATTATCTGCACAAATACATTTTTGCAAGTCTAGAATCAATCCGTTGAGGTTCAAACCAAAGTTACCTCTACTACGGGAGCAGCCGAATTGCGGCGCTCCCAAGAAGTCCCTGGAACAACTTGCCTTATAAGGGACTATGCAAGACCCATTTGTTGCATAATATTGTAAATTATTCCATTATTGGTGTAACAGGAACTTAAAGGGGGCGGGATTTGATAGCATGCCGCTATAAGGGGGCGAGTGCAAATCCTGGGGCTTAGCACAGGTTTTGGTGTTATTTTGGAGTTTGGAGTCGTGGAGTACGGTAACATTTATCTCACTCTCTGTAAATAGTTAATTGTCTTAATAAATCATTTATTGGTTTATCTACTTGGTTGTCGACAGTCTTTCACGATACTACAGAAAGGTTAGGAGATTAATAGTTAGAACGTGCATTTACTACCAGAAACATCATGCCAGGTTCAGCAACATTGCTCAACCAGGCACGGTAGCACAGTCGTCAGCAATGTTGCTTCACAGCCACAGTGTCCTAGGTTCGATTCCCACTTGGGTCACTGTCTGTGCGGAGTTTGCACATTCTCCCCGTGTTTGCATGGGTTTCCTCTGGATGCTCCGGTTTCCTCCCACAAATCCTGAAAGACGTGCTGTTAGGTGAATTGGACATTCCGAATTCTCCCTCCGTGTAATCGAACAGGCGCCGGAATGTGGCGACTGGGGGATTTTCACAGTAACTTAATTGCAATGTTAATGTTAGCCTACTTGTGACAATAAAGGTTATTATTATTATAATTGTCTTAACAAACCATTTATTTGTTAATCTACTTGGTTGTCTCCAGTCTTTCACGATACTACAGAAAGGTTAGGAGATTAATTGTTGGAACGTGCAGAAACATCGATGAAAACAGAATATATAATAGGTTTTAAACATAAATGCCTGAGCATTTGGTGAAGAAAAGAAAAGGAGCGGGATTATCCGGCCTCCCTGTCGTGTGTTTCTCGACGACGGGAGACGGTACACCATTTGCTGGCTGCGGGCTTTTCTGTTCCCTCCATGTCAATGGGAATTTCCATTGAAATCACTCCACTCCGCCAGTGAACAGCCAGAGAATTCCGACCAAGACTAGAAAGGAGGGAATAAGACTGCATGAATAGGTCTTTCAGAGGCATGCCACAAGTGCAATAGCTCAAATAGCAGTCTGCAGCATTAGAGCATTCTTCAATTCGATATGAAACAGGGCGGCATGGTGGCGCAGTGGTTAGCACTGCTGCCTCAAGCGCTGAGGACCTGGGTTCGATCCCGGCCTCAGGTCACTATCAGTGTGGAGTTTGCACATTATCTCTGTGTGTGCGTGGTTCTCACTCCCACAACCTAAATTGCCATACTAAATTTCCCCTTAATTGTAAAAAAAAGAATTGGGTGCTCATCAATGGTGAAATCTGTTCATGCAATGTCAATTGATATTTTCAAAAAGTAGCCGCATTGATCTTGCAAAGTTCTGCTGTATTTCCTTCTGAGACGAGAGAGTATTTCTGTTACAATTTCCTCAGGAAATCTTTCTGTTTGTTTGTGCATCAGATTGGTTTGGTTTTCGCACTCGCAGCTCTGACTTGCTAATGTAAGCTGACATTTCAGTGTCATCCTGAGAGAACTATATTGCTGGAGGTGAAATCCTCTGAATGGCTCTTTAAACTGAGGTCCCACGATTCCAGCTGTTCAAGACAATGTTAAAGATCTAATTACTTTATTGAAGGAAGATGTCCTTCTGCTGTACTGGTCATCCATTTTTATCTCAATCACCCAAACCAAGAGCAAAACACCACAGATGCTGAATTTCAGATTTCAACCAGAACCATTCATTGTAATTTTGTTTGGGTGATCTTGCTGCAGGTAAAATGTTTGCTGCATTACCTACATAAAAATAGAACAATAATTCACTATGTGAAAACTTTGAGCATGTGAAAAGATGCTTGTTAAAATATTTGTTTGTCCTCAGTGGGTGTTAAAGTCTAAACATTAGATGAAAACAGCTTGGGAGATTTGAGTGGGACCTCCATCTACCTACAATTTAAAATAAATGGGTTAATGTTCAAAATAGGTTAGTGGATAAAGGAATGTTTACGAGACATGTAAAGCATTCATTTATAACTACTGCTAACAATAATTTGTGGGCTTGAAGGAGTAGTTTGTGCTGAAACAAATCTTACATTTTTGGAAGCAAAAATATTAATAACCTTGTCTCATTCCATGCGTTTCTGTAGGATGAAGCATCTTCTGTCATATACATTATTCTTACCTACTTCCACAAGCTATTTTCTAGCTAGTTTCAGGTATATTAGTCATTTCCTGAGCAATTTTTAAAATAAATATTCACTAAAAACCCTTCAAAAGTGTTTTAATGCTTTTGTGGCAAAATATCCTGTGGTAGTATGACTAGGGAGATTACGATACCTTAGAACCATGCTGCCATTGGTGCCGAAGACTCGCTGCCCATTGGCTCAGGCAAGTCATATGCCTCTCTGCCAATTGGCTGAGGTTAGTCATGTGACTACCTGCTGATCGGCTGAGAGGTTGGTAGCTCCGCCTACGAGGCAGGGTATAAGAAACCGTACCAGCTGGCAGTCGGACTTTCTCTGCACGTCTACTGCCGGGCACACATCTAGTGTATTAAAGCCTGTTGTTTGGAACTACTTCACGACTCGAGTCCAATTGATGGTGCATCAATTTAATACACTAGAATTTTGAAATGGAGCTACGGATCAAGCCAGACTGCCTCCGCATCAGCCCGCATGCTGCAAACGCATCAGCAACATTTAAACATTGGCTGGCGTGTTTTAACAGTTACCTAACTACAGCAGAAAACTGCCCGACAAGGGAACAGAAGCTCCACATTCTCCACTCATGCGTGGGCACTGCTGTCTACTCTCTGATAGAGGATGAACTGGACTATGACGCCACTATGGGTCTGCAGAAGGGACATTTCATCAGCCAGTGAATCAGGCCTACACGCAGCACCTCCTGGCTACGAGGCAACAGTTCCCCGGTGAGTCCCTCGATGAATTATTTCGGGCCCTCACTGTCCTGGGAAGAAATTGCGCCTTCCCGCAGGTGACTGCAGCGGACCCTTGATCAGGGACGCCTTCGTGGCGGGAATGCAATCATCCCAGATACGCCAAAAGACACTTTAAATCTCGTTGAGGCACGGACCCTAGCATCCTCCTCCTCCTTGGAGGTCACTGACCGCAACGCCCGCGCGTATTCCCCCCGGCTGCATGGCGGCCCCTTGGACAGCGTGGCATGCAATGCCCCCTTGCCCCCGCCGATTCTGCCCCCCCCCCCTAGACCTGCGCCGCAGGACGCCCCATTAAGCTCATGGGCCCCTGCTGCTACTTTTGCAGTCAGGCCAAGCACCCCCTGCCCGGCCCACACCACAACTTGTAAAAGCTGCGGCGAGAAGGGCCACTATGCAGCTGTCTGCTAGTCAAAACCGGTCGCTGCCGTTCCGAATAGCGACCACGGGTCCCCCCCTGCGCTCCTCTGGGACCCTGTGCGGCCCGCGGACCTCGCTGCCTCCACCCACCACCGCCACGAGTGATTCACGGCCGCTATTTTGGGCCCCCGACTCCACGTGCGAGCCCCGGGCGCCGCCATCTTGTTCACCCCTCCACCACGTGCGTCCGACGGGCGCCGCCATCTTGGATCGGCCTGGAGGACCCCACAAGTGAATACTCCATGATGGATGACGACTCTGAGTTCCTGCCATGACTCGCCACAGTGACGCTGGATCAATCACGGCCCCGCACGCTTTCCACGGCGACCACACAGATCCTGCTCAATGGTCATGAGACGAGCTGCCTACTGGACTCCGGGAGCACAGAGAGTTTCCTCCACCCCAACACGGTAAGACGCTGCACGCTCCCCGTTCACCCAGTAAAACACAAAATCGCTGTGGCCTCTGGTTCGCACTCAGTCCAAATCACCGGGTGCTGCGTGGCGGACCTCACGGTCCAGGGGAGGGTTTTTAAAAACTATAAACTCCTCGTCCTTCCCCGCCTCTGCGTTCCGGCACTCCTAGGACTGGATTTTCAGTGCAACCTGCAGAGCTTAACCTTCAAATTCGGCGGCCCTATTCCCCCACTTACTGTCTGCAGCCTCGCGTCCCTCAAGGTCGACCCCCCTTCCTTGTTTGCAAACCTCACCCCGGATTGTAAACCCATCGCCACCAGGAGCAGATGATACAGTGCCCAGGACTAGACCTTCATCAGGTCCGAGGTCCAGAGGCTTCTGAAGGAAGGAGTCATAGAGGCTAGCAACAGCCCCTGGCGAGCACAAGTGCTGGTGATTAGGACTGGGGAGAAAAACCGGACGGTCATTGATTACAGTCAGACGATCAACAGGTTTACGCAGCTGGACACGTATCCTCTCCCCCGTATCTCTGACCTGGTTAACAGGATCACGCAGTACAAAGTCTTTTCCATGGTGGACCTTAAGTCCGCCTATCACCAGCTACCCATCCGCACGAGTGACCGAAAGTACACTGCGTTCGAAGCGGATGGGCGACTCTACCACTTTCTAAGGGTTCCATTCGGTGTCACAAATGGGGTCTCAGTCTTCCAAAGGAAGATGGACCGAATGGTTGACCAATACTGTTTACGGGCAACCTTCCCGTATCTCGACAATGTCACCATCTGCGGCCATGACCAGCAGGACCACGACATCAACCTCCGCAAATTCCTCCGTACCGCAAAACTCCTCAACCTCACGTATAATAAGGATAAGTGCATGTTCAGCACCGACCGTCTAGCCATCCTTGGCTATGTAGTGCGTAATGGAGTGATAGGCCCTGACCCCGAACGCGTGCGCCCCCTAATGGAACTTCCCTTCCCCAACTCCCTCAAAGCCCTCAAATGCTGTCTGGGCTTCTTTTCCTATTATGCACAGTGGGTCCCTAACTACGCTGACAAAGCCCGCCCCCTCATCCAGTCCAACACGTTCCCCCTGTCGATGGAGGGCCGCCAGGCCTTTAGCCGCATCAAAGCGGATATTGCAAAGGCCACGATGCGCGCTATCGACGAGTCCCTCCCATTCCAAGTCGAGAGCGATGCGTCTGATGTAGCTCTGGCGGCCACCCTCAATCAAGCGGGCAGACCCGTGGCCGCCTTCTCCCAGACCCTCCATGCTTCCGAAATCCGCCATTCCTCGGTGGAAAAGGAGGCACAGGCCATAGAAGAAGCTGTGCGACATTGGAGGCACTAGCTGGCCGGCAGGAGGTTCACCCTCCTCACAGACCAACGGTCAGTGGCCTTTATGTTTGATAATGCACAGAGGGACAAGATCAAGAACGACAAGATCTTGCGGTGGCGGATCAAGTTGTCCACGTACAACTACGATATCTTGTATCGTCCTGGGAAGCTCAACGAGCCTCCTGATGCCCTGTCCCACGGTACCTGCGCCAACGCACAGGTGGACCGCCTCCACACCCTCCATGCGGACCTCTGCCATCCAGGGGTAACCCGCTTCTTTCACTTCATTAAGACCCGCAACCTGCCCTACTCCATCGAGGAGGTCAGGACTGTGACCAGGGACTGCCACATTTGCGCAGAGTGCAAGCCGCACTTTTACCGCCCGAGCAGGCGCATCTGATAAAGGCGTCCCGCCCCTTTGAACGTCTCAGCATGGACTTCAAAGGTACCCCCCCTCCAACAACCGCAACACATATTATTAAAATGTGATTGACGAGTACTCCCGCTTCCCGTTCGCCATCCCCTGCCCCGACATGACCACAACAACCATCATCAAAGCCCTCCACTCCATTTTCTCCCTGTTCGGTTACCCCGCGTACATCCACAGCGACCGGGGGGTCCCCCTTTATGAGTGACGAGCTGCGTCAATTCCTGCTCAGCAGGGGCATCGCCTCTAGCAGGACGACCAGTTACAACCCCCGGGGTAACGGTCAGGTCGAGAGGGAGAACAGTACGGTCTGGAAGACCGTCCTGCTGGCCCTGCGGTCCAGGTGTCTCCCGGTCTCCCACTGGCAAGAGGTCCTCCCAGACGCCCTTCACTCTATTCGGTCTCTCCTCTGTACTGCCACGAATCACACACCTCACGAATGTTTTCTTGTTTTCCCCAGGAAGTCGTCCTCAGGATCCCCGCTCCTGACCTGGCTGGCCACCCCCGGGCCCATCTTGCTCCGGAAGCACGTGCGGATGCACAAGTCCGACCCGTTGGTTGAACGAGTCCAGTTACTCCACGCGAACCCACAGTATGCGTACGTGGAGTATCCCAACGGACGACAGGACACGGTCTCCCTTCGGGACCTGGCACCCGCCGGAGTGCGGCCGCAACCCCCAGCACCAACACCCCCCCTCCAATCCCAACCACCCCCTGCGCCCCCGAGACCCAGCGCACAGGAACCCCCTCCCCTGGCCCGGCACCGACCAGGGGTACGGACACAGGACCACGATCGCCGTTCCCGGAGTCATGGACGACCACTGCTCCAACGTCACTGGCACCGCTGCGCAGTTCCAGCAGGACATCGAAGGCACCCACCCGGCTGATCGAGTCAATTTGATGTTTTAATGGACTTTATGGACTCTTTGTGTTCTTGCACATGTTTTTGCATATTTGTTTTTTTCATTGTTTTAAATTGTTGTTCGATTATACACTGTGTGCGGTGATATTGTCTTTTTGCACGTTCGTCGCGGGCCAGTGGGCAGCCATAAGATACCTCGGTACAACTTGAATTATCTCTAGTCATACTACCAGTCTTACGGGGCACACGCACCCCCCACCTCCCTCTCTCTTCCGCCTCTCCCCCCCCCCACTTCTTTCTCCACAAGGGGTGAATGTGGTAGTATGACTAGGGAGATTACGGTACCTTAGAACCATGCTGCCATTGGTGCCGAAGACTCGCTGCCCATTGGCTCAGGCAAGTCATGTGCCTCTCTGTCAATTGGCTGAGGCTAGTCATGTGACTACCCGCTGATTGGCTGAGAGGTTGGTAGCTCCGCTTACGAGGCGGGGTATAAGAACCCGTACTGGCTGGCAGTTGGCCTTTCTCTGTAAGTCTACTGCCGGGCACACATCTAGTGTATTAAAGCCTGTTGTTTGGAACTACTTCACGACTCGAGTCCAATTGATGGTGCATCACATCCATCATAATTTTTGGAACCTCCTTGAAGACTTGTACTAATGTTGAATCATACCGAAATGTGGTTGGATATTGTTGTTGAAAGGTATGGTAAAAAATCCCACAATATTCTGTTGATGTTGGCAATCTGAAACAAAGGCAGAAATCAAAGGCATGGTTGCACAGTGGTTAGCATTGATGCCTCAGCACCCTGTATATCATGCTGGTGGCATCAATAACCTTTACTTTAACATGAAACATAATACATATCAGAAGAATTACATTACTTCGGAATAAGGAGAATTTGTTTGTTGTGAAGTGAGGTCATGACGCGTTAATTCCTCACGGAAACAGATGAGTCATCAACCGGTCCGTTTTTAGTAATTGTCACGGTCTGACCCAAATATTACCATATTATCAGTTGAATGCAGTAGAATAATCGAATAGAATTCCACAGTGCAGTGCATTTGGCCCATCTGGTCTGCACTGACCCTCTGATGGAGCACCCTGCCTAGGCCCACAGCCCCCCCATATCCCTGTAACCCAATCTAACCTGCGCATCTTTGGACTGTGGGAGGAAAACGGAGCACCTGGAGGAAACCCACGTAGACACAGGAAGAACATGCAGACTCCGCACAGAGAGGCACCCAAGGCCAAAATTCCATCAGCATATCTCCTGTCCCACCAGGGGCAACAACACTCTTGACCACTGCTACTCAAAAATCAAGGGTGCCTGCCGTTCCATCCCCCGACTGCACTTTGGGAAATCAGACCATAAGACGGTGCTCCTTCCCCTGGCATACAAGCAGAAATTCAAGCGGGAGAATCCAGCTAACAAGGTCGTGCAGTGTTGGTCTGAGGAAACAGAGGAGCTCCTACATGACTGCTTTGAGACAGCGGACTGGTCCATATTTAAGAACTCAATGACCAACTTAAATGAGTATACCACCACCATCAAAGAAGTCATCAGCAAATGTGTGGACGAATGCGTGCCAAAGAAAGCAGTACATATGTTCCCCAACCGGAAACCATGGCTCAATCGAGGGATTGACACCCTACTAAAGGACAGGTCTGAGGTGTTCAAGTCAGGCAACCCTGATCTATATAAGAAATCTAGGTACAAACTCGACATAGCCATCTGAGATGCCAAGAGAGAATATCAGACCAAGCTAGAGTCACAGACGAGCATTACAGACTCTCGGCGGTTGTGGCAAGGCCTAAACAACATAATGGGCTACAAAGTGAAACCGAACAGTAGCTCCAGTAGCAGCGCAACCACCCCGCCCTCCCCGATGAACTCAATGCATTCTATGCTCGGGTCGAGCAGGAAATCGATCCGCTGTCGACTTTCCCAGCAGCTCATAATACACCCATACCCACCATCACAACTTCCAAAGTCAGATCGGCTTTCCTGAAAGTGAATCTTTGGAAGGCGACGTGTCCAGATGGGATCCCTGGTCATGCACTAAGAGCCTGCGCGGACCAGCTGGCAGATGTGTTCGTGGACATCTTTAACCTGTTCATACACCGCTCCGAGGTACCCACCTGCTTCAAGAAGACCACCATCATACCGGTGCCAAAGAAAAACCAGGCAACGTGCCTCAATGACTAACGTCCGGTGCCCCTGCCTTCAGTCGTAATGAAGTGCTTCGAGAGGTTGGTCATGGAGCGCATCACCTCCATACTCCCAGAACACCTTGATCCACTGCAATTCACATGCCGCTGCAACTGGTCCACAGCAGACGCCATCTCCCTGGCCCGACACTCTTCCCAAGAGCATCTCGGCAACAAGGACTCCTACATCAGACTCCTATTTATTAACTACAGCTCCGCCTTCAACACCATCATCCCAGCCAAGCTCATATCAAAGCTCCAAAACCTAGGACTTGGCTCCTCACTCTGCAACTGGATCCTCGACTTTCTAACCCACAGACCACTATCAGTAAGAATGAACAATAAAACCTCCTCCACGATAGTACTCAATACCGGGTCCCCGCAAAGATGCATACTTAGCCCTGTACTATACTCTCTGTACACACACGACTGCGTGGCAAAATTAGTTTCCAACTCCATCTACAGGTTTGCTGACGATACGGCCATAGTGGGCCGGATATCGAATAACGTCGAGTCAGAATACAGGAGGGAGATTGAAAACCTAATGGAATGGTGCAGCGACAACAATCTAGGGGCGATTCTCCGGGCCCCGTGCCGGGCCGGAGAATTGGCACAACCGTGCCACAATGCCCTTTTCTTTTCATGTACTTCATGATCTGTTGAGCTGCTCGCAGAAAAATACTTTTCACTGTACCTTGGTACATGTGACAATAAACAAAATCCAATCCAATTGAACCTGTGTCCCTGGCACTGTGAGGTAGCATTGCTGACCACTGTGCCACCGTACCGTAGTGTCATGATTGTTTCAGGAATTAATCATCTGTTGAGTTTCCAGCCGACGAGCCATCAGGAATACAATCCTTGCACTTGCAAAATTTTGCTTCTTCAGTAAGAAATTCCACCAGTGGCACAGATTGGCAATTTATTCTTTTGGTTTGATCCAAGAGATAGATTAGCCTTGCATTTGAGAACATGTGTGGCTAGGCTTAATGAATCAACTACACTGCCGATGCAGGTTAAGCATTCAGATTAGGAGTCTGCAGTGTTTAAAGTCTGCGTACCTCCGTTCTACAATCAACTCAGCATGTGAGCCCATGGCTGCATTATGCAGGCTTTGCAATGGTCTGGCATTGCTCCAGCTTGTCACAACTTACAATGGGCTTACTTTCCTCCAGCAAGCAGATTTGTCAGCATTGTTTAAATCCTCCAGCATTCAAGAGTTACAGTTTTTGGTTATTTGAACCATTGCTCTAACGTGTATCTGCGTGCTCAACATTGCTTAAGAAAGCTTTACCCCTCGCGGCGCCCGAACCATGTGGACAAAACAGTTATTATGGGATGGTTACAAGTGGCATCAATGATCAAATGAAATATGACTGAATAATGAAACAGAAAATATGTGGATTAGCATTTACCCAATATTTCAGTTATATGCTAAACCTGCTTTGTCAAGCTGGCATTCAACAGAGTTTATTGAACATATAGTACGTGAAGCTTTCCAGTGAAAATAAGTGTGGTCAGTAAAACTGAATGATTGTTCAATACAAAAGAAAATAGGGCATGTTGCAAAGTGGGCTTTCAATTCACACTGAATCCATAAAGTGCGACTGCCCTGATCCCTTTTTCATCCCTTCGAATCTGACTGCGAACAATATGTCACAAAACTTAATTGACAGATTTCACTAAATCTTAGCACACAGGTAGGGTAAGGCCCAAGGAATGACTGATTAATTCTTTTGAAAACATGCGGTCAGGATACTGAAATGTTTGAAAGGATCCATTAACATTGGGAGTTTGGGCAAATGGACTTAAGAGTGTTGTGTGTGTGAGTGTTTTTTGAAAAAAAATCATAGGGCGTGATTCAGCAACCCCGTTGCGCCCAGCATGGATCGGGGCGCAACGGGTGAATCGTCCGCCAGGCCGATCGCGAGTCACCCAACACGCTCTGGCTGGTGTGATCTGATTCTCACCCTCACTGGTTGACCTCCAGATCTGAATATTTAAATGAGCCTCATGGCAATCTGACCGGCGCTTTGCCGATTCTCCTCGTATTTTTTGCTTGCATCATCATTCTCTCTGACAGCGAACGTAGGTTGAAAATCATCACTTTTATCTTTGTTTGTTGATCTGGGAATTTTCAGAGTAAATCCAGTTGAAGATGATCAATGCTCTCCGGAACCGGTGGTACCTGGGCTGATCTCAGAAGCGCCACGGAAAACAACTGTTCAGGGATGAATAATGTAGGTTCTGAAGTTGGATTGATATTCTTTAGTTTTACTTGATTGCCTGAGCAGATTTCCTGGAAAGATTAAGTGGAGCAACAGAAATGTTGAATACTGTTAGTCGAAGAAATTGGCTTGAACAACACTGTGAACCTTTACCATTTTTGTATTCTGATGAATGGGATATGAGATAACACAGATCTCCACGACTGGTTTCATTTGCGGCAGAGGTTGGAAAGAAACTTTACAGTGCAAATTCCTTTTTTTTCCTTTAATAGCATCACTCTTTTTTTCTTCATTCAGGTAATTACATGGCTGTGGAGGGGACCAAGTGTCATGATGCTTCAGCCACCATGAATGTAGGGCAGGTCTGATGGGCCAGTTGATCTTACTCTGTTTGTCATTTTCATTTTTTACATTTTTAATGAAGTTTAGGAGTAACGAGTTAAAGCAGTGTCTATTCACAATGCCATTCTCTAATATACAAAATCAGCATATACAGCTTGGTAAGAAATTAAAATTCAATTTCACAGGGATGTTTTTGAAACATTTTGCTTCCTTTTGTTAACTGTGATCGCAATTCAGAACTGCAAAGAATGGGCTGGATTGTGTCAGAGTGGTGGTGGCCCTGACAATAATAATATAATCTTTATTAATGTCACAAGTAGGCTCACATTAACACTGCAGTGAAGTTACGGTGAAAATCCCCTCGTCGCCACACTCCGGTGCCTGTTCGGGTACACTGAGGGAGAATTCAGAATTTCCAATTCACCTAACAAGCACGTCTTTCGGGATTTGTGTGAGGAAACCGGATCGCCTCGAGGAAACCTTGCCAGAAGGCCAGGAGCAATCCCACCTCAGTTATTTGAGGAGCCCTAGCCAGCTTTTAACCCAATGTTACTATTAACAAGATTCTACTGGGGCTCTTGATCATTTAAGGGACAAGACCCTGCCTCCATGAGCTACCAGACAATCAAAGAAATGTAAGTGGTTTGGGGTCAGAGGGTTCGGTGCAGACACAATGGGCTAAGTGCCCTCCTTCTGCACTGTCCTTTGATTCTATGGGGGACACCGGTGCCAATCAGGCAGGTCCTAACAAGGGAATCAATGATATTTAATGAGGGCAGGGTTGGATATTGCTCCAGTGATGGCCATTACCACTAAGGGGCACCTCCATGGGCTCCCGAGTGACTCGCCCCAAGACTGCAGTGGGGCTGCCAGTATTCAGCGGGTAGTCTCCCCTTAGATCAGAGAGATCAGCAGCTGCTGGTAAAATGCTAGCAGTGATGGCACAAGGCCTTTAATAAGCCACTTAAGTATTCAATTGGCCTCTGAGCAGGGTATTCTGCATCATTAGCCGCAAGTCATGGTGGCAGTGCAGCTATGGGCGAGCCACCTCCCAATTTTTCAACCCCTACCCCTTCCCTATTCCTGCAGGCGCCATAAACTGTAGCCTGGAGTGTGCAATGGTGAGCACTGAAATATATTTACATAATCATTGATCTGAGGGCCAGTAATTAACATATAACACAAAGCACATGACTAAGGTTTCATTCAATATAAACCATCTTGTAGATGCATCATTATTTTAAAAAGGGATTTAACCAGGTCCATGTCAAACTGATTTTGGATTGATGTTAAATGTTCTTATTTCTGAAACAAAATGATGAATCACTGGGGATTCATTCAAGTTGTTATACAGAATTGCCTGAGATTACATCTTGATATTGTCGAGATTCATCTCTTTCAAAAGGCAATTTCAGAATTTCATTGTTTTCCTTAAAAGTTATGTTTGTAATTTAAATTCAAATTGAAGAAAACCAATACTTCTCAAAGTTAATTAGCAGGTTACTGAAAATTCAACACAAAAATGGGCCATTTTGTCCAATTGTCTACCCTGGTGTTTAAGCACCTCACAAGTGTCCTCCCACTCTCCTTCATAAAATTCCATCAGCAGATCCACCTATTCCTTCTCCTGCATCCACTTATCTGATATTCCCTGAAATGCATCTATGCTATTTGCTTCAACTACACCATGTAGTATCAAATTTCACTTTGCAACCACTCAGAGTAGAAACATTTATTTTGATGTTCTCACTGGATTTATGAATGGTTGCATATCGCAGTAGCTAAAATGATTAAAACAATAATAATGGCCCATATGTCCATTTTCGGACATAAGTTGATTGTCCGCCACACATGACCAGTCTTAAGTGTAGACACAAGGGTGTGCGCGCTGAAAGCATACCACATTTAAATTCCTGTCTGGAGATTTTCTGCTTTCCTTCCAACACTGAGCTGAATCTGCTGTATTAAAAATGCAAGGACAACTCTAATTTGGCCAGCTTGCCCTCCTGATGTTAGGTAAGTTTTTACACTTTTTTGTTTACACTTTTTTTTCTTTGTCCAGAATCATTGAGCAGAGGTAAGAGAAATCGGGAGCCATTTTTTTGAGGGATTCATGGTTTATATTATTCACGTTTTTAATGTTTATAAATAAGTTTAAAATGCAAAAAAAGTTTTTAAAAAGCTTTTTTTTTGTACTTTTTACAATATAAAGTGAGTTTGGAGTCACAGAAAGTGAAAGAAATTTTTTTTTTCAAACTTTGGTTTGTCATTCGAGTGGCACAGTGGTTAGCACTGCTGCCTCACAGCTCCAGGGACCTGGGTTAAAATATGACCTAGGGCGACTGTGGAGTTTGCACGTTCTCCCCGTGTCTGCATGGGTTTTTCTGGTCTTCCATTTCCTCCCACAGTTCAAAGATGTGCAGGTTAGCTGGATTGGCCTTGCTAAATTGCCCGTCAGTGTCCAAAAATTAGGTGGGGTTACGGGGACAGGGCAGGTCATGGGCCTGTGTAGGGTGCTCTTTCAGAGTGTTGGCGTAGACGTGGTGGGCCAAATGGCTTTCTTCTGAACTGCGGTGATTCTATGATTCTATGAACACAAACCAAAGGACAGTGACAGCAAAAAGCCCTGGGGCACTTTGAAAATCTTATGACTACAATCTAAATGAAAACATACAAACAGTTTTAAGCATGCCACACGTGAAGTTAAATTATAACATAATGCAGATTTAAATAGTTTCGCAGATTTAAAACAAATAAAAAAAACGATGTTCACTTATAAATAATTATCTTTAATCATAAATAAATTAAAAATTACTTTAAAAGAACCAATAACAACAGCAACGCTGGTGTCAAAGAAAGAGCAAAAACAACTGTTTAAAAATAACTTCTACATACCTTTAAAACACTTGTAAAACTTGTTGCCGGTTGTCTTCAATAGAAACCTGCAGTTTAGAACCTGGTCCTCAATGGGTAGCTGCTGCATCACAAGGGGGCTTGTCTACATTGAAACTGTGCTGTTCTAGAGCCTGAGCAGAATGTCCCGCTGGAGCAGGGACGTTCGTTGCACTTTTTGCACGCAGATAAGCACGCACATTTCTTTTCTAATATGGGCAGGCTGTGGCTTTCTGCTAATACTCAGAAATTACAGGCCAATGCTTCAAATACCATTTAAGTTGGACACGTGTTTTGATTTAGACCTACGTATGGGCCAGGATTCTCTGGTCCTCCAGCCAAATGTTTCTCAATGGCGCGGGGTTCTGTCTTCCCGCCGCTTGTCAATGGGATTTTCCAATGAAGCCACCCCACGCTGCTGGGAAACCACGGATGGGGGCGCACTGCCAGTGGGAAAAGAGAATCTCAACAGCCAGAGAATTCCAGCCAAGAACTCTTCATTTGTTTGGACTTGGCTAGCTTTAAATTTAGATAAATACAAATCAGGTTTTTCTCAAAGTAACAAAAATTCCTTCTCAAGTGATTGATGTCCTGAATATGAAAATAAATCTCACTGCATTCATGTCTTTATTTATTTATTTTCCAATTAAGAATAATTAACCATTTCTGAGTCAAACTTGAAATTACATTTAGTGGTGAAATTTAACACGATTTGATGAGTTGCATTTTGGAAGCAGTACCATGTGGAGATTGCTAGCTTTTCAGACAACAGTAGCAAAAGAATAACTTTCCTTTTCAAAATGCTACTTTTGCCTGGCCTTTGTTCCCTTTACAGAAGCACCTTTCAATTTCTAAGATGCATCATACAGTGTTTCGACATCTGAGCATTCGTTCAGCGTTTATCGTGCTCCATCTTAATAACTTCTGAAATAACCTCTGTCAATCGAGGCACGACGATTACTGTAGGTTGAGGTGGTCCGAGTAACCAAAAACTGGGTGAATGTACGCTAACTGAAAACTGCAATCTCTCCAGAGAGGTAAAGAATCAGTTTATTGGTCACAGAACACATTTGATCACTGGAGGTGTGATATTTAAATGTGTAACCTTTAGCTGTTCTTTATATTCTCATTTATTATTAATAGGGATATTGAGATTATGATGTCCAGTCAAATATTCGCAGGATGATAACAGTCTCCTGTTTTTTTTTAAAGAACCACAGAAAGGTAGTAATTTATTCATAAGGTACAAATAGTCCTCAAATAACTTGATTAATTTAACTGAAAAAATGCACTACATTCTTTTAAAATATCAACATAAGAAATATGGAGCAAAATGAACCTGCACATTTCTGTGTATTACAGTGAGTGCTGAAGGCAGCAATGTATTTTATAGTAATATAATAGTATCTAGTTCAGCACCAAAGGGTGGCGCGTTCGGAATCTCACTCCAACTGTACCTCTAACCATTGAGGAGCCCAGGGGCCCAAAGGGACTAGAATAGGCAGGGGTTCTGCCCAGAACCTTCCAACCAGGACACCCTGGGAGTCTCCAGCATATCTGACCCGCACCCCCCCTCCCTGTGTGCAACACACCTTCAGCCCCGCACACAAAGGAGGTCAGCACTGCAACACTTGTGCAGCCTGAAAATAGGCCCAGACCCTTAAGGTCCAGTACCCCAGGAGACGCCCGCGAAGGTAATCTCAAGCAACAGGGCGTGGAAGTGAGCAGGCTGCCTCAAGCTCAGCTGTAGTTCCTGGGGATATACCTAGACATAGCGGGAAGGTGAGGAAGAATAAGAAACGCTGGGCACCTTATGGGTATGGGTGAACCTCGGAACGTTTAGAGATAGGTCGTCACTGTAATAGCACACTTGTATTTAAAATTACTTTGTCCACCATGCAGATCCTCCATGATGTTATGTCAGGCACCATGCTCTGCAAACCCCCAAGCAAACTCGGCACTTCATCCCTGTGCAGTGTGAAAATGGCAGCACTATGTCTCTCCCACCTCCAACATTGGTGAAGCAGTAAATCTCACCACTGCTGGCACGAGCTGCCCAGGGCCCACCATCTATGGAAGGTAAACACACCTCCCCCCAACATCAACTCTGAAGGCTCTCATGTCTGCCAATATTATCTAGTTATGAGGAGGTCAAGTGCTCAAAACATGTTGAGGGTCTGTCCACCTCATCAGTAGGTGGAGAAAACCCCCAGGACCCCTGACCTCGGAGGAGGCAGTAGCAGCTGAAATGTTTCATTCAGCCTCTATGGGCCACAGGATAAGCCCGTTCATTGGCAGGTCGCATTCAGCTCTCCGTCAGGCAGGAGTCAGACATATAGCGAATGATAAGAAGAGCATTGTGTTGTCCTCACTGTAAATCATCATCATTCTTTTTCAGCATCCGGCCAATCGCTTCAGCGCCCTGTCCATGAATGTAGAAACTATCACAATAACCTCCCACTGGCACCATAGTAGAGAGAGGATGTAAGACCCTATGATGGGAGAGGTCTTCACACCCTAGTCCTGGTCGTCATCAAACTGAGAAGCTATGAGGATGACCCGAGCCATGCTCTCCCAGGAGGCCCTGGCCATTACCTGAGCTCCTTCTTCCTCCTCTGTGGGTTGCCTCTCGCTCCCCTCCTCGACCTCCTCGTTGTCTGAGGAGATGTGGTGCTGCTCCAGCTCCCCAGGTTCAGCTGCCCTCCCTCCTGCAGTGCCATGTTATGCAGAGCCAGCAAACCACTATGATGTGGCACACCCTCTGGGAGCCTTATGGGAGAGCTCACCCTGGCTGGTCCAGGCATCATAACTGCATCTTCAGCAGGCTAATCGCCTGCTTGACCAGGGCAC
The DNA here is from genome assembly GCF_902713615.1 of Scyliorhinus canicula. Classification (NCBI taxonomy): domain Eukaryota; kingdom Metazoa; phylum Chordata; class Chondrichthyes; order Carcharhiniformes; family Scyliorhinidae; genus Scyliorhinus; species Scyliorhinus canicula. Next base: position 52,749,204 of record NC_052146.1, read on the forward strand.
GGATTAACGCATGGGCATTGTTGTAGCGACTCTCAGTGGGTGTTTGCTGCCTGCAGGCGCTGGGAAATACCCTGTCATTCAACGTCTCGCAAAGGAACTCATCAAGGATACTCTTAAGTCATTTCCTGCAGCTCGCCAGTGCAGGAAGATGACCCGTGGATCGGGGTGCCATTTTTAAAAGCAGCCCTGATGTTTTGACTCCCTTTTGTGCACCCAGCATGCCTTCAGGACTGCTGCTCCCCACCACTTCACCCAAATTACTTCTTCCAGGGTCCGTGAACCCCCCCTCCCCCACGTACCCCTTCTCCCATGGGCCAAGCCCTCTGGTCTGACCCCTGGAATGGGCAACCTGGCACTGCCAGACTGCTAAGGGTAGTGTCAGGGTGCCACATGCCCACTGCCTGACCACCCGGGGGCCTCAACTCCCCAGTGAGATGCCCTGAGATGCCATCACAACTGGTTCATGACTTTGTGAAGCAGTACGAAACATTGCACAGTTGTGGACTCGCTGGCAAGGCTGGTGAATTCCAGGCCCCAGATGAATTGGGCGCAAGCATATTTAAATTTGCCGAATGGCTCACTTAAATATGGGTGCCTGGATCTCGCCAAGTGAGGGGGAGATCCAGATCACAATGCGCCACAAGATTCTGTTAAATCTCACGAGACATTTTGAGCGTTGTGAATCTCAATCCAGGCCTCTCCCACGATTCGATGGCCTCGTCCCGACACCAAGTTGGGCACGACAAGACTGCTGAATCACACTCATACTCATCGATTGAGTATCCACAGTTCCCTCGGTTCAAAATGTCAACCATTCGAATGAATAGTTTCTCCTTATCTCAGTTCACTGGTTTTCTCTTTCCAAGAATTGACAGGTGCTGCTTTCTCTGCCTGAGCAGCAAGTGTATTGCACAGGTGAGTTTTAGAGCAGTGATTCTTTTCGCTGCCGCTGTCTGGACTGCTCTGTAGCTACTAGACGGGGCTCTCTCTTTTGGAGTGCTTCCAGGCAGGAGTCTCTCTAATGGAGGGCTTCGAGGCAGGAGTCTCTTTTTTGGAATCTTCCAGGCAGGGGTTTCTCTTATGGCAGGTCTCTGGTGGATGTCTCTGTAATTAGGGATATCTGTAATTGGGGGGTATCTCATGAGTGTCTCGGTAATTTGGAGGTATCTGGTGGGGGTCTCTGTAATTCAGAGCCTCTCTTATAGGGGTCTCTGGTGGGTATCGCTGGGGGTGGATGTGTCACCTTCGTAATGTTTTTTTTGACCATAATTGCACACACTACTCCAACTAGTGGCCTGACCAGCATTTTGTATGCTTCCCTGCTCTTATATTCTATACACCAGCTATTAAAGGCAAGTGTCCAATATGCCTTCTTAACCATCTTATCTACGAAGGGCAGCCCGGTGGCGCAGTGGGTTAGCCCTGCTGCCTCACGGCGCTGAGGTCCCAGGTTCGATCCCGGCTCTGGGTCACTGTCCGTGTGGAGTTTGCACATTCTCCCCGTGTCTGCGTGGGTTTCACCCCCACAATCCAAAGATGTGCAGGGTAGGTGGATTGGCTATGCTAAATTGCCCCTTAATTGGAAAAAATGAATTGGGTACTCTAAATTTAAAAAAAATATTTAAAAAAAAAAAAAAAACCATCTTATCTACCATCCTGCTGCCTTTAGGGATCTATGGGCATGCACGCCAAGGTACCTCTGATCCTTTGTACTTCCCAAGGTCATTGTATATTCCCTTGTCTTATTAGTTCTCCCAAAGTGCAACACCTCACATTTTTAAGGGTTAAATTCCACTTGCCACTGTTCTGCCCATCTGACCAGCACACCTTTATCATCCATGGGGATTTTCTGATGGAGGAGTCTAATTGTGGGGCCAGATTGGGACCAGATCGGGGTCTCTGATGGGGGATCCAATGCAGATGACATATGGGGGTCTCTGGTGGGGTCTCCGATGGGGGTCTCTGGTAGGGGTGACCTGATTGGTGGTTGGGGGGGTCATGGAGGGTTCAGCGGGGGAGGGTCACCCTCATGCATGCTGCTATGGCAGGGGAAGGAGTTCCCTCCTTATCAGCAGCGGAGGGTGCGGTATTAACCTGGTGTGGCGAAGGGGGACCTGCTGCCTGGCCTCCGGTTTGGGCTGCCCTCTCAAAATGCCGGCCCGATAACTGGAATCCAACAGAATCTGATGAGCTCGCCAGCATGCGTGTATACCTATAGATAATTAAAGAGACTCACACCTGGACCCCACTCCCGGAACCTATAGAGACCAGTTACAATTCTCCGCTGATGGGAGCACTTAATCTCCAGAACGGGGAATCCAGGCCAGGATGTCTAATGTCCTACAAATGGGAAAATAAATTTGTTGGACCACACTGGACAAAAAAATTACTGTGGAAACAATCTGGCTGGTTGAGATGTGTACACTTGAGAATGTGAGGCAAAGACAAGAAGCTGTGAAAATGCAAAGCACTTATTGTGTAATTGCAGCTTATAGAACAGAGAACATACAGTGCAGAAGGAGGCCATTCAGCCCACCGTGTCTGCAATGACCCATTTAAGGTCTCACTGCCACCCTATCCCGTAATCCAATAACCCCTCCTAACCTTTGCTGCTCCTATAATGCCAAATGGAGATAAAAGATCAATAGCTTTTGTTTTGAGAACATTGACAAGCACTGAACAGAATATTGTTCAATTGGAAAAAAAAGCTTGGAGTATAATATTTGGCATCAAATGATTTCATCAGTACTTGTGTGAACATTCATTGGGAACCCCACCTGCTTCCTCCAGACCAATATTCTAAATCCTGCTTTTGTGCAATTCCCCAGAAAAGGTATCTACATAGTAAATAAGGAAATTAGTCAAACTGTCCTAACAGTGCTGAAGAACGTGATTACTATTCAGAACGAACTTGAGCATCATCTTGGTATGTTCTAACCTGTGCCCAATCACAGTCAGAAAATTCCTGGCAGAAGCAAGCAACATTGCCGCAGGCAATTGTGATCAGCTGGCTCGAGATGGGACGCAGAGGCAGTCATAAATGGAACAGAGCTCCAATTCACAGATTGGCAAAATAAACTTTGTAAATGGCTATAGTGTCAGGTAAGGCACACACTACCTGAACAGTCCTACACATCTTCCCAGCTGCAAATCAAATGACAAAGAACTGTTTTAATTTTTGAAGGCTCATTTATTTAGAACTGCAACTTTGCATTCTTTTTAAATTATTTTCTTTAAACCACCAGGATGTTTCCCTTCCTGTTCAGGGTTTAACTTAATTCAACACACCTCAGAATGCAACTCAGTATAGATATGCACAGGCCACTGGCGGGATTCTCCCATGCTGCGCCGTATGTGAGAATCGCTGTTCGTGCCATTTTTTCCCGTGGCACAGGTCCATAACGGCAGCTGATTCTCTGATGACTGAAGAATCGGCGCTATTTGCGCTGGCGCGTTTGGCGCGGCGCCGGTCACGGGCCACTGTCCACGGCCGGGCCGCTGATTCTCCGGCCTTGATGGGCCGAGCGGTCGCGCGGAAAGAGCAGAGTCCCTCCGGCGCCATTCACACCTGCTCGCAGCTGGCGGGAACTCTGCGCGTAGGGTCGGGGGCGGCCTGTGGGGTGGGAAAAAACGCTCCTTCACCGGGGGGGGCCTCCGATGGGGTCTGGCCCACAATCGGGGCCCGCCGATCGGCGGGCCGGCCTCTCCAGCCCTGGCCCTATTTTATTACGCGGCCGGCCCCTGAACCCCAAGCCATGTTGCGTCGGGGCAGGCACGTTCAGGAAGTCCCCTGCGCATGCGCAGGTTGGCGCAGCCCCCAGTTGGTGCCAGGAAAGGAGGCCGGAGCGGCATGAACTGCTCCAGCACCGTGCTGGCCCCCTGTGAGGGCCAGAATCGGTAGTCCCTGCATCCACTCGTGGCCGTCGTCAAACGCCACGGCATTCACGACGGCGCGAACACTCTGCCTCCATTGCGGAGAATCCCGCCCCACATCTTTAATCCAACTCAAAGTAAATTTTTCAACCAAAAATCTCCATGGAATCATATGTGACAGCCTGAAAAGTTCCCCAATTTTTAATCTTTCAATTACTTACCACCGGTGCCTATCCATAGAAAAATATTGCTCAACCCTGTTCTTCCCCTTTTTTCATTCATTTTCAGTTTACATCCTTTTCCCACACCATACATTATTTCCAAGTTAAATGAGTAGGCCATCAGCTAGTCCACTGTGAACTTTGCTGATCCCAACTCAGTTGGTAACATGTAGTGAAGAGTTCATATCAACTTGTTCCTGACCTTAACCTTGCCTCACATAGTGAAGTAGCTGGTTTCTACTGATGGCACAGCTGAAAGTGAACAGTCTCCCCATCATTAAATTCAAGGCACAATCCATTTTTAGGCATTGCACCTCACGCCAATGGAGCACCAATGTACAGAAGCAAAGGATGGCTCACTTGCACTATATAATAAGAAAATCACACTGAAGTGTCAATTCGGACATGTTTTCCTTCACCGTTTCAAACACAGCCATGTTTCAAAAAAAATCTTAACCAGATACAAAAAAACATTCATCCTCATCCAAAGAATGTAGTTATATGATTTATGGGATCAAGAAATTTGCAGTTTAATAATAATAATAATAATAATCTTTATTGTCACAAGTAGGCTTACGTTAACGCCACATTCCGGCACCTGTTCGGGTACACGGAGGGAGAATTCAGAATGTCCAAATTACCTAACAGTCCGTCTTTCGGGACTTGTGGGAGGAAACCGGACCACCTAGAAGAAACCCACGCAGACACAGGGGTAGACTCCACACAGACAGTGACCCAAGCCGCAAATCGAACTTGGGACACTGGAGCTGTGAAGCAACAGTGCTACCAACTGTGTTTAATACATGTCTTTATAAAATGATAATGACAATGCAAGATTATTCATTATTGCTGGTTTTCCTTAAGCTCTATAGAATCCCGACAGTGTAGAAGGAGGCCATTTGGTCCATCGAGTCCACACCAATTCTCTGAAAGAGCACCCTATCTAGACTCATTCCCTGCCCTAGCGCCGTAATGTAATCTAACCTTGACATCTTTGGACACTAAGGGGCAATTTAGCATAGTCAATCCATCTAACCTGCATATCTTTGGACCATCCCAAGCCATCCCAGACTCTTGTCTGGTGTTTTTTCTTGGATAGTTTGATTAATAAAATTCATTTGGAAAGTTTATTTTGAGCTGCCTTTTATTTCAGTGTTGTGACCAAGAGAACACTGTGATAGAAACAGCAAACAGGTGCAGGAGGAGGCTATTTGGCCCTTTAAGTCTGCACCACCACTCAATATGATCATGGCTGATCCTGCAAATTCAGTATCCCACTCCCACTTTCTCTCCATACCCCTTGATCCCTTTAGCTGCAAGGGCCATGTCCAGCTCTATCTTGAATATATCCAACAAACTGGCCCCAACAGCTTTCTGTGATAGAGAATTCTACAAGTTCACAACTCTCTGAGAGAAGAAGGCTTTCCTCATCTCAGTCCTGAATGGCTTACCCCTTATTCTTAGGCTGTGACTGTTCTCACAGAGGGAAGATAAGAAGTGGGACTAAGGGTGAATGGAGAACTAAAGTTGAGTTTACTGGTACTACACTCAGTGGAGCTGATCATAGGCAACCTGGCCAGGTGGGAGATATGTGAATTGCCTCCTCCCCACTCCACCGCCACAGCCTTTTTATCCTCTCTTCATCTTCCCTCTCAGTAGCTGCTCTGGAGAGTTCTGTAGAGGATTGTTCCCTGGCTGGATATAAAATCCTGCTTCGTGCCATTCTCCCTCTCCTATGCCTTCCCCATCAAGCGTTGTGTTCTCCTTTGTGCAGTCACTGCTCATTTTGCCTGTCATACTGGGTTAAAGGGGGACAGAAATTACCACACCCACATCTGGAAACAAGTGGTCTCGGCAGAATTCTGGAAGTGAGAGCCAAGGTCTTCACCACATGCCACACCACTCCCTGAAGATGTCACCAACTTTAAGTAGCACAAAAGTCTAAGCACTTCTACAAACTCAGCAACAACCAGTGGAACCGAATCAGCAACTAACCTGAGAATAGTTGATGATCCCTTTAAATAACACTGGGTGGGGACGTTGAACACATGTTTGGTTTGCCATACATTTTCTTTTCATTCTGTAGGCAGGGGATTGAGTTTCTACATTGAAGGCATTATATAAATACAAGTTGTTGATGTGTTGGTTCTACTTGTACAATTTATATGTTGAATTGATTCAGAAATAAAATAATAGCTGAAATGAATTTGTAAACACAACTTCAGTACGTCAATGGATGAAATTGTAGCCTTTCATCTTTTGTGGGTTTCTATGGATCATGTGTTGACCTTGTTTTCAATAAATCAGTATGTTTTGATGCCTACTTAAGCAAAAGACAAAATTACTATTTTGATTTTTTTTATCGTTACGGACCTATTTAGTATGTCACCCATAGATTGATTGTGTGACATGCTTTATATTCAACGACTACTTACATTAATAATACTTTAGCCAAGATTTTATTGCCCGAGATTTGATGCTGACCGCTGATGTGTTGGGTAAGCTGAGTCTACGACGACTGCGTTTACTGCAGTGGAGAGAGAGACAGGCTTCCAACACTTGAAGAAATGCAACTCGATTTTATTGAACACTCAACTATAATACATGCTTTAACAGTGGGTTGACACTATGCTGAGTTGACTGGAGACCTGAGGCTAACCTGATCAGGCTATCTTACTACCACATGGTGTTTGTTCTAGTTGCTGCTCACGAGCTCTGACTGTCTCAGAGGCTGGATCCCGAGAGAGCGGGAAAACTAGTGCCCTCTGGCTTTATAGTGGTCGTGTCCTGTCTGGTGATTGGCTGCTGTGTTCTGTCTGTTCATTGGTCATCCTGTGTGTCAATCACTGCCTGGCTGCACACCATCATATACCTGGATGTATATTATGACAACCGCGATAGAGCGGAAAGGGCGGCTAGGCAGCAGCTGGTCGACTCCATACTGAAGATAGACCGTAAATACTCAGAGGCCCCGACCGTAGAGCTCCTGGCAGAGAGGAAAGAGCTACAAAGGAACTTTGATATGCTCTCCACCAGGACAGCAGTGCACCAACACCGGCAGGCACGTGGGACCTATATGAACACGGAGACAAAGCCAGCCACCTGCTGGCACACCAGCTGAGAAAGCAGACAGCCACCAGAGAAATTGAACAAATCAGGGATACCAGAGGCACATTAGAAACAGAACCGGAAAAGATTAACAAAACCTTCAAGGCTTTCTGCCAAAGGTTGTACACTTCAGAGCCCCCAATGGGGGCGTCTGTGATGAAACGGTTCCTTGATGGACTGGACATACCAGTTACGGGGGAGGGCAGAAAACAGGGCCTGGATGCACCACTAGCACTGGGAGAGATCATCATAGAATGTACAGTGCAGGAGGCCATTCGGCCCATCGAGTCTGCACCAGCTCCTGGAAAGAGCACCCTACCCAAGGTCAACACCTCGACCCTATCCCCATAACCCAGTAACCCCACCCAACACTCTGAGCAATTTTGGACACTAAGGGCAATTTAACATGGCCAATCCACCTAACCTGCACATCTTTGGACTGTGGGAGGAAACCGGAGCACCTGGAGGAAACCCACGCACACACGGGGAGGATGTGCAGAATCCGCACAGACAGTGACCCAAGCCGGAATCGAACCTGGGACCCTGGAGCTGTGAAGCAATTGTGCTATCCACAATGCTACCGTGCTGACCATGGACAGCATTAGCTTCATGCAGGTGGGGAAGGTGCCGGGACCAGACATGTTCCCAGCAGACTTCTACAAAAAATGTTTGACAGCACTGGCCCCGCACCTGCGGGAGATGTTCACAGACTCGCTAGCGAGGGGCACACTGCCACCTACACTAGCACAGGCCTCAATCTCACTGATACCTGAGATATGATAAAGACCCAACGGAATGTGGGTCATACAGACCCATCTCACTGCTGAGCGCAGATGCCAAAATACTGGCCAAAATACAAGTCAAAAGGCTAGAAGACTGCGTACCAGAAGTGGTTGCAGTGGACCAGACGGGTTTTGGCAAAGGTAGGCAGCTAACCTCGAACATCAGGCGCCTGCCAAATGTGATAATAACCTCATGCAGGGAGATTGTCTACCAGAAGTGATTGTCTACAATACAACACTCCCATGGCGAGCATACGGACCAACAACACCAACTCCCGATACTTCCAACTGCACAGGGGCACCAGACAAGGATTCCCACTGCCCCGCTGATATTCGCTCTAGCGATCGAACCATTAGCAATTGCACTCAGAACAGCAAAAAGTTGGAGGGGGGTGCAAAGGGGCGGCAAAGAGCACAGAGTCTCACTCTATGCAGATGACCTGTTCCTCTACATTTCGGACCCACAAAGCATCATGGACGGAATCATTGCGGTCCTGAAAGAGTTTGGGGCCTTCTCGGGCTACAAACGCAACATGAGCAAAAGCGAGAGTTTCCCGGAAAACTCACAAAGAGGGGGGGCAGCACTAACGGGACTGTCGTTTAAACAAGCCCGCACAAATTCCGCTACCTGGGGATCCAAATAGCCCATGGCTGGAAAGGGATCCACAAATGGAACCTCACCAGTCTGACGGAGGAAGTAAAAAAGGACCTGCAAAGATGGAACACATTCCCACTCTCCCTCGCAGGGAGAGTCCAGGCGATTAAAATGAAACGTGCTGCCCAGGTACCTCTTCCTACTTAAACCCATCCCGATCTACATCCCAAAGGCCTTTTTCAAAGCACTGGAGAAACTCATCATGGCGTTCGTTTGGCGGGGGTGGGGGGGGGGGGGGGGGGAGAGAGAGAATGGTAGGATCCCAAAGAAGGTCTTACAAAAAACAAAATCCGGGAGGGGGTAGCCCTCCCGAATCTACAATTCTACCCCTGGGCGACGACAGCCGAGCGAGTAAGGGGATGGATCAGGTGCCAGAAGCCGAGTGGGTGCGCGCGGAAGAGGCCTCCTGCAAGGGGAACTCCCTCCGGGCCCTCGCCACGGCAGCACTCCCACCCCACCCAAAAAACACTCCAGCAGCCCGGTGGTGATAGCCACCCTCCAGTCCTGGAACCAACTACAGCAGCAATTTGGCCTGACCAAAATGTCGCACAAAGCTCCCATCTGCAACAACCATAGGTTCACACCACCACTGACTGACGCCACCTTTAAAAAGTGGGGACAGGACAGAGGGATGCTGACAGTCAGGGAACTATACATGGACGGAAGGGTCACAACAATATATAAACTGACAGAGAAATTCCAGCTAGCCAGGCGGAACGAGCTAATGTACCTGCAACTCAAAAACTTCCTACGAAAGGAGACGAGGACGTATCCACAACCGTCACGACAGATATTACTGGAAGAGTTACTGGACGCAAGCTCCCTAGATAAAGGGAACTATAGCGACATGTATGACTGACTGGTAGAAAGGGCTGACACCGTACTGGATGCAACAAGAAAGAAATGGGAGGAGGACCTGGGGATGGAGATCGGGTGGGGACTCTGGAGCGAAGCACTGCATAGGGTCAACACCAGCTCCACGTGCGCAAGGCTCAGCCTGACGCAACTAGAAGTGCTACATAGAGCCCATTTAACAAGAACCCGTATGAGTAGGTTCTTCCCGGAGGTGGAGGGTAGATGTGAACGGTGCCAAGGAGGTCCGGCCACCCACACCCACATGTCTTGCCCCAGACTTGCGGGGTACTTGGCAGCCTTCTTTAAGGCAATGTCCAAAGTGGTGGGGATGAATGTGGAGCCATGCTCGATAGTGGCGGTCTTCAGTGTTTCAGACCAGCCAGATCTATTCCTGAGGAGGAGGGCGGATGCCCTTGCCTTTGCCTCCCTGATAGCCCGCCGTAGAATCCTGTTTGGCTGGCAGTCAGCAGCACCACCCAAAGCTGCAGACTGGCTGTCCGACCTCTCAGAATCTCTCCAAATAGAGAAAATCAAATTCGCCATTCGAGGGTCAGACGACGCCTCCCACAGAACGTGGGGGCCATTCACCAAATTGTTCCGGGACCTGTTTGTGGCCAACGAACAAGCAGAAGAATAGCCAGGTAGCCAAGAATCAGAGGAAAGTCGCCGAGGCGGAGGAGGGAGGGTTAGACCTGGGGTGGGGGGGGGGGGGGGGGGGGGTGGATAGCAGCTAAACCTAAGAGAAAAGAAAGGTGAACCACAGGAGAAGGGGAGGGGTGGGAGGGGGTGGGGGTGGAAGAGGGAGGAGACAGGGAACAATAGAGTGGAACCAGTGAGGTAGGGGGGAGGCAAGGGAATGACAGCTGGAAGGAGGGCACAGGAAACAATCTCAAACTTGACATCTACAGGAGCAGAGAACAAGGAAAATCTGGGCGAAAGACGGGACGAATAGCTGAAGCGGAGGTGATCGCGAGACGACAACAGCAGCGAAAACCGTTTGGGAGCAGCAAGTGACAACACCAACACCAGATCCATTCGCGTATTGCCCTCTGTAATTGTTCTGTATTTGTTTCCCCAGCGCCCAAATGTATATGTACCCCCCCAGTTTCCCACCCCCCCCAACAAACAGATGCCTACTTATATGCTAAAAACAATACTGCCTCTTGTACAGAGCTGCTGTTGTTGAGCTAGCGCATATTACCTACCAGTTATTTTATTCTAACTTTTTTGTTGTTTGTTTTGTTTTTTGTGCGTGTTCTCTTCTCTTCTATGTATATATATGTGTGTATTCTATTCTGTGTACATAACGGTAAATGTACTTTATTCAAAAACCCAATAAAAAACATTTATTAAAGAAAAGTATGCTGGCCGCTCAGATGCAAATCTTTCTATTCGGATTTTATTGTTGAACTGCTTACTAATTGAACATTTGCAGTTATTTTGCTGCTATACAGTTTTGTCTGTACATGTAAAGAAAGCTTTAAAAGCTTTATCAAAATGTCACTTATTCACACTTCAAAGTAAACCTTTAAGGGGAAAATATATATACAATGAGGGAAATGTGCAATGATGGCTGAAATGACTTTCAGAGATGGTAATGTTTTTGCCCTTGCTGTGCTCCAAAACTAATGCATCGTATTGACATGACCTTACAGCTTCTTGTGTTTGAAATGCATTAAACAAACTTGACATGTTGTATTGGTTTGTGGAAATTAAAATTGCACATGGCTTAGTTGTACTTTCATAAAATGGTCACCTTGCACCTTCAAGTGTATTTAAATCCCCTAAAGAGGCTAAGAGTAACGTGTGATGGGTTGTTAAAAAAAAGTCATCCCATCTTGCCTTGATTCTCACTTGTTAAAGACAGGCTGGTGTGTTTCAAATGACAGAGACTGCGAAGGGTATGGGTTCATTTTTCATCGCGTGATTTCAGAAATCCCCAGTGGAAACTTTTGTCCTGGTCCGTATCAAGTGTACTTGTGCTGTGTCAGAGGTACTTGTTCCTATCCTAGCAACCTCTTCAGTTCAAATTGTAACTTAGTATTCGGATTCTCCAGCAGCATCCCGTCAATGCAATAGGTACGTTCAGCAGGAGCTCCTTGAAGCTACAAGAGAACTTGGCCAGCTTTCCCAATTTAGCACAAGTGTTAGACAGGCATTAATCAACCTTTGACCATTGTTGGGAGCTGGGGCTTTCACAGATGTCAGATGCCTGTTGCAAACCAGGGACTCACTGGAAGGGTTCTTGAAAACATCAAAGGCTTATTGATTTATTCATGTTTAAATGAAGCAAAGATATTTATGTGCTGGTTTTGTTTTTGAGATTGCATTTAACTTTGAATAATTAACTTACGGGACAGGATCCCCCTTAACGACGCACTCGCTTTCCGGTGCGGCATACCCCCGCCAGCAACGCGATTCTCCATCCGGCAGCCAGCCAATGGGGTTTCCTGTTGTGGGCAAGCCCACGCCATCAGGAAATCCACGGGCATATGTGTGCTTCCGCGAAACTGAGAATCCCGCTGATGGAGAATCCAGCCCACTGAATTTGGAAAATGAAAATCACGGAATGCACACAAATATAATTGAGAAGTAAGTTATATATATTTAAGGATGTGCCAAGTACATGTTGGACTGAAGCGCATAATGTCTGTTTCTTAGATGTTGATCAGCCACATGAGGATCAAAAATGAGGTCCAAGATGCACACGTATATAACATAAAAAAATAACGTAAGAACTAAGAGCAGGAGTCGGCACTTCAGCTCCTCAAGCCTCTTCTGCCATTCAATGCAATCATGGCTGATCACATATCGGCCTCATCTCCACTTTCCTGCCCACTCGCCAAAACCCTTCATCCCATTGCTAATTAAAAATCTATCCATCTCCTCCTTAAATTTGTTTAGTGTTCCGGAATCCACTGCACTCTGGGTAGAGAATTCCGTAGATTCACAACACTTTGAGTGAAGTAATTCTCCATCATTTCTGCTTTAAATTTGTCATCATTTAACCTAAAACTATGGCTTCTCATTCCAGAATGTCAGCAAGGAGAAACATCCATTCTACATCTATCTTGTCAATCCTCTTTATCAGCTTATATAAGTCAATTAGATCTCCTCTCATTCTTCCAAACTCCAGCAAGTATTGTTCTAAACTGCTCAATCTCTCTTCATAAGACAAGTCCTTCATCCCCAGAGTCAATCTAGTGAACCTTCTCTGAACCACCTCTCATGCATTTACGTCCTTCTTCAAGTAAGGGGACCAAAACTAAGTGCAGTACGCCAGATGTGGTCTCACCAATATCCTATACAGTTGCAACAGCACCTACCTACTTCTATACTCTATTCCATTTAGCAATGAATGCCAAAATTCAATTTGCCTTCCTTATTACCTGCTGCACCTGCATACTAACTTTCTGTGATTTGTGCACAGACACCCAGATCCTTCTACACCAAAGCATTTTGAACTTTCACTCCAATGCTTCTAATGGAAAATGTGCAGATGCCATCTTGGTAAAGGGTTTGCACTTGTCTTCCTACCGACCGGCAGCAGCTTACATAGTCGCAAGATGATGATGCAAATCCACTGGAACTGCCACTTGTGAACTGTACACTCCAACCGATGTCCGATCTTAACTTTGCAAAGCTGAATACAACATGAAACGGAATGAAGAACTCCCCATCAGCGCTTTTTAAAGGGATCATGAACTACTTACAGATTAGTTGCTGGATTATTCCTTTTGGCTGTTGATACATGTTATTGGAGCTTTTCTGTACTTGGCTAGAGTTTCAATAGTCAACAGGGAATAAATAGTCTGGCTGGTGTTGAGGTGCTTTTTTTAAACTTTCAAAACCTTGAGCTAAACAAATTCATTTCAAACATGGCTAGCCGGGCAGAACTTCCTTTGAGAATTCACTATGACTGGGAGGATGTAGAGAATTTTCAGAATGCAAACCAGGAATTTTTAAAAAACAACTTAATAACCTCCATTTTTAACTTGAAATTTCAGATGGAGCAAGAAATTATTATGATTGGATTAAAATAGCAGCTAAAATATAGATAAACAAAAATAAAGCTGAACTTAGAAAAAAAAAGTTTTTTATTATAATGGGACAAAAAATGACATTGCACAAATATGTGCTGGAATTTTCCGGACCCCCGCTGATTATGCACCTCTGCCATGGATTTCCTGGTGGCAAGGATTGAATTCAACAGGAAACCCTATTGATAACGGCAAGACCAGAAGATCCTGCCAACGGCCAAAGGCGAAACAATGGCGGGTTACATGGTAAATCCCACCTGCACTGTCAGTTTTTCAGGGCCAGTGAAGATGTTTGCATTAAATATGAATTTAATACATATACATGTAGATTCAATGGCAAAGGAGTTAAACAGATATTTTGCATCAGTCTTTACAAACCCATTGATATCTCATTCAACAATGTGTAGCTTTTTCAAATGTTTTTACAGGAAGACTAACAATATAAAAATGGAAGATCTCGTCAACTCAATTGATTTAAATTTGAGAGGTGCCTCAACATTACTGTGGTACATGGTGGCACAATGGTTAGCACTACTGCCTCACAGCGCCAGGGACCCAGGTTCGATTCTCGCCTTGGATGACTGTCTGTGTGGAGTTTGCACTTTCTCTCCTGCATAGTTTCCTCCAGGTGCTCCGGTTTCCTCCCATTGGCCAAAGATGTGCAATTTAGGTGAGGTTTCAGGGATAGGGTGGGGGAGTGGGCCTAGGTAAGGTTCTTTTTTTGGACGGTCGGTGTAGACTCAATGAGCCGAGTGGCTTCCTTCTGCATTGTAGGGATTTCATGGATCTTCTATGAAGTCTGTAGATTCTATGGCAAAGGAGTTAAACAGATATTTTGCATCAGTCTTTACAGTGGAAGATTCTTTGAATATACCATGAAGTTAAAGAATATGGGGGAGGGATTAAATACCATCACGAGAGAAGTAGTATCAGACAAACTAATGGGGTGAAAGTCAGATAAGTCCCCATGCCCTGATGTTCTGAATCTTAGGATTTGTTGCTCATTGTGCTTTTATTTAATTGCTCTGTTTTAATAACCTTTGCTCTAGAGTCGCCAGGTATCTTTCTGATACCACCACAAGGTTCAAAGCCAAGTATTGATCAATAACTCAATATACCAGTTAGTAAGTTTCAAATCAAAACACATTTATTATACACACAGTCAATCATTACTCATGCATAAAACTCTACTTACTAGACTAACACTAACACTAAAGGCCTATACTTAGCTTTTGGAATGGCCCACCAGGTCAGAGGAACAATGACCTTTGTTCGGTTCTGAGGCTGCAGGTTTCAAGCTGGTATGGAATAGTAGCTAGGAGCGCCTATCTCGTAGCGTGCGTTGACTGGAGACTTACTTGGTTGGTGCAGCTGCTAGGCAGGTCTCTCCTTGTTGAGAGTCACGGTCAAGAGTTCTTTCGTGCTGCTAAGAGAACCTGCCAAGAAGGACGAGCTGAACTTGGGGACTCTATTTTATAGTCCCATGAGGTTTTGCGCCCTTTTGGGCGGACCCCGGACCTGGTCCCAATTAATTAGACCAAGTCCCAATCGTTTCAATCGATTTCTCCAATACTGGAGCTGTTCCCTGATCGCTGGGCAGTTTCTATGTGTCCGTTGGCCTTCCTTTGTCCTGGCTCCCGCTGGCGCCGGGAGTCTGGTTTGGTCCTGATTGCTTCAATGTATCTAATTGTTCCTGGGGATTGCTCATTAATATGTAGATGGCTACTGGTTTCGGTTCTGTCTGGGTTCTGCAAGTCTTAATACACAGGAAACCCTGCACCTGCTTGTTTTCTGTGTCTGGCCAATTTTCCCTGCATTCTTTGCGGGAATCCATTTTGGAATCGGGAAGTGGCCAACCCAGGTGGCTACAGATTCTAAAAGAAATAGCTACAGAGATAGTGGATATCTTGGTTGTAATTTTCCAAAAATCCTTGGATTCTGGAAAAGTAATGGCAGATTGGAAAACTGCCAATGTGATACACCTATTCAAAAAGGGAGGGAGGCAAAAAGTGGGTAACTATAGGCCGATTAGCCAAATACTATTGTTGGAAAGATGTTGGAATCAATTACTCAGTACATAATAGCAGAGTCAGCATGGCATCATGAAATGGAAATTGTGTCTGACTCATTTATTCGGGTTTTATGAGAAAGTCTCAGCCAGCGTGGTTGGAGGAAAATCAATAAGTGTGTTGTATTTAGGCAATGCAGGAGGCATTCGACAAGGTACCTCACAAAAGGTTAAATCATAAGATCAGAGCTTGGAGGTGGTATTGACATGGATAGAAAATTAGTCATTGGACAGAAAATAGCAAGTGGGGATGGGGTGTTCTTGTTCAGTTGGCGACCTGTAACCACTGGTGTTCCTCAGTGGGACCACAACTGTTTACAATATATATTAATGTCTTGGAGGAAGGAAGCAAATGTACTGTAGCCAAATTTGCAGATGACACAAAAATAGGTGGAAAGGCAAGTTACGAGTGGGATACAAACAGTTTGCAAAGAGATATTGATAAGTTAAGTAAGAGGGCAAAACGTTGGCAAAAGGGGTATAATGTGGGAAAATGTGAAGATAATTTTGGAAGGAAGAACAAAAGAACAGTCTAATAATAATCTTTATTATTGTCACAAGTAGGATTACATTAACACTGCAATGACGTTACTGTGAAAATTCCCGAGTCACCACAGTCGGCGCCTGTTCGGGAATGCTGAGGGACAATTAAGAATGTCCAATTCACCTAACATGCACGTCTTTCGGGATTTGTGAGAAGAAAATGGAGCACCCAGAGGAAACCCACGCAGGCACGGGGTGAACGTGCAGACAGTGACCCAAGCAGGAATCGAACCTGGGACCCTGGCGCTGTGAAATAACAGTGTAGTGTAGTGGCCATCACTAAGGAGAAGGTTCAGGGGAACTGAAAGGTCTGTAGGTGGATGGACTACGCCCCAGGGTTCTAAAAGAGATAGTTGAGGAGTTTGTGGAGGCATTGGCGGTGATCTTTCAGGAAACACTGGAGGCTGGGAGGGTCCCAGAGGACTGGAAAGTGGCTAATGTAACATCACTGTTTCAGAAGGGAGAGCGGCAGACAATGGGAAATTATAGGCCGGTTAGCCTGACTTCGGTCATTGATAAGAGTTTAGAGTCTTGTATCGATGGCCTCAGCCCACTGCCTGAACCTGCCCCGATGCTCCACCCCTGACCGGCGTGGGACATATATGTGCTCTCACCCATTGGGAACCGGGCGTGGTGGCTGCAGACTCAGTCCAGCGCCACCACAGTCGGGGGAGGGGCGCTCCATGGGCAGGAGGTGGCATTATTCAGAGCTGGGGGCACTATGGAGGGGGCTGCCCAAGGCGTGTGAGCCAGCCGAAGGGGGGACTATTTTGCGGCTGGGTCCGCGGGCTGCATCCGCCATGAAGCACGCTTGGCCGCTGCAGGCCACCACCGTGAGCATGTGCGGCCACGACCAGGCAATTCTCCAAAGCCGGGTGCTCTACGCTGCCTTCCTAAAGCCTCCAGCAAAACGGGGAATCGGTGGCCGTGGGGACATAGTCTCCAAATCAGAGAATCCAGCCCCACATCTAGAGTACTGTGAACAGCTTTGGTCCCCTTATTTAAGGAAAGATATTGGGATGAATTCTCCACTGCCCGTCGCCGGTCACGGGCTTCACGATCTAGTGGAGAATGGAACATTGGTGAAAAAAGTTGCAACAAACACTAACATCCCATTAACATCCCATGAAGTGATACATTTCGGAAGTATGTGAAGGCTGTGGGGATGGTGCAGAAAAGATTTAGGAGAATGGTTTCAGGGATGAGAGACCTTGGGTGGGAGTCTCTGTTTCAGAGTCTAATTGTTGACCCCGGGACAGAATCGGTGGACATCCACAACAGCAAAATTAGCGCTGCTCCCAGACTAATTCATCAACCATTAATGGGCTAGCACTGGTGCCACGTGGAACATGATTAATTCCAATGAAAAATGGTCCCGGATTGGCTGGGGTCGGGATTGACAATCTGCAGCCGTATATTAGCACTCCACTCTCCATACATACTCAAATCAACCAACAAGATGGTGGCAGGGAAAACGACATCCTGATTAATGGAAGCTGAGCTTGACACCCTGCAAGACGCCGCGGAGGAGAGGCGGGCTATCCTGTACGCTGGGTTGGAAGGAGGCTGCCACCCGCCACCGTAGATAGGGTCTGGGTGCAGGTGGCAGAGGTTGTGAGGGCCGTGGGCAACACCACCTGGACAGGGCAGCAGTGCCGCAAAGAACTGCATGGCCTCCTCATGGTGGCCAGGGTGAGTAGGCAGCACTGTGCCTCTGGCACTAATCCCTCCCTCCCACCCCCGGAGGGTGACCGAATCACAACCTTGCACCACGTGTCGGTGCCCTGGCCATGAAGGCCACAAGCTACCCACCCCATTTGCTGCATGAGTAGCCCTAACCCACCCCCCCCCCCCCCCTTCCCAGGAGAAGTCGCCTGGATCTCGGGAGAGGGAAAGACTGGAGGGTGTCCATTGCACCTGCGGCCCCCCCCCCACAGCAGAGCAGTGGGCATTGGAACTGGTTGGTGGACCCACGGAGCGGGCAGTCGCCAGCCGGAAGTCGGCATCAGGCGAGCAAGTGAGACCACGCTAAGTTGTGGTTCCTCATAACACGTGTGTCACCACCGACTCTGTC
This sequence comes from Scyliorhinus canicula, assembly GCF_902713615.1. NCBI lineage: Eukaryota > Metazoa > Chordata > Chondrichthyes > Carcharhiniformes > Scyliorhinidae > Scyliorhinus > Scyliorhinus canicula. The sequence goes on from NC_052146.1 coordinate 52,767,423, forward strand.
ACCCGTCCCCATTTTTGTGAGCAGTGCTCTTCAGGCAAAGGAAGGGAGAAAGGTATTAGCATCGATTTCTCTCTGCGCTCTGCCCACCTTTTGGCCGGGATTCTCCGTTGCAAGTCTGTCCCTCTACTGCTCCTAGTGAGCCCAGTGAATTTGATGCTCAGTCAAATCTCCCATCCAGTGCAGCGGGACCGGAGAATCCCACCCTTTGTTAAACAGGAGTAAGCCGGAGAAAAAATTGACCCTACTAATTTGTCCGCATTATATAAAACACCACACATTTAACTAATTGCATGTGATGTTTCTGAAAAAAGGAATTTGGTGCTAGATAATTGCAAATCTTTCTTCGTTGTGGTGAGCTGTTAAATTGAGGTCTTGGGCAGGATTCTCTGCTTGCTGACACCAATTTCGTAATCGACGATCAGGTGGAGAATCCCTTTTTACGACTGAATCGGGGGGCGGTGCCTGTTTTCGGATGTCCCCCCCCTCCAAAAGAGCACCATCAGGGAGTACGCCGCATGCCGTTGGGACGGCCTCAGGACATTACCTGAAGGCCCTCCCCCGATGCTCCACCCCGAAAGGCTGGGTTCCCGATGGCGTAGGGCACGTGTGCTCTCAGTTTCCAGGAACCTGGCGTGGGGGCTGCGGACTGTATCCAGCAGCCGCAGTCGGGTGAGAGCCATGCCGCTGGCTGGGGGCGGGGGGGGGGGGGGAGCTTCTGCGAGGGCTAGGGGGACTAGTGGGGGCTGGCGAAGGGATGGCGAAGGGTGGTCTGGGGGGCACTATCTGACAAGTCAGGTCCACGCACAGCCGGCGCCATGTTGTAAGGCGCGACCATTACAGGTCATTGCTGTGTGCATGCGCGGCCACAGACCCAACATTTCTCCAGCCGTTTATTTCGTAAAGGCCATGCGTTTTACATGGCTCGGCTAGTAGCCGCTCATCCGTCGGCGAGTTGCCGATTTTTTCATCGAAGAAGTAGACACTTCCTCCAGCATAGCCTCAAAATCGGAGAATCCAACCACTTGTCTATGCTCTTTGGTGAACATAAAAAAATCCCATGGCATCACTTCAAAGAAGAACAAGGGCATTATCCCCTTGCACACTGGTTAACAATCTCTTCACAACACCAATGATCTGGTCGTTTTTACACTGCTGTTTGTAGGAATTGCTCTATGCAATTGACTGCTGTGTTTCTTAAATTACAACAGTGAGAGCACTTCAAAAGTAATTAATTGGCTGTAGGGTGTGTGTCTGGTGGTTGGGAAAGGAGCTATATAAATGCAACTCTTTATTTTCCTTTGATCATATTTTTCCATTCAATTTGCACATAAGAACAGCAGGAGGGGAGATTAACCCAATGCAATAAAATCATTGAAATATTTACCAACAGCTCAGATCTTTCATTTCGTTCTAGTGTCTACAGTAATTAATCCAAAAATGAATTTCTTTTCAAAGTTCAAGATAGTCATTGCTTTTTTAAAGTAGATGAATGATAGTAGATCAACTCAGAAATGTAAGGGTATGCAGAGAGAACATGCTTCACATGTTAAGGGCGCTCGCTGCATATGGGAGACTCCATAAAATTTGTGTGACAGATTGTGTACAGTTTTGCAATGACCGTTTTTCTTGCCAGCTAAATTCCATTTTTATTATGCTTTATTCTTTGCTCCAACATCTGGATAACATTTGGAAATGTTTGTGATTTTCCACTGTAAAATATCTACTACTTCATTATTGCTTTAGAGATATAGGGATGTGGGTCTTTTGTGCATAGTTTAAAACATCAAATAAATATGAGGCATTGGATGGCTATAACATGCTTCAAGGTAGTGACAGTTTGGGGATTCTGTTGGCACCATCCACCGCCAGAATTAAACTTAAGCAGTTTAAAATGGTCACCTCTTATAGCTGACTTGAAGCACACTTTTTTTCAGTATTTTTTGTTCTTTACACTTAAATCAAGATACCTACATGATGAAGTACAGTTATAAAAATGAACAATGATCGAATGAATGCACAGATTGCATGCAGAGATTAGCCTGAAACCTGGCAAGGATCACATTTGTGGCACTTTTCGTCAGCTGGATGGTAAAGGAAATGGAAAGATGACTTTTGGGTCCAGCAAAAGCGTGGTCAAAGATAAAGGTTTCCAGAAATTTTCTGAAGTTGGGCGATTGATTGTGATGTAACAAGACAGGGGGATGGGAGTATGGCCCAGTATCAGTCTCAGACAACAAGTAAAGCTGAGGTGACAAAAAGTACCCAGGAGGCAGGGCCGGCTCAAGGCACCGGCAACTTGGGCAGTCGCCCGGGGCGCCATGTGCTAGGGGGCGCCAGAGACTCGGGTCCCGCGCATGCGCAGTTGGGCCAGTGCCAACTAGCGCATGCGCGGTGGCCGCCCTCCCCCGCTGTCCGCCTCCGCCCCCTCGGTCCCCCCCCCCGCGGGTCCGCCCCGCCTCGGGTCCCCCGCCCGCCCCGCCCCCCCTCGGCCCCGCCCCTGTGCCGGCGCTGGGAGCAGATTTCAGATAGAAATGATTGATATGAAATGGAAGGTTGCCGGTTTCTCACTGACATGCGCTGTACCCAGCATCTCCCTCACTCTGTAATAAAACACAGGGATGTCCGGGCCCCATTGCAACTGGGGATATGTCCGGCTGCTCTCTCAGTTTCAGCTCGTTTCCTTTTCACAGATTCAGGGAGAAGTGTGTGTGAGACAGGAACCCGGGCGGAGAAAGCCCGCCTCACAACTCAAAGCCCAACACATGAGTTTGTCTCGTTCAGCTGGAGTGAGGTTAGGAAATTGTCCAACCGTCTGGGAGGGGAGGTGTGCGGGGATGGAGCAGAAACTGGGATTGAAGTGGGAGCAGACGGGCTAACTGGCTCTGGGTGGACGGGATTTCGGCGGGAATATGACTAAATGTTAATTGTACCAGCTCAGCATTGAAAAGCTGCGGGTTTCTGACCCAGTTGAATATGAGGCTCCAATCTGTAAACTTGGTGCCGAGAGTTGTATTCACTTCCATTGTGGAGAATTCAACAATGTGGGTTGGAGCAGGCAGGAGGAGGTTTCCCGCCCCCCCCCCCGGGTCCCGCCCCCCCCCCTCGGGTCCCCCCCCCCCCCCTCGGGTCCCCCCCCCCCCCTCGGGTCCCCCCCCCCCCCTCGGGTCCCCCCGGCCCCCCCCCCCCCCCGCCGCCGCCGCCCCCCCCCTCCCCCGGCCCCGCCCCCCCCCTAAAGGGCGCCGAAGTTCAGCTTGCCCGGGGCGCCAGCAACCCTAGGGCCGGCGCTGCCAGGAGGCAGAGGAAAGGGAGATCAGGACTTGGGATAACCTTTCCCTCTGTGATTGCAGCTTCTATCTCAACTCTTCTTGCTCTCTTGAACAGGTTTCTTGAGCTTCTCTGAGTTTCCTCCCTAAACATCTCCTTCCATATAAACTCTTCTGGTCATAATCAGGGTTGCCTCTCAACACTGTCAACTTACGCTGCCTTGCTACTCCAACATTGTAACCATCACAGATAAGCCAATCTCAGATCATTTCTTTATATAGCTCACTATTTTTATACTCCTCTCCCTCTCGACCCCAATTCTGACTGCATCTGCTCCTGGGGGGAAAAAATCTCTCCGTCAAATCGCTTACAATTCATCATGGCATATCTGCAGCTACTGATCTGCAAAACCACTGCTTCTTCACCATCTTTATTGCCCTTATCCACACTGAAACCATTATGCTTCCTCATTTTATATTCCCCTTAATCTACTCCTTCAAGTCTAAGAGCTATCTGGTTTAAATGATCTGGCTGGATAACATAAAGCTCCCGATCACCAACACGATTCAAAGATCATCCAGGAAGCTAAAGGCAATACTTAGCTTCTCTTCACCACAAGACATCTTTTTAAACCACCTTCCCTCTCTTCCTCCATCCTCACCCACGAGGAGCTTATAGAACACTTTGAAACAAAGATCAAGACCATCTGTTCAGCCAGCTATGTGACCTCTCTCCTCTGTAAGCATCCAGAGAACAGGCAACTATATAAAGCACCGAATAACTTATTTGATGCAATCTTTTTAGGCCATTGGGTTTAAAGATACAGGAAAGCAGATGGGCATGGACCTGTATAGCTTCAGCAATACAGATCTTTCTGGAGAACAGGATAGAGTTCCTACAGTGCAGAAGGAGGCCATTTGGACCATTGAGCCTGCAACGACCCTCTGAAAGAGTTCCTTATCTCGGCCCACTGCCCCGCCCTATAAACGTAACCCCACCTAACCTGCACTTCTTGGGCACGAAGAGGCAATTTAGCATGGCCAATCTACATAACATGCATATCTTTGGACTGTGGGAGGTAACCGGAGCAGCCGGAGGAAAGCTACAGATATGGGGACAAAGTGCAAACTCCACATAGACAGTCACCCAAGGCCGGAATTGAACCAGGGTCCCTGGCGCTATGAGGTAGCAGTGCTAACCATTGTGCCACTAGCTGCGGTGGATATCAGTTATAAATAGGTCACTTAAGTTGACCAGTGGATGGAGATAGTGCCCAGAATTCCCATTTGGGAGACTATGGACCAGATTCTCCGTTTCTGAGAATAAGTGTGGAGGATCTGTGGCGTTTTATGTGGAAAAAATCGGCGGCGCCCCCTCACTGATTCTGCGACTGGCGCTGCGTAAAACTCCCAGCCTCCACAAAATAAACGACCGGAGAATGGCCGGGTCTGTGGCCAAGCATACACATGGCAATGACCTGCAGCAGTCATGCCATAAAACATAGAGCCAGCCATGCGCGAACTCGGCCTGCCAGATGCCCCTGGCCATTCCCTGATCATCCCCCGCCAATCCCCCCAGCCCTCACGCAAGCACACCCAGCCGGCAGCTCGGCTCCCGCCCGACTATGGCGGCGCTGGACACAGTCCGTGCCTGCCACGCCGGGTTCACACATGGCTGAGACCAGAAGTGAACTGCTCCGTCGGGTACTCGGCCCATCGAGGGCGGAGCATCGGGGGGGAGGGCCTGCAGGTGACGCGCTGAGGCCATCCCAACAGCGTGCGCCACGCGCTGCAATGCCCCCTTTCTGAGGGGGCAGAGCACATGAAACCTGCGTCAAACAGGTGCCGTCCCCCGATTTTGGCGTCAAAAGGGATTCTCTGCCTGATTGCCAATTACGAAATCAGGCGTTGTGGAAAGGAGAATCCCACTTCATGTTCTCCTGCCGGAGCGGAATCGCATTATGGGAGTGATGGTGGCCCTCAGATAAACATTAATGGCACCTCCCTTAAAGAGTTACCCCCTTGGCCCACTGTGAGGTCCACCCCACAGGGCCACATTTGTAAATACCCTGCACCAATTCACGCCACATAATTCCTGGACTGGAGAACCATGCGGGGTTGCAGAATATGGTGCCCAACCCGCTAATAGGATGCAAATGGGTCTTAATGACCTTTTGCATTGTCCTGCTGGTATGGGTCACAAACTTTGATGCCACCGCCAACTTGGGAGTGGAGTATCAGAACAGGCCGATACCCTTTTTTGCCAATGCTGGATTCTCTGCCAATCGCAAATTACCCTGCCAGTGTCATGAAACGGAGAATTCAACCCAGTTTATCTAGCAAATTGTGACTAGAAATGGAGGGGGTGGAGAATGAACAATTGGGCCATCAGGAAGGAAAACTTGTAGAAGTTGCAACAAACAACTTGGCAAGAGCCAGAATTAATAAGTGCGCAAAAGGGAGGGAAATAGGAGTCACCGCTTTTTTCAACAAAATTGTATTTAGCAGCTATAAATGTGGATTTACAGAAGTTGTGAACAGAAATAAAGTTGGCTTGGGCTGCTCCAGACTGGTTAAGATGTCAGCCAAACATTTTATGAGCAATGGCAGAATGACAGAATGGTAAGAGTGATCCATGACATCAGTTACTTGTCCGGCACAGGCCAAAGAGACAGGAACGTGAAAGCAGCAGTTGGATCAAGGTAAGGTTGAACAACAGGGACAAATTTTAACCTGACCTCCCATTGCAGATCAGGTGCAATATTGCTGTCAGTTTGTATGGAAATATGAATTTGAAACATGCAAAGAAGTGAGGCATTATTTTAAAATAATATAAGATTCCGATGTATGGAGGATAGTGGAAAAAATGTCAAGATGTTATAAAAGCTTAAGTCAGGAAGTATTTTGATCTTTGGCTGCTTGGAAATTTGGATAAGCATTTTTGCCTGCCAAACTCTTATAAGACAATTGCAAAGATAAAGAACGATGTTATATTAACCATGTTAGCTGAAGGGTCTCTTGCTTTACAAATGAAAAACGCCATGTATGAGGGATATGTAAGTTTACAATACAGTAATGGACAATAATAGAATACTGGTCAACTAACTAGGTCAATAATAATAAAACTGATCAGGTTGGTTAAGATGAGGGTTCACCCTGCTCAAGGGTAAACTAATTAGTCATCTAATACAACACAAGGCTGGTCTCAAAGAAAGGGGAGTGGATTCTCCGTAGCCCGACGCCGAAATCGGGATCGGCGGTCAGGCGGAGAATGAATTCCGATGCTGGAATTGGGGCAGGTGCCAGTTTGACGGTGGTCTGTGATGCTCCGCCTTCTCCAAATTGGCGTCATCGGGACATGTGCCATTCGCAGTCGCAAGGCCGGTGGTGCGTCATCAGCAGGCCCACCGCAATGCTCCACCCCCAATGGGCCGAGTTCCCAATGGTGCGGGCCACGTGTGGTCGCAGCTGTCAGGAACCTGGCGTGCCGGCTGCAGACTATGTCCAGCACCGCTGCATTTTCGCCGGGTTCCGAGCTTCTGTCTAGGGGACCTTTGCTATGGCTGGGGGGGCTGGTGGGGAGTGGCCAGTGGCTGGGCTGTGAATCGGGTTGGGCGTGTCAGGGTTCCAGCACGGCCGGCGCCATGTTTTCTGGTGTGACCGGTGCAGGCCATCAGCCCTACGTATGTGTAACCCAGGATCCGGCAATTCTCCAGCTATTTCCGTGCGATCCATGAGCAGTTCAAGCGGCGCTGGTGCTAGCCCCTCACCAGTACAGAATCGGTGAGGGGTTTGCGCCGGTTTTCTTGTCGTGAACCACCCGCAGATTCTCTGTTGGCGCCGGCACTTAGCTACTGGAACGGAGAATTCCGCCCAGAATCTTTTGTGACCCTGAACCCACAACCAAGAGAAGAGGAGATAGACGACAAGAATCCAGTAGCAAAAAGTAGAGAGCAGGAGACAGCACTATCAACCAGAGTCCAGAGCTGGCGTTGAAAGAACAGAGTGTGATGATTTATTTGATAAGCACTTTCTGTCATATGGGGCGGGATTCTCTCCTATCTGGCGGGGCGGGGGGTCCCGGTGTAGCGGAGTGGTGCACCTTTGGGGGCTAGGCCCACGCCGGAGCATTTAGCACCACACCGACTGGCGCCAAAACCGGCACCAGCGGCCTTTGACGCCCACCGCCCGGCACTGGGGCTGGCCGAAAGGCCTTCGCCAGTTCGCGCATGTACCGGTGGTGACATCTGCGGCAGCTGGGGGATTCTCTTCCGCCTCCGCCATGGTGTAGGCCGTGGCGGCGGCGGAAGAGAAAGAGTGCCCCCACGGCACTGGCCCACCCGCCGATCGGTGGGCCCCGATTGCGGGCCTGGCCACCGTGGGGGTACCCCCGGGGTCCGATCGCCCCCCCCCCCCCAGGACCCCGGGGGCCCCCTCGCGCCGCCGATCCCGCCGCCACCAGAGGTGGTTCAAACCTCGGCGGCGGGAGAGGCCTCCCAGCGGCGGGACTTCGGCCCATTGCGGGCCGGAGAATCGCCGCAGGGGGCTCGCCGCTCGACGTGGCGCGATTCCCGCCCCCGCCAATTCCCGGGTGGTGGAGTATTTCTGCCACGGCGGGGGCGGGATTTTCAGCAGCCCTGGGCGATTCTCCCATGATTTGTGCTTTGACATAATAAACTTACTACTATTTATAACAAATGACTCGCACTGGAATGGTCAGTGGCTAGTCGGAACTGAAGGTTCCAAAAGTTGGCTCGAACGTACACTGATGTTGCACCGCATCTGAATGGAGCGTGCTATTGGTTGGGCTGTAAAAGCAGCATCACATAGAAACATAGAAAATAGAAGCTAGTGGGGGCCATTCAGCCCTTTGTGCACGCTGTATCATTCATTATGATCATGACTGATCATCATGTTCAATACCCTGATCCCGCCTTCCCCCGATATCCCTCGATCAATTTAGCCCCAGGAACTATATCCAATTCCTTCTTAAAAATATACAATATTTTGGCTTCAACTACTTTCTGTGGTAGAAAATTCCACAGAACCCAAATGGGCAGGTTCTTCCCGGAGGTGGAAGATAAATGTGAATGGTGCCAAAGAGGCCCGGCCAACCACACCCACATGTCCCAAACTTGTAGGGTTCAAGACAGCCTTCTTCGAGGGAATGTCCAAGGTTGTGAGGGCAAGGGTGGAGCCATTCCCGAGGGTGATAATCTTCGGGGTATCAGAAGAGCCAGAGCTACCCATGGGGAAGAGGGCCGATTCCCTAGCTTTCGCTTCCCACGCCGGAGAATCCTGTTCAGCTGGGAATCACCAGCACCACTCACAGCTGCAGACTTGCTGGCAGACCTGGCGGAATTTCTCCATTTGGAGAAGATCAAGTACACCATCCGAGGGTCAGAAGAAGACTTCCTCAAAGCATGGGGGCAATTTGTTGGCCTGTTCCAAGACCTGTTCGAAGCCATCAGTGAATAGGGAAAAATCGAGACAGATACACAACTCTAAGCGGAAGAGGGGAGGAAGAGAAGTAAATACAGGGAGAAGCGTTGGGGAGAGAGGGGGAGGGGGTGGAAAGGGAAGCCCTCCCCCCCCCCCCCCCCCGAACCCACAAGGCCTGTAACGGAAAACATAAAGGGAAGGGGGGGAGAAGGGGAGAATAGGAGCTAGGGGACAGAACACCCTGAACGAAAGAAGGATATGCCAAGGAGAGGTCAGGGAGGAGGGCAGGGAGAGGAAAAGGGGAGGGGGAGGTAACACCAAGAATGATTGTATGTATACCAGAACTGCACAAGCTGTAAATACTGGATGCAAAGTTTTACTGTGTATAATTAAAAATGGCAATAAAAATATTTCACCACTCTCTGGGTGAAGAAATGCCTCCTTATCTCAGTCCAAAAGCGTTACCTCTTACCCTCAAACTATGACCCCTAGTTTTGGACTTCCCCACCATTGGGAACATTCTTTCAGCATCTACCCTGTCTAATCCTGTTAGAATTTTGTAAGTTTATATGAGATCCCCTCTCACGCTTCTAAACTGCAGTGAATATAATCATCACCGATTTAGTCTCTGCTCAGATGTCACTCCCATCACCCCAGGAATCAGCCTGGTAAACCTTCACTGCACTCCCTCAACAACAAGAACATCTTCCTCAGGTAAGGACACCAAAACTGCACACAGTACTTCAGGTGCGACCTCACCAATGCCTACAATTGCAGTAAAACATCTCTATTCCTATACTAAAATCCTCTTGCTATGAAGGCCAACATATCATGTGCCTTCCTTTCTGCCTTCTGTACACACGCGCTTACTTTCATTGACTGATGCATGAGGGCACCAAGGTCTCGCTGAGTGTCCACCTCTCTCAATTTACACCCATTCAAATAATAATCTGCTTTCCTATTTTTGCTAGTGAAGCGGATAACCTCACATTTATCCACATTATACTGCATCTGCCATGCATGTCCCCACTCACTCAGCCAGTCCAAATCCCGCTGAAGCATCTCTGCATCCTCCTCCCAACTCATCCTCCCACACAACTTTGTATCATTTGCAAATTTGGAGATAATAAATTTAGTTCCCTTGTTCAGATCATTAATATATAATGTGAACAGTTGGGGTCCGAGCACAGATCCCTGTGGTATCTCACTAGTCACTGCCTAACAATCAGAAAAAGACCCATTTATTCCAATGTTTTGCTTCCTGTCTGCTAACCAGCTTTCTATCCATCTCAAGACACTATCCCGTAATCCCATGCACTTTAACTTTACCCCATCCTGTGGGTATAGGTTACATTAGCGCCATACCATCATGTAACAGGGACTGCTATCGTCAATGGGATTTCATGTAATGTGTTCTGCAAGAACTATGAAGGTACACAGAAGAGAAACTGGAAAAGACCATCAAACCTGGTCCATTCAGCCAGATTGACCCATATAAATGCAAGTTTAATTAGAAGAATCAATCAGTAAGGCGACGGATACAGCGCAAGGGTTAAAATAGGACTTCAGGTAACTGAATTGCTGACATGAACACCAACCCTCTGAAAGAGCACTTGACCTAGGCCCACTCCCCTGCCCCATCCCTGAAACCCTGCGCTCTGATCATGGCTAATCCACCTAACCTGCACGTCTTTGGACACTAAGGAGCACCAGAGGAAATCCATGCTAAAACGAGGAGAAAGTACAAACTGTTAATGCAATACATGCTGTGGAAGCTGACTTCTAGCTCACGGCACTGTTGACAGTATGAATGACTATAGAGCTCACTGGGACTGACAGCCCCTAGCTTAAGTGAGTGGCAGTTGGTGCCACCAGGAATAAAATAATATAAAAGAAAGACTTGCATTTCTCACATTCAGGATGCTCCAAGGAACTTCACAACCAATGTACATATGACAATTGTTGTTAAGTAGGAAATATAACAGCCAGGTTCCACAAACAGCAATGTGATAATGAGCACATCATCTATTTTTAGTCATTTGTTTGAAGAATAAATGTTACATATCGAGTTGGAATTTTTTTTGTCTGTTCCTGTGCTAAAACCCTTCCTCCTCCTCCCCCACTGGGCCATTTGTCACTTGTTCTCAGCTTTTGCTGTATCTTTGCTGCAATCGATCCCAAATCCCACTTCCACCCCACTTATATATAATCACAATTCCCTTTCTTTAGTTCTGAAGAAGGGTCACACGGACTCGAAAAATAACTTTTTTTCTCTTCTTACAGACGCTGCCAGACCTGCTGAGTTTTTCCAGCATTTTCTGTTTTTGTTTTAGATTCCAGCATCTGGAGTACTTTGCTATTCTTTTGTTTAATAATTCACCTCTGAAGAGACTCAAGTTGCTGCCAGTGTTGTGTATAGTAAGAAGTCTTACACCAGGTTCAAGTCCAACAGATTTGCTTGGAATCACCAGCTTTCAGAGTGTAGCTCCATCATCGGGTGAGTCACCGGATGAAGGAGCAGTGCTCCGAAAGCTAGTGATTCCAAACAAACCTGTTGGACTTTAACCTGGTTTTGTAAGACTTCTTACTGTGCCCACCCCAGTCCAACGCTGGCATCTCCATATCAGTGTTGTGTATTCCTTACCATATAAGTAACATGGCTTAATAACCTGGCTTGCTAATTCTTGACACAAGCTTTAGAATTTTTTGGATTTTAGCATTATTGTATTTGTACAGAAGTTTAGAGATAGGTTTTCTATCCTTCTAGCTATTTTATATGTCTGGTAATATGGCCAAGTTGATGTGACTTAGTAAAGAAACATTTTCACCAAACGTTTGCATGCTGTATAGTGATGACTGATGCTCTACTTTATGGGAATGTCCCTTTATTAAAATGATAGCATTGTTGGATTAATTGCATCCTGTGCTCACAAAAAATAATAATTCACTTTTTAGGAGTCAATGGGATTTATTGGTTACACTATATAGCAGTAAAATGAATTTCTTCATAATTCAGAAAGTTAGGGTTTATATATCACTAATGCCTGACATTTGAACCTGTCTGAGATTTGTCTGTTCTCAGCTAGGATACTTGGTGGCGTGTTCCATCTCTATGGAGAAAGTTGCAACATGCATGTGAATTCAGTTTACACATGTCTCTGTTCATTTTTGACATTTATGCAGTAGTCCAAGGTTTGGAACTCAACTGTTGAGCACGGTAGCATGGTGGTTAGCATCAATGCTTCACAGCTCCAGGGTCCCAGGTTCGATTCCCGGCTGGGTCACTGTCTGTGTGGAGTCTGCACATCCTCCCCGTATGTGCGTGGGTTTCCTCCGGGTGCTCCGGTTTCCTCCCACAGTCCAAAGATGTGCGGGTTAGGTGGATTGGCCATGCTAAATTGCCCATAGTGTCCCAAAAAGTAAGGTTAAGGGGGGGTTGTGGGTTACGGGTATAGGGTGGATACGTGGGTTTGAGTAGGGTGATCATTGCTCGGCACAACATCGAGGGCCGAAGGGCCTGTTCTGTGCTGTACTGTTCTATGTTCTATGTTCTATGTTGCCCAACTCGCTTTCAGGAGCTGTGTGGGATAAGAAGGGGCTCAGCGTTCACTCAGTCAAAACCCAGTCAATTAATCAGAGTTAAAACAAACAATTTTGCTGTGTTGTGTAACGGAAGAGAAGAGACAGGAATAAAAATAGAACAGAAATCAAATTAAATTCAAATTCGATCCTAACCTGAACTGAAAGGGTGACAGTGGATGTAGAAAACCGTCCTGGTCTTGGTGGTATTAGGCCAACTGCATATCCCCCAGTCAGTTGTGATGACAGCAAACCAAAGCTGGGGATTAAGGAAATGGTAAATCGCAGAGAATGAGTTCAAAGGGGCTTTGTGTTCAGGATGGGTTCAGGAGAATCCAGAGCAGCAGAGGCCTAAACTTCCGTTATGAGGCCCAAAGGAAGACCTCCGCTTCTCCAGATTCTACAAGGAAAGTAAACAAAAAATGAAGGTGACCATACTTCCTCAGGCCCCTGCTCCACTTCCTATATTACGTTCATCAGCTGAGAAGCCCACAATGCCTGACGCTCTCAATAGTCTCAGGGACAGAGGTACATATTTAAGGAAGGGCCCCCTTGATTTCCAATAGGTATCCTTCTAATCTGCACAGAACAGCAAACTGAAATCGAAGACTGGGAAAGAGAGAGGACCATTGGCAGATAAGTCCACCAGGATAATTTAACTGCCTTCCCACCTCATTCCCATAAAGAAGGTAATGGTAGTTATTCTGCAAATCCCCTCATTTTTATGTTAAGTCTTCACAGGTTGAGGATCCCAATTTTTTTAAAATCATGAGGTGGTTGTGGTTTCATACTAATGCATCATAAAGAAGTCCTAATTGGAAATGATAACTTGCGTCTTAACCATTGTTACATGCAAGGCCAAAACCACTAACCTCTTGATTTTAACGAACTAAGAGCCTGAATTCTAATGGCATTATTTTTAAGAAGACAAATTTATAAACTTTATCATAAGTTATTTATAATGATAGCAATTTTAAGTGTGCATTAAGATGATGTGAGATAGGGCAATGAGAATTTGCGCTATATCTCAAGTTTGATCTGAAGTTAAAGAATTTAAAATGCATTCCAAAACATTTTCTGCACTTTGTTTTTTTTTTAACGTTAATTTACAATAAGTAATTTTCCCAACCTAATGAACAAAAGGAGGCAGAAGATGAGGGGTGTGTAAACCACAATAAACTAACAATGCAAACTATTTTTTGAAACTATTAACCAAAGTTGGACCAAACACCTTGTTCAGGTTACATTGAGTCCAAGAACCAAATAACATCTGACCTTTCAGTTGCAAATGGACATATTTCATTCCTGCTACAATCTTCTAGCTTTAAATCCCAAGCTGGGTAAAACGGAATCACTGTTTGCTGATTTACTTTGTCCTCTATTTGATTCTTTTGAACCATGCATTCTGTCATGGTTTCTAAATAATAACGCGACCGCAGCCTTAAAGCATAATTCTTATACATGAATCGGGAATTCCTTTAGTTCATTTCAGGCCGTCATACTGATTAATAGGTTGCAGTTGTGATAAAATATTATTTGAATTCCAAAAATACAGCCAATGTAGGAAGGTGGTCTGAAGGGCCTATCATAAGTTAAGTAATGATGTGACTTTGAGATGACACAAATATTAACCTTCACAATAACAGTTTAAAAAAGCAAACTGTGATTTTGCCAGCAATGATGCTCTTTTCTGTTTTTGCAACATTCAAGGCAGCATTCCAATGGAGGCCATGATTCTTTTGTGCAGAATTGAAGAGATCGAGACGAGTGACTTGCAAATCTGGTGCCAAGTGAGCAATGACATTGCAGTCATCCACAACTGTAAGATTCTGTATACCTCCGGTGGTCAGTTTTGTTTTGGCACAGAGGTGACTGAGGTTAGAGAGTTTCCCATCTAGATGGTACTTAATACTGACATCAGATGACAGCTGTTCTTGATGAGGTAAATAGATTGTAAATAGTGCAGAAGCTATCACCCAACCTTGCTTGGCCACAGTCCGGATTTTCAAGGTATTTGTTTCAGATCTCCGATTCAAGACAGTTGCTGTCATATCAACATGCCACCTCTCTTAAAAGACTACCAGTGACAAGGTGATTGTAATGACTTAGACCAGGCCTTTGAGATTGGCCAATTAGAATGTGAGTTCCCTGATTAGTGAGCCAATCAGGGAACCTCTTCTTTGTATATATCATTGATGTGGAGATGCCGCCGTTGGACTGGGGTGGGCACAGTAAGGAGTCTTACAACACCAGGTTAAAGTCCAACAGGTTTGTTTGGAATCACCTGATGAAGGAGCTGCACTAGATTTTTGGACATTCTGCCCCATGTGCCCAAAGATCTGCAGGTTGAGAATTGGTCACCTCAGTCACGTGAAGATCCATGGCAGAAACTCTCAACCCGAGTAGAATGTCAACCTTGAATCAAGGACAGCCAATGGTGACACTTTTCCTGACTGTCTCTGGAAAAGTCACTGCAATTTACCACTACAGCTTTTCAAAAGTGCTTTCACACCTTAATATGGATCCTTCAGAATGTGTTGACTAAAAGTGTGTAAGTGAGTAATATTATTTCAAGGGCTTGTTTTGCAATGTCCCTTTTAATAATAGTGCAAAGCAGCATCATCCTATTGCTGTATTCATTATGAAATTTGAAAGACAATTGCATATTAATCTACAGTAAATAGAATTTAGTTCCACTGCAAATGCAGTAACTTTGAATAATGTTTTAGGGATTCCCATTCTATTTGGTATACATAGAAATTTATTTTGTGAGTTAAGTGAGGTGGAGAATTCCTTATGTACTCATTCATGGCTTCAGATCTCATCATTTAAATGCTTCTTACACATCTTAAAAAAGGGGGAATGCTCATTTTTCACAAGCTCAATTAATTAACACTGACACTAAAACTATTACAAAACAGTTAAGACGTGAAGAATATTTTTGGACACACATTAGAAAATGTCTTTTGGGTAAGGATTTGTTGATCCAATGGATTCTTTCCAAAGTGGGATGTTGAAGGGTGAGATGGAGAAACTGACCTCTGTAAAAGGCTTAAGTACAAATCACCCATTTTTAGCTATTTAGTGACGACAAATCACCCAGGCATTTGAAAGTAACAGGACAGAAATGCTTGTGGTTATGAAGTGCATGTCAGTAATGTAAACTTATGAAGATGAAGCTTTCAGTACTGATTCCTACCACTGCTGTAACTGTCCTTTAGCTTAATGTCAAAACTGGACCTTTCTTGGCTTCTTGACTCTGCATTAGAAAAGTCAAGTGTATTTCATTTTACTGTTGACGATTTCCAGTCAAAAATTCTTTTTCACATTCTAAGCTATACATCAAAATGATATGACATTGTATATGTAGTTTTTACTTACTGTCAAACTCCAATATTTATTGATTGGAATACATCAGCAATAATTCACTGCAGTTGACTACCAATTACAAATAGGCTGTATTTGTTCTCAAATCATTAGTTACCTAGTATGGGGTTTATTTAACATTCAGGAGAATTGGCAATGTGGTGACTAAAAGATCAGCAAATGTGGAGAACACAGAAAATTTCAACCCCATTAATGAGGCTACTTTCTAATGCTAACGTTAAATGTAATTAAATTCAATTGCTGAATTACTGTGACTATTTTTCAAATACAATCCTGAAAAGGAATGGCTAATGATGGTGTTATGTAGTTTCACAGCATTTTCTTTTTTTTAAATATAGAGTACCCAATTCTCTTTTTTCCAATTAAGGGGCAATTTAGTGTGGCAAATCCACCTACCTTGCACATATTTTTGTGTTCTGGGGTGAAACCCACGCAGACACTGGGGGATTGTGCAAACGCCATGCGGACAGTGACCTGGGGCCAGGATCGAACCCGGGTCTTCAGCACTGTGAGGCAGCAGTGCTAACCACTGTGCCAACGTGCTGCCGCTGTTTCAGAGCATTTGCTGTAGTATTTGTTATGGCGCTGGTTCATTAAGGAGAAACAATCACTATTTGAAGGGCTTGAATCTTCCAGGGTAAGAATCTTCCCCAATTCTATTACATCTTTTTAAATGAAACAGTGTTCAGATGTCCAATGTTTTCTCTGTGCTAACAGAATACATGTCACTGGATCAAAGTACGATCAACATGCTTTGTCATGTAAGGATGTTATGGTAGCACATATCAAGACAAAATATAAATGATTTTGATACCTTTCCTTCTAAAAGGAAAAATTTCCCATAACCACATTAAATTAGCTCATGTCACTCATCTCGGTGTAGATACATTTGAGCTCCATATGTTAATGGTTTTAGTTTGAGTCCCATCGAACAGTATGATAATTTTCAAACATTATTTTTCCATATATTGTGATAGATAAACAGTTCAAGGTGTTTTGGATAGCATTAGTTTCAAAGAAAAAACTTACCACGTTGTTAAATGAGGCGTAAGTCGGAGAATTGGGAAAAAAATCAGGGTGATTAAGAAGCGGTGAGGACTGAGAAAATCGAATATGAGAGTAAACCAGAAAGAGCTGTAAAAATAGACGTTAAGAACTATTGCAAATATGTAACGATGAAGGGTGTAGTGGTAGCAAAGTTAAACATGGATCCCTTAGAGGCAGAGACAGAATTTATAATAGGGAATTAGGAAATGACAGAGTTGGTAAACAAATATTTTGGGCAGACTTTCCCAGCCAGATAGAAAAAAAATGTTGGTGCGTGTGGGGTGGGGAAGTCTCGGGGACTGATACTGGGTCATGATCCCAATGTTATCCCGCCCTCTTATGATCATTCCCAGGGTGGATCCCGAGCCCAGTAGGAAACCCCTGTGGGTCTGGCAGAAAAATGCTTGAACCAATTGAAAAGGCAATTAAAAGCATTTTTAACCATAGAATTCTTCTTTGCCAACAGCGCACAGGTTCCACGTCTGCTCACCAGGTTGGAGAAGGTGAGTGAAACTACAAAAAATCATCCTAGAGTGAAACTGACCAGATATTAACACGATAAATGGGTGAATCTCAGCCAAAGAACTGAGCAGAAGTTCTTTCAGCCAAAAATCACTGATTTTGTTGGGATTGGCAACATCGGTCAAAAGCCTTGGATTCCACTGAGCGTAATCTCACCTCATTGCCCGTGCAATTTCCTGGAGCGTATGTACCCAGAAGACGGGGAGTTGGATAGCTTGATCTTGGTTTCTGACAATGCTCAGCACTACATCGAGGGCCAAAGGGCCTGTTCTGTGCTGTACTGTTCTATGTTCTATGTTCAGTTAGTTGTACCTCTGAGGAGGAGGTGCAGCTCACTACAGGTCAGCAGTCCCAGCAACAGCTGCAGCAACTTTAGGTTTTTGCACAGCAGGACCCATACATAGCCATTGCATTATCCAGTGCATTCAGCCATCACTTCACAGCTGCTGGTTGTTTATGCTGCTTGTTGCTCCAGCTGGTGGCTGCAGAAGCCTGGAGGCTGCTGTTGCTGTTTCTGGCTTTTTATGTAGCTGGAAAGAAGGACAATTTTTTATAAGATTTCTGGGTCCTGGAACACCAGGCTCAGGGGGATATATGAGTCCAGAAGGCAATCCGGTTTGAAGCAAGAAGACACTGTGGGACCTGATGCATGACATTGCCAAATAGGCCACCTGCTAACGCCATTGAAGAAGTACTTTCGCAGATTGCTGATGCTTTTGTTGCTGGTGTGGTGAATGCTGTATATAATTGGGTTACCACAGGTTAAAATCGCTGGAAGTCAAGACGTTCAACTGGCACCTTGAGCGGCAGTGGGATATGTGGATGCCAGGATTTGGTTCTGGTGAGATTGGACCGTGTGGGAGGGCCTGCACAGCTGCGGCACCTGGATGGAGAATGGCACTAACATGTGGAACAAGTCACACATTGATGGACAGATCATTTCTACGACAAAGTTATGGACATGATAACATATTCTCAGGCTTATCCTCCATTTCTGTTGATGTTATAAGGGGTGATGTTGTGTGTTTAGTTCTTTTTGTGAAAATGAGCTGATATAGCATATTGGTGCGGATATGGAACAATGACGTTCCCTTGTTGTTTAACGGTTAGCGTGATATGTGGGCTGTTATGTGGTTGATTTTAAAATCTTTGATACCATTAACCTTTCCATAAACAAAATTTTTTCAGCCGTTTTTATTCCAATTAAGGAGCAATTTTAGTGTGGCCACTCCACCTACCCTGCACATCTTTGGGTTGTGGGGGTGAGACCCACGCAGACAAGGGAGAATGTGCAAACTTCACATGGACAGTGACCAGGGGCTGGATCGAACCCAGGTCCTTGGCACCGTGAGGCAGCAGTGCTATCCACGGCACCACCGTGCCGCCCATTCAGCCATTTCTTAATATCATACAGAGTGAATTGAATTGGCTGAAGACTGGCATTGTCAACTCCAGTTCCTAAGTCAGAGTTTTAAACAACTGAATGACTTGCTTGACCATTTCAGAGTCAAACACTTTATTCTGGAGTTATACGTAGGCCAGACCGGTAAGAGCAGCAGATTTCCTTTCCTAAAGTAGCATGAGTGAACCACAAGTGGTTTTTACAGCAATTGTTTCATAGTCAGCATTACTGGAATAGCTTCTAATTACAGATATATTAATTGATTTAATACCAAATTCCACCAGCTGCTGTGGAGGGATTTGAACCTGTGTCCACAGATTGTTAGCTTGGGCCTCTGAAATACTAGGCCTATGACTGGATTGGATTGGATTGGATTTGTTTATTGTCAAGTGTACCGAGGTACACTGAAAAGTATTTGTCTGCGAGCAAACAGATAATTTAGTACATGAAAAGAAAAGAAAATACATAAGAGGGCAACACAAGGTACACAATGCAAATACATAGACACCGGCATCGGGTGAAGCATACAGGAGTGTAGTATTAATCAGGTCAGTCCATAAGAGTGTTGTTCAGGAGTCTGGTAACAGTGTGGAAGAAGCTTTTGAATCTGTTAGTGCGTGTTCTCAGACTTTTGTATCTCCTGCCCGATGGAAGAAGTTGGAAGAGTGAGTTAGCCGGGTGGGAGGGGTCTTAGATTATGCTGCCCGCTTTCCCAAGGCAGCGGGAGGTGTAGATAGAGTCAATAGATGGGAGGCGGGTTTGTGTGATGGACTGGGCTGTGTTCACATCTCTCTGAAGTTTCTTGCGGTCTTGGGCCGAGCAGTTGCCATACGAAGCTGTGATGCAGCCAGATACGATGCTTTCTATGGTACATCTGTAAAAGTTGGTAAGAGTCAGTGTGGACATGCTGAATTTCCTTAGTTTCCGGAGGAAGTATAGGCGTTGTTGTGCTTTCTTGCTGGTAGTGACGATATGGGTGGACCAGGACAGATTTCTGGTGATGTGCACACCTAGGAATTTGAAACTGTCAACAATCTCCACCTCGGCCCCATTGATGCAGACAGGGGTGACTACCGTACTTTGCTTCCTGAAGTCAATGACCAGCTCTTTAGTTTTGCTGGCATTGAGGGAAAGATTGTTGTCATTGCATCATTCCACTTGGTTCTCTATCTCCCTCCTGTATTCTGACTCGCTGTTGCTAATCGTTGGCATTACCACTATGTTACCACAATCTTCCTTGACCATGGCAGCTAATCCTTTCAATTGACAATTCAATTGACACTTTAGTGACAGATCAGAATTATGTATTCATGGGCATATTTTTGTATTGTTAAAAAAATACATTTTGTCAAAGCTTTTCATCTTACACACATCAGGATAATTGCAAGAATACCAATGTCAGATGAATCAAATATTTACTACTTTATACTGTATGAGAAGAAAGTGCTAATTGGTTAGCCAGCAGACTCTGATTGGTAGAAATATTTCCATGGAGAATGAACCAGGTAATAGTGACTGACAGTTAACAACCAAGCATTGTTTGAAAATTTAAACCAGACAGCTTGACTCTGATTGTTCAAGGAATTTCTCTGAGGAATTAACCAGAAAATGGCTGTCACTAATTTATTTTAGCTGAAACAGGGGTAAAGGGTGTTTGTTGACATATGGAAGTGGGGGGCACACTTGGCATTCCCAAAAAGCAGCATCATGAGTCTCTTGTCACCACACCAGCCAGCAGGCGAGATGTCTGATGCCTCAACAAGATTCCACCCTTTGTCTCTACAAACTGAGAAGGAGAAACTCATCTCCACAGGCACATGAAAATGGATTTGCTGACAATATCCTTTCCCTCACCAATATCCCTCAACCAACATCACTCAAACAGGCTATCTGAACATTATTCTTATTGCTGTTTTGCACTATGATGCCTGCAGATTGGTTCTTTGTTTCCCTACATTATTACAGTTACTCCATGACAGAAATATTGCATTAGCTATAAAACACATTGAAATGAACTGAGGTCATGAAAGGCACCAGACAAATGTAAGTTCTAATTTTACTTTGAGGAAAATTAGTTCCTGATCCTGATCCTGTAAGTGATCCTGAAATATCTTTAATGGTGGATCAAATACCTTCATACATATTTTGAATGCATATCTGCAATTATTTGTAGAACTTTTATTTATGAAGGGAAATTCATCAGGATAATGAAGAACATAGAACATAGAACATAGAACAGTACAGCACAGAACAGGCCCTTCGGCCCTCGATGTTGTGCCGAGCCATGATCACCCTACTCAAACCCACATATCCACGTAACCCAACAAACCCCCCCCCCCCCCACCTTACTTTTTAGGACACTACGGGCAATTTAGCATGGCCAATCCACCTAACCCGCACATCTTTGGACTAACAGACTGACACTGATTTATGAGTAAGTAGCAGATTTATTGCTGTTTGTAGTGTGTATAAATGATTTGGAGGAAAATGTAACTGATCTGATTAGTAAGTTTGCAGAAAACACAAAGATTTATGAAATTGCAGATGGTGATGAGGGCTGTCAGAGGATACAGCAGGGTATAGGTCGGTTGGAGACTTGGGCGGAGAGACGGCAGATGGAGTTTAATCCGGACAAATGTGAGGTAACGCATTTTGGAAGGTTTATATATTGGGAAATATACAGTAAATGGCAGAATCCTTAAGTTGACAGGAAGTGGGGTCTGGGTGTACAGGTCCACAGGTCACTGAGTGTGGCAGCTCAGGTAGAGAAAGTAGTCAAGAAGGTATATGGCATGCTTGCCTTCATCAGCCGTTGAGTATAAAAATTGGCAAGTCATGCTGCAACTGTATAGAACCTTAACGAAGCCACACTTGGAATATAGTGTTCAATCCTGGTCGCTACACTACCAGAAGGATGTGGAGGCATTGGGGAGGGGGCAGAAGAGGTTTACCAGGGTGTTGTCTTGTATGGAGGATATTACCTATGAGGAGGATAAACTTGGTTTGTTCTCAATGGAACGACGGAGGTTGAGGGGTGACCTGATTGAAGTCTACAAAAGTATGAAGGGCACGGACAGAGTGGGTAGTCAGAACTTTTTTCCAGTATGGAAGAGTCAATGACTAGGGGACATAGGTTGAAGGTGCGAGGGGCAAAGTTTAGAGGAGATGTGCGAGGGAAGTTTTTTTATATAGAGGGACTCGCTGCCAGAAGAGGTGGTGGAAGCAGGTACAATAGTGATGTTTAAGGGGCATCATGACAAATACATGAATAGGATGGGAATAGATATGGACCCCGAAAGTGTAGAAAGCTTTAGGTTGGACAGGCAGCATGATCGGCGCTGGAGGGCCGAAGGGCCTGTTCCTGTACTGTACTTGTCTTTGTTCTTTGTTCATAATTTGAGCGCACACACACAAATATGCAAGGAAGAGATCAAGTAAATCACTAACCTACATGTCCATAAATGTTCACAAATGACATATGAACCTGTTATGCTGGGAATTTGGTGAAATCTGTAAACAGTTGAATATTAAAGTTGTTGGTAATGATTTTTGGTAAAATACCGTTGCGTTGCTAATGATGTGTGTCAAGCTCAATGTGGTATTAATTCACAATGGTGCTTTTGGCTGGTTGTCTTAACTGAGAACTTTGTATTCCAGGCTCCTTTTTTTGGCGACCATATGTTGGGACTTGGAATCCTGACCATGAACATAAAATGTACACAGATGCATCGATGTGACTAATATCAACAACAAAAATGTTTGCACACTATTTAGTGTGCATTTATCATCCAATTACTAGTAAAAACGGAAAATGATGACTCCTGGTAACAGATTTTACAAATGTAAGTGCAGCAGTTCCTCTTTGCAGGAAGTTTCATACAAATCGATTTGCAGAAAGACTGGCGGATTGATGGAGAAAATGGCAATTACTAGTCATTGACCTGCGTGAATTCATATTTCTTATAAGCCATTGTTTAAGAATGAGGTGTGCTGGAGCAATTTTGTTACCAAAACTGACAGAAGTTTGAAAACCAGGCTTTGCATAGGTTTTTTTTACAAGAGGTATCAGGGCCCATTGTATTACAGAAAGTGGCTATTAAGCAAGACGTATTTCAAATGCACGGACTCGTATAAAGGTTCTGATGAAGCAGGCTGCAGGACTTAAATGTTTACAAGCTGAAGCATGATGTAGAGATTCTGTTGCAAAGCATAGACTTGTTCATCTGTTGGCTTGAGAGTCTGTGGTCAAATTACAATTATATCTGATACAAAAGCAATGGAACAAAGTATGTACACGCCTTGGGAAAAGAATACTCAAGACAATTGGAAGTTCTGTAAGTTTAGCTACACACTCAATCATTTACCCATGCCGAAATGCAGCTCTAAAGTAAATTCACTTGAAAACTGAATGATTTGGTGCTTTTATATACTTGCAAAATTGCTGCACTTTACTCCTGCCATTTATTGTCACAAACCCTATTGTAATCTTTAATATAGTGCAGATTACAGTTTACACATGGTGCATGTAATGGAAATATTTGAAAGCAACCATAATAAAAGAGATATATAAATGTCAACATTGATAGTGAATAAAGAAGTCACTGGAAAAATTGAAGTGCAGCCATTAAAATGTATCTTTATAGCTATTTATCACAATTTAGTTGTTTCTGGCCTATACTCCAGATATCAGACTTAAACTATGAATAGATATGATCATGTTGAGATCAATTAAAGCTCCACCGCAGGAAATTAGGAAAACAGTAAAATATTGATTTATTTGTCTGCAGGGGTGGGGTTTATTGCCAATTTTGGATGTCTCCTGAAGCTTAATATGTACTAGCTGATGCACACCAACATTTCTCAACCAAGCCAGTGGGTGATTCGGAGGGGAACTTGCAGGTAACAGTGTTCCTATGTGCCTGACTCCCTTGCTCTTCTCATGGATTGCTAGGGAATCATACCTAAATAATAGCTTAGTCAATTGCCAATCATTCAACATAAGCTGTCCCATTCCACGGTTATCATCATCAAAGTTTGCCATACTATTGATCAGGACACCGGAAGAACTGCTGCTCTACTTCAAATGGTGACTTGGGTTTTTTTTAAATATCTGCTTAACAGACTGATGGAACTTTAGATTTTCAAGTCATATCTCTTAAACAGCATTCTGCTGTGGTGAAGTGTCATCCCAAATGATGCTTGTGGTAAACAAACTGCCATATTCAATAGATCATTGTGCTCACAGGGGTAGCATATTGTCAGCAATTCTGAGGAAAATTGCACTCAAAATTCCACCTGTCCTGGAAAGTGTTTCCTGTTCTGTTCAAATACATTTGCATTTCAACGTTGTTGGGGGGGGGGGGGGGGGGGGGTGTGTGTGTGTGTGTGCCGCAAACCACGTTCATATGTTTTAGTCCTGTGCAAAGCTAGAAGGAGGTTTTTAGAGTTATCTCTAAAGTGGTGCACGTCAAGCTGGACCCGGGCCCTCGGGAGGCCATAATCGGGGCGTCGGACCAGCCGGGGTTGGAAACGTGCGCAGAGGCAGATTTGTAGCCTTCGCCTCATTGATTGCCCAAAGGTGGATCCTGTTCGGGTGGAGATCAACCTCTCCACTCTGTGCCCTAGCATGGCGGGGGAACATGCTGGAATTCCTGATGCTTGAGAAGGTCAAATTTGAACTGAGGGGAAGGACGGAGGGATTCTACAATTCACGCCCGTTATTCATTATGCACTTTCGAGAATTGGTTATATCGAACATAGGGGATTGGGGCTGGGAGGGTTGGGGGGAGGGAGACTGTATGTGTTCTTGGTGACTATGGGTGATTCCTGATTCCTTTTCGTCATTTGTTTATGTTAACAAGCAGGGTAATGTTTGGGGGTTTGGTGGGAGGATGGGATCGTTGTTATTGATATGGGGATTGACATTGCATTCGTTACTGATTATTGTTTATTGTTGGGTGTAAATTTGGGAGAAAATATGAAAAAGGAGAATGAAAATATTTTTTTAAAAATACAGTTGCATTTCAACAATTGCAAAATCTGCCACAATCTACCACAATGGGCAGGTGTTCTAAAAAGTATTTTACACGTGTATATATGGTATTAAAGTGTTAAAAAGTACTCCTGGACAGATATTTATGAGTGGTAAATTGATAACGTTTGATTAGTGCACCTAAAAATTGATTTCTCATAAAAATTATTTTAAATCAGTGCGCCATCATGAACCAAAGATATTAAGGGGAATGGGCAAAGGTAGGTATATGGAATTAGTTTTCAGGCCCGCTATGATCTCATGAATTGTGGAATAGCCTTGAGGAACTAAATGACCTATTGCTGTTCTTATGTTCTTAACCTGATTTTAAATGAATGAAAAGTGCTTTTATAAAACATACAAAAGATTTTTTTCGGTTAGGTTGGGATACAGTAATGGGTTCCTCAGTAAAAAAATTAAGCACTCAGAACTTTTCAAGACGGACTTTATTAGTGTCCAAATGCCAAATGGTTTCAGCTGAATTTTAGAGCCTCCTCAAAGGTCAGCAATTGACTGCAATGAGTGGAAACCTCCACTGGTGATTAATTCATCCTGGGGATGTGGCCAGATTTGTGGGCAGGCCAGCATAGAGCGGAAAGCTTTCAAAACTAGTCAAAAGATCACAAAAGCTCAAGTTGTGCTGAACACAAGTTACTCTTAAATTCCACTGTTTTTTGCACTGTTTTTTCCCCAATGGGCTAACTGCACTGAAAAAAATTAAATCAATCAGGCAGAAACTCAAGATCGTTGAACCATAGAATTCCCACAGTGCAATAGGAGACCATTCAGCCCATTGAGTCTGCGACGCCCTCTGAAAGCGCACCATAGGTCCACTCTCCTGCCCCATCCCCATAACTCTACCTAATCTGCACATCTTTGAAGTATGGGAGGAAACCAGGGCACCAGGTGGAAACCCACCCAGACACGGGGAGAAAGTGCAAACTCTACAAAGACAGTCACCCAAAGTCGTAATTGAACCCGGGTGGCTGGCGCTGTGAGGCAGCAGTGCTAAACACTGTGCCACTGTGCCTCCCTTTCATTACATCAAAACTCACTATAATTGAGATAAAATTAAAACCTTCTCAAAGTGAAAATCAAGTGCTTGAGCATTTGAAAGAGGAAAGGCATTTTCATTTTTGAGGTAATATTCTTTATTAGAAGATTGTTGTCATAATTTGTTTTCAAATAATGTATAGTTATTTGCTACCTCAAATTCAATTTTTTTTTAGAATTCCTATTTACGGGATGTGGGCTTCCCTGGCTAGTCCAGCATTTGTTGCCCATCCCTAATTGCCCTTGAGAAGGTGGTGGTGAGCTGCCTTCTTGAATCGATGCAGTCCATATGGTGTAGGTACACACACAGTGCTGTTAGGGAGAGTGCTCCAAGATTTTGACCCAGCGAAGAAGTGAAGAAACGGTGATATGAGTGACTTGGAGAGGAACCTCCAACCTCCACTTACATTTGTAATGGTCTTCCCATTTATCTGCTTCCCTTGTCCTTCTGGATGGTAGTGGTCGTGGGTTTGGAAAGTGCTGCCTAAGGAGCCTTGGTGAGTTCCTGCAGTGCATCTTGGAGGTGGTACATGAAAGAGAAAATGCTGGAAAATCTCAGCAAGTTTGGCAGCATCTGTAGGGAGAGAAAAGAGCTAACATTTTGAGTCCGATGATTCTTTGTCAAAGCTAACAGACAGAGAAAGTGGGAAATATTTATACCGTGGAGTGAGAATGAAAGATGAGCCATAGCCACAGAAACCCAGGGAAACCAGGTGCTTATCAGCCACAGAAACCAAGGGGAAGGAGTGCTAATGGCAATCCCCAGAGAGAACAAAATATGTGAAAGGCCAAACAGCAGAGAAACTAATATCAGAGGATGAACTGTAGATGTGTGGGAGGGGAAGGGGGAAGCAAAGAGGAGAAAGGTTAAGGAAAGGTGGATAGGATTGGGAGGGGGGGGGTTAAAAATATATTAAGAAAGAAAGAAATGGTAAAAGACAGTTAAAATGAAATGGGATGAAAACAAATGGGTCATGGTGGGGTAGAGCTGATCATCTGAAGTTGTTGAATTCGATATTGAACTTGTGCTTTGTAGGCAGTGGACAGGCTTTGGGGAATCAAGAGGTGGGTTACTCTCCACAGGATTCTTAGCCTCTGACCTGCACTTGTAGCCACAGTATTTATATGGCTAGTCCAGTTCAGTTTCTGGTCAATTGTAACCCCCAAGCTGTTGATTGGTGGGGGATGGGGGGAGGGGGGTGGATTCAGTGATGGTAATGCCATTAATAGTCATGGGGTAATGGCTTGATGCTCTCATATTGGAGATCGTCATTGCCTGGCACTTCTGTGGCATGAATGGTGAATGTTATTTGCTACTTGTCAGCCCAAGCTTGGATATGGCCCAGGTCTTGCTGCATTTGCTTGTGGACTACATCATGCTTCAGCTTGTAAACATTTCAATCCTGCAGTCTCCTTCATCAGCCTCCTTCACTTGGACTGCTGCAGGGACGTTGCCTCAGTGGAGTCGGTAGCTTTCTCATGTGGCAGTGTCACAAATTTACCCCGAATGAACTTTTGAAATCATCTGTGCACCTCCAGGCAGCAGCCAGGCAATCTCTGACCATCTCTTGGAAAATTTCCTGGCAATGGGAATATGTAGGCAGCTGTTCGCATGAGGCTCTGCCCTATTTTCTCAGTCGCACCATGGGGTTGGGAAAGTATAGCCCCACAGGAAACTATCACAGATACATTCTATGACTGTGGTGAATTATAAATACTAATAATCCACACTGTATTGTACAACATGTGTTGAGCCTGTATATTGTATTGGATCATGTGTAGTTGCGCGGCTCTACCCATAGGGGGAGATAAGGAGCTTGTACTGGGCTCCACCCTTGGCTCCGCCCATGGCTCCACCCATGGCTCCTCCCTCTAATCGGAAGTATAAGGGTTGATGCTGAGAGCCTGCCTGCCAGTTCATCTGGAGTTCATCTCATCACAGGCAGGCTCTGTTGTAAGACGATTAAAACCACTGTTCACTTCTAACCACGTGTCACGTGAATTGATGGTCTCATCAATTACCCCCTCCAAATGGCTGCGTTGACCAACCTGGTTTGACCAATTGACATGAAGATTTAAATCCTCCATGATATTTGCCGTACCATTTTTATGTGCATCAGTTATAAAAATGTTAGGTTAGAGTTAGGGTTGTTTCTTGCCCGCCCATAGATCAAGCCTATCAGAGACCTTTTCTCTTTACTATTTCTTTTTTTTTAAATAATTTTTATTCAAGTTTTTCAATAACAAATTTTCTCCCCACAATTTTAAAACAAACAAGGTGTTTCCACACCAACACAAGAAAAGAACTTACCCCCCAAAATAAATAATAAATAATAACAAAAAACCAACAGCAACTCAAGAAAGAATAATATAACAACATCGCAAACCCACCGCCGCAAAAACAAACCCCCTAACCATCCCCAAACCCACCCCCCCCCCCCACCCCCAAGTTGCTGCTGAGACCGACCACTCTCTACCCCTTCGCCAGGAAGTCGAGAAAGGGCTGCCACCGCCTAAATAAACGACCCCTCAGGGCAAACTTCATCCTCTCTTTACTATTTCTAATATCCACCCAAATGGATTCAACATTTTTCTCCATAGAACCTATATTATCTCTCACTACTGCCCTGATGTCATCCTTAAATATCAGAGCAAAACCCCCTCGCAACCTTCCTGTCTGTCCTTCCGAATACTCTGACACCCCTGGATATTTAACTCCCTGTTGTGCCCACCCTGCAACCATGTCTTTGTAATGGCCAATAAATCATACTTGTTCGCGAGGTTTTGTGCAGTCAACTAATTTACCTTATTTCGAATGCTACGAGCATTCAGATAAAGTGCCCTTATGCTAGTTTTTATTTCTTCTTTTTGAATCCTAACACCTCGATTAATAACATCTCCTGAGTTCTTCTTCTCTTTATCTTTTTTCATAATTTTCCACGCAGTTGAACCCAACTCCCCAAATGCTAACCTGCTGCTTTGCTTCCCATTAACCATTATTTTTCCCGTAGTTTGTGCAGATTAGGTCGACTGGCCATGTTAAGTTGTCCCTAAGTGTCCAAAGATTGGGTGAGGTTACTGGGCCTAGGTATGGTGGTCTTTCAAAGGGCTGGTGCTGACTCAATGGGCTGAATGGTCTCCTTCCGCCCTGTCGAGATTCCATGATTCTGAAGACAGTTTTTAAAAAATATCCACCCTTAGATTCTCCTCCTTAAAGGAAAAGATGCCCCTCTTTAACAATTGTTAATAACTTCGAGCTAGCGCCTATTTTTGTAAGACAGTGAGATAATTGGTAACAGCTATCAACCCACTTCATCTTGTCAATCTCCTTGTTTCCTAGCATATGTTTTAGGCTCATTATTTTAATTCATAATCTCTTTTCATTGCTGCTTTTTACAGAGAAGACATTCAAAGGGACATATTGTCCTCATGATACTCTATAGATAATACTCCCAAATGCCCTGTTCCATTCAATATTTCCATCATGATCCTAGATATAAGAAATTACATGCCTACTGCCTCTACTTGGTTAAGTGTTTTTGCTGCCAATGTACTTCTTCACATGCTTCCTATCTTTTTACTTTCCCCTGCCACAGGGCAACATTTAACTTTCTCCCCCAGGAGAAAAAGTATAAATGCTCCCCGCACTCGAAAGACCATCACAGAGATTTAGCAAAAGGTGCATCACTATGAACAATCAGTTTTAGTTGTCTTACATCACCTAAAGATGGGAATTTCAAAACACAATTCTTCAATTTTAATTTTGTGAATGTTTCATTTGCTCAAACAATTTCTCCAACTTTGAGATTGTTCATTTTAGTGCTTTGTTCGAAAACATCACATCCAGTCTTGTTGGTCCAGCTACCCAATTGAGCTTTGGAGTTCCTCTTTTTCCATTTCAGGAGCCGCCACATAATTTTGTGAGGTCCTCCCATGTGTGATTTTCCCCTGTGATATGTGATATTGGGTTAATATACTCCAAGATGTAGAGTGAATGCGAACCCTCTCTGCCTGATTTCTAACCCAATGTATTTGAATGTTCCTGAGGCCTGACTTCAAATCTTGAACTCCATTCTAAGCTTATTAATAACAGTATTTTCAAATTCTCTATTAACACCCCATTAAAAAATCATCTATATGCATCATGAAGATGCCCAAAGGTTTCCCTCCATGGTGTTAATAAAACATCACAGAGTCTGCTTTCAGCTGAAGATAGTCCAACTTTAATAAAACCAACCTCACTGAGAAATATCAAACTCTGGAGCATCATTCAACTCTTTTACACATTTATTTAATTTCCAGAACACCCTTTCTGTGTTTTGTAACTCTTTCAGAGGACAAAGAATAATTTATCTTTGAAGCTGATGTACCTGTAAGAAAGCAGCTCTAATATTTTTCAGCTTACATTCCCAAATATGTGTGCCTAAGAGAGCCAAGACCATCTTCAAAATAACCTTTCCTGCCGTAGATGAATCAGCTCGTACATCTTGGTCACCCTCTTCAAAGGTTTGTGCCACCAGTCTGGCTTTGGCCATATAAGTTCCATCAGGAAACACCTTTTCCATGCATATCCACCTATAAGATATAACACATTGTCCCCTATCTGGGACCTCCATGTCCATCCCAAATTCTTTCCAACTTTGCAGTTCCTGCTGTTTTGCACATTTCATTCATTTATCATCTAATTTGCTGGAAGCCACAAAGACCTCTGGATCATATGGGCTTCTGCTCCTTGTAACACTTCTAGCCTGTACCATACTTCTTGACCTTGTCCAGCTGCGCTCCCTATCCTGTTGTTTGTCTCATTCCGAGCTGCTACTGCTTCATTTGCCCTTCCTCTTATGAGATGTTTTTTCAATAGTTCTTGATCTCCTCCTATGGGCACTTTCACTGCCAGACCTACTTTCCAAACTGACACTGCGTTTCTGTGTTCTCCATTTTTGGACTTCATGCTCCCAATCCATGGGCCGAACCGCCGCCCCTTTATCATGTATATTCAATAAGTTTTTATATTTTCTGGTGGCCTTCCCTGCTCTACCAATGATTGTTCTATACTTTCACTGACTGACCTCTTCTGGCAAGTATACACCTTTGGCAGTTGTCCTTTAGGATAATTAGCCTCAGCTAAATCCTCAGAATTACTATGTCCCTCTTCAGACACCCTATCAATTTTTGCGATCAGGTCCTCATAATTCTGTAAAATGTGTGCATAAGAAGTACCTCATTCCTCAGCACTTTGAAAAACCCCTTTGCATTTGTAAACTTGTAATCTGTTCCCGCTAATCTTGACGGATGTACCCACAGTTTGGTTTCCATGCTGCAAAATGATTGTTTTGCCCGATGCACCAATAACCTTTCCAGGATCTTTCCACTCATTAAATCTATCCCTTTTATAGTATGTCATGTCCCCTATTGAAAATAGTTTCTGATACGCTACATTGTGCCTCAAAGCTCTCCGAACTCTTCCTGAGATTTCCGCTTTAAGGAATGCTCTTCTGCCCGCGCGCAGTGCATTCAAATGTTCAGAAAGGGTAGAGCTAATTGTAGTCTCCTCCCAAGCTAGAGAATCGGCCAAACTTTTATGCAGCATTTAATCTATCACAGCATGATTTCTCTTGCACACCTTATTTCCAAATGAGCTTTCTGTAGCTGCGTTTATAACTAGTATGTTCATGTTCTCACACATATCCTGAAATTCACCGTTAGCAAATTCCCCCCAAATTATCAGTGAGGAACTTTGCCGATGGCCGCAGTCCCATCCCAATCCATTTTCTGTTCCACAATTATTTTATTTTCTTTACTACGTAGAATCATCAATGAACTAAAACTAGTTGCCAAGTCTACAAAGTGTAATATGAAAATGTTCTTTTCTTTATTCCACACCTTCATATCCAGAGCCATAACTTCATTAGAATCTTTCTAAGGACATACTCGCTATGGATCACGGTGGTGTTCTTCTATATTTCTAACATACATCACATCTATCACTTATCTGTTCTATAAGTTTGGTATATTCTTCATCTCGTATACCCTGAGGAAATGGGAAAATAGCTGATGAAACTTCAACAGAATCAATGTTTTGTCTTCTGGACTCTGCTCGGATGCTAACAATACTTTCTTATTTTCTTTACAAGAAAAATTAGGATTCATTCATGGAATACAATGGTATAAATTGTAAGCCCACAGTTTTTCTAAATGCAATGGCTTTGTCATTTTCCATGTGAAGTTTCATGGCTGTTTTCTTCCTCGATGGTCAGTATTTTGCTGGATATGACATCTGTGCTATTAAAATGATTCCTTCTAGCGATTTTAGAAACAATCACTGCTCTATTCAGCGATTTGAGGTTAACACCCTCAAATCTGAAGCTTGTGAGGAACGTCCAAATTCCTTAACCTTGTTCCAATCTTTGTCACTTAAAGAGTCCAGGTAATTTTTCTACCAGTCTGTTCCACATACATCGGATGTCTGATATGGCACAATTGAAAGACTTTGCAACCAGCACATTCATCATTGAACTGAAACTTCTTATTACTAAAACAATGCCTTCTCTTTGGTCAATATCTCCTTCATCTTCAGAGTCTTTGACCTTGTTTTTGGTTTCAAACACTCTCATAAATCTTTAAGACAGATTATTGCATAATGAATTTGAATCACACCTAATACATCGATTGACTACATTCTGGGCATTTCTGGCGTAATTTTTCTGTTGAAATTTCCAGATTTATTCTTCCGGCCATAATTGTTAAAGGTAGTTCTGTCATCATTATTTTTAGATCTAAATTTTCTTTTGTATTGACTCTTGTGGTATGTTTACAGACCATTGGACTGCATCTTCATAGCAGCCTTGAATGTTTGCACAGCTCTCTCCATTTGAGGCAGATGATAGGGGGCTGCTCTGGTATGACTATGCCATTCATTCTGAAAAAGTACTGAGAGTCTTCACCAGTGAAGGGAGTGCCGTTGTCAGATACTGTTACTTCCAGGAGGCCATGCAGAACAAACATCCACCGCAAGGCCTCTACTGTGGAGGCTGAGGTCATCATTCCCATCTCTTGAACCTCCAACCATTTTGAATGGGTGTCGACAAAACAAAGAATATCTTGCCCAAGAAAGTACCAGCGAAGTCCACTTGTACTCTCATCCATGGGCATCCAGGCCACTCCCAAGGGTGGAGGTTGGCTGTAGGGGGTAGTGTCTGCTGTGTCTGGCAAGGGTCGCACTGGTGCACCATGTGTTAAATGTCCTTGTTTATGCCAGCCCACCAGATGTAGCTACAAGTGAGCATTTTCATTTTGTCTGGTCTACATGGGCACTATGCAATTCTTGCAGCAACAGCTCTTGGGCTGGGGGTGGTACTACCAC
Organism: Scyliorhinus canicula; assembly: GCF_902713615.1. NCBI lineage: Eukaryota > Metazoa > Chordata > Chondrichthyes > Carcharhiniformes > Scyliorhinidae > Scyliorhinus > Scyliorhinus canicula. The sequence goes on from NC_052146.1 coordinate 52,800,512, forward strand.
TTGGGATCGCCAAAGTATGGCTCCATCCTCACAACTGAGTTTTGTCCTTCGATGTAAGGTAAAGACATAAGTAGTCAGATTTACCGTGGTGCCACCCGGTTACACTTTGGGCAGGGATAGGTCAGGTTGTGTCCAATTCTAGAAGTGGCCAGACAAAACTGGCAGGGTGTCCAGAAAGTTCAGTGCCAAGACAATCCATATTGGCGGCAGTTTCAGGATTTTTTGGAAGTGGGAGACAACTCATCGCATCAGCATTCTGAATCTGTGTACCTAGCCTATGCTGAAAGCTGTAGTCATAGGCTGCCAGCAACAAAACCAATCTTTGTAGTTTGGCAGAGGTGATTGGTGGTATCGGCATAAGTTCACCACTGAGGCCCAGCGGGGGTTGTGGTCCATTATTATTGTGAAACTTTGCCCATAAACATACTGATGAAATTTCCTGACACTATAGATTACAGCAATTTGCGCGTATTTACACTCAGCATTAGAAAGCTGAAGGTGAAGGCAATTGCCTCTCTGAGCCATGCTCCATTTTATGTGGTAGGACTGCCCCATCCCATACAGTGATGCATCGCACGTCAGAATGATGAGTTTTCTCGGGTCAAATTGAGCCAATTGGCTCGATGACTCTAAAACCTGCTCAACATGTTGGAAGCCTTGCTCCTGTGGTTCTTTCCAATGCCAATGCTGGTGTTTTCTGAAGAGCATGTGTAGTGCTGCCAATGTCATTGCTAGGTTGGGAATAAAACAACCATAATAGTTGCCCATCCCTAAAATGGGCTTTAATTCTCCCATGTTCTTAGGTACTGGGACTTATCTTATGGCTCCCACTTGGTCTTAAAGTGGGTGCAAGCCTTTTGAGTCCCCTTTGAACCCTAGGTAAGTCACCTCATGAGTTTGGAAAGTGCACTTCTCACATTTCAGTCAGATTCCTGCATCCCTGAATATTCTCAGCACCTCTTTTAGGTTTGCCAGGAGCTCCTCATGGGATGTTCCTGTTACTAGGACGTCATCCAGGTAGACCACAACCTTCGGGATACCCTGGAGTAGATTCTCCATTGTGCATTGTAATATCACACAAGCCAAGGAAATGCCAACGGTAATCTGGTGTATTAAAATAGGCCTTTATGTGTTGATCATCACAAACTTTCAGAATAATCATAGAGTTCTAGCTGCAAGTAAGCATGCCAGAAGTTGAGTTTGGTGTATGTGAGGGCTCCCGCCAAATTCAAATAAAAGTCTTCAATTCATGGAATTGGGTTTTTGTCTACTTGGCTGCCTGATTGATTGCAAATTTGTAGCCCCTGCATATCCTAATGGAACAGTCCAGATTTAATACAGGGAAGATGGGGATCGCCCATTCTGAAAACTGCATCGGTCTGATAATTCCCAGTTCTTCCAGGCATTTAAATTTGGCTTCCTCTTTTTGGTGCAAGGTGTGGGGAACCAGTCTCACTCTGAAAAAATATAATGTTGAGTATGGTTGCCATAGATCTTGATCTTTGCTCCCTTTACTTGACCCAACCTGTTCTGGAACACATTTGCATAACACTTCCTGAAAGACACAGTCTGAGATTTTTAAAATTTCCAATCCGTTCAACTTGATATTGTGCATCCAATCCCGGCCTGTTATGCTTGGTCAACGGCCCTCCACAATGATCATAGGTCAGAGAGCTACACATTGGTTTTCAGTCTGAAAATGACACTCTGACAAATGTTAGTAAGATTCTAACCAATGGGTCAGCCATTTAGTGTCAACCTAAAAATTTAGCACAAAACTGGGATGAAAGGATTAAAGCCAAACACAACAGCAATGAATCCATATCTGGGTGATTGTTATATCCGCTTGGGTGAGGATTAGAGAGTTAAGGTAAGTTGTAGTGATGCTGATTGCTATTTAATTATGTTAAAGAAGTTCCTTGGGTCAAGGTGAACAATATCTGGCTAATAGTATGTCACTCATAATCACCCATCGAAGCAACCTGTAGAAACATTACATCTACTTTTACATTGATAAAATGTTGACCTGACCATTAATAGAAACCTCTTCTTGGTTTAATCAATGACCGTAACGGAAAAGCTTTGAAGCAATTGATCAGCAAGCATTTACTTCTTCAACTTCATGCCATATATAGAAGTCAGTAATCAAGTGGACAACTTGTTGTTGTACCAATGGTTTGGCCAAGATATCCTTCCTATTTGTCCAAAAATTGAACCATCTGACTGAATATAATTGGTGTTCTAAGTATTGATTACTCAATCAGATTTAGTAAATGATCACAGATTTGGCACAGAGTTTGTTTTTACCAGTTCCCATGCACTGATTGAGGGTTGAAAACGGAAAGTGCTCTTAAATTGGTTCATTTTTATTCATAAACTGTAGAAACTTAGATCAGTTCTGGCCTGCTTATACCTTACCTGCTCCATACCATCACGTAAGTATGGGTAGAAGAAAATTTGGCTGTCTATCTCTGGAACTCCCATTTATTAGTAATTGGCACAATTTCAATCGACACGCAGTGTCTGGCATTGATGGTTTATCACAGCACCAGAATTGGAAATATAAATAAAGCAGTTGCCTTGGATTCATTAGTGACTGTGCATTCAATAATTAATGATAAAGGATGTGCTGCTGCAATTGTGACATCTTTGTGGCACAGTACACATCTGATTGCATTCCAAGTTTGTCTAGTTCAAAATAAGAAAATACGGTGGAGTCTCTAGCAGTTGGTGGAGGGGCTCTGAGGTAGATTTTCATAGTGCTGTCCTAAACTGAACCATTTGAGTTCATGTAATTGATGATGGAAGTATTGATCATTTTCATTTATACTTAATAGTTGATCACAGCTTTGGCTGAGAGGCATAAAACTGACATTGCAGAGTGCTGTTCATTCCAGAAACTGTCTAATTTTCATTTGGTGGTGTCCAGGATATGTTGCACAGCAGTTTTACATCTGACAATAAATTAATACCCAATGTGACTTCTTCCAAAGTGATTTAGGATTATACCTGTATTCCTTGACATTAAATGTTGAAAAGTACATTGAATCACATAAGTATGTTTGCATTTGTTCCACCTAATGTCGAAGAAAAGAGGAGGTTTTCCATTTTGAGCAGTAACTGGGAAAGATGCTACATGTAATTAATCATGTGCTATATGTAATTAGTCATAAACGTTCAAATGGGTCATACAATTTAATTGTACATAATGCAAAGAAGAAATCATCTCCTTGTCTTTATGGCTATTAGCATTTTTTGTCCATCTTTCTTATTCCACATTCCTCATTAAGGTATGTTGAGGAAAATGAGTTATTAGGTCTAAATTGTTTATTTCTTTTGAGAGTCAACCAGATGGAAATTACTTTTCGTCTCCGTGTTTCATAGTCACAGAATTCCGACAGTGCAGAAGAAGGCCATTTGGCCTATGGAATCTCCACCAACTCTCGGAAAGAGCACCCTATCTCAGCCCAGTCCCCATCTATCCTCGTAACCCCACAACCCCACCTAACCTACACATACTTGGACACTATGGGACAATTTATCATGGCCAATCCACCTAACCTATATCTCTTTGGACTGTGGTCAAACATGGGATGTGGACTCAGGGGAGTTGGTCAGACATAGGTGGGGTTGAACATGGGGGAGTGGAGTACACGGACATTGGGGGACAAGCATTGGGGGGGGGTGGGGTGAACATCTGGGGCTAGGAGGTCATGCAGCGTGGGAGATTGGTTGGTCGGAATTCAGGAGGAGCATGGGAGTAGGGGTTTGTGGGGGTGTCAGACATGGGAGATTGAGGGTCAAGTCGGGGATGAGGTCCGGATCAGGAGTTTGGGTCAGGTCAGGATGGAGGAGTCAGATCGGGGGTTTGGAGGGAAGGCTGGTTCGAGTGGTCAGGTCTGGAGGGGTGGGGGCCTAGCTGGGATCATGTTGGGGTTTGATGCAGGGGAGTGTGGGGGGAATACAGTGGGGGTGGAGGGTTTGGGGCATCCTCTGGGGGGTCAGGAGTGTGGGGGGGGAACCATGTTGGGAGCAGTCTAATCAATGCATCTTTGGGATATATCCCAAATTTGATGCTGATTGTCTGGAGGTTACGGGCTATTATTTTGTTTGTGTGTTAAGAAAGGTGAAACCTGACTTTGTTTTCATTTCGGGTTTTTTTTAGATGGAGATGCGAAGTTTAGAAATATATAAAAAATAGAAGCAGAAGGAGGCCATTCGGCCCTTCAGGCCTGCTCCGCCATTCATTAGCATAGCTGATCATCGAGTTAAATAACCTAATCCTGCCTTCCCCCATATCCCTTTAGCCCCAAGAGCTATATCTAACTCCTTCATGAAATTACACAATGTTTTTGCCTCAACTACCTTTTGTGGTAGAGAATTCCACAGAAGAAATTGTTCCTCACCTCAGTCCTAAAAGGTTTACCTGTTTATTTTCCTTGCTAATTTGCCATTGTATTTTATTTTCTGTTTCTTCATTATGTTTTTAGTCCTCCTTTGCTGGATTCTGAATTTATCCCAGCCTTCTGGGCTATCACTGGCATTTGTCTTCTTATCTGCTTTTTCTTTCAACTTAACACTCTCCTTAACTTCCTTGGTTAGCCATGGTTGCTTTATCCCTCTCATAGAATCTCTCCTCCTTACTGGGATCTATTTTTGTTGAGAGCCATGAATTACCTCCTTAAATGTCTGCTCCTCTTTGTTTACCATCTTTCCTGCTAATTTACTCACCCAGTCCACTTTAGCTAACTCTATCCTCATTTCATTGGAATTCCCTTTATTTACAGGCCCTGTTTGTAAACATGTATTTTCAATAAGGTTTTACAACTCCTGAAGTGAAGATATAGATGACCACGGTCAGGGTGTTACTACTGGATGGGAAGATTCCAGAATTAAACCCTGACTCAAAGATCATCGGCGGAATTCTCCTACGACAGTTAAATTGGCGCCCTTTGCTGACCTATTCAGTGACCATTAGTGGGCTAGCATTGGCGCCACATGGAACACGACCGATCCCCAGCTCCTGATTCGTCAGAGTCAAGATTGCCACTCGAGAGGCTAACAACCTGCAGCTGCATATAAATACTCTGTTACCAACACAAACCATTCTAGCCAACAAGATGGCAACAAGGAGAGCGGTACTCTGGTTCACCGATATGGAAATCAAGACCTTGCTAGACGCTGTGAAAAAGAGGCAGACCACCCTGTACCCAGGGTGCAGAGGTGGCAGCCACCCGCTGCCATGCACCAGGCCTGGTCACAGACAGGAGAGATCATGAGCACCGTGGGCAACACCACCAGGGCCGATGCCTCCAACTTCTTGTACTTTGTACCAGCACAGTAAGAAGTCTTACAACACCAGGTTAAAGTACAACAGGTTAATTTGGAATCACAAGCTTTCTGTGGGTAGCTGCTTCATCAGGCGAGTGAAGGAGCTACACTCCGAATTCTCATGATTCCAAACAAACCTGTTGGACTTTAGCCTGGTGTTGTAAAACATCTTACTGTGCCCACACCAGTCCAATGCTGGCATCTCCACATCATTTGTACCAGCAAGCACCCCTGTGAACAGGTAACACGGATCAAGCAATTCTACCTCAAGTAGGAGCCACAAAATGTGCGACTACTCACTCCATGGCCACCACTGGAAGCTGTTTTAAATGCTTTCACACGAATTCAGGTACTCAGTCCCCAACAGACTATTATTGCTTCAAACACTAGATATATGAAAATCAAACCAAATTACTTCAGATATGTGGCTTGTTTGTATCTTTTCTCTCTCGAGGTCTGACTTTAACTTCCATAAGCAGTATCCGGCTCTCAAAACAGCTGTTCCTTTAATTTCAGATGTATTGGAAACATCTCTTCATTTCTCTAGTTTCCTTAACTAGTTGTTCTTTAACTTTTCAGCATTTGTTCTCTGAACCATTACTCCATTGTATGAATTTTCTTCTAGCAAAGCTGAAAGAGATGTTCCCTCTTTAACCGTTTAAAACCAACTGCTTCAGTAGAGCTATGGGAGCTGCCTTTTCTCTCCCTACGTATTTGCAACTGCTATATATCCAGATAAAACGTAACTCAAAAAATCATTCCTACCCTAAAAGTGCCCTTGGTTGCTAAGCAATGACTTTATGATCCTGCAAGCTTATTTACTTTCACGTCATAACCTTCTCTGAGCACAATAGTGGTACAGTTTGAACTGAGAAAACACACACATACAAGCACCTTTATCTCGCATGTATGTAACTATAGGTTTACCCTTCTTTATACAGATATGCTGAATTAAACGCACTTAAATCTTTACCTTCTTTCTAATATTTCACAATACAAATATAGATCACTTACAACTACCTCTGTTGCCCTGACAAGAGAAATTAAAGCCAATACAAAGTATAAAAAACTGTGTTGTTGTCTAGCAACAGGATATTAAAGAAAAGACCCACCCAGAGAAAGGGGTCAGAATTGTCTTTTAAACATGCAGAGTGGGAGGAAAAGTGGAATTAAAACCACTGGACACAATGGCAGCTTTCTCCACTGCATTATTCAGCTAACTGGAAAAAAAATCCGAAGGGTAGTTCCCATAACATTCCACTTGTGGAACAGGTTCTGATTGAGGCCACTCCACCAGCAACTTAGATTTTTAAAGACTGGGGTGCCATTTTTATAGGCCACCCCGATACACAAAGTTGAAAACAGAACACCCCCCAATACAACCCTCCCCCACACAATACCCCTAGCTCTGCCTGAGAATTGCCCCCTGGCACTGTCCCCTGGACCTGCCCCTTGAACTGCCCTTGGCACTGCTCCATGGCACAGCCTGGAAACTTCCCCTGGAACTGAATCTTCCCACAGCCATTCAGAGGTCAGTTCCAGGGAAAGTGCCAGGGGGCAGTGTCCTGGTATGCATGACCCTCTCATGACCCTCTCCCCCAAGCAACACACTGACCCGAGCTCTTCAAGTGGGTTCTGCTTGTCAGGTGCATGCTGGGAGACCTGTCATAATTCACATCGACATGCTTTTACACAACCATTTATGGGGGATAATCAGGTCTAGATGTCAGATAATCTGATATAAATGTGTAGGAATGGGAATGCCAATGTTTAATACTGGGAGTCCCATTACACCATTGGCAGGGGGTGGGTACAATCGTGTTATGCCTTGACATTGGCCTGAAACACAATTCTCCGAAATGGAGACAAAGTGCCGACCCTGGAGTGAAAACCGGAGTGTTTCACTCTGGCGTCGGAGCCCGCTCCCAGCCCCCTATTCTCCTGCCCCCGGGGGGCTAGGAGCGGCATCGCATATTTTACACACGCTGGGCCTTGGCACCGCGTAAATGACGCGGCCGGCGTCACTTAAATGAAGTCACCTGCGCATGTGCGGTTGCCGTCCTCCCTAAGGCCGCCCCGCAAGAAGATGGTGGATGGATCTTGCGGGGCGGCGGAGGAAAGGAGGTCCTCCTTTAGAGAGGTCGGCCCGCCGAGTGGTGGGCCCCAATCGCGGGCCAGACCCCATCGGAGGCCCCCCCCCCCCGGTGCAGGAACCCCCCCCCCACAGGCCGCCCCCTCCAGCGTTCCCGCTCAGTTCTGGCCGGCAGCGACCAGGTGTGGACGGCGCCGGCGGGAACCTGTCATGTTGGGGCGGCCGCTCAGCCCATCCGGGCCGGATAATCGGCGCTCGCCTTTTGCGAGAGCCAATTCTCCGAGTGACCAGCCGTGATTCTCGTTGCGCTGGTTTGGGGGGGGGGGGGGGAGAATCGCACGGGGGTGATGGGGCGGCATGGCGGGACTCGCGCGGTGCCCCGGCGATTCTCCCACCCGGCGTTTGGGGCGAGAATTCCGCCCATGATTTGGGTCTCTCATGGGATTTTGCGATCCCGCCGCTGATTTCACCCAATGAATACAGGAGTGTAAAATTCCCCCTCCGCAGGGAGATTAGTTTGCATTTCATAGGGGCTGTTTAGCTCACAGGGCTAATCGCTGGCTTTGAAAGCAGACCAAAGCAAGCCAGCAGCACGGTTCGATTCCCGTAACAGCCTCCCCGAACAGGCGCCGGAATGTGGCGACTAGGGGCTTTTCACAGTAACTTCATTTGAAGCCTACTCGTGACAATAAGCGATTTTCATTTTCATTTCATTTCATTTCAGTTGGTGTGGATAATGTGAAAACAGAAAGGTCTAAGACTCTCTCTCACTGAAAATGGTGCCAGATTGTTGAAGTAATAAGCTTAAGGACTCTTACGTGTTGCTCTACAGTTAAAGTAATAGTGAATTTTGAGTGAGTTTTCTGGATCGCAAGGATGATATCTACTGGGGAAGGATTTCTAGTGAATGTTCAGAAGTCTACTGGAAAATAAACCTCTTTATGACTGAACCAACTTTATACTTGGTTTGGAAATAGTAACATCTCCTCATCAGAGTTTTGGGTCTGTAAGGGTATTGTTGGGTTAAAAGGTTAGAGTGAATTTGAATCATATTTTCTTGGTATCTATGTTGAAATCTTTCTGATCTTGTTGCTGTCTCATGTAATATAGTTCATCTTTCCTATTCAATAAATATTTTATGCCTTTGTTAAAAAAGTAAACAGCAGACTCCTGAGAATCTGTTCAGTAAATACCCTGCATGGTTTTAAAATATAATGATCTGTCAAGCCAGTTTCCCTTTCGGGTTCTGACCTGTCCAGTGATAACATCAGCTGGGATCATGACACATTGCGGCATTTCTTTATGCTCAAAATAATTAAATAAAATGAGAATAATGATTGAAGACCAATGTACAGTAGAGGGGAATCATTAAAATTACACCATAATACAAATGGTAAAAATATTAATTAAAATTGTGCTCAATTTGTTTTGCTGGTGGGTGAGGGCAATTTAGCAATGATTTATTTTGAAGCTTTTTCTTTGGGTAATTCAAAAGTATAAGAGGATCGATGTAGAAACAAAATTGTCACTTTTGATAAAATAACTCTGTTAGACTTATCGATCTTTTCATTGTTTGGGCTTCCTTATGTTCATTTGCTCTAAAGCTTTGAACTGAGATGCATTGATGGAAACAACACGTTTTCAAATTGCTCACAATCAGGACAAATTATTTTTTAAATCACTGAATCCACTCAGACGGTTTACTGCTTTGGAGACTTGTATGCAATACTAGCATCAGAAAGCAAACCAAGAACGACACAGGACTTGTGGTGAGATGTTGCACTATAACAAGGTATTTACACCATTACTACTGATACCATTATAAGTTCTTGAGAAAATATTCCCGGTCAAGGAATATCTCCCTAACTGGCTTCAGCTGTAGGTATAGTCCCCCATCCCTTTCAAAAATAAAATAAGATCAATCCCAATATATGAACATACAAAAAAGACTATTGATATTAGTGAAAACATACTTGACCCTGCTTTGCAGGGCATCACAGATTTCCACATTCATCTTTTCCTAGCTTTTGTGTTATCTTGTGTAACATTCCGACAATAAAATGGATTGGTAGAATTTTTTTGAAAGTGAAGTGCGTCGTCCATCAAAAAGAGAAATTCTTTGATGAGCCTGTCAAACAACTCATGATTCTTCAGAATCTTCAACTTTTATTTGTTGATCTTAGGACTGTTTATATGCACGCATCACATGTGTAGGACAAGAGACTACATCCATGTAATCATGAAGCTGGCTACAGCCCAAAGACTGCTTCTTTCTTTCTCTGTTCTGAATATTTGACATGATGGTTATTGTGCTGCTCGAGCTGGAGGTGGGGGCGGGTAGGCGTGTGGAGGATATTGAGAGGGAGGAAAGGGAAAGGTTGTTCCCTGTTGAACACACTGGGCAGATTTGTACCTTTGGGAAATACATTTTAGAATCTTAAAGGAAACTGTGGTAGCAAGGCCCCATAAAGGATGTGAGCTCCACTGACCATGTGACTGGCTCAGGGCCAATCACTCGAGCGTGCGAGCTTTGGCCAAGGGGGGGGCATTTGCACGGGGCTCTGGGAGCTGGACCTTGGGCAGTGTGGTTAGGGAGCTGGAGAGAAAAGACCTGTGTATTGTGTTCTATGCCTGTCCCTTCCATCAATAACCCCCACTATTTATTACTGGCAGCCTCCTGTGTATGTTTCGAGCCACTAATTGGTGACGTGGTAACAGTTTTGACCGCACCGGACAATTGTTGTGAATCGAGGGAGGAAGAAAGAAACAGTTGAGAAAACAGAGAGGCTCTTGTAAGAGTCAGAATCATTTAAACCATGAGGGGAAATGCCTAGCATTGGGAAACTAGACCTATTTGACCAAATGGTTAAGTCATGGAGTCAGTAGATCAAAATACTCCATTTTTTCTTTACCATGAACAAGATCACAGGCAAGGACAAGCAGAAGTTGACACTTCTGACAGTTTGTGGGCCCCAGACCTATAAGTGGTTAAAAAACATTACAACCCAAGGCCCTCAATTATCCTCCAACATTATGGGCATGATCGAACGGCCACACTGCGCCCGAAAAGCAGCTCGCCGCGGTGCAGTGTGGCTGATAGAAGTCAGGAGACCCCGCTCCCAGGATCTATCCAGCTTGAAATGCCTCACGAGATACAATGCGATCTCGTGAGACGTGCCAATGTAAATTCCGCCCATTGTGTATCATTTTTAGGCTCATTTAGGCTAGTCTAACTTTAATGTGCTGATTCCTGAGGTACCCAAGGCTTTGGGATTAATCCTTTTGCCTTGGTGACCTCGGTTGCGCGTTATTTAGTACTATTCTCCACAAATGGGGACCAGACAAAATGGCACTCTTGGGGATCTCCCAGGGGATCATAGGCTGCCAGGTGCATGTCTTTTCAGCAAGGTGGTACCCTGGCACTGCAGGTCTCATCCTGGCACTGCCAGCCTGGCAGTGTCACCTGGGTGCCAGCCTGGCACTGCCAAGGTGCCTGGGTGGCACTGCCAGCTGCCAGGTGCACTGCCATGGTGCCAGCTTTGTACTGCTAAGATGCCAAGCTGGCATTTATGCATGGTGGCGATCAAGCTTGTGGTGCTCTGTGCGGGTGTTGGGAAGGGGTGCGGGGCCCCTCCCATACTGTGTTGGGCCTGTGGGGGGGGTGGGTCGGGGATTGCTTCAGGTGCTCCAGAGATCGGGATGTCATTTAGAAATGGCGTCCTGATCTTTCACTGCACTACACTGAGGGGTTCCAGCGAGTGGAGCTTCTCAGTGCACAAAATGGACTATGTGCGACCTCAGCCGTGCGTTCCCCACTGAGACCTCCTACCTAACCGGGGTGTTGTTTGATAGTGTATTTCCTGGTGCTGCGAGTGCCAGGAATCACATGGCTAAATGTGCTCGCTATTGGACTTTGTTCCTCTTTAGTTAAATCCCACTCTAAAGGTTTAACTCTGCAGAGAGGGACGATGAAGAGTCTGTCTCAGCCTTCATAGCCGGGCTTCGCCAAATTGCTGAGCACCAAGTTTGGGTCTACGGTCAGTGACATGCTGCTCGACTGACTGATTTGTGAGATCCATAACCTTAATATCCAGAAGAAGCCATTTTTGGGTGCGAGACCTGTTGGAGCTGTGGGGCGGATGTTTTAGCCTTCGCTTCGCTATTCGCTCACAGGCGGATGCTATTGGAGTGGAGGTCAGCTTCTCCACCCAATGTCTCGGTATGGCTGGGGATGATATCGACTTTCTGCATCTTGAGAAAATTAAGTATACATTAAGTGGCGCAATTGAGGGGTTTTATGAAAGATGGCGTCCTTTCATTCTGTTTTTTAAAGAGCTGGCCACCATCAGGTGTTGGGGGAAGTAGGGGTTTGTGGTATTGTATTTGAGGGAGTGTTATGTTGTATTTTATTGTTCTGTATTCATTAACAAATATTCAACAAAAATATATATTTTTTTAATATCCAGAAGAAGCTTCTGACGGAGACCACAATAATGTTGGGAAAAGCGACCGAGATAGCTCAGGTGATGGAGTACGCCGAAAAAGGTGCCACTGAGCTTCAAGGCATTGCTGAAGGGGAGGTTAACCAAGTATGGGGTGGTACGGCTGCGAGGTCTCTAGTGGGATCAACAAGCACAGCTCAGAGTCAAACATGGTCCTCAGCTCATGACTGGAAACCAAGGGGTTGGAAGGAATCGGAGCGACAAACCAAATCCGAGGTGGATTGCTATCAATGTGGGGGAGAGACCATCTCCAGGTGACTGTCATGTTCTGGAGTTTGTGCATTTCTGGTGCAACCAAAGAGGTACATTCAAGCATGTTACCACAGGAGGCAAAACGTGCTATTGCAAAATAAAAACAGCAGCAGCAATTCACAGCGCTACTGAACACAGTACAGAAGAGTTCAGGAGAAGAAAATTTGATGCATCGGTTGATTGCAGACCAGTTGAGTAAAATAGTTCCGATTGAAATCATCTTAAGAGTAAATGGTAAGCATCTTAAAATAGAAGTTAACAGCAGGACTTCGGTGGCTGTAGTGGGTGAGCAGACCATCCAATATCTACATGCAGGAACACAGGGCGGAAATCTCTGTCCCACCACGCCAGTTTTCTGGTGCAGCGCACCCTCACCGGCAGCGGAATTCTCCGTCCCGCCAGCCAGCAAATGGGTTTTCCAATTGTGGGAAGCCCCATACTGTCGGGAAATCCCGGGTGTGGGTGCACTGCCGGCGCAACGGAGAATTTCGACAGCGGGGAATCCAGCCCACAGTCTTCAAGCTTAAAGAGTACTGTAGCCAAGTTTTCAATATACACCAGGGAGATTTTGAAGATCATCAGAACAGCCAATACCCCAGTGGCCTACAGAAGGCAGGAGGCCAAACTGCCTTTGGTCATTGTGCAAGGACATAGACTCAGTCTGTTGGGAAGAGACTGGTTGCAGGAGATGAGGCTCAATGAAAATGAAAATGAAAATCGCTTATTGTCACGAGTAGGCTTCAATGAAGTTACTGTGAAAAGCCCCTAGTCGCCACATTCCGGCGCCTGTTCGCGGAGGCTGGTACGGCAAGGTGAGAAGGTATGAAGACTTCTTCTATGAAGAATTGGGCCGAATAAAGGACATAAAAGCCAAGATATATGTGGATCCAATTTTCCCTTTCGCCTTTGCCTCAAGGACCCTTTTCAAAGCAGAATGAAACTACACGTAGATTGAGAGGAAGAGCCTAGCGGTTATATTCAGTGTGACCAAATTCAATCAGTATTTGTACGGTCAGCAGTTCGACATCGTAACTGACCACAAGCAATTGCTTGGCCACAAGTAAGATAAGCCTAAACTATGCAGAGCCTCAGCAAAGGTGCAGCGTTGGGCCCTGCTGTTGCTGGCTTACAGCTGTGCTTTTCAGCACTGACCTGAAAGACAAATTTCTAATGCAGATGTGTTAAGTTGCCTGCCCCTACCAAAGAGCATTCCTGCGCCACCTGGACCCCAGGAGATCATCCGAGCCCGAAACATCCTAAACACCCTGACAGTGTCTGCACATCCGCAGCTGAACTCAAAAAGACCCTATTCTTTCAAAAGTCAAATGAATGACACAGTTTGGCTGACGATACGGAAAGCCTGAACTGTTTAGATCCTACTTCACATGTTGACATGTGAAGACGGCATGATTCTCTAGGGATCACAGGTGGTTGTCGCTCTTCAGGCTAGAGGGCTCCTCCTTCAAGAGTTACAGACTGCATGACCAGGTCAGACAAAGGTGAAGATGTTGGCACGCAGTTGCACCTGGTGGCCATGAATATACAAAGCCATTGACGAGCTCATACAATAAACATAGAACAGTACAACACAGAACAGGCCCTTCGGCCCTTGATGTTGTGCCAAGCTTTGTCCGAAACCGCGAACAAGCTATCCCACTCCCTGGCATTGTGGTGTGCTCCATGTGCCTATCCAATAACCGCTTGAAAGTTCTGAAAGTGTCTGACTCCACTATCACAGAGGGTAGTCCATTCCACACACTGAGAAAAGAACCTACCTCGGACGTCCCTCCTATATCTCCCACCCTGAACCTTATATTTATGCTCCCTTGTAGCAGCTCCATCCACCCGAGGAAATAGTCTCTGAACGTCCACTCTATCTATCCCCCTCATCATCTTTTAAACTTCTATTAAGTCGCCTCTCATCCTCCTCCGCTCCAAAGAGAAAAGCCCTAGCTCCCTCACCCTTTCCTCACAAGACCTACTCTCCAAACCAGGCAGAATCCAGGTAAATCTCCTTTGCACCATTTCCAATGCTTCCACATCCTTCCTATAGTGAGGTGATCAGAACTGCACACAATATTCCAAGTGTGGTCTCACCAGGGTCATGTACAGTTGCAGCATAACCTCACGTCTCTTAAACTCAAACCCCCTGTTAATAAACGCTAACACACTATAGTCCTTCTACACGGCTCTATCCACTTGAGTGGCAACCTTCAGAGATCTGTGGACATGAACCCCAAGATCTCTCTGTTCCTCCACATTCCTCAGAACCCTGCCGTTGACCCTGTAATCCTCATTGAAATTTTTCCTACCAAAATGAATCACCTCGCACTTATCAGGGTTAAACTCCATCTGCCATTTTTCGGCCCAGCTCTGCATCCTGTCAATGTCACTTTGCAGCCTACAACAGCCCTCCACCTCATCCATTACTCAACTAATCTTTGTGTCATCAGCAAATTTACTGACCCACCCTTCAGCCCCCTCCTCCAAGTCATTGATAAAAATCACAAATAACAGAGGAACCAGCACTGATCCCTATGGTACACCGCTGGTAACTGGTCTCCAGTCTGAAAATTTTCCATCCACCACCACTCTCTGTCTTCTATGTGAAAGCCAGTTACTTATCCAATTGGCCAAATTTCCCTCTATCCCACACCTCCTTACTTTCTTCATGAGCCAACCATGGGGAACCTTATCAAATGCCTTACTAAAATCCATGTATACGACATCAACTGCTCTACCTTCATCTACACACTTAGTTGCCTCCTCAAAGTATTCAATCAAATTTGTGAGGCAAGACTTACCCTTCACAAATCCATGTTGACTTTCCCGGATTAAGCTGCATCTTTCCAAATGGTCATAAATCCTATCCTTCAGGACCTTTTCCATTAACTTACCGATCACCGAAGTAAGATTAACCAGCCTATAATTACCAGGGTCATTCCTATTCTCTTTCTTGAACAGAGGAACAACATTCGCCTCTCCAGTCCTCTGGCACTATTCCCGGGGACAGTGAGGACCCAAAGATCAAAGCCAAAGGCTCTGCAATCTCATCCCTTGCTTCCCAAAGAATCCTAGGATATATCCCATCTGGCCCAGGGGGCTTGTCGACCCTAAGGTTTTTCTAAATTGCTAATGCATCCTCCCTCAAAACATCTACCTCCTCCAGCCTAGCTGCCTGTATCACACTCCCATCCTCAAAAACATGGCCCCTCTCCTTGGTGAACACTGAAGAAAAGTATTCATTCAACGTCTCTCCTATCTCTTCTGACTCCATGCACAAGTTCCCACTACTGTCCTTGACCGGCCCTAGCCTCACTCTGGTCATTCTTTTATTTATCACATAGTGCCCCCCTTGCCAAATACAGCAATATTTTCTGCTTTCCTTGGGAATGGCCAGGTTGCCCGTCGCCCAGAGTCCATCTGGACTATGCTGGCCTGTTTTTGGTGCTGGTAGTTTCCCACTCAAAGTGACTATTGGTCCAGGAGATGGGAACCACTACCTCGGCAGAACAGTAGCAGCTTTGCGCTGTGGGTTTTCCCAAGGCAATTATTTTGGATAATGGAACCCCCTTCACTAATGATTTCCAATGTTTTGTGAGAGCAAATGGCGCATGACATATGAGAATAGCTCCCTGTCATCCAGCATCAGAAGGTCTGGCTCATCAGGCTATTTAAACCTTCAAGGACTCCATCATAAAGCAGTCAGATAAACAACTTCTCCAGAGGTTGGCTAAATTTTTTGTTGCTGTAAAATTCAACCCCTCATTCGACTATGGGGGTCACATCAGCATTGATCCAGCAGAGGGCAGCAGAGCAGAGCTACTGATCAGCTGTTCTGGGGAAATTTGCATACGGGTAGTGCGGTCAGCCTAATTTGAAGGTGAACCTGCGAAGGAGACCCAAGGAGTTTGAGTGAAGGCAAGCATCCAGCAGAGGGCAGCAGAGCAGAGCTACTGATCAGCTGTTCTGGGGAAATTTGCATACGTGCAGTGCGGTCAGCCTAATTTGAAGGTGGTTTGTGGAGGGGCTGTTGTCAAATGACAGTTTGACTGTCATTTCCCAGAAAGATTACATGCAATCATTCACAGGAGGAAAAGAAAAGCCTCTGGTATGAGAGAGAATTGCAGGATTTTGTTTCTTTTTTCCAATTAAGGGGCAATTTAGCGTGGCCAATCCTGCACATTGTTTTGGGTTGTGGGGATGAGACCTCCACAGACACGGGAGGAATGTGTAAACTCCACATGGACAGTGACTAACGGCTGGGATCGAACTCGGGTCACCAGCGCCGTGAGGCAGCAGCGCTAACCACTGCACTACCGTGCCGCCTTGAATTATAGGAAAATAAAGATACTGCAGAGAAGTATATTGGTCTTGAAATTATGCCATTGAATGTATTTGTCTGAAATTTATTTCACCTCTTTCATACTGGAGGCAATAAACCATTCATATTAAAACTGGTTCATGGCCCTGTTGAAATAACAGAACCAACAACTTCAATAAAATTTTTATTTACATTGTGCCTTTGATGTGGTAAAATATTCCAAAGCTTTTCATATGGGAAGGATTTGAAAATAAAGATGAGAATTTTAAAATCCTTCTTCATTAAGTGAAAATTTTAGAATGCAGTTCAGATATTCACAGCAAGTTAGTGTCCCATGACCATAGTCCAAAGATGTGCCGGTTAGGTGGATTGGCCATGTTAAAATTGCCCCTTAGTGTCTGTTATATTACGATATTGTAATATATATATTACTCTTTTTGTCTAGCCGAGTTGTTAAAATATAGATGTAGTCTTCCAGTGATGGCAAAGTAATTTAATGAGTAATATAAAATGATCTTGTGAGTTCTTTTTACTTAATACTGAACTAGTAAACAAATAACTGTAGATTAACATATTAAATAAGATAATGCTATATACTGATATCTATTAACTTCTTCTTTCTAGCTATCCCTCTTCTGTACTTTCTGCACTCCTGACACATTCTCCTCTAGGAAAGAGCGGGGAAACCTTTTCATAGATCCTGATAGTGTGGCAATCTAGTGTTCAGTTGCCTGTACTTGCTTAGCATTAGTATGGGCCAGAGTTTAGAGGACACCAAAATGTATCATGGAGTTCACCTGACCCACAACTTTGAATAGATTTTGGTTATGGGGAGCACAAGGGCCCACTTTGCAGGTGTGATGCAACAGAGATCTAAAGTATTATAAAAACAAAACTATGCTTATTCTATGAATCCAGTTAATATTTTATGAACCCACAGTAAACATCTTACCAACTACCAACACTGATAGCCCCCCCCCCCCCCCAAAAGGATACAATACTCTCTAGGTAACCCATAGTAACTTTCCTAACAACATCCATAAGCCAAAACATTTTTTAACAATGACAGTAGGTTTGAATTTTCTACAGAGAACCGTTATCACTTTTAAATTATCAAGTAATCTAAACACCTTGTTTAACATACAGAGAGACACCAGTACACATTTGCTTGCTTTGAATGCAGCTCTCCAACTGAAAGTGAAACTAAAACGCAGAGCCAAAAAGAGCTTCCAGCTCAAAATGAATGGAAAAAGCAGAATCACATTCCAGCTCCACCCACACAATGACATCACTGCAGCCGTTTGATAAAACACACTTTTCTTAAAGGGACTCTCACATGACAACATAGTCTGATCATGTATTACTACATACAGAAATCACTACAGTGTCCAAAAGGTTAGGTGGGGTTACAAGATTATGGGGATAGGGCGGGGGCATATGCTTAGGAGCAGTGCTCTTTCGGAGGATCGGTGCAGACTCATAGGGCCAAATGGCCTCCTTCTGCACTGTAGGAATTCTATGATTTACATTTCAGCAAAATAATTGACATGGAAATATCTGATCTTGATCCTGAACAGAAATTAAGAATGTTTTGCTGCAATTTTAGATAATCTTTGCCAGTGTGAACATAAGGAAGTTTTAACTCCAGCTATTTTCCTGGAATATTAATATTTGTGTGTATACATGTAGAAACAATAAAGCAGTTTTTTAAATTAATTCATGGGATTTGAGTTTTTCTGGCAAGGCCAGCATTTATTGCCCAAGCTTAGGTCTCCATGAGAGGATGGTGGTGAGCTACCTTCTTAAATCACTGCAGGTAGGCCCACAGTTCTGCTAGGGTGGAAGTTCCAGGATTTAGCCTCGGTCAAGGTCAGTGAATGGTGATACATTTCTAAGTCAGGATGATATGTGACTTTGGAGGGGTCCTTGATGGGGTTCCCATGTGCCTGTGGCCATTATCCTTCTGAGGTTGCGTGTTTGAAAGTTGCTACAGAAGGAGTCTTGGGAGATTTTCTGCACTTGCACCTAGTACATGATACACACTGCTACCATTGTGTGCCAGTGATGGAAGAATTGAACATTTAAGGTGATGAATGGGGTGTCAATCCTACTGCTTTTTCCTCCATGATGTTGATCTTCTAGAATGTTGTTGGAGCTACACTCGTCCAGGCAAATGGGTAAAGTGGAGCTCACCCTCCTGATTTGTGCCTCATAAATGGTGGCCAATATTTGGGCAGTCAGAAGATGAGATGTTCATCCCGGAATTCCCGACCTCTAACCTGCTCTCATCGGCAAATTATCTGGCTGGTCTATTTAGGTTTTTTTATTATAATTTTTATTGCAAAGCCCCTAATTGCCACATTCCGGCATCTGTTCGGGTACACGGAAGGAGAATTCAGAATGTCCAAATTACCTAACAGCACATCTTTCAGGACTTGTGGGAGGAAACTGGAGCATCCGGAGGAAACCCACGCAGATACAGGGAGAACGTGCAGACTCCGCAAAGACAGCGACCCAAGCGGGGCAGCGAACCTGGGACCCTGGCACTGTGAAGCAATAGTGCTAAACACTGTGCTACCATGCCGCTCAGTCAATGGTTAATAACACCCCCCCTCCCCCCGCCCCACATCAGGAAGTTGAGGGTGGGCCATTGAATGTCAAAGAGTGACAACTGCCTTGTTGAAGATCAGTTCCCCAACACTTGTGTAGTGTGAATGTTACTTACCACTTGACAGCCCTAGCCTAAATGGTATCCAGGTATTTCTACATGTAGGAAAGATTGTTTAATTATCTGAGGAATTTCAAATGAAACTGAACATTGTTTGACAATCAGCAGATGTCCTGACGTTAGATATATCACTGTGCCACTATTTCTCATTGGTCTGTTCTGCTAGTAGGACAGGGCATACACTGGAACAGTGATGGAGGAGTTTCGGACTTTGGCTGTAAGGTATGATACTGTGAGAATGACTACTTCAAGCAATTCCTCCACTATTTCAATGACAGTGGTCTGTCCAATCTTCTTCTTATTTAACTATTCCAGAGCAGTTTAATACAACTGAGTGGTGAAGGCTCCATCTGTGAAATGTGCGACTGCCTTCCTGGCAGCCATCCCCCTGACTAGACTTGGAACAAGTGCTGGTGAGGCATTTAAAAGGCTGACCTTGATGAGGTTCTGCGGCACCATCTGGAGTGGGGTATTGTACAACACATTAAACACCTTTTTGCACAACTATTATGATTCCTCTGTCACTCCTTCAGCAATTCGGACTGACATCTGGACACTTTACCCATCTCTCCAGGCATCACCCATCCCCGTCCCCGTTTTGCTCACCCACCCTCCGGCCGTGGACATGTCCTAAGAACTGTGTCCCATCCCCTGGGTATTCAGATGTTGCGTGTGTGTTGTTGCCTCACGCAGTGTCCAGGCACAGTGTCCAGGCATCAGGGTGTGATTGGGATGCTAGACAATAACTCTCACATATGCCATTGCCCACCCATGGGAAGCCACTTGGCATGTGTGAAGTGCTCACTTAATCATGATTGCCAATTCCCTACTGACAATAACATTCAGCTGCGCAGCCAGATTGTATCTTCTGCTTTTAGTTTTTCCAACAAGTGGAAACATTCTCTCCACGTCCACTCTATCCAAGCCTCGAAGTATTCTCTAAGTTTCAATAAGATCCCCGCTCATCCTTCTAAACTCCAACGAGTACAGACCCAGAGTCCTCAACCGTTCCTCATACGACAAGCTGTTCATTCCAGGGATCATTCTTGTGAACCTCCTCTGGACCCTTTTCAAGGCCAGCACATCCTTCCTTAGATACGGGGCCCAAAACTACTCACAATACTCCAAATAGGGTCTGATCAGAGCCTTATACAGCCTCAGAAGTACATCCCTGCTCTTGTATTCTCGCACTATCGACATGAATGCTAACAATTAATTTGCTTTCCTAACTGCCGACTGAACCTGCACGTTACATAGAACATAGAACAGACAGTGCAGAAGGAGGTCATTCAGCCCATCAAGTCTGCACCGACCCACTTAAGCCCTCACATGCCACCCTATCCCCGTAACCTAATAACCCCTCCTAACCTTTTTTTTGGTCACTAGCTGTTTGCTGGTAGCTAAGAAATGAAGGAAGCTCTCCTCTGTAATTTCATGCCCAGAGTATATGCCGTCAGTTTACCGGGTGTGTGGGCTCTTCTCTGCTGCTGCATCTGATGGGCAGTCAAATCAATTAAAAATAAAAATCTGCTCCTGGAACTGCGGGCCGATGCACTGAGGAGGCTGTCTGCCCACTGGGCCCTGGGCCTGCGCATTGCTACATTCGGCAGAGGGGGCACACATACGCAGGATGGCCGGCATTCTTGAAAGCTAGTCGTGGCCGACATTTTTAAAAGCACTTCTTCCCGCAATTGGGAATGCCGTGACCAATTGCTCCACGACCTTCCCGACATGTGGGTCACGATGCTAAGTTTGAAAATTACTGCTGTGGCTGATACCCACATATATGAAGAGGCCCTTAAATTTATTTCTTATTTCCCACAAAAATTGCCTTATAGAATATAAAGTTATTTCCATGGGGAACAGTCAGAAATGTGCCATTGTCTTTGGGAAACCATTTGAAATTCTTCTCAGCTCCAGGTATTCTCTGAGGTAAAACATACATTTACTATTTTTCACTGAATATATGTTCTGTTACTTTTCTAATACTTCCAGGCTACCCTGGCGGTGGCCTTCTCTACCACAAGATTCTGTGAGGCCCATTGCAGATTCTTCCACTGACTTCAAGCTAGATGATCCTCCAATTTCTGGGCCAATTCAATTCAATCTGAGATTAAGCCCTCACCCGCATTCACATGGTAAATGATTAAGTTAGGTTTTTTTGCCTTGCAGGTCTATCTCTCTGTCATTTACTTTGGCTATCTTCAACCAAGGAGCTGTGCACACCTGGTCCAAACTGTAGTTAATGAGCCTGGATCGTTCTCACCATTTTGCTTAGCCTCAACTGGTTTAAAGAGCAACATTTCCTCCTGATGTCCACAGCAACTGCTCTTTCTTCTTTCTCTTTATGGGACTCTCTCTGTCCAGGGTATCTGAGTCAGTAAATCGGCACACAGCAAAGCAAGTAGCTCTGTTCTATGTGCCCAGGCATAAAAAACTGGCACTTGAGATTCAATAGAACTTGACCTGGCCCCTGACCCTATTGACAACCAGGTCACATAGGCTTATCATTGGGCAGGAGTAGAAGGCGAGCATATGCCCCTTTCCACGACTCAATTTTACCTTGAATTAAAAGGAATGATTTAAAACATAACCATCTCATAACGTCTAGTAGTCATAACAATAATTCTTTGTTTTTCTAATCTGGCAAGCATCATTCTCTGGTGTACACTCTACGTTCAGATCTTCCTCAACATCTGTCCCATTAACCAAGCTTTTAGTCACCTAATGCTTCCTTCTTCAGCTCCGTGTTACTCTCTGATTAGGCTCCTGTGGAGTACCATATGGAAAAACCAGTAAAACCTGAAAATGACTGGTACTTGTCCAATCTGGATGTCTATTTTAAGGTCTTTAAGACCAGTTTGGACCAATACCAGTAATTTCCCAGGTTTTTCCTATCAGACGTCTTATTATGTTAAAGGCATCATGTAAATGAAAGTTGTTGTTTATGACAACAAGTACTTTTATAAATGATCTCACATAGCTATAATGATCTAAATTAGTTATTCGCATTAAGCAGAGGCAGAAACTTTATAAAATGCCTATGGGCGAGCAATTTCTGCTGTATAGTGCTTCCAAGTGGCAATGCTTGGAAGCGGTATTGAGTAGGGGTGAGCATCATTCTATGAGTCTTTCTCCTTCGATTCTTCTGGATACATTTGTTGACTGCACCTACTCCAGAGTCATTCGGGTGGATTCTCCATTTCTGAGACTGGCGCCAAGGCAGAATTTGTGGACTTTCTCCACAGCAAAACTGGTGCCATACCTGGACCAATTCCGCTACTGTTAAGGGGCTAGCACCTGTGCCATGTGGAACACAATGATTCTAATGAGAAATGATGCCGAATTTGTCAGTTTTGCGATTAACACTCAGGAGGCTGACAAGCTGCAGCCGCATATACACACTTCATTCCCCACACACACCATCCCAGCCAACAAGATGACAGCGAGGAACGCAGCTCCATGCGTCACTGACGCCGAGTTGGAGACCCTCCTGGACGTGGTGGAGGAGAGGCAAATGACCCTGCACCTCGACACAGGAAGGAGGCTGCCAGCTGCCGCCGTTCGTCATGCCTGGGCGCAGGTGGCAGAGGGGGTCAGCGCCACCAGGAACACCATCCGGACCAGCCAGCAGTGTCGGAAGAAACTGCATGACCTCCTCAGGGTAGCCAGGGTGAGTAAGCAACACTGTCCCCCTGGCATTAACCCGTGTCCCACACACCCGTAAGCATACCCCCTCCAACATAGAGGGCGGCTGAACGCCCACCCTGCACCACTTACCATACGGGCCACCATGGCGGGATGCCCTGGCCACTGAAGCCAGCAGCTACCCATTCCCTGGACGACATGAGTCGGGCTGTCTAACACTGTCGATTTCTGTTCCCCGCCCCTCCCCCCACCTGCCCAGGAGAAGGCTGCGCACAACCACCGGGAGCGGGAGAAGGCACGAGGGGGACCGCCGGGCTTGCGGTCCCTCACCATGGCAGAGCAGGACCTGCTAAACTTGGACCTGGTCGGCAGCCTGAAGGAATGGGAGGTCACCGAAGTGGAACTTGGCCACAGGTGAGGAAATGAGACCCCCATGACCCTCATCCCATACCACCCTCACCCCAACACCACCCTCACCCCACTCCACCCTCAACCCCAGACCACCACCCCCTACACCGCCCCCCCCCACCCAACCCTCCCCCCTACACCCCCCCCCCCCCCCCCACCGGGTACGTGGTCTAATTCATGAGTCTTGTCTTGTGTCTTGCAGGAGCTGCTGGAGATGGGGCAGGTCCATCCGGTGTCTCCCAGCCAGTGCCACAGCCGGAGCCCCCCCCATTGAGCTGGGCACCAACGCTGAAAGCAGCTCGGACACCAGCCCTCCGCCTGAGACTCAGGGGACCCCAGAGCTCGAGTCGGAGGATGACAGCTGTCTCCAACACACTCCACCAACCCAGAGTCACTCACCTCAGCAGGGCATGTTAGTGAAAAGGCTCCTGGGACAGTTTCCTAGGTACAGTTGATTCGTACAACAGGTGGAGGTAGGAACAGCGAAGGTGGCAGATGGTCTGAGGGAAGGCCGATCCCAGGGACTAGCTGCCGTCCAGACGGGTCTCGAGCTTCTGGAAGGAACAATCCCATCAATCGTGGAGATGCAGTTGCAGAGCCAGGGACAACATGAGGAGTTGTCGGTGAGCATCCAGTACCTGCAGACACAGTAGGAGAAGTCCAACCATGTGCAGGAGCAGGAGGTGTTGCACGTTCGCCAAATGTAACCACTTTCAGTTTGTACAGAGTGGACTGTCATCTGCAGGTGCTCATAGGGAGGAATGCATCCCGTTGATCACCCCCTGGACCTGGGGCACCCTGGCGATGGCGGGAAACCCCGCTGCCCAGGCATCCTGGTGGGCTCGGTCTACATTGAATTGGATGTATTAAGCCGCCTGGGCATATAGGGCCTGCGTGATGGCACGGATGCACCTGTGCACCGAGGTCTGTGAGATCCTGGACAGGTCCCCTCTCAGTGCCTGGAAGGACTCTATGGCATAAACATTCAGGATGACCATCATCATGGCAGCCACCGGGAAAGGGTTTCCTCGCCCATACCCCCCCCCTGGTGCCAGGTGTGCCATTATCTGGCAGATGTGTTCCACTATCTATCTGCTCAGCCGGAGTCATTCAACGGCATGCCTAGTCCAGTAGGTCCTCGAATAAGAGGCGATGCTGGTGCATTGGAGGCCTCATGCATCGCCTCCTCCTCCTCGGTCTGTTGGGCGGCTGGCTGGCTCTCCAACATGGGCAGCTGCCACCTGTCTCTCTGCGGCACACTCCTCTCCTATAGCTTCCTCCTCCACCTCGAGCAGCGCCCACTCATACAGCCGCAGGGCATTCCCCAGGGCTGCAGCGACTAGCAGGAAGGCCACCATTGCTGGTTGAATTGCAATATCTGTTGTCTGCAGGAGTTAAAAGGTCCAACATGTTAGCATGGCGCAAACCCCCGTGCCCAACCAGGTCCACCGAACTACATGGTTGTCCCAGTTGGTATTGCGGGCTCTGCCCCACATGTCCCCACCCCCACCCCTCTCCCTCCTCTATGGCCTTCCCCGTGAGTGCCTCTGGCTCTGTTACCTGTCCCCGATGCCATGGATACCGTAGGCTGGCCTTCGTAGCGCCTACTGTGGGTGTTGCCCTGGATGGGCAGCAGTGGGTAGCGGCTGAGCGGGGGAGGAGTGTGGCAGAAGGGTGGGGTGCAGGGGTGGGGCACCCATGCGCCTGGTGTCACAAAACCAAGGCCAAGGTTTGTGGTCAGTGGGTGTGCGGTAATGGCGGTCCAACCTGGGCACTGCCCCAGTCCCGTAGGGGAGGGGTCATCTGGCCACTTATCCCATTCCCCTCCAGCCACCCCTCGCCCAGCCTGGCATGGCCCCTCCCCACCCCAGCTAGCCTGGCCACGTCCGGCCCAGCAGCCCACAGTCGCTCCTCTCTGTGTCCTACCTCTTCTCTCTCTCCTTTATCAGCCACCACGCTGGTTTCACAATTTTTAAAAGCAGAAGTAAACTGCGCCGTGAGGAACTCTGCCCATTGGAGGAGGTGAATCGCGGAGGCCCCGGAGAATATTAGGTCGGGCACGCTAATGATATGCAAATGGTGTTTACTGTTCGTGCATTCCAGTATACCCTGACGCTGCTGTCAAGTTGATAAGAAACCCGCCCAGTATCTTCTTATGCACCGTAGGAGCTAGTAAATGCATTCTTAGCACCAATCAAGACTGAGATACCTTGAATGTACTGCATTCAATCGAATTAATCAAATTTACCACTGCAATTAACCAAACAAGAATCTGGAACTCGTTACCACAAGGAGTAGTTGAAGCAAATAGCATAGATGCATTTAAGGGGATGCTGCGTAAAGACATGAACAAAAAAATGAATTAAAGATGTTGGGCAGCATGGTAGCACGCGTGGATAATACTGTGGCTTCACGGCACCAGGGTCCCAGGCTCGATTCTCCGCTGGGTCACTGTCTGTACGGAGTCTGCACGTTCTCCCCGTGTCTGCGTGGGTTTCTTCCAGGTGCTCCGGTTTCCTCCACAGTCCAAAGACGTGCAGGTTAGGTGGATTGGCCATGCTAAATTGCCCTTTGTGATCAAAAAGGTGAGGAGGGGTTATTGGGTTACAGGGTTAGGGTGGAAGTGATGGCTTTAGTGGGTCGGTGGTGACTCGATGGGCCGAATGGCCTCCTTTTGCACTGTATGTTCTATGTGCTGATAGGATTGGATGAAGAGGGGACGCCTGTGTACAGTTTAAATGCTGGCATAGTCTGAATGGCCTCTTCTGCGCTGTTGGTGTCATGTAATTCTATGCATTAATCATTGCAACTCATTCCAATTCATTCGTAATTTGCTATGTGAATATTGTACTATAAATGCATTTTCAATCAGCAGTCACTCTTACCATTCAGAGCTGGTGTTAATTGGTGTGACGCTTAGCATTGTTTAATGGCTTCAACAAAAATATTGATATATTCTCCCCTCACACATTCCGAGGTTGCTTTATCGGGGGGGGGGGGGGGGGGGGGGGGGGGGTCTGCGGTTTGGGAAAGTGAAAACTCTTCACAGGAACTACAGTGTATCTGAGCAGTCCAACTGTCATGTAGCTGGCAAGGGGTGAATGTAAAGATCAAAGGCACTGCCAAAGCCACAGACATTTCTCTGCAAAGTCAGCCATCATCACCACAGACGGCTCTTCTGGAGAGAAAGCATAAGACAGCCAACAACATTTGTTTTAAAAAAAAAAGCCCCTGTGTGAGGGCCTCCTGTCTATACCTTGATTAAAAACTTGACTAAAATATGTGACCTGGTCAGAAAAAAGTTTGAAGAGAATTACCATTTCAGCTCTGACAGCCTGATAGATAGGTACCAAAGAGCGCAGCTTAGTGCTTATGTTATTAATTAATAAAAGGTAATTTGGCAGTTTGAGTTGGACTGATGTGTCTGTTTTTTGATGTTGTAAAGACAACTCCTAATTATGGAATAGCATTTCTTTATCTTAGGACTGTATAAATAGTTTGCCCTGTTATTATTTTGCATATAAAGTTAGCTACTGTGATACATGCAGATTTTAGTCAATAGGGAAAAAACGTTAAACGAGATGAGTGGTAAGCAACAACTAAAGAATAAAATATTCTGTGTAATATAGATTGTGTTTGCCAATGTCTTCACGGTTATGTTGGAGTAGCTAAAATAAGTCTGCACGTAATGCTTTTCTCTTGATCATTAAATCATTGATAAGACATTTCCTTTTGTTAAAGGAATAGACTGGACTTATGGCGATCTGAAACTGTACCTGCACAACATCACTTTGACCAGACTCCCAACATGTTCCTGAATTAACACACTATACAAAGCTGGTGAAAATTAACATAGTATGAAGGAAGCTTTGATATATGGTGTTTCAACCAAGTAAAATTTAAAGTTAAAAGGAAGATTCCACAACAGAACATTGAATGGTCCTTGTTTTGAGTTGTTCAGAAGAAGATCACAAAAGCTACTTTCAACTATATTTTTTTCAATGCATAAAAAAATTGATATTTTCTAGCTTGCTGATCCAATTATATTTTTGCTTAATATGCAATATTACATAGTAAGTGGAATTTTAAAACTTTAGCACTGGACGCTTTATTTTCAAGTTATTCTCTTTTGCTTCTGTTGCATTAAACCTTGATCCAATTCTTCTCCACATTTTATATTTAGCTTCTGTTACTGTAAATCAAAACAAAAAAATGCCAGCCATTTGGATGACAGCATTGGCTGGATTCGGTATTCTGAAAGCATGTGCAAATTTGGATCACAATCCCTCTGCCCTGAACTGGAGACTGAGCTTTCGGGAGCAATTTAATGGAGAAAAAAAACAGAATCCCGTTTTGGGCTAGTTTAGTGGGGTGTTTTTTGGTGCTTGCAGTGCCAAGAACAACCCTGCCATTAAATGGAACTCTTCCTTTACTGGCCTCAGCGAGGGATGCCCTGTCAAGGCCACACTTAGACTAATTTCCTGCACTAATTAGCTCAGTTCGCCAGTGTAGTAAGAGATTAGGGCGTCATTTTGGAATGGAGCCCATAGCTCTTGAACTCACCGTGGCCTCTGGACCCCACAACGCCCCAACTTACCAATTAGGGAGTCCTCGAGCCTCCACACTCCAGTTCATAAGGCAGGGTAACCTCCCCTGAATCCCATAAAAGCAATTCATGCCCACTTAAAGACCTCATTCCACTGCTGCTGGTATTCAACCCGCAGTGGATGAGAGTATGACCAGATGGGAGCCCGAAAAGCAACGTGTTTGCTTTGCAAGTTAGGGGGTGGAGTGAGCTTGGGGGGGTGGGGGCAGTGATGGTGCTGTCCCTCCTTCAAATAAACAGTGCCTTGTTGAGGGACCAGCATTGGGGAGGGAGTCTCTTACTGATTGCTACACCCCACCCTCTCTTCTGACCCCCTCTCTCATCTAGCTTGCGACCCCCTCTCAGCTACCCCCTTCCCATCCTCATTCATCCATGGCATGAGACCCTCATCAATCTGAGGCTTCTGTTGTGTGGATTACTGACAGCAGCCACAGCTCCCTGTAGTGCTGACGGCCAATGGAGAGCTCTCAAACTCTGATTGCCCACCAGCTGTTGGAGTAGTTAGATATCTTCCCCCCGGGTCCTGAGATTGGATAGTTAATTGCCTGATGGGTATTTAACATGGGAAGACCTTCCCCTAGAGAGACGACATGGGGCTCCACTGGTTCTCCAGACAGAGAGTGGAGAGCCCGTTACCAACATCACATTCTGCCCGACATGTCTGTTAGGCATAGTGTTATTTTTTATTGAGCAAGCCAGGATCTACTTCTGTATCTTAAGTAAAGTAACGTGAACTAAGAGATATTCAGAAGTAAAGGCTGATAAAATTTCCAAATTCCAATCCGAATGTTTGAATCTGGTGAGGATGCCTCTTACTCTGTATGCTGCGTTTATAAAAGCAAAAGATATATAATAACAGAGTATACCTCTCAATGCTTTTTTATAAGCTCAAGAAATGTAATGTATTAGACTACTTATTAGAGCATAAATTTTGACAAACATGGCCCAGCAAAAAAACAAACAGAAAATGAAGCTACCCAAACAAATAGGCATTATAATAATAATAATAATCTTTATTGTCACAAATAGGCTTACATTAACACTGCAATGAAGTTACTCTGAAAAGCCCCTAGTCGCCACATTCCGCTACCTGTTCAGGTACACTGAGGGAGAATTCAGAATGTCCAAATTACCTAACAGCACGTCTTTCAGGGCTTGTGGGAAGGAAGCCGGAGCACCCGGAGGAAACTGACGCAGACATGGGGACAACGTGCAGACTCGATATAGACAGTAACCCAAGCCAGGAATCGAACCTGGCACCCTGGAGCTGTGAAGCAACAGTGCTACCCAGTGCAACCGTGCCGTGGTACAATCAAAATCAAAGTACTGCCAATGCTGGAAATCTGAGATGAAGAAAACAGAAAATGCTGGAAAATTGCAGTTCAGTTGTGGTGAGAGAAACAGTTACCGGCGGGATTTTCCATACAACCCGCCGCATGGCCCACCATTGGCCGGCAGTGGGGTCTTCTGGTCCTGCCATTGTCAACGGGGTTTCCTGTTGAATGCACTCCTCGCCACCGGGAAAACCATGGATGGGGTGCACCATAAACGGGACAGGAAGATCCTGCCAGCGTGAACAGTTGGAAAATTCCAGCCACCATTTCAGGATCCGGTTGAAAGTTCACCAAGCTAGAACGTTAACTCTTTTTCTCTCTCCACAGATGCTGCCTGATCTGCTGGGCATTTGCAAACTTTAGGAATTGTTTAATTAGTAGGACTATATTTGCAATTGCCTTTGAATATGTAAATGCTTAATGACAACAAATCTTCAGTAACTGAAACACAGTGGATAGATTTCACCCAAATTGCTCACAGTGGGTTTGGTGTAGGGCAGGCAGAATGAATCTGGAGGGAATCAAAATATCAGGAATCCACCGGCCTAAAACCACACAGCAATTCTCCCAAAGATGGGTTAATGGCAGGTTGCTCTTCCTGCTGGCAGGTGGTGGAAACACCATTTGCATTCATTTGCACCTCATAAATGCTCACTCTTCACGGACAAACTATTCAGCTTGAACCATGGGCCCTCCTGTGTCACAAAGTCAGACAAGCACTGCGCCTGGGGTTAGGGAGTACAGGGGGTCTCCTTGCACCTTGTGCCATACGTCAGAGTCCATCTAGACAGGACTGTGCTGCGTGACTCATACGGCCACCATAACAAAAGTCCAAAGTCAACCCAGAGTGGAGTGTGAGGCAAGTGGGGGGGGAGGGGGGGGGGGGGGGGGCTGTGGTCTAACAAAGGCAAAGGAGGGACAATGTGGAAGGAAGGCTGTGCAAGGAGGGAGGAGAAGGGTGAGGTTTCAAATTGGCAGGTGGGGGTAGTGGGGGCGCAGGAGGTGGCTGAAGAACATGAACCATGGACTGCAGAGGGAAGACCAAGGGGAAGGAAGCTGTACCGGGACAAGGCTGCATGAAAAGCTCACAAACAAGTGAGTCAAAGGGATTTCACATTGTTTACTGCACAATTACTCCAGGCGCAGTGAGTAGAGATCCATGTGGGACCTGGGCACCTCGCAGGTGATGGAGGGTGGTTGAGTCGAGGAACAGACTTCCACTTGAGGCTGCTGGCCTGTTCCCTCTGGGTTATTGACACCCTGTATGCTCTGATGAAGACAGATGGATTAGAGAGAGTGATATGAACGTACGGGACTGCTATTTAAATATGGCGGCAAGACCTTCAAACCCATCAGCTGAAGGCAGGCAGACCAATCAGCTGCAGGCCCACCAGGAGAGTCAGAGAGGAACTTGCCTGTGTACAATTAATGAGCTTCCAACTGCAGAATCGGATGTGAGATCCCGCCATTCTGGTTGGCGGGACAGGTGCAGCCGGAGCCACCTGCCACCACACTTGGTCCCAAAATGGGAGAATTCTACCCAGTGACTGTATAATAAAGATAAATGGTAGTTTAGTGTATCAAATCTGTAATGTACCACTGTGGCCTTTGAGTCAGTCTGATCTGAACTTGCCGCTTTCAGGATATGACAAAATTGTGGTCATTAATGAGACTCTCTTCATTTTTTAATTGGACGATTGGGTAATTTTGTGTACAGCTCCTTGAAAGCTAAACACAGGATTATGTCAGAGAAAGGATTAAACACAACAGCTCACTCGCTGGTTGACTGAGAGAGGCTGTCTTCCTTTTTTAGTTCACACAGGAAAGGATATTTATCCCTCCTCAAACTTCCTTTATAATTCTGAATCTGCTTGGTCTTTATTTCAAATACTTTGACCTAAAAGCATTCAGTCCAGCTTCATCCTTGGGAGTCTGGAGTGGAATGTGTGCCTTTTCAGTACACTATGGCATAGCTATGTGTGCTATGCTTAGAACGTTACACAGAAGTGCATGTAAAGCACAAGCAGGGTCAAGCCACCCACTCCAGTGGATGAGCGTTTGCTAAATGAGTTGCTCCTGCTGAAGTAATTTGTGTATCACTAACAGCTCCAGTACCCACCCAGACATGGCTCAAGAATGCAGAATCAGTAAATTACAATAATTCACCACTACAAAATTGGAAGTACAGATAGCTAGAATGACTATTTTCTCCCTTCAGCTGTGCTTACACACTCTGTATCGTTCAGCTACCAGTGTTGGACTGACAGTCTATCAGAAATTATGTGAACAGGATGCGCTCACTGAGCAAGGCCTCAATTTTCAAATTCTCACTAGTTTCAAAATCTCTCCATGGCTTCATCCGTCCCTATCTCTGCCATCTCCTCCAGAGATATCTGTTCTCCTCTAATTGTGGCTTCTTATCATTTTCAATTCTAATGCCCCGCTATTGGTCGCTGGGATTCAGCTGCCAAGACCTGAAGCTTTGTCATTCCCTCTTTAAATCTCTCCACTTCTCTACTTCTAAACTGACCCCTTGGTCCAGACTTTTGACCATCTTTGTAGCACCTTGGATCTTTTAATACATGAAAGGTGCTAACTAAACATAAGTTGTTGTTGTGATGTGCAGCCTTGTGAAAGAGGTTAGGCACACAGCACTCTGCAACTGACTTTTGAACCACATTCAAACAGACATGTAGTGTTGCATTCTGGTTTTTTTTTAGAACTGTGAGAGATGACAAAACAGTCAACTCTTTGTATGTAAAACTATGAGACCACCATGAATGGAATATTTGTTAACAAGAACTGTGGGGGTTTCACACTGGTACTATTGATGTTATTGCTGGGGGAAGTCAAGGAATAGGCATAAGTGCATCAAGACAGCCACATTTTTACTAATGCCAGCCCACACCATAGGTTTGTACAGCACATCTGCACCGGGCATAACAAAAACCTCAACATGGCACCAACGCTATCCTGAGTGATTAAATAAAAGGTCAAAGTTCATGACTTCAACAAAATTGGAAGAAAAAAATGAGCTCTTAATTCTAGCTCCTGACACAGATGTTAAAAGTCTATCGCTTCTTTCAAAAAGTGTAGGTTGAAGGAGCTACGGCAATCTAATATCCTGATCCCTTGCAAACAGTAATCTCAGAGACACTGCAAAGATGTACTTCAAAACTAAATTCCTGTGCTCTCAGTGTTGTGCTGCTCTGGGTTCCAGGCATTCAGCCAAATTATCTGACAGGGCTAACATCCCAGCATATAAGTTGATGTTACAAACATATCAACCGAGGAAACTAGCCAAGGCTGGCCATAAGCTTCAAAAGAGCTGGTGCATGCCCCATAAGGCTGCCAACTTAAAATACAGCCATTATTATAAACATACGAGGTATTAAAATAGTAATCACATTGGATGAATAACTTGTGCTGTAGGTAGACACATTCCTACAGTTGTATTGGAGAAAATGTCTGAATGCGGCAAGACCTGGACAATATCCAGACTTTGGCTGACAAATAGCGAATAACATGCGCGCCACAAAGTGCCAGGCAATGATCATCTCCAACAAGAGACGATGTAACCATTGCTCCTTGACAGTAAATGGCATTACCACCGCTGAGTTGCCTACAACCAACATTGTGGAAGTTACCATTGACCAGAAACTGAACTTAACTAGCCATTTAAATACTGCGGCTTCCAGAACAGGTCAAAGGCCAGGACTCCAGCAGCGAATAACTCACCTCCTGACCTCCCAAACCCTGTCCATCATCTACAAGGCACCAGTCAGGAGTGTGATGGAATACTCTCCGCTTGCCTGGATGAATGCAACTCCAACAACACTGAAGAATCTCAACAACGTCCAGGACAAAGCAGCCCGCTTGATTGCTTTCCCTTCCACAAACATTCAATCCCTTCACCACAGATGAATAGTGGCAGCTGCAGATGCACTGCAGGAACTCACCAAGGTTCCGTAGGCAGCCAATTCCAAACCCACAACCACTACCATCTAGAAAGACAAGAGCAGCAGATACCTGTGAACACCACAACCTGGAGGTTTCCTGTCAAGTCACTCACCATCCTGACTTGGAAATATATGACATTCCTTCACCGTCGCTCGGTCACAATCCTGGAACTCTCTCTCTAACAGCTCTGTGAGGGTATCTGCACGTCAGGGACTGCAGCAATTCAAGAAGGCAGCTCACCAAAACCTTCTGAAGGGCAACTAACTTTAGTTAGTTGTGGCCCAGCCAGCGACATCCACATTCCGTAAAATTAATTACAAAATAAAAATATAAATTGAACTATGTAAAAATTTGAAGGACAATTTATAAATTGATAACAGCGCAAACTGGGTGGTGAAATTCTAAGGGCCGCCCAGCACCCAACTTCATAAAAAGATGCAATTTTTGCAATAGAAATTAAAGCTTTCTTAATTTTAAGCACATTTTATTCAACTAAATAGATCAGTTTAACACAAACGTAGCTCAAGACCACATTCCCCATTCCACAAACATTCCCAATGCAGGCGGATTCAGTCACCCACTCCTGTCCCAATCCATAGATATTTACAGTTCCTGTGACGCAGTTCATAGACTGACTCAACCCCCTGCCCAGTTCATAGATATGCTCTATCCCCTGTCCCAGTTCATAGACTGTTTCAACCCCCTGCCCAGTTCATAGATATGCTCTATCCCCTGTCCCAGTTCATAGACATGCTCTATCCCCTGTCCCAGTTCACAGACATGCTCTAGCCCACTGTCGCAGTTCATAGACATGCTCTACCCACTGTCCCAGTTCATAGACATGTTCTATTCCCTGCCCTAGTTCACAGACATGCTGTATCCCCTGTCCCAGTTCATAGACATGCTCTATCCCCTGTCCCAGTTCATAGACATGCTCTACCCACTGTCCCAGTTCATAGACATGCTCTATCCCCTGTCCCAGTTCATAGACATGCTCTACCCACTGTCCCAGTTCATAGACATGCTCTATTCCCTGTCCTAGTTCACAGACATGCTCGATCCCTGTCCCAGTTCATAGACTGTTTCAACCCTCTGCCCAGTTCACAGACATGATCTATCCCCTGTCCCAGTTCATAGACTTGCTCTATCCCCTGTCCCAGTTCATAGACATGCTCTAGACCCTGTCCCAGTTCACAGATATCTCCAGTCCCAGGTCATAGACATGCTCGATCCCCTGTCCCAGTTCATAGACAT
Source organism: Scyliorhinus canicula (assembly GCF_902713615.1). Lineage (NCBI taxonomy): Eukaryota > Metazoa > Chordata > Chondrichthyes > Carcharhiniformes > Scyliorhinidae > Scyliorhinus > Scyliorhinus canicula. The sequence continues at coordinate 52,834,951 of NC_052146.1, forward strand.
GCTCTATCCCCTGTCCCAGGTCATAGACATGCTCTATCCCCTGTCCCAGTTCATAGACATGCTCTATCCCCTGTCCCAGTTCATAGACATGCTCTATCCCCTGTCGCAGTTCATACACATGCTCGATCCCTGTCCCAGTTCAGATACATGCTTCAAACCCCTGCCCAGTTCACAGACATGCTCTATCCCCGTATCAGTTCATAGACATGCTCTATCCCCGTATCAGTTCATAGACATGCTCTATCCCCGTCCCAGTTCATAGACATGCTCTGTACCCTGTCCCTGTTCATAGACATGCTCGACCCCTGTTCCAGTTCATAGACATGCTCTATCCCCTGTCCCAGTTCATAGACATGCTCTATTCCCTGTCCTAGTTCACAGACATGCTCGATCCCTGTCCCAGTTCATAGACTGTTTCAACCCCCTGCCCAGTTCACAGACATGATCTATCCCCTGTCCCAGTTCATAGACTTGCTCTATCCCCTGTCCCAGTTCATAGACATGCTCTAGACCCTGTCCCAGTTCACAGATATCTCCAGTCCCAGTTCATAGACATGCTCGATCCCCTGTCCCAGTTCATAGACATGCTCGATCCCCTGTCCCAGTTCATAGACATGCTCTATCCCCTGTCCCAGTTCATAGACATGCTCTATCCCCTGTCGCAGTTCATACACATGCTCGATCCCTGTCCCAGTTCAAATACATGCTTCAAACCCCTGCCCAGTTCACAGACATGCTCTATCCCCGTATCAGTTCATAGACATGCTCTATCCCCGTATCAGTTCATAGACATGCTCTATCCCCGTCCCAGTTCATAGACATGCTCTATACCCTGTCCCTGTTCATAGACATGCTCGACCCCTGTTCCAGTTCATAGACATGCTCTATCCCCTGTCCCAGTTCATAGACATGCTCTATCCCCTGTCGCAGTTCATAGACATGCTCTATCCCCTGTCGCAGTTCATAGACATGCTCTAGCCCCTGTCCCAATTCACAGATATCTCCAGTGGCAGTTCATAGACATACTCGACCCCCTGTTCCAGTTCATAGACATGCTCTATCCCCAGTCGCAGTTCATAGACTTGCTCTATCCCGTGTCCCAGTTCATAGACATGCTCTACCCACTGTCCCAGTTCATAGACATGCTCTATCCCCTGTCCCAGTTCATAAGACATAGGAGCGGAAGTAAGGCCATTCGGCCCATCGAGTCCACTCCGCCATTCAATCATGGTTGATTTCAACTCCATTTACCCGCTCTCTCCCCATAGCCCTTAATTCCTTGAGAAATCAAGAATTTATCAATTTCTGTCTTAAAGACACTCAACGTCCCGGCCTCCAACGCCCTCTGTGGCAATGAATTCCACAGACCTACTACTCTCTGGCTGAAGAAATTTCTCCTCATCTCTGTTCTAAAGTGACTCCCTTTTATTCTAAGGCTGTGCCCCCGCGTCCTAGTCTCCCCTGCTAATGGAAACAACTTCCCTACGTCCATCCTATCCAAGCCATTCATTATCTTGTAAGTTTCTATTAGATCTCCCCTCAACCTCCTAAACTCCAATGAATATAATCCCACGATCCTCAGACGTTCATCGTATGTTAGGCCTACCATTCCTGGGATCATCCATGTGAATCTCCGCTGGACCCGCTCCAGTGCCAGTATGTCCTTCCTGAGGTGTGGGGCCCAAAATTGCTCACAGTATTCTAAATGGGCCGAACTAGTGCTTTATAAAGCCTCAGAAGTACATCCCTGCTTTTATATTCCAAGCCTCTTGAGATAAATGACAACATTACATTTGCTTTCTTAATTACGGACTCAACCTGCAAGTCTACCTTTCGAGAATCCTGGACTAGGACTCCCAAGTCCCTTTGCACTTTAGCATTATGAATTTTGTCACCATTTAGAAAATAGTCCATGCCTCTATTCTTTTTTCCAAAGTGCAAGACCTCGCACTTGCCCACGTTGAATTTCATCAGCCACTTCTTGGACCATTCTCCTAAACTGTCTAAATCTTTCTGCAGCCTCCCCACCTCCTCAATACCACCTGCCCCTCCACCTATCTTTGTATCATCGGCAAACTTGGCCAGAATGCCCCCAGTCCCGTCATCAAGATCGTTAATATATAAATAATATATAAAGTTCATAGACATGCTCGGCCCTGTCCCAGTTCATAGACTTGATCTATCCACTGTCCCAGTTCATAGACATGCTCTATCCCCGTCCCAGTTCATAGACATGCTCTATCCCCTGTCCCAGTTCATAGACGTGCTCTATCCCCTGTCCCAGTTCATAGACATGCTCTAGCCCCGTCCCAATTCACAGATATCTCCAGTCCCAGTTAATAGACAAGCTCTATCCCCTGTCCCAGTTCATAGACATGCTCTAGCCCCTGCCCCAATTCACAGATATCTCCAGTCCCAGTTCATAGACATGCTCTAGACCCTGTCCCAATTCACAGATATCTCCAGTCCCAGTTCATAGACATGCTCGATCCACTGTCCCAGTTCATAGACATGCTCTATCCCCTGTCCCAGTTCATAGACATGCTCTATCCCCTGTCCCAGTTCATAGACATGCTCTATCCCCGTCGCAGTAAGAGACATGCTCGATCCCTGTCCCAGTTCAGATAGATGCTTCAAACCCCTGCCCAGTTCACAGACATGCTCTATCCCCGTATCAGTTCATAGACATGCTCTATCCCCGTATCAGTTCATAGACATGCTCTATCCCCTGTCCCAGTTCATAGACATGCTCTATACCCTGTCCCTGTTCATAGACATGCTCGACCCCTGTTCCAGTTCATAGACATGCTCTATCCCCGTACCAGTTCATAGACATGCTCTATCCCCTGTCGCAGTTCATAGACATGCTCGGCCCTGTCCCAGTTCATAGACTTGCTCTATCCACTGTCCCAGTCCATAGACATGCTCTATCCCCTGTACAAGTTCATAGACATGTTCTATCCCCTGTACCAATTCATAGATATCTCCTATCCCAGTTCATAGACATGCTCTATCCACTGTCCCAGGTCATAGACATGCTCTATCCCCTGTCCCAGTTCATAGATATGCTCTATCCCCTGTCCCAGTTCACAGACATGCTCTATCCCCTGTCCCAATTCACAGACATGCTCTATCCCCTGTCCCAGTTCACAGATATGCTCTATCCCCTGTCCCAGTTCACAGACATGCTCTATCCCCTGTCCCAGTTCATAGACATGCTGTATCCCCTGTCCCAGTTCATCGACATTCTCTATCCCCTGTCCCAGTTCATAGACATGCTCGGCCCCGTCCCAGTTCATAGACATGCTCTATCCCCTGTCCCAATTCACAGATATCTCCTGTCCCAGTTCATAGACATACTCGACCCCCTGTCCCAGTTCATATACATGCTCTATCCCCTGTCCCAATTCACAGATATCTCCAGTCCCAGTTCACAGACATGCTCTATCCCCTGTCCCAGTTCATAGACATGCTCTATCCCCTGTCCCAGTTCATAGACATGCTCTATCCCCTGTACAAGTTCATAGACATGCTCTATCCCCTGTACCAATTCATAGATATCTCCTATCCCAGTTCATAGACATGCTCTATCCACTGTCCCAGGTCATAGACATGCTCTACCTCCTGTCCCAGTTCATAGACATGCTCTATCCCCTGTCCCAGTTCACAGACATGCTCTATCCCCTGTCCCAGTTCACAGACATGTTTTATCCCCTGTCACAGTTGATAGACATGCTCTATCCCCTGCCGCAGTTCATAGACATGCTCTATCCCCTGTCGCAGTTCATAGACATGCTCTAGCCCCTGTCCCAGTTCATAGACATGCTCTATCCCCTGTCCCAGTTCACAGATATCTCCAGTCCCTGTTCATAGACGTGCTCTATCCCCTGTCCCAGTTCATAGACATGCTCTATCCCCTGTCCCAGTTCATAGATTTGCTCTATCCACTGTCCCAGTTCATAGACATGCCCTATCCCCTGTACAAGTTCATAGACATGCTCGACCCGCTATCCCAGTTCATAGACATGCTCTATCCCCTGTCCCAGTTCATAGACATGCTCTACCTCTGTCCCAGTTCATAGACATGCTCGATCCCTGTCCCAGTTCATAGTCATGCTCTATCCCCTGTCCCCGTTCATAGACATGCTCTATCCCCTGTCCCAGTTCATAGACATGCTCTCTCCACTGTCCCAGTTCATAGACATGCTCTCGCCCCTGTCCCAATTCACAGATATCTCCAGTCCCAGTTCATAGACATGCTCGATCCCCTGTCCCAGTTCATAGACATGCTCGATCCCCTGTCCCAGTTCACAGACGTGCTCTATCCCGTGTCCCAGTTCATAGACATGCTCGATCCCCTGTCCCAGTTCATAGACATGCTCTATCCCCTGTCCCAGTTCATAGACATGCTTTATCCCCTGTCCCAGTTCATAGACATACTCTATCCACTGTCCCGGTTCATAGACATGCTCTATCCCCCGTCCCAGTTCATAGACATGCTCTAGCCCCGTCCCAATTCACATATATCTCCAGTCCCAGTTCATAGACATGTTCTATCCCCTGTCGCAGTTCATAGACATGCTCTATCCCCTATCCCAGTTCATAGACATGCTCTATCCCCTGTCCCAGTTCACAGACATGCTCGATCCCCGTCCCAGTTCATAGACGTGCTCTACCCCGTGTCCCAGTTCATAGACATGTTCGATCCCCTGTCCCAGTTCATAGACATGCTCTATCCCCTGTCCCAGATCATAGGCATACTCTATTCCCTGTCCCAGTTCATAGACATGCTCGATCCCTGTCCCAGTACATAGACATGCTTCAACCCCCTGCCCAGTTCACAGACATGCTCTATCCCCGTATCAGTTCATAGACATGCACTATCCACGTATCAGTTCATAGACATGCTCTATCCACTGTCCCAGGTCATAGACATGCTCTACCCCCTGTCCCAGTTCATAGACATGCTCTATCCCCTGTCCCAGTTCACAGACATGTTTTATCCCCTGTCCCAGTTGATAGACATGCTCTATCCCCTGTCGCAATTCATAGACATGCTCTATCCCGTCGCAGTTCATAGACATGCTCTAGCCCCTGTCCCAATTCACAGATATCTCCAGTCCCTGTTCATAGACATGCTCAATCCCCAGTCGCAGTTCATAGACATGCTCTATCCCCTGTCCCAGTTCATAGACATGCTCTATCCCCTGTCCCAGTTCATAGATTTGCTCTATCCACTGTCGCAGTTCATAGACATGCTCTAGCCCCTGTCCCAGTTCATAGACATGCTCTATCCCCTGTCCCAGTTCACAGATATCTCCAGTCCCTGTTCATAGACGTGCTCTATCCCCTGTCCCAGTTCATAGACATGCTCTATCCCCTGTCCCAGTTCATAGACATGCTCTATCCCCGTCCCAGTTCATAGACATGCCCTATCTCCTGTTCCAGTTCATAGATTTGCTCTATCCACTGTCCCAGTTCATAGACATGCCCTATCCCCTGTACAAGTTCATAGACATGCTCGACCCGCTATCCCAGTTCATAGACATGCTCTATCCCCTGTCCCAGTTCATAGACATGCTCTACCTCTGTCCCAGTTCAGAAACATGCTCGATCCCTGTCCCAGTTCATAGTCATGCTCTATCCCCTGTCCCAGTTCATAGACATGCTCGATCCACTGTCCCAGTTCATAGACATGCTCTATCCCCTGTCCCAGTTCATAGACATGCTCTATCCCCTGTCCCAGTTCATAGACATGCTCAATCCCCGTCGCAGTAAGAGACATGCTCGATCCCTGTCCCAGTTCAGATAGATGCTTCAAACCCCTGCCCAGTTCACAGACATGCTCTATCCCCGTATCAGTTCATAGACATGCTCTATCCCCGTATCAGTTCATAGACATGCTCTATCCCCTGTCCCAGTTCATAGACATGCTCTATACCCTGTCCCTGTTCATAGACATGCTCGACCCCTGTTCCAGTTCATAGACATGCTCTATCCCCGTACCAGTTCATAGACATGCTCTATCCCCTGTCGCAGTTCATAGACATGCTCGGCCCTGTCCCAGTTCATAGACTTGCTCTATCCACTGTCCCAGTCCATAGACATGCTCTATCCCCTGTACAAGTTCATAGACATGTTCTATCCCCTGTACCAATTCATAGATATCTCCTATCCCAGTTCATAGACATGCTCTATCCACTGTCCCAGGTCATAGACATGCTCTATCCCCTGTCCCAGTTCATAGATATGCTCTATCCCCTGTCCCAGTTCACAGACATGCTCTATCCCCTGTCCCAATTCACAGACATGCTCTATCCCCTGTCCCAGTTCACAGATATGCTCTATCCCCTGTCCCAGTTCACAGACATGCTCTATCCCCTGTCCCAGTTCATAGACATGCTGTATCCCCTGTCCCAGTTCATCGACATTCTCTATCCCCTGTCCCAGTTCATAGACATGCTCGGCCCCGTCCCAGTTCATAGACATGCTCTATCCCCTGTCCCAATTCACAGATATCTCCTGTCCCAGTTCATAGACATACTCGACCCCCTGTCCCAGTTCATATACATGCTCTATCCCCTGTCCCAATTCACAGATATCTCCAGTCCCAGTTCACAGACATGCTCTATCCCCTGTCCCAGTTCATAGACATGCTCTATCCCCTGTCCCAGTTCATAGACATGCTCTATCCCCTGTACAAGTTCATAGACATGCTCTATCCCCTGTACCAATTCATAGATATCTCCTATCCCAGTTCATAGACATGCTCTATCCACTGTCCCAGGTCATAGACATGCTCTACCTCCTGTCCCAGTTCATAGACATGCTCTATCCCCTGTCCCAGTTCACAGACATGCTCTATCCCCTGTCCCAGTTCACAGACATGTTTTATCCCCTGTCACAGTTGATAGACATGCTCTATCCCCTGCCGCAGTTCATAGACATGCTCTATCCCCTGTCGCAGTTCATAGACATGCTCTAGCCCCTGTCCCAGTTCATAGACATGCTCTATCCCCTGTCCCAGTTCACAGATATCTCCAGTCCCTGTTCATAGACGTGCTCTATCCCCTGTCCCAGTTCATAGACATGCTCTATCCCCTGTCCCAGTTCATAGATTTGCTCTATCCACTGTCCCAGTTCATAGACATGCCCTATCCCCTGTACAAGTTCATAGACATGCTCGACCCGCTATCCCAGTTCATAGACATGCTCTATCCCCTGTCCCAGTTCATAGACATGCTCTACCTCTGTCCCAGTTCATAGACATGCTCGATCCCTGTCCCAGTTCATAGTCATGCTCTATCCCCTGTCCCCGTTCATAGACATGCTCTATCCCCTGTCCCAGTTCATAGACATGCTCTCTCCACTGTCCCAGTTCATAGACATGCTCTCGCCCCTGTCCCAATTCACAGATATCTCCAGTCCCAGTTCATAGACATGCTCGATCCCCTGTCCCAGTTCATAGACATGCTCGATCCCCTGTCCCAGTTCACAGACGTGCTCTATCCCGTGTCCCAGTTCATAGACATGCTCGATCCCCTGTCCCAGTTCATAGACATGCTCTATCCCCTGTCCCAGTTCATAGACATGCTTTATCCCCTGTCCCAGTTCATAGACATACTCTATCCACTGTCCCGGTTCATAGACATGCTCTATCCCCCGTCCCAGTTCATAGACATGCTCTAGCCCCGTCCCAATTCACATATATCTCCAGTCCCAGTTCATAGACATGTTCTATCCCCTGTCGCAGTTCATAGACATGCTCTATCCCCTATCCCAGTTCATAGACATGCTCTATCCCCTGTCCCAGTTCACAGACATGCTCGATCCCCGTCCCAGTTCATAGACGTGCTCTACCCCGTGTCCCAGTTCATAGACATGTTCGATCCCCTGTCCCAGTTCATAGACATGCTCTATCCCCTGTCCCAGATCATAGGCATACTCTATTCCCTGTCCCAGTTCATAGACATGCTCGATCCCTGTCCCAGTACATAGACATGCTTCAACCCCCTGCCCAGTTCACAGACATGCTCTATCCCCGTATCAGTTCATAGACATGCACTATCCACGTATCAGTTCATAGACATGCTCTATCCACTGTCCCAGGTCATAGACATGCTCTACCCCCTGTCCCAGTTCATAGACATGCTCTATCCCCTGTCCCAGTTCACAGACATGTTTTATCCCCTGTCCCAGTTGATAGACATGCTCTATCCCCTGTCGCAATTCATAGACATGCTCTATCCCGTCGCAGTTCATAGACATGCTCTAGCCCCTGTCCCAATTCACAGATATCTCCAGTCCCTGTTCATAGACATGCTCAATCCCCAGTCGCAGTTCATAGACATGCTCTATCCCCTGTCCCAGTTCATAGACATGCTCTATCCCCTGTCCCAGTTCATAGATTTGCTCTATCCACTGTCCCAGTTCATAGACATGCACTATCCCCTGTACAAGTTCATAGACATGCTCGACCCGCTATCCCAGTTCATAGACATGCTCTATTCCCTGTCCCAATTCACAGATATCTCCAGTCCCAGTTCACAGACATGCTCTATCCCCTGTCCCAGTTCATAGACATGCTCTATCCCCTGTCCCAGTTCATAGACATGCTCTATCCCCTGTACAAGTTCATAGACATGCTCTATCCCCTGTACCAATTCATAGATGTCTCCTATCCCAGTTCATAGACATGCTCTATCCACTGTCCCAGGTCATAGACATGCTCTACCTCCTGTCCCAGTTCATAGACATGCTCTATCCCCTGTCCCAGTTCACAGACATGCTCTATCCCCTGTCCCAGTTCACAGACATGTTTTATCCCCTGTCACAGTTGATAGACATGCTCTATCCCCTGTCGCAGTTCATAGACATGCTCTAGCCCCTGTCCCAGTTCATAGACATGCTCTATCCCCTGTCCCAGTTCACAGATATCTCCAGTCCCTGTTCATAGACGTGCTCTATCCCCTGTCCCAGTTCATAGACATGCTCTATCCCCTGTCCCAGTTCATAGACATGCTCTATCCCCGTCCCAGTTCATAGACATGCCCTATCTCCTGTTCCAGTTCATAGATTTGCTCTATCCACTGTCCCAGTTCATAGACATGCCCTATCCCCTGTACAAGTTCATAGACATGCTCGACCCGCTATCCCAGTTCATAGACATGCTCTATCCCCTGTCCCAGTTCATAGACATGCTCTACCTCTGTCCCAGTTCAGAAACATGCTCGATCCCTGTCCCAGTTCATAGTCATGCTCTATCCCCTGTCCCCGTTCATAGACATGCTCTATCCCCTGTCCCAGTTCATAGACATGCTCGATCCCCTGTCCCAGTTCATAGACATGCTCTATCACCTGTCCCAGTTCATAGACATGCTCGATCCCCTGTCCCAGTTCACAGACGTGCTCTATCCCGTGTCCCAGTTCATAGACATGCTCGATCCCCTGTCCCAGTTCATAGACATGCTCTATCCCCTGTCCCAGTTCATAGACATGCTCTATCCCCTGTCCCAGTTCATAGACATGCTCTATCCACTGTCCTGGTTCATAGACATGCTCTATCCCCTGTCCCAGTTCATAGACATGCTCTAGCCCCGTCCCAATTCACATATATCTCCAGTCCCAGTTCATAGACATGTTCTATCCCCTGTCGCAGTTCATAGACATGCTCTATCCCCTGTCCCAGTTCATAGACATGCTCTATCCCCTGTCCCAGTTCACAGACATGCTTGATCCCCGTCCCAGTTCATAGACGTGCTCTACCCCGTGTCCCAGTTCATAGACATGTTCGATCCCCTGTCCCAGTTCATAGACATGCTCTATCCCCTGTCCCAGATCATAGGCATACTCTATTCCCTGTCCCAGTTCATAGACATGCTCGATCCCTGTCCCAGTACATAGACATGCTTCAACCCCCTGCCCAGTTCACAGACATGCTCTATCCCCGTATCAGTTCATAGACATGCACTATCCACGTATCAGTTCATAGACATGCTCTAAGCACTGTCCCAGGTCATAGACATGCTCTACCCCCTGTCCCAGTTCATAGACATGCTCTATCCCCTGTCCCAGTTCACAGACATGTTTTATCCCCTGTCCCAGTTGATAGACATGCTCTATCCCCTGTCGCAATTCATAGACATGCTCTATCCCGTCGCAGTTCATAGACATGCTCTAGCCCCTGTCCCAATTCACAGATATCTCCAGTCCCTGTTCATAGACATGCTTTATCCCCAGTCGCAGTTCATAGACATGCTCTATCCCCTGTCCCAGTTCATAGACATGCTCTATCCCCTGTCCCAGTTCATAGATTTGCTCTATCCACTGTCCCAGTTCATAGACATGCACTATCCCCTGTACAAGTTCATAGACATGCTCGACCCGCTATCCCAGTTCATAGACATGCTCTATCCCCTGTCCCAGTTCATAGACATGCTCTACCTCTGTCCCAGTTCATAGACATGCTCTACCCCTGTCCTAGTTCATAGACATGCTCTATTCCCTGTCCTTGTTCTTAGACATGCTCGATCCCTGTCCCAGTTCATAGTCATGCTCTATCCCCTGTCTCCGTTCATAGACATGCTCTATCCCCTGTCCCAGTTCATAGACATGCTCTCTCCACTGTCCCAGTTCATAGACATGCTCTAGCCCCTGTCCCAATTCACAGATATCTCCAGTCCCAGTTCATAGACATGCCCGATCCCCTGTCCCAGTTCATAGACATGCTCTATCACCTGTCCCAGTTCATAGACATGCTCGATCCCCTGTCCCAGTTCATAGACGTGCTCTATCCCGTGTCCCAGTTCATAGACATGCTCGATCCCCTGTCCCAGTTCATAGACATACTCTATCCCCTGTCCCAGTTCATAGACATGCTCTATCCCCTGTCCCAGTTCATAGACATGCTCTATCCACTGTCCCAGTTCATAGACATGCTCTAGCCCCGTCCCAATTCACATATATCCCCTGTCCCAGTTCATAGACTTGCTCTATCCCCTGTCCCAGTTCATAGACATGCTCTAGACCCTGTCCCAGTTCACAGATATCTCCAGTCCCAGGTCATAGACATGCTCGATCCCCTGTCCCAGTTCATAGACATGCTCTATCCCCTGTCCCAGGTCATAGACATGCTCTATCCCCTGTCCCAGTTCATAGACATGCTCTATCCCCTGTCCCAGTTCATAGACATGCTCTATCCCCTGTCGCAGTTCATACACATGCTCGATCCCTGTCCCAGTTCAGATACATGCTTCAAACCCCTGCCCAGTTCACAGACATGCTCTATCCCCGTATCAGTTCATAGACATGCTCGACCCCTGTTCCAGTTCATAGACATGCTCTATCCCCTGTCCCAGTTCATAGACATGCTCTATTCCCTGTCCTAGTTCACAGACATGCTCGATCCCTGTCCCAGTTCATAGACTGTTTCAACCCCCTGCCCAGTTCACAGACATGATCTATCCCCTGTCCCAGTTCATAGACTTGCTCTATCCCCTGTCCCAGTTCATAGACATGCTCTAGACCCTGTCCCAGTTCACAGATATCTCCAGTCCCAGTTCATAGACATGCTCGATCCCCTGTCCCAGTTCATAGACATGCTCGATCCCCTGTCCCAGTTCATAGACATGCTCTATCCCCTGTCCCAGTTCATAGACATGCTCTATCCCCTGTCGCAGTTCATACACATGCTCGATCCCTGTCCCAGTTCAAATACATGCTTCAAACCCCTGCCCAGTTCACAGACATGCTCTATCCCCGTATCAGTTCATAGACATGCTCTATCCCCGTATCAGTTCATAGACATGCTCTATCCCCGTCCCAGTTCATAGACATGCTCTATACCCTGTCCCTGTTCATAGACATGCTCGACCCCTGTTCCAGTTCATAGACATGCTCTATCCCCTGTCCCAGTTCATAGACATGCTCTATCCCCTGTCGCAGTTCATAGACATGCTCTATCCCCTGTCGCAGTTCATAGACATGCTCTAGCCCCTGTCCCAATTCACAGATATCTCCAGTGGCAGTTCATAGACATACTCGACCCCCTGTTCCAGTTCATAGACATGCTCTATCCCCAGTCGCAGTTCATAGACTTGCTCTATCCCGTGTCCCAGTTCATAGACATGCTCTACCCACTGTCCCAGTTCATAGACATGCTCTATCCCCTGTCCCAGTTCATAAGACATAGGAGCGGAAGTAAGGCCATTCGGCCCATCGAGTCCACTCCGCCATTCAATCATGGTTGATTTCAACTCCATTTACCCGCTCTCTCCCCATAGCCCTTAATTCCTTGAGAAATCAAGAATTTATCAATTTCTGTCTTAAAGACACTCAACGTCCCGGCCTCCAACGCCCTCTGTGGCAATGAATTCCACAGACCTACTACTCTCTGGCTGAAGAAATTTCTCCTCATCTCTGTTCTAAAGTGACTCCCTTTTATTCTAAGGCTGTGCCCCCGCGTCCTAGTCTCCCCTGCTAATGGAAACAACTTCCCTACGTCCATCCTATCCAAGCCATTCATTATCTTGTAAGTTTCTATTAGATCTCCCCTCAACCTCCTAAACTCCAATGAATATAATCCCACGATCCTCAGACGTTCATCGTATGTTAGGCCTACCATTCCTGGGATCATCCATGTGAATCTCCGCTGGACCCGCTCCAGTGCCAGTATGTCCTTCCTGAGGTGTGGGGCCCAAAATTGCTCACAGTATTCTAAATGGGCCGAACTAGTGCTTTATAAAGCCTCAGAAGTACATCCCTGCTTTTATATTCCAAGCCTCTTGAGATAAATGACAACATTACATTTGCTTTCTTAATTACGGACTCAACCTGCAAGTCTACCTTTCGAGAATCCTGGACTAGGACTCCCAAGTCCCTTTGCACTTTAGCATTATGAATTTTGTCACCATTTAGAAAATAGTCCATGCCTCTATTCTTTTTTCCAAAGTGCAAGACCTCGCACTTGCCCACGTTGAATTTCATCAGCCACTTCTTGGACCATTCTCCTAAACTGTCTAAATCTTTCTGCAGCCTCCCCACCTCCTCAATACCACCTGCCCCTCCACCTATCTTTGTATCATCGGCAAACTTGGCCAGAATGCCCCCAGTCCCGTCATCAAGATCGTTAATATATAAATAATATATAAAGTTCATAGACATGCTCGGCCCTGTCCCAGTTCATAGACTTGATCTATCCACTGTCCCAGTTAATAGACATGCTCTATCCCCGTCCCAGTTCATAGACATGCTCTATCCCCTGTCCCAGTTCATAGACGTGCTCTATCCCCTGTCCCAGTTCATAGACATGCTCTAGCCCCGTCCCAATTCACAGATATCTCCAGTCCCAGTTAATAGACAAGCTCTATCCCCTGTCCCAGTTCATAGACATGCTCTAGCCCCTGACCCAATTCACAGATATCTCCAGTCCCAGTTCATAGACATGCTCTAGACCCTGTCCCAATTCACAGATATCTCCAGTCCCAGTTCATAGACATGCTCGATCCACTGTCCCAGTTCATAGACATGCTCTATCCCCTGTCCCAGTTCATAGACATGCTCTATCCCCTGTCCCAGTTCATAGACATGCTCTATCCCCTGTCGCAGTAAGAGACATGCTCGATCCCTGTCCCAGTTCAGATAGATGCTTCAAACCCCTGCCCAGTTCACAGACATGCTCTATCCCCGTATCAGTTCATAGACATGCTCTATCCCCGTATCAGTTCATAGACATGCTCTATCCCCTGTCCCAGTTCATAGACATGCTCTATACCCTGTCCCTGTTCATAGACATGCTCGACCCCTGTTCCAGTTCATAGACATGCTCTATCCCCTGTCCCAGTTCATAGACATGCTCTATCCCCTGTCGCAGTTCATAGACATGCTCGGCCCTGTCCCAGTTCATAGACTTGCTCTATCCACTGTCCCAGTCCATAGACATGCTCTATCCCCTGTACAAGTTCATAGACATGTTCTATCCCCTGTACCAATTCATAGATATCTCCTATCCCAGTTCATAGACATGCTCTATCCACTGTCCCAGGTCATAGACATGCTCTATCCCCTGTCCCAGTTCATAGATATGCTCTATCCCCTGTCCCAGTTCACAGACATGCTCTATCCCCTGTCCCAATTCACAGACATGCTCTATCCCCTGTCCCAGTTCACAGATATGCTCTATCCCCTGTCCCAGTTCACAGACATGCTCTATCCCCTGTCCCAGTTCATAGACATGCTGTATCCCCTGTCCCAGTTCATCGACATTCTCTATCCCCTGTCCCAGTTCATAGACATGCTCGGCCCCGTCCCAGTTCATAGACATGCTCTATCCCCTGTCCCAATTCACAGATATCTCCTGTCCCAGTTCATAGACATACTCGACCCCCTGTCCCAGTTCATATACATGCTCTATCCCCTGTCCCAATTCACAGATATCTCCAGTCCCAGTTCACAGACATGCTCTATCCCCTGTCCCAGTTCATAGACATGCTCTATCCCCTGTCCCAGTTCATAGACATGCTCTATCCCCTGTACAAGTTCATAGACATGCTCTATCCCCTGTACCAATTCATAGATATCTCCTATCCCAGTTCATAGACATGCTCTATCCACTGTCCCAGGTCATAGACATGCTCTACCTCCTGTCCCAGTTCATAGACATGCTCTATCCCCTGTCCCAGTTCACAGACATGCTCTATCCCCTGTCCCAGTTCACAGACATGTTTTATCCCCTGTCACAGTTGATAGACATGCTCTATCCCCTGCCGCAGTTCATAGACATGCTCTATCCCCTGTCGCAGTTCATAGACATGCTCTAGCCACTGTCCCAGTTCATAGACATGCTCTATCCCCTGTCCCAGTTCACAGATATCTCCAGTCCCTGTTCATAGACGTGCTCTATCCCCTGTCCCAGTTCATAGACATGCTCTATCCCCTGTCCCAGTTCATAGATTTGCTCTATCCACTGTCCCAGTTCATAGACATGCCCTATCCCCTGTACAAGTTCATAGACATGCTCGACCCGCTATCCCAGTTCATAGACATGCTCTATCCCCTGTCCCAGTTCATAGACATGCTCTACCTCTGTCCCAGTTCATAGACATGCTCGATCCCTGTCCCAGTTCATAGTCATGCTCTATCCCCTGTCCCCGTTCATAGACATGCTCTATCCCCTGTCCCAGTTCATAGACATGCTCTCTCCACTGTCCCAGTTCATAGACATGCTCTAGCCCCTGTCCCAATTCACAGATATCTCCAGTCCCAGTTCATAGACATGCTCGATCCCCTGTCCCAGTTCATAGACATGCTCGATCCCCTGTCCCAGTTCACAGACGTGCTCTATCCCGTGTCCCAGTTCATAGACATGCTCGATCCCCTGTCCCAGTTCATAGACATGCTCTATCCCCTGTCCCAGTTCATAGACATGCTTTATCCCCTGTCCCAGTTCATAGACATACTCTATCCACTGTCCCGGTTCATAGACATGCTCTATCCCCCATCCCAGTTCATAGACATGCTCTAGCCCCGTCCCAATTCACATATATCTCCAGTCCCAGTTCATAGACATGTTCTATCCCCTGTCGCAGTTCATAGACATGCTCTATCCCCTATCCCAGTTCATAGACATGCTCTATCCCCTGTCCCAGTTCACAGACATGCTCGATCCCCGACCCAGTTCATAGACGTGCTCTACCCCGTGTCCCAGTTCATAGACATGTTCGATCCCCTGTCCCAGTTCATAGACATGCTCTATCCCCTGTCCCAGATCATAGGCATACTCTATTCCCTGTCCCAGTTCATAGACATGCTCGATCCCTGTCCCAGTACATAGACATGCTTCAACCCCCTGCCCAGTTCACAGACATGCTCTATCCCCGTATCAGTTCATAGACATGCACTATCCACGTATCAGTTCATAGACATGCTCTATCCACTGTCCCAGGTCATAGACATGCTCTACCCCCTGTCCCAGTTCATAGACATGCTCTATCCCCTGTCCCAGTTCACAGACATGTTTTATCCCCTGTCCCAGTTGATAGACATGCTCTATCCCCTGTCGCAATTCATAGACATGCTCTATCCCGTCGCAGTTCATAGACATGCTCTAGCCCCTGTCCCAATTCACAGATATCTCCAGTCCCTGTTCATAGACATGCTCAATCCCCAGTCGCAGTTCATAGACATGCTCTATCCCCTGTTCCAGTTCATAGACATGCTCTATCCCCTGTCCCAGTTCATAGATTTGCTCTATCCACTGTCCCAGTTCATAGACATGCACTATCCCCTGTACAAGTTCATAGACATGCTCGACCCGCTATCCCAGTTCATAGACATGCTCTATCCCCTGTCCCAGTTCATAGACATGCTCTACCTCTGTCCCAGTTCATAGACATGCTCTACCCCTGTCCCAGTTCATAGACATGCTCTATTCCCTGTCCTTGTTCTTAGACATGCTCGATCCCTGTCCCAGTTCATAGTCATGCTCAATCTCCTGTCCCCGTTCATAGACATCCTCTATCCCCTGTCCCAGTTCATAGACATGCTCTCTCCACTGTCCCAGTTCATAGACATGCTCTAGCCCCTGTCCCAATTCACAGATATCTCCAGTCCCAGTTCATAGACATGCCCGATCCCCTGTCCCAGTTCATAGACATGCTCTATCCCCTGTCCCAGTTCATAGACATGCTCTATCCCCTGTCCCAATTCACAGATATCTCCAGTCCCAGTTCACAGACATGCTCTATCCCCTGTCCCAGTTCATAGACATGCTCTATCCCCTGTCCCAGTTCATAGACATGCTCTATCCCCTGTACAAGTTCATAGACATGCTCTATCCCCTGTACCAATTCATAGATGTCTCCTATCCCAGTTCATAGACATGCTCTATCCACTGTCCCAGGTCATAGACATGCTCTACCTCCTGTCCCAGTTCATAGACATGCTCTATCCCCTGTCCCAGTTCACAGACATGCTGTATCCCCTGTCCCAGTTCACAGACATGTTTTATCCCCTGTCACAGTTGATAGACATGCTCTATCCCCTGTCGCAGTTCATAGACATGCTCTATCCCCTGTCGCAGTTCATAGACATGCTCTAGCCCCTGTCCCAGTTCATAGACATGCTCTATCCCCTGTCCCAGTTCACAGATATCTCCAGTCCCTGTTCATAGACGTGCTCTATCCCCTGTCCCAGTTCATAGACATGCTCTATCCCCTGTCCCAGTTCATAGACATGCTCTATCCCCGTCCCAGTTCATAGACATGCCCTATCTCCTGTTCCAGTTCATAGATTTGCTCTATCCACTGTCCCAGTTCATAGACATGCCCTATCCCCTGTACAAGTTCATAGACATGCTCGACCCGCTATCCCAGTTCATAGACATGCTCTATCCCCTGTCCCAGTTCATAGACATGCTCTACCTCTGTCCCAGTTCAGAAACATGCTCGATCCCTGTCCCAGTTCATAGTCATGCTCTATCCCCTGTCCCGGTTCATAGACATGCTCTATCCCCTGTCCCAGTTCATAGACATGCTCGATCCCCTGTCCCAGTTCATAGACATGCTCTATCACCTGTCCCAGTTCATAGACATGCTCGATCCCCTGTCCCAGTTCACAGACGTGCTCTATCCCGTGTCCCAGTTCATAGACATGCTCGATCCCCTGTCCCAGTTCATAGACATGCTCTATCCCCTGTCCCAGTTCATAGACATGCTCTATCCCCTGTCCCAGTTCATAGACATGCTCTATCCACTGTCCTGGTTCATAGACATGCTCTATCCCCTGTCCCAGTTCATAGACATGCTCTAGCCCCGTCCCAATTCACATATATCTCCAGTCCCAGTTCATAGACATGTTCTATCCCCTGTCGCAGTTCATAGACATGCTCTATCCCCTGTCCCAGTTCATAGACATGCTCTATCCCCTGTCCCAGTTCACAGACATGCTTGATCCCCGTCCCAGTTCATAGACGTGCTCTACCCCGTGTCCCAGTTCATAGACATGTTCGATCCCCTGTCCCAGTTCATAGACATGCTCTATCCCCTGTCCCAGATCATAGGCATACTCTATTCCCTGTCCCAGTTCATAGACATGCTCGATCCCTGTCCCAGTACATAGACATGCTTCAACCCCCTGCCCAGTTCACAGACATGCTCTATCCCCGTATCAGTTCATAGACATGCACTATCCACGTATCAGTTCATAGACATGCTCTATCCACTGTCCCAGGTCATAGACATGCTCTACCCCCTGTCCCAGTTCATAGACATGCTCTATCCCCTGTCCCAGTTCACAGACATGTTTTATCCCCTGTCCCAGTTGATAGACATGCGCTATCCCCTGTCGCAATTCATAGACATGCTCTATCCCGTCGCAGTTCATAGACATGCTCTAGCCCCTGTCCCAATTCACAGATATCTCCAGTCCCTGTTCATAGACATGCTTTATCCCCAGTCGCAGTTCATAGACATGCTCTATCCCCTGTCCCAGTTCATAGACATGCTCTATCCCCTGTCCCAGTTCATAGATTTGCTCTATCCACTGTCCCAGTTCATAGACATGCACTATCCCCTGTACAAGTTCATAGACATGCTCGACCCGCTATCCCAGTTCATAGACATGCTCTATCCCCTGTCCCAGTTCATAGACATGCTCTACCTCTGTCCCAGTTCATAGACATGCTCTACCCCTGTCCCAGTTCATAGACATGCTCTATTCCCTGTCCTTGTTCTTAGACATGCTCGATCCCTGTCCCAGTTCATAGTCATGCTCTATCCCCTGTCTCCGTTCATAGACATGCTCTATCCCCTGTCCCAGTTCATAGACATGCTCTCTCCACTGTCCCAGTTCATAGACATGCTCTAGCCCCTGTCCCAATTCACAGATATCTCCAGTCCCAGTTCATAGACATGCCCGATCCCCTGTCCCAGTTCATAGACATGCTCTATCACCTGTCCCAGTTCATAGACATGCTCGATCCCCTGTCCCAGTTCATAGACGTGCTCTATCCCGTGTCCCAGTTCATAGACATGCTCGATCCCCTGTCCCAGTTCATAGACATACTCTATCCCCTGTCCCAGTTCATAGACATGCTCTATCCCCTGTCCCAGTTCATAGACATGCTCTATCCACTGTCCCAGTTCATAGACATGCTCTAGCCCCGTCCCAATTCACATATATCTCCAGTCCCAGTTCATAGACATGTTCTATCCCCTGTCGCAGTTCATAGACATGCTCTATCCCCTGTCCCAGTTCATAGACATGCTCTATCCCCTGTCCCAGTTCATAGATTTGCTCTATCCACTGTCCCAGTTCATAGACATGCACTATCCCCTGTACAAGTTCATAGACATGCTCGACCCGCTATCCCAGTTCATAGACATGCTCTATCCCCTGTCCCAGTTCATAGACATGCTCTACCTCTGTCCCAGTTCATAGACATGCTCTACCCCTGTCCCAGTTCATAGACATGCTCTATTCCCTGTCCTTGTTCTTAGACATGCTCGATCCCTGTCCCAGTTCATAGTCATGCTCTATCCCCTGTCTCCGTTCATAGACATGCTCTATCCCCTGTCCCAGTTCATAGACATGCTCTCTCCACTGTCCCAGTTCATAGACATGCTCTAGCCCCTGTCCCAATTCACAGATATCTCCAGTCCCAGTTCATAGACATGCCCGATCCCCTGTCCCAGTTCATAGACATGCTCTATCACCTGTCCCAGTTCATAGACATGCTCGATCCCCTGTCCCAGTTCATAGACGTGCTCTATCCCGTGTCCCAGTTCATAGACATGCTCGATCCCCTGTCCCAGTTCATAGACATACTCTATCCCCTGTCCCAGTTCATAGACATGCTCTATCCCCTGTCCCAGTTCATAGACATGCTCTATCCACTGTCCCAGTTCATAGACATGCTCTAGCCCCGTCCCAATTCACATATATCTCCAGTCCCAGTTCATAGACATGTTCTATCCCGTCGCAGTTCATAGACATGCTCTATCCCCTGTCCCAGTTCATAGACATGCTCTATCCCCTGTCCCAGTTCACAGACATGCTCGATCCCCGTCCCAGTTCATAGACGTGCTCTACCCCGTGTCCCAGTTCATAGACATGTTCGATCCCCTGTCCCAGTTCATAGACATGCTCTATCCCCTGTCCCAGATCATAGGCATGCTCTATCCCCTGTCCCAGTTCATAGACATGCTCGATCCCTGTCCCAGTACATAGACATGCTTCAACCCCCTGCCCAGTTCACAGACATGCTCTATCCCCGTATCAGTTCATAGGCATGCTCTGTCCACGTATCAGTTCATAGACATGCTCTATCCACTGTCCCAGGTCATAGACATGCTCTACCCCCTGTCCCAGTTCATAGACATGCTCTATGCCCTGTCCCAGTTCATAGACATGCTCTATCCCCAGTCCCAGTTCACAGAAATGCTCTATTCCCTGTCCCAGTTCACAGACGTGCTCTATCCCATGTCCCAGTTCATAGAAATGCTCGATCCCCTGTCCCAGTTCATAAACATGCTCTATCCCCTGCCCCAGTTCATAGACATGCTCTATCCCCTGTCCCAGATCATAGGCATGCTCTATCCCCTGTCCCAGTTCATAGACATGCTCGATCCCTGTCCCAGTACATAGACATGCTTCAACCCCCTGCCCAGTTCACAGACATGCTCTATCCCCATATCAGTTCATAGACATGCTCTATCCACGTATCAGTTCATAGACATGCTCTACCCCGTCCCAGTTCATAGACATGCTCTATGCCCTGTCCCAGTTCATAGACATGCTCTATCCCGTCCCAGTTCATAGACATGTTCTATCCCCTGTCGCAGTTCATAGACATGCTCTATGCCCTGTCCCAGTTCATAGACATGCTCTATCCCCTGTCGCAGTTCATTGACATGCTCTATCTCCTGTCCCAGATCATAGACATGCTCTATTTCCTGTCCCAGTTCATAGACTTGCTCTATCCACTGCCCCAGTTCATAGACATGCTCTATCCCCTGTACAAGTTCATAGACATGCTCTATCCCCTGTCCCAGTTCATAGACATGCACTATCCCCTGTCCCAGTTCACAGATATCTCCTGTCCCAGTTCATAGACATACTCGACCCCCTGTCCCAGTTCATATACATGCTCTATCCCCTGTCCCAATTCACAGATATCTCCAGTCCCAGTTCATAGACATGCTCTATCCCCTGTCCCAGTTCATAGACATGCTCTATCCCCTGTCCCAGTTCATAGACATGCTCTATCCCCTGTACAAGTTCATAGACATGCTCTATCCCCTGTACCAATTCATAGATATCTCCTATCCCAGTTCATAGACATGCTCTATCCACTGTCCCAGGTCATAGACATGCTCTACCTCCTGTCCCAGTTTATAGACATGCTCTATCCCCTGTCCCAGTTCACAGACATGCTCTAGCCCCTGTCCCAATTCACAGATAACTCCAGTCCCTGTTCATACACATCCTCTATCCACTGTCCCAGGTCATAGACATGCTCTATCCCCTGTACCAATTCATAGATATCTCCTATCCCAGTTCATAGACATGATCTATCCACTGTCCCAGGTCATAGACATGCTCTACCCCCTGTCCCAGTTCATAAACATGCTTTACCCCCTGTCCCAGTTCATAGACGTGCTTTACCACCTGTCCCAGTTCATAGACATGCTCTATCTCCTGTCGCAGTTCATAGACATGCTCTGTCCCCTATCCCAGTTCATAGACATGCTCTATCCCCTGTTGCAGTTCATCGACATGCTCTAGTCCCTGTCCCAATTCACAGATATCTCCAGTCCCAGTTCATTGACATGCTCTATCCACTGTCCCAGTTTATAGACATGCTGTACCCCCTGCCCCAGTTCATAGACATGCTCTATCCCCTGTCCCAGTTCATAGACCTGCTCTATCCCCTGTCCCAGTTCACAGACATGCTCTATCCCCGTATCAGTTTATAGACAAGCTCTACCCCTGTCCCAGTTCATAGACATGCTCTGTCCCATGTCCCAGTTCACAGACATGCTCTATCCCCTGTCCCAATTCACAGACATGCTCTATCCCCTGTCCCAGTTCACAGATATGCTCTATCCCCTGTCCCAGTTCACAGACATGCTCTATCCCCTGTCCCAGTTCATAGACATGCTGTATCCCCTGTCCCAGTTCATCGACATTCTCTATCCCCTGTCCCAGTTCATAGACATGCTCTGCCCCGTCCCAGTTCATAGACATGCTCTATCCCCTGTCCCAATTCACAGATATCTCCTGTCCCAGTTCATAGACATACTCGATCCCCTGTCCCAGTTCATATACATGCTCTATCCCCTGTCCCAAT
Organism: Scyliorhinus canicula; assembly: GCF_902713615.1. Taxonomy (NCBI): domain Eukaryota; kingdom Metazoa; phylum Chordata; class Chondrichthyes; order Carcharhiniformes; family Scyliorhinidae; genus Scyliorhinus; species Scyliorhinus canicula. The sequence goes on from NC_052146.1 coordinate 52,857,296, forward strand.
TCACAGATATCTCCAGTCCCAGTTCATAGACATACTCGATCCCCTGTCCCAGTTCATAGACATGCTCTATCCCCTGTCCCAATTCACAGATATCTCCTGTCCCAGTTCATAGACATACTCGATCCCCTGTCCCAGTTCATATACATGCTCTATCCCCTGTCCCAATTCACAGATATCTCCAGTCCCAGTTCATAGACATACTCGATCCCCTGTCCCAGTTCATAGACATGCTCTATCCCCTGTCCCAATTCACAGATATCTCCTGTCCCAGTTCATAGACATACTCGATCCCCTGTCCCAGTTCATAGACATGCTCTATCCCCTGTCCCAGTTCATAGACCTGGTCTATCCCTGTCCCAGTTCAGAGACATGCTCTATCCCCGTATCGGTTCATCGACAAGCTCTACACCTGTCCCAGTTCATAGACATGCTCGACCCCTGTCCCAGTTCATAGACATGCCCTATCTCCTGTTCCAGTTCATAGACATGCTCTATCCCCTGTCCCAGTTCACAGACATGCTTGATCCCCGTCCCAGTTCATAGACGTGCTCTACCCCGTGTCCCAGTTCATAGACATGTTCGATCCCCTGTCCCAGTTCATAGACATGCTCTATCCCCTGTCCCAGATCATAGGCATACTCTATTCCCTGTCCCAGTTCATAGACATGCTCGATCCCTGTCCCAGTACATAGACATGCTTCAACCCCCTGCCCAGTTCACAGACATGCTCTATCCCCGTATCAGTTCATAGACATGCACTATCCACGTATCAGTTCATAGACATGCTCTATCCACTGTCCCAGGTCATAGACATGCTCTACCCCCTGTCCCAGTTCATAGACATGCTCTATCCCCTGTCCCAGTTCACAGACATGTTTTATCCCCTGTCCCAGTTGATAGACATGCTCTATCCCCTGTCGCAATTCATAGACATGCTCTATCCCGTCGCAGTTCATAGACATGCTCTAGCCCCTGTCCCAATTCACAGATATCTCCAGTCCCTGTTCATAGACATGCTTTATCCCCAGTCGCAGTTCATAGACATGCTCTATCCCCTGTCCCAGTTCATAGACATGCTCTATCCCCTGTCCCAGTTCATAGATTTGCTCTATCCACTGTCCCAGTTCATAGACATGCACTATCCCCTGTACAAGTTCATAGACATGCTCGACCCGCTATCCCAGTTCATAGACATGCTCTATCCCCTGTCCCAGTTCATAGACATGCTCTACCTCTGTCCCAGTTCATAGACATGCTCTACCCCTGTCCCAGTTCATAGACATGCTCTATTCCCTGTCCTTGTTCTTAGACATGCTCGATCCCTGTCCCAGTTCATAGACATGCTCTATCCCCTGTCTCCGTTCATAGACATGCTCTATCCCCTGTCCCAGTTCATAGACATGCTCTCTCCACTGTCCCAGTTCATAGACATGCTCTAGCCCCTGTCCCAATTCACAGATATCTCCAGTCCCAGTTCATAGACATGCCCGATCCCCTGTCCCAGTTCATAGACATGCTCTATCACCTGTCCCAGTTCATAGACATGCTCGATCCCCTGTCCCAGTTCATAGACGTGCTCTATCCCGTGTCCCAGTTCATAGACATGCTCGATCCCCTGTCCCAGTTCATAGACATACTCTATCCCCTGTCCCAGTTCATAGACATGCTCTATCCCCTGTCCCAGTTCATAGACATGCTCTATCCACTGTCCCAGTTCATAGACATGCTCTAGCCCCGTCCCAATTCACATATATCTCCAGTCCCAGTTCATAGACATGTTCTATCCCCTGTCGCAGTTCATAGACATGCTCTATCCCCTGTCCCAGTTCACAGACATGCTCGATCCCCGTCCCAGTTCATAGACGTGCTCTACCCCGTGTCCCAGTTCATAGACATGTTCGATCCCCTGTCCCAGTTCATAGACATGCTCTATCCCCTGTCCCAGATCATAGGCATGCTCTATCCCCTGTCCCAGTTCATAGACATGCTCGATTCCTGTCCCAGTACATAGACATGCTTCAACCCCCTGCCCAGTTCACAGACATGCTCTATCCCCGTATCAGTTCATAGGCATGCTCTGTCCACGTATCAGTTCATAGACATGCTCTATCCACTGTCCCAGGTCATAGACATGCTCTATTCCCTGTCCTTGTTCTTAGACATGCTCGATCCCTGTCCCAGTTCATAGTCATGCTCTATCCCCTGTCTCCGTTCATAGACATGCTCTATCCCCTGTCCCAGTTCATAGACATGCTCTCTCCACTGTCCCAGTTCATAGACATGCTCTAGCCCCTGTCCCAATTCACAGATATCTCCAGTCCCAGTTCATAGACATGCCCGATCCCCTGTCCCAGTTCATAGACATGCTCTATCACCTGTCCCAGTTCATAGACATGCTCGATCCCCTGTCCCAGTTCATAGACGTGCTCTATCCCGTGTCCCAGTTCATAGACATGCTCGATCCCCTGTCCCAGTTCATAGACATACTCTATCCCCTGTCCCAGTTCATAGACATGCTCTATCCCCTGTCCCAGTTCATAGACATGCTCTATCCACTGTCCCAGTTCATAGACATGCTCTAGCCCCGTCCCAATTCACATATATCTCCAGTCCCAGTTCATAGACATGTTCTATCCCCTGTCGCAGTTCATAGACATGCTCTATCCCCTGTCCCAGTTCACAGACATGCTCGATCCCCGTCCCAGTTCATAGACGTGCTCTACCCCGTGTCCCAGTTCATAGACATGTTCGATCCCCTGTCCCAGTTCATAGACATGCTCTATCCCCTGTCCCAGATCATAGGCATGCTCTATCCCCTGTCCCAGTTCATAGACATGCTCGATCCCTGTCCCAGTACATAGACATGCTTCAACCCCCTGCCCAGTTCACAGACATGCTCTATCCCGTATCAGTTCATAGGCATGCTCTGTCCACGTATCAGTTCATAGACATGCTATATCCACTGTCCCAGGTCATAGACATGCTCTACCCCCTGTCCCAGTTCATAGACATGCTCTATGCCCTGTCCCAGTTCATAGACATGCTCTATCCCCAGTCCCAGTTCACAGAAATGCTCTATTCCCTGTCCCAGTTCACAGACGTGCTCTATCCCATGTCCCAGTTCATAGAAATGCTCGATCCCCTGTCCCAGTTCATAAACATGCTCTATCCCCTGCCCCAGTTCATAGACATGCTCTATCCCCTGTCCCAGATCATAGGCATGCTCTATCCCCGTCCCAGTTCATAGACATGCTCGATCCCTGTCCCAGTACATAGACATGCTTCAACCCCCTGCCCAGTTCACAGACATGCTCTATCCCCATATCAGTTCATAGACATGCTCTATCCACGTATCAGTTCATAGACATGCTCTACCCCGTCCCAGTTCATAGACATGCTCTATGCCCTGTCCCAGTTCATAGACATGCTCTATCCCGTCCCAGTTCATAGACATGTTCTATCCCCTGTCGCAGTTCATAGACATGCTCTATGCCCTGTCCCAGTTCATAGACATGCTCTATCCCCTGTCGCAGTTCATTGACATGCTCTATCTCCTGTCCCAGATCATAGACATGCTCTATTTCCTGTCCCAGTTCATAGACTTGCTCTATCCACTGCCCCAGTTCATAGACATGCTCTATCCCCTGTACAAGTTCATAGACATGCTCTATCCCCTGTCCCAGTTCATAGACATGCACTATCCCCTGTCCCAGTTCACAGATATCTCCTGTCCCAGTTCATAGACATACTCGACCCCCTGTCCCAGTTCATATACATGCTCTATCCCCTGTCCCAATTCACAGATATCTACAGTCCCAGTTCATAGACATGCTCTATCCCCTGTCCCAGTTCATAGACATGCTCTATCCCCTGTCCCAGTTCATAGACATGCTCTATCCCCTGTACAAGTTCATAGACATGCTCTATCCCCTGTACCAATTCATAGATATCTCCTATCCCAGTTCATAGACATGCTCTATCCACTGTCCCAGGTCATAGACATGCTCTACCTCCTGTCCCAGTTTATAGACATGCTCTATCCCCTGTCCCAGTTCACAGACATGCTCTAGCCCCTGTCCCAATTCACAGATATCTCCAGTCCCTGTTCATACACATCCTCTATCCACTGTCCCAGGTCATAGACATGCTCTATCCCCTGTACCAATTCATAGATATCTCCTATCCCAGTTCATAGACATGATCTATCCACTGTCCCAGGTCATAGACATGCTCTACCCCCTGTCCCAGTTCATAAACATGCTTTACCCCCTGTCCCAGTTCATAGACGTGCTTTACCACCTGTCCCAGTTCATAGACATGCTCTATCTCCTGTCGCAGTTCATAGACATGCTCTGTCCCCTATCCCAGTTCATAGACATGCTCTATCCCCTGTTGCAGTTCATCGACATGCTCTAGTCCCTGTCCCAATTCACAGATATCTCCAGTCCCAGTTCATTGACATGCTCTATCCACTGTCCCAGTTTATAGACATGCTGTACCCTCTGCCCCAGTTCATAGACATGCTCTATCCCCTGTCCCAGTTCATAGACCTGCTCTATCCCCTGTCCCAGTTCACAGACATGCTCTATCCCCGTATCAGTTTATAGACAAGCTCTACCCCTGTCCCAGTTCATAGACATGCTCTGTCCCATGTCCCAGTTCACAGACATGCTCTATCCCCTGTCCCAATTCACAGACATGCTCTATCCCCTGTCCCAGTTCACAGATATGCTCTATCCCCTGTCCCAGTTCACAGACATGCTCTATCCCCTGTCCCAGTTCATAGACATGCTGTATCCCCTGTCCCAGTTCATCGACATTCTCTATCCCCTGTCCCAGTTCATAGACATGCTCGGCCCCGTCCCAGTTCATAGACATGCTCTATCCCCTGTCCCAATTCACAGATATCTCCTGTCCCAGTTCATAGACATACTCGATCCCCTGTCCCAGTTCATATACATGCTCTATCCCCTGTCCCAATTCACAGATATCTCCAGTCCCAGTTCATAGACATACTCGATCCCCTGTCCCAGTTCATAGACATGCTCTATCCCCTGTCCCAATTCACAGATATCTCCTGTCCCAGTTCATAGACATACTCGATCCCCTGTCCCAGTTCATATACATGCTCTATCCCCTGTCCCAATTCACAGATATCTCCAGTCCCAGTTCATAGACATACTCGATCCCCTGTCCCAGTTCATAGACATGCTCTATCCCCTGTCCCAATTCACAGATATCTCCTGTCCCAGTTCATAGACATACTCGATCCCCTGTCCCAGTTCATAGACATGCTCTATCCCCTGTCCCAGTTCATAGACCTGGTCTATCCCTGTCCCAGTTCAGAGACATGCTCTATCCCCGTATCGGTTCATCGACAAGCTCTACACCTGTCCCAGTTCATAGACATGCTCGACCCCTGTCCCAGTTCATAGACATGCCCTATCTCCTGTTCCAGTTCATAGACATGCTCTATCCCCTGTCCCAGTTCATAGACATGCTCTATCCCCTGTCCCAGTTCGTAGACATGCTCTATCCCCTGTCCCAGTTCATAGACATGCTCTATCCCCTGTCCCAGTTCATAGACATGCTTTATCCCCTGTCCCAGTTCATAGACATGCTCTATCCCCTGTCCCAGTTCGTAGACATGCTCTATCCCCTGTCCCAGTTCAGAGACATGCCCTATACCCTGTCCCTGTTCATAGACATGCTCGACCCCTGTCGAAGTTCATAGACATGCTCGACCCCTGCCCCAGATAGTTCTCAGCAGCCCCATTGAATTCCCCACAAGTTCACAGAGACAGACTAGGATTCTCCCTATTGGTCAAGTTCCAGCTGGAATCGGGGTGAGCTTGGCTTTTGGCTGCTTGCCTGAATGATCACTGCTCAGTGATCCTCACCCCTTTTCATGGTTTGTTGATCGCTTCAACATTCAGGGCTGCCTCTTCGCACCTCTGTGTTTCATTAAGCATTTAGTGGGCTCAGGCTTTTGCACGTGAAAAGGAAACAGATTTGGCTATTCACTCATTCTAGCAACTTAAAGGAGCTGGTCAATCACTTAATTAAGCACATATACCTGAGAAGGTAAGAAATCTGCTGTAAATAATTCTAACAGTGAAGGGTCTGAAGCAACAACTCAAAGGAATTGCAGGAAGTCACCTCATTTGATTTACAGATTGCTTGGTTCCCAGCACCACTCATCTCTGGCCACAACCTTAACATCACTATGCCTCTCAATTCCATTATTGCTGCTTCTCCAGATGTATAATATTCTATACATTAATAAGGTAACTAATTTCATGTGATTCTGAAGGGTATCCTCTGTTTATATAGCAGTAGCTAAAACTAATTTTTCACTCATATTTGCTCATTCTTCTTTGTCCTTTCTATCTTTTACGTTCAATGTTCTTGCCACAGTTTCCTTGTCTGAATGGCCAGTTTCTCTTTCTATCATGTTTTGTTCTCAACAGAAGTGAGGAAAAAGAGCAGATTGTATATATGAGAAGTAGCTGAGTGTTAAATATGTATTGGAGTGGTATATACACACATGAGCATGCACATATAGAGAGAGTCATAGAATCATACAGAACAGACCCTTTGACCCAGCAAGACCCCACAAACAAAACTACACTAAATCTACACTAATCCCACTTTTGTAAGGAAGGAAGTGAGAACTCATACTTGCGTAGCACCTGATTACATCCTCCGAACATCCCAAAATGCTTCACATCCACTGGGTGACTTTTAAAATGCAGCCACATTTGACAATGTAGGTAAACAGTGCAACCAATGTGCGCACTGCAAAATTGCACAAACAGAAAATGAATAAATTAACAGAGAACCTGCCATTGGTGGTGTTGGTTGGTGAAGGAGTGTAGGCCAGAACACCAAGAAGAATTTGGCGACTGTTTCACGGAACACCTCTGTTCGGCCTGCAAGCCTCACTTCAAGCTTCCAGTGCTCTGTCATTTTCATCCTCCACCCCACTCTCACTCTGACCTCTCTAGCCTCCTACACTTTCAGGGAAGCTCAATGGAACGTCACACTATCATTCGATTAGGCATGTCACAGTTTTCCGCGGTCCACACGATGTGCATGCATTTCAGATCGTAGCATCTATATCTACCATTTTGAGGTAGCAGCTGTTCATTATGATTCTGCTATTCCCATTTACATCTCATCTCGGCCCATCTTGAGTTTCATTACTTATCATATTACCACCTCCTTTTGCCTTACACCATCATCCCTTTGGTTATTTAATCTCACCTTCCTTTCACCCCATCACATACCTTCCTTTTTGCTTTCCTCTCCCAGCTGGCCTTTCTCTGTCTCTGTACCTGCCTAAAACCTATCATATCTGTAAATTTTTCCAGTTGTGATGTAAACTCGTCAACCTAAAATGTTAGCTCTCTTTCTCTCTCCACAGTTGCTGCATGGATTTCCAGCATTTCCTGTTTTATTTTAGGAAGACCTCCACTTTGAATGTGATTCCTTCTGATCGTCTATTACTTTGTACTCAGACTACAGTGAATGATGTGCTTATCTGCCCTAAAGAACAACCTTATAACACCCTTTTGTCAGACACACATGTTATAACTCTTCAATCATGGATGAAGTGATTACATTGCATAGGTTGAGTGACTGGTGTAACTCTAATGCCCCACAGTCTCAGAGCAGCAACTCATTAAAATTCCATGCACACGTTGATTTATTTATTGGTATGATGTGAAATGTATCTGAGGGAAAACTTGTGACAGTTGAATGTTGGGAATTAATCTTGAGCTTGCATGTCTGGATTTCACACCATCAGGACGGTTTGAATGCAATGAATCTTTACACTTTATGGCATACTTCTGCACATTATTCTCAAAGTCATAAGGGTTGAATTTTCCTTGAGATAGGCCATGATGCAGATTTTGACCTCAAACCCGCATGTGGCAGGGTTTCGCTCACCACCATCCCGGAGCAGCTAATTCAGTAACCACTTCTGGGAGCCTCCAACGGGCGGATCAATGAAGTGGTAGTCCCAAAGGAAGGGCTCACAGCAATGGCCTCCTGCCAGCCGGGGTGGCGCTGCTGAGACAGGTAGGAGACCAGGAGGCTGCCTCAAAGTGGTGATGCTCTCTGCAGGATTGTAATAGTTAAACATTCCTCATGGCCACAGCTATCCGGCTATCAATTTTGAGGGAGATCCTCTCCTCGGGATGGTCTACACCACGGGCGGTGTCAATCAAATCCCAGCCAAACAGTGCTGGGGTGATGGCATGGAGGCACCAAGGACGCCCCACTGCTCTGATATCAAAAGGCCACCCACCTCTGGTTAAATAATGGGATTCCCAGCTCGACACGTGGCCTGGTCGCTGTCGGGATGATCCCAGTAGTGGCAGCATTCGTCCCCCAATTGGCCCAATATGGGCCTAATTGATTATCCACCGTTGCCAGGTGAGTAGGTAGTCACCCCACCTCTGGCAATTTTGCTTGGAGAGGAGATCACGAAGGCTCAGCTATCTGATTTGCCTCCTATCCAGTCTCTGTGAGACTGGGGGAAGAAAATCAGCCCATAATGCTACCAAAAACCATTGTCATTATATGGAGCATTACATATAAGCCTGGAAATGACATTGTATGTTATTGTTACATGATTGCTTAACATTTTGGAATAAAATCTGCTTTTTAGGCTAAAAAGCTAACCACTTTTAAGAGCCCTGTGACTTGGACAATGGAATGTGTATAATGTTATCCCACAGCCTAATTGGCAGGCTACGCTGCGCATATTAGACTAATTTAATCAAGAGCAAAGAACCCTGTTTCATACAAAGCAAAAATAATAACTTAGCACAGAACCGGGACTTGTAATGTTTCCTTCAATAACTCTAGAAGCCCAGGAGGTATACTTAAGAGGTTAACTGCTAAGGCAAATAATCTAATTTTGATTTAAACGTCTCGTGTGTGAGGTAAGCTGTCAGTCCACTGGTGGAAGAAAACACTCCCGATAGATTCTGCTTTTACTGGAAACTTCCACTATGAAAGTTCAATCTGCCAGACTTCTTAAGGGCTTCTGTTTGAGATCAAAGCAACACTCCTTCTCGAGAAGACCCGTGAGAAGCTGTCTGCATTTCAGGCAGGTACTCAACTTTAAGGAAGCTGATCATAAACCGATAACACAAACAGAATGCATCTGCAGGGGTTTTAGCCACCATCTGAAGGCCTGCACTTGGCCCACTTACCTTGCTTGTTTATCGAATGGTCTGCGACGTTCATATCACTGTGAACAATTGTCTGCCAATCTGTCACGTGCAGTGTTGACCTTTAACCTGCTGGGAGTTAAACGTCCAAAATTATACAGAAGTAAAGCTCAGCAATTATCAGGATACCAAGGCTGTCAAGTAAATTCACGCTAATTTAGAGCACGTGATCCTGCCTTATATAATATCCACTCAGCAAAACACAATAGTTACTTTCTCAATGTTTGGTAAGCAGGCACTCCTGTTTGAACATTAGGGGAACATAATTTAAGATGCCTATTAAAATGCATTCGGGATACATTGAACTGTATGAGAGATTTATGATGCAGCAGAGACGTCCCAAAACACTGTTAGTGACTAAAATGCTCTAATGAGTAACATTCCGAAACATGTACACTCTATGGTAGAAGAATTATTTCCTTGTGTTCAGAATTCAAGGGAAGGATGTGAATCTCACTATTACCAAGGAAACCCCTTGCACAATAGTAAACTTGAGCAAGGCTAATTCTTGGGAGACTCTGGAGCATTTCTCCCTTTTTGTGTTCAGTCACTCAGTTTTGTTGGAATCCATCAGCTTTTAAAATCTGATTAGACAAATAGAGCACAAGAGCTTTAGTGTACAGTCTTCTGAACAAACAAGTAATGGGTTGGAACCTCAAGTCACATGCGACCGTTAATATAACCCCTCGGTAATTAATTTTCCAGCGATTTGCATTCAAATGAAATTCAAACACCAATTCTGCACTTTTGCAAAAGCATAGTTCTGACACGCTGGACCTTGGACGATAATGTGATCGGGGACACTGTCAATTCTGCCCACTGAAGTCAATCAAAATGAAAAATCAGGGAAGATATCTGACGGATGGTTGGTTCAAATTGCTCACGTTATTCTATCAGGCAAAGGCAAACTTACCGCCATTGAGCTTTCTATCTCACCAGTTTAGTTTAGGTTTGGGTTGATATTCACATGAAATGTTTTGAAGTTTAGACTTACATGCCATTTAAACTGAATGCAATATGGACTGAACTGTGTCTTTCTTTGGGTAGGAAAGTTGCGACACGTTTGCGAGCCCTCAGACTTGGAGCGGAGTTGCAGGAAGTGAGAATACTGGCTGGAAACAGCTGCATGCGTGATTCTCAGTGAGGCCACAGTTCCAGCAGAATAATTGCTCCACAAACTTCAAATATAAAACCATGTGAATGAAAGTAAAACTCAGGAAACTTTTTTTTTAATGAGCTTTAACAGCTGGAGACAAGTTCACTTGTTACCTTTTTAACAAAAGTGAAATGTTTTAATCACATACACTTGCTACAAGACAAATTTGTTCCACCTTATACATTCGCAAATACTTTTCAAATCCCTTTACACAAATGTACGTACGTTTGGAGGATAATGAAGGAATTTTGTCATATTGGTTGATTTTTTTGAAACATGCAATTTCTTCCCCTGTGCAGTCGATGCAGCTCACACATCAAGTAACTAAACTAAATATTTCCCAAATTGAATGAATAGTGACACATGTTCAATCGCTGTTGTCCAATGCTATCCCTGGGTTAAAATCGTGGAACTCCCTCCCTGACAGCACAGTGCATATACCTACACCACAAGGACTGCAGCGGTTCAAGAAGGCAACTCACCACCACCTTCTCGAGGGCAACTCGGGAGGGGCCCACATCGCAAGAACGATTTTTTTTAAAAAAGCTAACATTGTTTGATCATTGATTATTAAATGTCAGAGATAACCCCCCCTGTGACTGCAGGAAGCTGTTTCTACACATCGCTGAGCGATCTTGTACTATGGTCGTTTATCAGCTGTGGGAAGAATGGAAATTGAAGATAAATTGAATCTCCCAAAAGAGGTTGGTCCACACGGGGGCAAAAGAACACCCGGATTCTTTTGGTTCCTTCATGCACTATATTTCAAAATAACAAAAGTTAGTGCTGCCCAGAGATTTATGTAAGTATATAAGTTGTGCTTTCTGTTCAAAGTTGTTTGAAATATATCACACTTTTAGTCACACAATGCTGGAGTGTATTTCCAGCTGTGTTGCTGATGCAGTGATAGATTGTTGATTGCACCTCACTGCAGTACAACAGGAATTGTGGCACCTTGGACATACATCCTATTAACTATTAGTTCTTATTTCTTTATAAATATAATAATAAGACAGTACTTATATTTGTATTTACAGTTCCTAAGCTTTAACAGATGCACACCTCACTATTTTTACACAATATATCTTGCACTCATGTTCATTGAGTTAACTGCTGTCTGAGTATTGACAATTTATTTAGGAAATTATGCTCTCTGCTTATTATACTATGATGCATCTTAAGTATTTAAGGGGCATAATACTCAGTGGTTGACATAATATCATCGTGCATCACTGATTTGGAGTTTGTTTAAATGATGTAATTTTGGAAGCTATGTGCAAGTAAAGTTTTCGCTTTTATTTTGAGTTTTATTAATTGTTGGCAGGTTCAAGCAACTCACATAAGCTACGGCTGGACTTTTCCGCTCCGGAGATGGTGGGTGAGATTCCTGGTGGAGGCTTTAATTAGAGGTGTCCGCCAGAAGCCAGGGTTCTTTTTCTCAGGAATGGATCCAGAAGGTCCAGCAACCTCACCTCGTCAGGCCTGGGAGGCGGTCGCGAAGGAGGTCATTTCTATGAGTAAGAAGTAGAGAGATGCCATCCAGCGCAGGAAGAGGATAAATGATATCATCGGCACCGTCAGAGGAAGTCAACCTCCAGCTCACTCCAAACGCACACTCACATAATGGCATTATGCACTCAAAGCTGCACACTGCTCAGGGATCTCTCACAATATTAATTGGGAAGGTATCAGCATTGAAAGCCTATTCATCAGCAGAGCCCCTCTATCACCCCACACAAATTGCGGGGGGCTCAGCACACACTGTAGGCATGCATACTTCTCAACCACTGCTCTATCCCTTCTCATCACATCACTTCCATTTGTCTTCATGCAGTCTAAGCTTGCCCACAACATGAGGGAAATATCCCAGACTGGAGGAGGGACGGCCAACATCCAGGAGCTGTCCAAATTCAAGGAGAATGCTGCCAAGGTGGCAGGACATGTCAGAGATCACTCTTGTGTGAACGCATGATTGGCCTCTCTCAGCTAGACGGAATAAGCCCTCTATGAGTTGAACACATCCTTATATTCACTGTGAGTAACATGTAATGTTGTATTTAGCTTGTTCATGAACTAAATCTATCTTTCATCTCTTGCAGCCAGCAGCAGGTCCAGACAGACCAGCCCATCCAACGGAAGCCCAGTCCCCAGACCACCAGATCAAGAAGGTAAGAGCTCATGTGATCCGGGGCAATTTGGAAATTGGATCCAAAATTGCCATAGTTGCAGGAGGCAGAGGATGATGATCAAAGGTTGTTTTTATGACTGGGAGCCTGTGTCCAGTAGTGTACCATAGGGATCAGTGCTGGGTTCCTTGCTGTCTGTAATGTACATTAATTATCTAGATGGAATTGTGGGGGGGTAGGAGCAGAAACTTCACAGATGACACGAAAATTGGTAGTATGGTATTTAGCGAGAAGGAAAGCCTTAGATTACAGAATTATATGGATGGGCTGGTCAGATAGGCATTACAGTGGCAAATGGAATTTAACCATGAAAAGTGTGAGGTGATGCATTTTGGGAGGATTAGTGTGGTAGTATGGCTAGAGAGATCATATTACCTTAGAACCAAGCTGCCGTTGGTACAGCAGCCTCGCTGCCCATTGGCCCAGGCAAGTCATGTGCCTCTCTGCCAATTGGTTGTGACTGGTCATGTGACTCCCCACCAATTGGCTGAGAGGTTGGTAGCTCCACCTACAAGGCAGGGTATAAGAGCTCGTACCGGCTGGCAGTTGGCCTTTCTCTGTACGTCCACTGCTGGGCTCACACCTAGCGTATTAAAGCCTGTTGTTTGGAACTTCACTACAACTTGAGTCCAATTGATGGTGCATCAATTTAATACGCTAGACTTTGAAAATGGAACTACGGATCAAGCCAGAATGCCTCTGAATCAGCCCACATGCTGCAAACACGTCAGCAACTTTTAAACATTGGCTGGCGTGCTTTAACAGCTACCTCACTACTGCAGAAAATCGACCAACAAAGAAGCAGAAGCTCCACATCTTCCACTTGTGTGTGGGCACCACCGTTTACTCTATGATAGAGGACGAACTGGACTATGATGTCGCTATGGATCTGCTAAAAGGCCACTTCATCAGGCCAGTAAACCAGGTCTATGCGCGGCACCTCCTGGCAACAAGGCAACAATTCCCCGGTGAGTCTCTCGACGAATCCTAGGGAGAAATTGCGCCTGCCCGCAGGTCACTGCTGCGGAGCACACCGAACTCTTGATCAGAGACGCCTTCGCGGCGGGCATGCAGTCACCCCAAACACGGCAGATGCTTTTAGAAAAGGACACTCTCAGCCTCACTGAGGCACGGACCCTTGCATCCTCTTTGGAGGTCGCTGACCGCAACGCAGATGCATATGCCCCCGGCCACGCGGCAGCCCCTTGGGCAGCGTGGCACAGCCCCCTCGCCCCCACCGACTCGGACCTCCGGACCTGCGCTGCAGGATGCCCCGATAAGGCCACGGGCCCCCGCTGCTATTTCTGCAGGCAGGCCAAGCACCCCCGCCCGCGATGCCCGGCCCGCACCGCAGTCTGGAAGAGCTGCGGCAAAAAAGGGCAATTTTGCGGCCGTCTGCCTCTCCAAGTCGGTCGCTGCCGTCCTGGTCAGCAACCGCGGGGCCCCCCAGCACTCCTCTACAGCCCCGTGTGGCCCGCGGACCTTGCTGCCTCCACCCCCCACCGCCACGAGTGATTCCCAATCTTGGGCCCCCGCATCCACGTGCGACCCCCGGGCGCCGCCATCTTGTTCATCCGCCACCATGTGCGGCCGACGGATGCCGCCATCTTGGATCGGCACGGAGGACCCCGCATGCGATTACTCCGTATTGGATGACGACTCCGGGTTGCTGCCACGACTCGCCTCGGTGACGCGGGACGTGGAGTATCCCAACGGACGACAGGACACAGTCTCCCTTTGGGACCTGGCACCCGCCGGAGTGCGGCCACACACCCCCAGCACCCCCAGCGCCCCCGCAACCCAGCGCACATGAACCCTTCCCCCGGCCCGACTACCACTAACTCCGACCAGGGGTACAGACACAGGACCACGACCGCAGCTCCCGGAATCACGGACGACCACCGCTCCAATGTCACCGGCGCCGCTGCGCAGGTCCGGCAGGACACCGAAGGCACCCACCCGGCTGATTGAGTCAATTTGATGGACCTTATGGACTTTCATGTTCTGCATAATGTTCCTTGCCTGTGTTTTTTATTATTATTATTACTATGGTTATTGTTGGGTTTTTTTTCTCCTGTACACTGTATATAGTATGGTTTTCTTACACGTTCGTCGTGGGCCAGTGGGCAGCCATAGTTACCTCGGTACTACCTGAGAAGGTCTCTAGTCATACTACCAGTTTTATGGGACATAACCCCCCCCCCCCAATCTCTCCTGTCACTCCTTCCCACCCCTCCTCCGCTTCTTTCTCAACAAGGGGTGAATCTGGTAGTATGGCGAGGGAGAAACACAATCATTTAGATTAGTATTTGAAATGGCATAACATACAGTGTTATGGACCAAGTGCTAGAGAATGGGATTAGAATAGATCAATGCTTGATGGCTGAACAAACATGATGAGCCAAATGGCCTCTCCCTACTTTGTAAAACTCTATGGCAGTATGACCTCAGAGGAGGATGATGGGGATCCATTGGAAGATGACCTGTCATAGCATTCACCTGCACTCTCCAAAAGTGCAGAGACACACACCCCAGTGGGTCATGGATCGAGAATAATCTCAGGATCAGGATAATACCTCACTGACACATCTTTGCAGCAGTTGAAGGCAGTAACAGCCCAGGTCTCTGGTACTCACAGGATTTCTGGGGATCAAGCACCCATTGAGTCCAAGGCATATGATGCACCCCTGGAAACAGGTGTGGCCAATAAACTGGAGATGTAACGTTGGGCAGCAGAACAGCAGAATTGCAATAGGCAGTCAACAGCTTACAGCAAAGGATGGAGAACGCTGTCCATGTTCTATTTGATATCATGGCTCTGACAGGCGAGTGCCTCGAGTTCATCATAGGAAAGGTGAAAGCCGTCTTGATGACCTTGGTTCTGCCAGATTTGTGCTTGGATCTGCACTCCATCATTCTAGGCTTTGGTGCCATTCATTAGTGGCTAGGCAAGGGAGGCGGGTTACGGTTATGTTGTTCTCACCACCAGTGGCCCTTCTCATCAAGGAGACAGACAGGGCCCTCATATGCCCATAAGGAGGGGTACCATCAGCTGGACATCTATAGCCATACACCCACGTGTATCCAAGAGTGTCCAGCTCATCCCAGTCACCCCCCCCCCCCCCCCCCCCCCCCCCCCGCCTGTGACCCTGTCACCTCCAGTTGCACAGGCTGGAGAAGGTGCACCATCCTCACAGCAGGAGACCCAAAGCAGGTCAGGCCTTCCAGGCCCCGACCCTCCAGATGCCACCTCCAAGGTCATCACAGACAACAGGGTGTCGCAGTCAACTGGTTGCCTCCCCCCAATGCTGTGGATGTTGGGGATGCACCCAGGTGCACCTGTCGGGTTAGAAAATTAAGGTACATTGATCTCACTATATATAATGCACTTTTGTAAATATATTTGCTGCACCTGACAATTGTGCCATCATTAGAATGTTTTGTGCGTATGCATCTATTAGCCCTCTTATTGTAGCCATGATGTGAAGATGCCGGCGTTGCACTGGGATGGGCACAGTAAGAAGTCTTGCAACACCAGGTCAAAGTCCAACAGGTTTGTTTCAAATCACTAGCTTTAGGAGCACAGCTCTGCAGCACGGTAGCATGGCAGCACGGTAGCCTAGTGGTTAGCACAATTGCTTCACCGCTCCAGGGTCCCAGGTTTGATTCCCAGCTTGGGTCACTGTCTGTGCGGAGTCTGCACGTTCTCCCGTGAGTGCGTGGGTTTCCTCCGGGTTCGCCGGTTTCCTCTCGCGGTCCAAACATGTGCGGGTTAGGTGGATTGGCCATGATAAGTTGCCCTGAGTGTCCAAAATTGCCCTTAGTGTTGGGAGGAGTTACTGGGTTACGGGGATAGGGCGGAGGTGTGGGCTTGGGTAGGGTGCTCTTTCCAAGAGCCGGTGCAGACTCGATGGGCCAAATGGCCTCCTTCTGCACTGTAAATTCTATGATTCAAAACAAACCTGTTGATTTTTAAGCTGGTGTTGTAAGACTTCTTACTGTGCCCTCTTACTGTGAGGGTGACCCGAACTCCTAGTCTGTGAAATGCTGCCTTTGCATGCCTCAGACGCATGGAATATATTGGTTACTGGCCCATTGTGTAATGTCAGGGAGATGTGACCAGCACTTTCCTGAAAGTGTGTGCACTTTGATTGTGGAACTATTATTCCCCAAGAAATGCCAGAGAGGTATGCACCCTCATATGCCTTGAATGGTTACCAGTAATGAAGCCTCATCAACAATGGACTGTTGTAATGTTTGTGCCAAAACACAAGGTCTGCAGTCACAATGGTATTTCCAATCACGTGCGCACCATCATTGTCACAAGAATTGTTTCCTTCAGGTGGCCACGCTGCATCAAGTCCAGCAGATGCAGGGTTAGCGCTGGAGAGCTCCTTACCACTTCCCAGAGTGGCTACATGCAGCTTTGGCCGCTGATATTTCCAAAGAGTAGGGTCTGTTGATACATGAGGCTTGTAGGTCCAAGGCTGTATGCAGACCTTGCTCTTGGCATCACTGCTTGTAAAGGCCCTTCTGAGCACAGGCATGACACTACGGGACAGGAGATGTTTACTCTGTTACTCTTGCCTGGACTTTACTCCTGCTAGAATCTTCTGGCTATCGATGTGTCTTCCGGGTCATGCCAATTCCAGGGTATCATCACGTGGAAGGTGGCTCTCGTCAGCCTTTTCAGCTTCCTGCCCTTCAGGTCCTCAGTGTCTGAAGAGTTCTCAGCCTCATCTATCTCTCCCTCTGGCATGTGACCTCGCCTTTAAAAAATTTGTGAAGGGTGCAAGAGACCACAATGATGTGGGTCACTCTGTGGAAAGTAATGTAGAGCTCCACCTGAATTGTTCAAACATCGGAAATACATCTTCAGGATGCCAAACATCTGGCCTATGCTGGATGTCGTTGTGCAGTGTGCAGTATTATATATCTCCTCTAAGGCAGTCAAAGGATGATGCACAGATATCATGAGCCATCTTTTCAGCAGATATCCCTTCTCACCCAGCAGCCAATTCTGTAAGCACTGCCGCCCATCAAATAACTGTGGCAACTGAGAGCGGCTCAGGAAGCGGGAGTCGTGGAAACAATCAGGGTACCTGACACAAACATGCACAATGTGCTTCTGCTAAACACATGCCAGCTGAATTTTAAGGTAGTGGTACACTTCCCTGTTAACAAAGATCATGGGCTGTTGCCATGGAGCACATAAAGCAGCATGTTTACAATTGATAGCACCCTGCCCTCTTGGAAAGCCTGATATATCCCCAAATCTAAGAAATCCAGCAGGCTGGCTAGGTTCCACTGATCATAAGAAATAGGAACAGGAGTAGGCCAGTCAACCCTGCATCATCATTTAATAAGATCATGGCTTATTGGGAACTTCACAGAATGATAAGCTTTATTGTAGAGCGCATCCACCACCATTTTAGCACATTTATGTGTTGAGGACTCAGAGATGCCACAGAGATATCTTGTGGATTCCTGAAAGAGTGAATTGCAAAAACATTGAGTGTGGCGATGACCTTCAGGGGCCCTGCCAGAGGGTGTCCTCCCAGCCCATGCAGCGTGAGAACCTCCTACAGAATGTGGCAGATATGAGCCACCAAGCAATTTCCTGGGGGTTACCATTGATCAGAAACTGGACTGGACTAGTCATGTGAATACTGTGGCTACCAGGCAGGACAAAGGCTAGGAATCCTACGGCGGGTAACTCACCTCCTGTCCCCCCCAAAAAAAAAGTCTGTCCACCATTTACAAGGCACAAGTCAGGAGTGCGATGGAATACTCCATTTGCCTGGATGAGTGCAGCTCCAACAACACTCAAAAAGCTCAACACCATCCAGGCCAAAACAGCCCGCTTGATTGTTCTCCCTTCCACAAACATTCAAACCCTTCACCACTGATGACCAGTGGCAGCTGTGTGTACCATCTACACGATGCCCTACAGTAACTCACCAAGGTTCCTTATAAAACACCTTCCAAATCCATGACTACCTAGAAGGACAAGCGCAGCAGATACCTGGGAAACCCAGCACCTGTAGGTTCCCCTCCAAGTCACTCACCACGCTGACTTGGAACTATATCGCCACTCCTTCACTGTCGCTGGAGCAACATCCTGGAACTCCCTCCCTAACAGCACAGTGGGTGTACCTACACCTCAAGTACTGCAGCGGTTCAAGAAGGCAGCTCACCACAACCTTCTGAAGGTCAACCAGCAATGGGCAATAAATGCTGGCCTAACCAGCGACGCCCAAATCCCGTAAATGAGTAACGCAGAAACAACTTTTGACAAGAGTAGACATGAATGGCACTGTCTCTTGTTCATCTCCGGATGGAAATGGTGTATTCGGTAGACCCTTGGTCATGTCAGTCACCTCCATGTAATGCGTCTGACCTCATCCTTTGATTCGTCTTGGAGCCCCACTAGACCAAAGAACTCAGGGTGAGGCCCCTCTCGAAGCTGAGCCAGGCAATGTCTGGCCCATCGTCTCCTCATCAGGAGGCACAGCCTCCATCCTGCAATCTTCCTCCTTCCTCTGTACAAAGCAATCCAAACGATTCAGCGGAAAAGTCCAACAATAGTCGGCCTCCCGCTCTTAACCAGAAAGCCAACTGTTCTGTCCCGGTGATGCATTGCCTTTCCATGTTCCAGCTTTGTAACCGGGGCACTGCCTCACAGATCTCAGTGCCTAAGAAGCCACCCCAGCACTGATGCACCTCAATCCCATTAAGGTTGGAAAGTGTTGAGTATAGCCTTGTGTTCACCCACTAAAGGCAGTCAGGCAATGTCTGATCTGGTGTATTGACGATGCCAAACTCCCACTTTTTGGAATGAGTGGATGCCCTTTGACCCATGAAACATGCCAATTGGACAATGCACTTTACAGGGTTTCAGTGATCCAGCAGCCGTGATTCGTTGCATCTTCCCTTCTCGCGTTCCTCTCTTTTAATGTTCATATTGATCACCTTAAATGTGAACCCTGTGACTCTTGTAGCCTTGTGTTATAATGCACCATATGTCAGTGGTCACCATATGTCAATAATGTGTTCATGGCTTTTAACAGGTGGGACTTCACGTTTGGAATCTTCGAAGTTGGAGGATGCCCCCTGCAAGGACTCCTGTGTTCAGCTGGCAGCTCCTCCCGTACTGTCTCAGGCCCCTCCTGTGGAGAAAGTCTTCCAGTTTTGATTTTGAACTGCATCATTACTTCACAGTCTCAAGATGGTGGTGATGCATTTCCTCTTCAAGACCCTCCCCCTGTTACCAGCTGTGTCCCCTTCAATTATCCTGGTGCCCCACAATGTGCAGAGAGATCTCCTTCCAGTTATTCTGCAGCTTCCCTGGATCCCGTTGTTATTGTTGTGGATATTAGTGCCCTCCCCACTGAGCCCATCACTGTTGATGTCTCCATGCCCCATATGGACCTAACCCCCCCCCCCAGATCTGTAGGTTGTGCGCACAGTAGCATAGAAAGATAGCCACTGCACCCTCAACACCCTTCCCCCCCCAATTCACCCATGAGGGGAGTTTAATACCTTTTTCCCCACTTACAAGGTACAGATTCCTCCCCTGGCTGTGACCTTCACACTTACAGCCCAATACTGAGCCAAACATCACCAACACCCCCAACTATAAGACAATTACCCCCTCCCTGCACATCAAGCTGTGCCTGATCCTCATTAAGCACAGAGGGCTTGCCCCTCCCTGGAACAAGACCATGACATGCATACCATGTGTAGCCCTTTAATCTCTCAACGCGACTATGTGACCCGTGAACTTCCAGGGCTGCCTTTAACCGACTACATGGCCCGCGCAGCCCCAGGGCTACCGTTATTCTTTCAGTTGCCCCAGGAATGCCTTTAATCATTCACTCTGAGTCTGTGCTTACAGAGCTCCAGGACTGTCTTTAATCTCTCACTCTGAATTTTTGGCCTCAGTCCCAGGGCTGCGACTCTTTGTCCCTCAGGTCCATGGTTCCTTCAAGATTGACCGCATCACTGTCTTGATCTCCCCCCCCCTACCCACCCCCCATCCATGAGTCTCTAAGCAACCCGTCCCACGTGTGCCACAGTAACTACCAGCCCATGCCCCCGTTTCCTACTCAAGAGTCTCTGCATTCATCCCCTCCCATTCCTGCCAATTGAATCCGACCCAACCCCACCCTCCCCTTTGTGCTTTCATTGGTTCTTCAGTTTTACTTTTCTGACCACACTGTCTTGGTGTGACCCTGGCATTAGTATCTGAGGAGGAAGCAGGTTGCTAAGTGTGATACCCTATTCCCTGCAATTACTTTGACAGGTGTCCTCTGGAGGTCTTGGGCTTTGAGGGCTAGCGTGGTGGAGTGCAGGTCAGGATCCATCTGGATTAATCGCTCGATATGGTTCTTCCATGGCAGTCAACAACCTCTCCTAGGAGGAGATTGTGTGCCCACATGCCTGAGACATTGCGGAATCCATGACATGCACAGACTCTTCCATTGTCAGTTCAAATCTGTGCATAACCCTTGGCAGCGCCACCAAATGTTCCCTAACCTCTGCTGCATTTACATCAGGCTTCATGGAGCCAAATTCTGAGGCCCACCGTCTGTGTTAGGCTCAGCAGGGTCTATTCCCCAACAGACCTTCAAGTGTCTGGGTCATCAACTGTCATAGACTCTCTCAGCTGCTGAGATATGTCTGTGTTGTATTCATAAGAATGTTACCACAATTCTAAATGCAACCCCTCTGTGACCCAGGTGGGTATACTTGCACTGGTGGAGGGTGTGAGAGAGGTGGGTGACAGTGAATCGTCTGGGTCACTGGGGTCATTGTGCCTGTTGGTGGAGTATTTTGTTTCCAGTGGCTGAGTCCCGTGTCTGGATTATGGGGTCTGTAAAGGAGAACTAAAAGAAACACAGTGAGATTACAGAGTCTGCAAGCACGGCACAATTCCTCGCCTGATCCTGTGTGCATGGTGTGATGCATTCTCACTAAATGCCTTGGGATTCCAGCCTCACCATCAGCGACAGATCAGCTTCCCTGTTCCCCAGCAAGCTGGAAGGCAGGGGTGAGGACCCTAAGATTGAACACCCCTCTACCCACCTTCACCCTTTTCTTTTGATTATGGGTCTTCTTGGCCCGCAAGAGAAAAGGCAGATTTTGTGACTTGACAAATGTCAAGTCACTCCCTTGTTTGCATGCACCCCCACCATACCTACCAGCCCATCGTGTTCTGTATTATTCAATCACTCACTCAAGCCGAACAGTCACACACTTTGACCTCAAGTGCCATGTGATCTTAAGACTAATCAAGCATTCACCTGCCTAACAAGCTGAATAGTTATGCAAATGGTTAGCTGGATTCCTGCATTAGAGTCATTCCTGCTGGAGTTTGATTGGGGCTGAGGGGAATGAAGGGGTGCACAGAGAAAATGGTTTCGACTTCTGAGCAGAAAGCAGGTGGGACAAGAAAGTTGAGGCCTTAATGCAGAGCCTGCCTGCTTGTCCAGCAAACTCTTTCATAGCCCATCCAAACCTGCTGGACTGTCCCCTGATGGCATAGTCCTCCAATGGAAACCTGCCCCCGCCACATAATTGCAGTTGTTTCACACGCCCATCACCAGCCCTTGAAATTTTCATGTGAATCTCGTGGATGCCGTATCCTGACACAGAAGTGAAATTCATGCCCACTTCCGTTGTCAGGAATGGAATTAAATTTCACACTGAATGACAGATGGGAAATACTATAGTAGTTTTTTGTTATATAATAATCAAAGGATCCAAAGACGTAAACAAACAAATTCTGGTACCCCAGATGTATATTCAATGAGGCGTACGCCTTCTGCATGCAGAATACTTTTTCCTTCAAACTTACATTTCACTTGTTCAAATCCACAATGCCTTTGGGCAGTGACCAATTAAAATGAAATGAAAAATGAAAATCGCTTATGTCACAAGTAGGCTTCAAATGAAGTTGCTGGGAAAAGCCCCTGTTCGCCACATTCCGGCGCCTGTTCGGGGAGGCTGGTACGGGAATTGAACCGTGCTGCTGGCCTGCCTCGGTCTCCTTTCAAAGCCAGCGATTTAGCCCTCTGCTAAACCAGCTCCTAGGTGTTTTTTAAATTAACTGCATATAATGGGAAAAGTCCATATTAGTACTTTAGGAGGACATAGAGGAAGATTGCAGATCATAATTCAACACTTAAAGGATTTGCCTGGCTTCTGAGTGGTCCAAGAGATCCAAATTAACAACCATAACCGTTGCTATTTATTTCAGTTTGGGCAGCAGAAAACAATTGGAGTTCTTGATTAGCATTGGAGAATGATTGAGGCCAAATGAATTCTAGACCGAATATTGATTCTTAATGACTAACATTATGAATTCTTTCATAGCTATTGTGTACTTGAGGATATATTAATTGGGCCGTGCCTTATTATCCCCAAGGCTGCAATAATTTTATGTTTGCTACCAGGCCTCATTCACATTGAAGTCCGTTAATGAATGGCTCTATTCTGATGTGGGGGGAATTGCCAAAACAGCAAGTGAGTTAGCAGGACTGGCTTATTCCATGGCTTTTTATGCACTGTGAACCACTTAATATTGTTAAGTTTGTTTCTTCCTTAAACCTCATCATGACTAATTTTCCAAGTTTGCTTGTGTTATTTTGGAAGGTCTGAAGCAACAAAATGATTATATCTCATTTCAAAACACTTCACGGCACAAAATTGCTGCATTATGATGTCACTGTATGGTAATCATTAACTTACATATTGATTTTATGTGCACATTATGCAGAGGTAGAAGGGAAGTCATAAAAACTTTTGTTTTTACTATATTAGGGTAATTTAAAGTGAGTGCTGTAATTAAGTTGCAAGCGCAATTGGTGTAACAAGTTGTTACAAGAAAGGAAAATTTAAATATGGTTGGTGCAGGCTCGATGGGCTGAATGGCCTCCTTCTGCACTGTAAGGATTCTATGATGCTATGAAATTGTTGCCATTGTTTGAGGTGCATTTGAGAATTACTGTTAAGAATAAATTTTGGAGCCAAAAAGTGCAAGTTTTAGAAATGATCCAATACCCATTGCTGATCACTGTATCGAGGTGGGTTCCACATAATAGTTGTCTTATTTAAAGATCTGATCATTTTGTGAGAGAATTATACTGATAATGGACTGGGATTGTGTGAAAATTGCCAAATTCTGGGGCCGACCATTGAGTCCTGAACATCAATCATAGCTATATCAATTTTTTAAATATTAAATCCTGTGGCTGGAAATATGGCTCTCAGAATCGCAGAAAATAGATTTTTTTTGGATGGTGGAACCCAGAAAATAAAGCAAAATAAAAAGTTATAACAGGATTGATTTACATTTCAATTAAAATCAAACTATCAGAAAAGCCATGGGAAGCCAAAATAAACAAAATTTAATTTTAAGTCTTTCAATTTAATTTTGTTTTCTATATTTTATTTTGTTGTGTCATGCTAATATGACAGTAACACATGTACACCTGATGACAACAACAGCCTCTGTTTCAATTTAGCAGTTTATGAGCTGTAAATAGAAAAATATGGCCAGTCAGGGTGAATGGGATTTCCTGTCAGATGTTCATGGTTTGGTAAAGTGTTTTATTGGCATAAGTTTAATTGTTCATTAATGATTAGCATTTAAGTAAACAATAAATATATAATGTACATAGCCTTCAATGTTAGATTTTCAAATTGTCTTATGAATGGATATTTTCTATTTCGATACATTAAATCCTTAAAAAGAGTGACTTGCATCCAAAAAGTACCTTTCATAGATTAAAGGATTCTAAAGTGTTTTATAGCCAATTCAGTGTTTTCAAATGTAATTATTGCTGTAGTGTAGCAAAATTTTGCAACCAGTTTGCACAGAGAAAGTTATCTCAAACAGCAATAAACCAAACAACCAGCTTATCTATTTTAGTTTCAATTCGGGGTGAATGTTTAGCCAAGACACCAGAAAAATGTCCATGTTCTTCTTCAAATATTGTTGTGGAATGTAACTCACAGGGCAAGTAATATAACTGTACAGTGCCTCATCCAAAAGACATTACATCCAATAGCAACATTCCCTCAAGTGCCACAGAGAAGTGCTCAATTTTCTGGTGGGAGTGGGATCCAAAAGCAGCTGACTCAGATGCAAAAGATTGTTTCAAGACAGGAACCAAATGATATAGGTGCTTCCATTTCATTTTTGTTATGTTGTATGTTCTGTCTGCCTTGCCACATTTCACAAGTCAGTGCATTGTGGGACAGCAGGATCCATGTTTTCTCATTATTTCGACTGCCACAGCAACAAAGGACAGTTACAATGTTAATCACCTCATGTGTCTTCTGACGTACTGATTGATCCTGAAAGATACCAGGACCAAAAACACAACAATTTTGTTCTGTGATCAAGTACATACATTACTCTTCACCAGTTGTAGACTGGGATTGATGAATGGTTTTAGCTTCATACATTCCTCAGCTAACGTGTTTTCTTCTTTAATAGCTCCATCACTGCTGATAAGTCTGTCTGGCTGGCTGCCAGAGTGTAGTGACGTACAGTAACAGTTCACAACCTCCTTTCTTTTCAGGATCTTCACTCTACCTTTAGTCTAATCTGTTTTAGGAGCTATATTTACATCACTGAAGCATGTTAAGCCAGTTATTATACAGAATGAAACTTTCTATTAGGCCATTTAATTATATAATGGCGGTATTGTGAGGCACATTGGTTAGCACTGCTGCCTCACAGCGTCAGGGATCCAGGCTCAATTCTGGCCTTGGGTGACTGTGTAGAGTTTGCACATTCACCCTGTGCCTGCTTGGGTTTCCTCTGGGTGGCTAGTTGCTTCCCACAGTCCAAAGATGTGCAGGTTAGGTGGCTTGGCCATGCTAGAAAATGCCCCATAATGTCCAAAAGGTTAGGTGAGGATCCTACAGGAGCCTGGATCTGGGCGGAGTGCTTTTTCAGAGAGTTGGTGCAATGGGCCGAATGATCTCCTTCTGCACTGTAGTGATTCTATTCTATAAAAATATCAGTAGCTTTGCTGTGCAATTGAATGTAATACTTATAAAATTAAATGTAGGAATTTATATTCATGTAAGAAATAAAATAAGGAAGGTTTGAATTAATATAGTGATTTTATGCCTTACTAGATTCCATAGCAGCTTACTGTTAATGGCCAACATACGAATGTTGGCCTGGTTTGCCATTCAATGCTGATCTTTTACCTCAACCCCAATTGCCTGCCCACTCCCCATTTCACTTGTCTCCCGAGAGATCAAAAATCTGTATTGAAAATACTTAACACTTATCATAGAATTTACAGGGCAGAAGGAGGCCATTCGGCCCATCGAGTCTGCACCGGCTCTTGAAAAGAGCACCCTACTTAACCCCACACCTCCACCCTATTCCATAACCCAGCAACCCCATCTAACCTAAGGGCAATTTAGCATGGCCAATCAACCTAACCTGCACGTTAGGGCAATTATGATGCCATTAGACATGACTTAGGATGTGTAGGTTGTGTAGGTTGGAGAAGTAGGCTGCAAGGGTTGGGCACACTGGATATGTGGAGCTTGTTCAAGGAACAGCTATTGCGTGTTCTTGATAAGTGCGTACCAGTCAGGCAGGGAGGAAGGGGTAGAGCGAGGGAACCGTGGTTTACCAAAGAAGTGGAATCTTTTGTTAAGAGGAAGAAGGCGGCCTATGTGAAGATGAGGCGTGAAGTTTCAGTTGGAGCGCTTGATAGTTACAAGGAAGCGAGGAAGGATCTAAAGAGAGAGCTGAGACGAGCAAGGAGGGGACATGAGAAGTCTTTGGCAGGTAGGATCAAGGAAAACCCAAAAGCTTTCTATAGGTATGTCAGGAATAAAAGAATGACTAGGGTAAGAGTAGGGCCAGTCAAGGACAGTGGTGGGAAGTTGTGTGTGGAGGCTGAGGAGATAAGCGAGAAAGTAAATGAATACTTTTCATCAGTAGTCACTCAGGAAAAAGATAATATTGTGGAGGAGAATGCTGAGACCCAGGCTATTAGAATAGATGGCATTGAGGTGCGTAGGGAAGAAGTGTTGGCAATTCTGGACAAGGTGAAAATAGATAAGTCCCCGGGGCCTGATGGGATTTATCCTAGGATTCTCTGGGAAGCCAGGGAAGAGATTGCTGAGCCTTTGGCTTTGATTTTTAGGTCATCATTGGCTACAGGAATAGTGCCAGAGGACTGGAGGATAGAAAATGTGGTCCCTTTGTTTAAGAAGGGGAGTAGAGATAACCCCGGTAACTATAGGCCGGTGAGCCTCACGTCTGTTGTGGATAAAGTCTTGGAGAGGATTATAAGAGATACGATTTATAATCATCTAGATAGGAATAATATGATTAGGGATAGTCAGCATGGTTTTGTGAAGGGTAGGTCATGCCTCACAAACCTTATCGAGTTCTTTGAGAAGGTGACTGAACAGGTAGACGAGGGTAGAGCAGTTGATGTGGTGTATATGGATTTCAGTAAAGCGTTTGATAAGGTTCCCCATGGTCGGCTATTGCAGAAAAGACGGAGGCTGGGGATTGAGGGTGATTTAGAGATGTGGATCAGAAATTGGCTAGTTGAAAGAAGACAGAGGGTGGTGGTTGATGGCAAATGTTCAGAATGGAGTTCAGTTACGAGTGGCGTACCACAAGGATCTGTTCTGGGGCCATTGCTGTTTGTCATTTTTATAAATGACCTAGAGGAGGGCACAGAAGGTTGGGTGAGTAAATTTGCAGACGACACTAAAGTCGGTGGAGTTGTAGACAGTGTGGAAGGATGTTGCAGGTTACAGAGGGACATAGATAAGCTGCAGAGCTGGGCTGAGAGGTGGCAAATGGAGTTTAATGTAGAGAAGTGTGAGGTGATTCACTTTGGAAAGAATAACAGGAATGCGGAATATTTGGCTAATGGTAAAATTCTTGGTAGTGTGGATGAGCAGAGGGATCTCGGTGTCCATGTACATAGATCCCTGAAAGTTGCTACCCAGGTTGATAGGGTTGTGAAGAAGGCCTATGGTGTGTTGGCCTTTATTGGTAGAGGGATTGAGTTCCGGAGCCATGAGGTCATGTTGCAGCTGTACAAAACTCTGGTACGGCCGCATTTGGAGTATTGCATACAGTTCTGGTCGCCTCATTATAGGAAGGACGTGGAAGCTTTGGAACGGGTGCAGAGGAGATTTACCAGGATGTTGCCTGGTATGGAGGTAAAATCTTATGAGGAAAGGCTGATGGACTTGAGGTTGTTTTCGTTAGAGAGAAGAAGGTTTAAGAGGTGACTTAATAGAGGCATACAAAATGATCAGAGGGTTAGATAGGGTGGACAGCGAGAGCCTTCTCCCGCGGATGGAGGTGGCTAGCACGAGGGGACATAGCCTTAAATTGAGGGGTAATAGATATAGGACAGAGGTCAGAGGTAGGTTTTTTACGCAAAGAGTGGTGAGGCCGTGGAATGCCCTACCTGCAACAGTAGTGCACTCGCCAACATTGAGGGCATTTAAAAGTTTATTGGATAAGCATATGGATGATAATGGCATAGTGTAGGTTAGATGGCCTTTAGTTTTTGACTTCCCATGTCGGTGCAACATCGTGGGCCGAAGGGCCTGTACTGCGCTGTATCGTTCTATGTTCTATGTCTTTGGACTGTGGGAGGAAACCGGAGCACCCAGAGGAAACCCACACAGACACAGGGAGAACATGCAGACTCCGCACAGACAGTCACCCAAGCTGGGAATCGAACCTGGGACCCTGGAGCTGTGAAGCAACTGTGTTAACCACTGTGCTACCATACTGAACACTGAAGCAGCCAACATTTTTATCTTAGGGGCATATTAACATCAGCTATATCAAGGATACCGCAATCAAACCAACATATCACATCAAATAAATATCTGACATTCAGAAATAGATTATCAATAGAAGGGGATACAAAGTAAAATTATGTATATGAAAGTAGATTGGTAAGCACAATAATGAAAAGCTGCAGGCCAAGCCCCCATTGGAGCCAAAGACTCCTTGCCCCAATGATGGGGACATGTGGATGAAATGCCAGAGCTCTGCCCATGATAATTCCAGTAGAGGAGTTCTCCTCCACCCAATGCCCTACCAGCCTCTTTATCATGCTTATCCAGGCAAATAATGGCCCCTCCATGATGTGCTTCCCTCCCTCTCACCTGCCTGCCTCTCCCTGGGGCCTGACAGCCTAACATTACTGTTAAGCCCTCCAATTGGGCCTCCAACATCAGGAGCCCACCTGCTGTGCTATTAGGAGAGTGACTGTGCAGACATCCAAATAGGAAGCGACTTCTCAGAAGATCGCAGCAACGGGCAAGGAACTTCCACATGGGCCCAATGTCCACCAGTAAATTCAGCACTTTGATTCTATGACTGGATCATGTGTTGTTCGGTATTGTCAAAAACTTTTAGTGATGCAAAAAAATAATTGCGTAAGTGGTTTTCAATGGACAATAAATATTCAATGCCATAGACACACTTGGAAAATTGTACTTTATGCAAATTCAAAGTTAGATAAGTAAAATATCTGGTTCAGCTGATTGTCAGATATATATTACTGAAAAGGATTAAGGATTACAGAATAATTCAAATATTATAAAGGTCATACTTTGTATGCTGTTCTGATCTTAATTACCTTAGTTTCCTCAGATTTATGTCAGTTGAAATCAGACAGTGATAAACAGCATTGCCACATTCGATCAGGATCAAGTCTCTGATAGCAATTGTCATGCAAGAATATTAATCTACAGTATGTTTAAGTGACTTCCTTTGTGGTCTGATCTCTCCAATTTAGCCACATAGAATGGGAAGAACTCTGACTTCAATCTCTGACTTTTGCTGAGTTTGTTCCCTTCAATGTTGGAGATGTTAACAATTTACCTAGGTCTCTTGAAAATGGTCCTAGGATGGTTGCCAGGTGTAGGCAATGAGTATAGACACAGGATCACATTGGTCGTGGTGTCTCATTAGTTGAATAACCCTGATGCTAAATATCATTGCTCGGCACAACATCGAGGGCCGAAGGGCCTGTTCTGTGCTGTACTGTTCTATGTTCTATCACATATGAATAATGTTGGTAAGGAACTGGAGGCCACACATGACATCTTAAAAAATAGGAAAAAACTGCCTCAGATCATCGTGGAAGAAATGAAGTCAATTCTCATTAGGAATATTTGATCAACTTATACTTTATCCAACATTTAGAAAACATATTCCTGCTTTTAGTATTGCAATTTTAAATTTTTTTTAGAGTATCCAATTCATTTTTTCAATTAAGGGGCAATTTAACATGGTCAATCCACCTACCCTGCACATCTTTTTGGATTGTGGGGGTGAAACCCAAGCAAACACAGGGAGAATGTGCAAACTCCACACGGAC
This sequence comes from Scyliorhinus canicula, assembly GCF_902713615.1. NCBI lineage: Eukaryota > Metazoa > Chordata > Chondrichthyes > Carcharhiniformes > Scyliorhinidae > Scyliorhinus > Scyliorhinus canicula. The sequence continues at coordinate 52,887,294 of NC_052146.1, forward strand.
AGTGGCCCAGAGCCGGGATCAAACCTGGGACCTCAGCACCGTGCGGCAACTGTGCTAACCACTTGTGCCACCGTGCTGCCCTTGCATTTCTAATCATTACTTATGCGGGATATGGATCCTTTCAGAAATATACAATTTCTTGACAGGAGATGCATCAATGTTTTGTCCGAAACTCTGTGTACATGTTATATGTTGCTGCCATATAGAAGGGGATACACAAGTGAAACCTTGTCCCTTACAATCATTTATTTCAAAAAGTACTGAATGAGTATTCAGTGTTTTGCTAATGCCCTATTGTGGTAAATTAATGCTGATTCTTAAATGTTGCTGCTTTGAATGAAGGGGCCACAAGGGACAGGTGAGTAGTGAGTGGGTCTGGCCAGATCTGCCATTTTTAATGCAGATAAATGCATCTTATAGAAACAGCAGAAATTATTTTGCAAGCATTTTATCTGTGGTTTGGTGCAACTACTACCTATTCAAAATCAATTATAACTCTCTTATTTATGGTGGATTAGCAAGTCTTAATGCTGTGTGGAAAATTAAACCCTACCTTTATTAAACCTACCAGACAGCCTTGTGGCAGAGTGCTGCAGTCGGCACAATTAAATTGTTACTTTTATTCAGATCTGGAGTGCTTTTGCAAGATTGTATGAAGGTGACTACAGTTCCGTTCATGGATTTAAACACGGTCAGCAATTAAAAATGCTATTATCGGCCAATGTTATTTACATAATACAGGTAAAGTATTCAAAGTTAGTGAAAATAGAAAGGAAAAGTAACAGTTAACAAATAGTGCGATAGCTATCATAAAATAACCGGTTCTTTATCGATTGGACACATCAGTTAATTGTTAAGTTTGGTCAACTATTCTTTGATGCATTGCATGGAAATGCGACCTCCATTGATAGGTATGCATTTAAAATGACTGTATAATAGTTACAGGAATCTTACACATTAATTGTACTATTGTGACTGATTCTTTTAAAAGGATGCTGTATTATTTGTTTTTAACAAACCTAATTTATTTACAGTGATATTTCGCATGGCTGTGTTTTTCATAGTAAAATACAATTCAGAACTGATTACAGTCTAAAAAATAAAATCTATATAATTGCCCTTCACTGAGGACAATTCCAGCACACTCGTGGCCATACAAGCCAAAAGTCACACAATGAATACTTTGCTATGACAAGATCATTTTCCTAGCTGTTTGATGTTCAATTTTGAGAACTATTTAGTACATTATGATATTGAGTTTTAGTGATGACAGTTGCTTATAACAAAATACATTGAGGACCTTAAAGATAAAGGTATTTTCACAAAATGTAATTAGCATATTTTTATCTTTAAAAGGCACAACTACAGTTACTGTAGCATGTCAATCAACCTGAACCCATAAACACAAAGGCAGATATTTGTTTTTGCGTGTTAACTTCATTTAATGGTATGAACGTGATTTCACTATATTTTCTATACATGTTTGTATACGTGACCCTTGTTCTTTACAATATTTTACAGGCATGAGTATTTGACTTAATTAATCCATTCATGGCAAATCTCTATTTGTATGGATAGAGATTTGGAACATGGTGCCAGAGAAAAGGTAAGTCACTCAAAGATAGCATTTGAAGTTATTTCATTTCAGTATATACACTTCTGTTTTATTTACAATGAAGCATAATTGATTCCTCTCTTTTTGTACACCAAAGAACTTTCAACCACATTTCTATAACAACTTTCTCTAACAATAAATCATTCTTAATACTTCAAAAACAAGCACTTTTATGTTATCCAACAATAAATACTATTGACCAGAAAAACACTAATAATTAATACAAGCAATTCCTGAACTCTGTTCATGTTGAATAAAGTTATTGCTTTATGCATAATTTAAAATATTATTCTTTGCCTTATGATGTAAACACCTGTATTGCTCAAATGTGGAGACTAAACTTTGATACTAAGAATCACATGACCAAAATATAATACATATATAGCTGTTTTGGGGTATCTGTATAAAACATTTACTGTGTGTGAAACAAAGAATGTTTGTGGGCTCTCCATTATTTACATCCATTAATTTTTGCATATACCTATGTTGAGTTGTCCCATTGTTTTATATATCTCGAAATAGGCCTGGCAGTTAACATTGTGTATTTTCTCCACATTCACCAGTCTTTTCTCTGAACCAAGCAAGTAAAACCATCCTAAATGATTTCTGAAGCACTAGGCGTGTGCCTGCATACATTAGTGTGCCCACAATATCATCCAGGTTTGACAGACGACCATGAAAATCTTATTGTATTCTGGAATTTATTATGTCACACTAATGAAGCAGGATGGGCAAGATAAATGGTGGAACTTTTCCAATATTATTTAAATTCAATATTCTCTTTTAGATAAATTGCATTCCGGATTATGTTCTTGTATAAAAATTAATTTAAATAGGGTGTTAATCATGAGTTATTCCTACTTATGTTTTTAATCACTCATTATTGCTAACTATTCCTTTAATGATGGAAGAGGATTTGATTGCCTTCCTTCCACCACCACTGCTATGTATAATATCTCTTCAGGTTTGTTTTGACTGGTATTTACTTTGGAAATATTAAAGCTGTACGTGTAGTAAAATGTCACATTTAATGTGTACAAAGTGTAATATTCTCATCAGAAGGCCTCATAAGCATTTTGCTTGGCATAGTTCACGATAAACCCTTCTGGCAGCACTTGGATAAAGTTATAAAATAAATGTAATAACTGCCCAAAGAGGTGGAGGTGAGTATTTCCTCCTTTCAGAGAAGTCAACATGAAGAAATATTAGAATCAGTACAATGTAGAAGAAGGCCATTCAGCCCATTAAGTCTGCATCGGCTCTCCAAAAGAACATCCTACCTCGGCCCATGCCCCACCCTATCACTGTTACCCCATCTAATTTACACATCTTTGGACACGAAGGAGCACTTGATCATGGCCAATCCACCTAACCCGCACATCTTTGGACAGTGGGAGGAAATAGGAGCACCCGGAGGAAACCCATGCAGACACGGAGAGAAAGTGCAAACTCCACACAGTCACCCGAGGTCAGAATCGAACCTGGGTCCCTAACGCTGTGATGAAGCAGTGCTAACCATTGTGCCATCTTGCCGCCCTTCCAGTGTTAAATACTCTGGATCATGCCTCTTAGCCGATATCACGTATGTTTATGGCAATAACAAAATTGAAAGGGAAGATTAGTTCAACAGGGGGAAATTGCATATATATTGCTGATAATTCCTCTGTTTGTACTACAATTATCATGCAGCATTCTGAACAACTCAGAAATATAACTATACAATGCAGAGAATTATCCACCAGATGGAACCCTTCACTCTTGTTTTTCCTGTGAATAACCAATTTCAATATAATGCAAAAAATAGTGTGTGTGCTTGTGTGTGTGTAGGGAAGCGAAGAATATTTCAAATATATGTATTTTATAAAGTGTTGTCACTTGAAAAGTACAGTCAGTTTTGGTATTTTTAAATATTATTTGAAACAATGTCCAACTTCAACAAATGCAAACATTCATGCATGTCAGATCAATGGAGAGTTCTTTGAATTAGCTGTTTTCAGTCCATTCGGGCACAATGCCCACACCATGTACTGAGTGGTATTGATGTGGTGAGAGGGTTCTTGACATGCCATGTGGATACAAGTAGTCAGCAGGTTGAAGATTACTTGCAGACTGTATCCCAGCTTGAGGAGCGCACGGCCGGACTATGGGCTGGCGAGAAACCGAGCTCTGATGCTGAAACATGTTGTGGGTGTCGCCTATCTGTGAAGACGTATGGTTGGCAACTCCAGAAATGCGAGGCATTAATGGGCCAGATGTGAAATGTGCTGAAAAGTGTTGGTAGGGCAGCCTGTCCATGGGTTGCATTGTAGTCACTGTGCAGCTGCTGTATGAGGGAACGGTGGCCCAAGTGTTACAGTTAATGTCATCGATGCTGGAACTGGGGTCTGTGTCTGCTGTTGAGCCAGCATACATGCATGCTTGCCGCTGAGCTGAGTCAGTCCTATAAGAGGGGGTAAGACTTTGCTGTTGGGTATAACTTGAGGATCTGTAGAATGGTTCATCCTCCGGAGGGGAGCTTTCTATATATGACTTCTTGTAAGGATGTTCTGTTGAGTTGCAATCTTCTTCCACTGCTTTCATAAATAAATCAGAGCAGAATAAAATTTCAATTAATGAACAATCACTGTATGAAGCAGCATAGACATTATTCAGCTATTAGAAACATTGGGGTGATTTTGGCGCTGGTGGGATTCTCCGATCTGCCGGCAGCACATCCACGCCCGCAGGTTTCCCGGCGGCGGCCACAATGGGAAATCCCATTGGCAGGAGCGGAGAATCCTGCTGCTGACAACGACACGTCACTGAGGAATGTGTGACTGGGGAGGAGGAGAATTGTTTCTGTTGATTTGATAGCAGTGTCCTTAGAAACATTGAAACATAGAAAATAAGAGCTGAATTTGACCATTCAGCTCTTTGATCCTGCTCCAACATTCAATGTGATCATAGTTGATCCTTTATCTCAATGCAATACTCCAGCACTCTTCCCGTACCCCTTGACATCTTTAGAGTTGAGATGTCGAGCTACATCCTTCTTAACTATATTCAGTCATTTGGCCTCCACAACCTCCGAAGACAGAGAATTCCATAGGTTCACTACCCTCTGACGGAAGAATGTTTTCCTCATCTCAGTTGTCAGTGGCCTGGCCCATATCCTGAGAGATATGGCCACTTGTTCTAGACCTTCCAGAGGAATAAACATCCTTGCATCCAGTCTGCCCAGCCCTGTCAGAGTTTTAGACGTTTCAATTAGTAATAATAATCTCAGTAATAATCTTTATTAATGCCACAGGTAGGCTTACATTAACACTGCAATTAAGTTACTGTGAAAAGCCTCTAGTCGCCATACTCTGGCACCTGTTCAGGCACATTTTACGGAGAATTCAGAATGTCCAATTCACCTAACAAGCACGTCTTTCGAGATCCCCTCTCACTCTTCTACCAGTAATGTTATGTGTGCACCTCTCAAGGTCACGTGCGACTTAGTGACCCCACTTCTCTCTGGTCACTTCTGTTTTAGAAGATTTTGGTTTCAAGACTCAATCCAGAAATCTGAGCAGAAGATCTTCACTGATGATGAGGGAGTGCTGCACTGTCAGTGGGACAATCTTTTCAATGAAACGGAGGCCCCATCTGCCCCTTCAGGCAGAGGTATTAGATATTGTGGCATTGATCAAAGGAAAGCAGGGCACTTTGTGCCCGCAACGATATTTATCCCTCACCCAGTATCAGTGAAACATAAATGATCTGGTCATTATCACATGCTGTTTGTAGATCTTGTTGGGTGCACATTGCTCCGTTTCGTACATGACAGCCGTGATTAAGCGGTAAAAGTACTTCACTATTCACGTTGTGGTTCTGAGAGGTGCTTTAGAAAGACAAGGCTTTCCGTCCTTTCATATAGAGCCCAAAGTCCCCCATCCAGCACCCCCAACACACACACACACACATGAATATTTAATGGACACTGAATTAACCAACACTTTCTCCAAACCAAAATAAAAGCGTCAGCATTTTGAAGCTCTATTTGTTTCGCCAACCTTGCTACGTGGGCAAATCTCTTTGTTAGTCAAGATTTCTGGGTCCCGAGCAACATTTCCCTCAAGGTATATTTCCACCAGCAGCTAATGAGCAACTTCTGGCTTCCAGCTTGCGGGCGGTGGAGGATTACTAAAATACACTTGGAGGTAAAACAGGAGGATGTTGACGAGGCCGGGCTGTGTGAGGAGGAGCTGGGATTTGGGAGACCCGCTCTGTTACACGTCACAGCATTCCAGCTGCATCCCCCGGAGTTGTTTATTTTTGACACTGGAGAGCAGCAGATAACTGGTTATTTAGAGAAGCCAGCCACAGAAGAGACGCTTAAATCTCTCAATGGGAACTCTTGAGGTAGATGACAACTTGCCATTTTATTCTTTTGTTGCTTCTTGTATAACCGGCCACAGCAGAGTGCTGCTCTCGCCGCGGTCGCTGAAAGTGGGGAGCCGCTCATTTCTAACTCTAGTGCGCTGAAAACCCATCTTTTCACGATGTGGCTGATAATGACATGACACTGACCGGAAAGTTCACATTGAAAAGCCACGGGGGCTTTGAAGCCAAGGCTGAGATCTGCCTCACCTTTCCTCTTGGTGCAATGGTAGAGTGGGCTCTGCTCCTGACAGAGGGAGTACGGGTTTGGAGGCAGGAGCTCTTGAGTGGAACTGGAAACCCCATTCTCGCACTGATATTGGGAGCTCAGGTTGGTGGACACTGGCAGCACTCGCACCTCTCCACTGAACTGATTGGCAGTTGACCCCACACGCTGTCTGACCGTGCTCCTGGGAACCACAGGGTATTCTTTACTGTAACCATATTACAAAATACAAACACCTTGAAATTCAAGGGGAAAAATAAAGACACAACACGTCCATTGGTGCTTCAATCGAGTACGCGGCGCTTTGACATACATCTCAGTAGTTATGTGACATAAAATTTGAAGTTGCATATGGGGTTTTCCATCCACAGTTGGGCGCGGGCTCTGGGCATCTGGACTGGGGATCGGGACCGGGATCGGGACTGTGCCGCGACACCATGCAGAGGAAGGGCAAGGTTGGCCACATTTGATGTAATAGTCTGTATTAGTGTCACAAGCAGGCTTGCATTAACACTGCAATGAATAGTAATTTGGTGTAACCGTCAGTCTCACGATCCACAAATGAATGGGGAGAGACAGGATGCTGATTTAAATGGAATTTTACTTTCCAACTGAACTGTTAAGTTAGCTATGTTACAGAAAACTGTTAAAATGAGCCCGAGGTTTAAAGACCAAGACGTCTGATTGGAATTGCCACATTACAAACAGTGACTTCTTCATTTGTTGTTAGGGGGCGTCGCAAACTCGGGAAAGCCGCTAAGTGAATGTAAACCGCTTGTCTTCATTCTTTGCAACATCATTGATGGACATATATTAACACGAGGCAACATGGTAATGGACTTTGTCCAGCCTCTAACCGTGTGTGTGCGCGTGTGCAAACAACATCAATCCCCCGTCAGCTCGAAATGCAATAGGTGTGTGGAGCATTCTACTAAAAGCCAGGCGATTTGACTTGGTTTGGGTATATGTGTGTGTGTGTGTGTGCCTTACCTTTGCATTCGGGACATTCTGTGCAGCTCCATGTCGTCACTCCCTCGAAATCCCTTTGCAAATGGGTTGTTCTCGATCTTGAGTTGAGTAATCTAAATTCGAAATTAAAACAGCATTGAATCTTTGCTAGTCACGTTAAAATAAAACATTGCCGAACGCGCCCCGCTTAAACATCCCCTGACCACCCCATCCCCTCCCCCCATACGGTGCAACTTGAGCAGTGCGTTGTAAAACTGCGTACTTGATCTTTTCGCTTTTTGAACGCTTTATGAAAACGTGAGTGCTCCTCCCCAAGCTCTGCTCATATTAAACCACACGCCAACCTGGGGTAGGTGTGCAGAGTACTGCTTCTTCACAGATCTCAGTACAGCTAGTGGCAAAATTGTGAAGAGTATGAATGGAGTCCGTGGGGGAGGTCCTGTGTGTAAAACACGAATGGAACATCAACCTTATAATTGTGTTTGTGTGTAGAGGACATGGCTTGGTATTGACTTTGATGAGAAAGTGACCGAGAAACGGGTCTGACTCCTGCGCACATCGAAACCATACCTCCAGGGGGAAACTCAAAGCGATTGGAGTCCGACTTTGGTGGTTTAATAGGTTAATAGTCAGCCTGGTCAAAGAGGTGCCCAAGCTGAGGTGCCCAAGCTGAGGTGCCCAAGCTGCCCATGAGACTTTCTGCACACATATTATATGTAAAATTATTTCCCCACATGCCCTCCAAGCAGGCATGTCCAAAGCTGTTTGGTTTGAATGGTAAGAAGTCTTACAACACCAGGTTAAAGTCCAACAGGTTTGTTTCAAACACGAGCTTTCGGAGCACGGCTCCTTCTTCAGGTCAGACCTGAAGAAGGAGCCGTGCTCCGAAAGCTCGTGTTTGAAACAAACCTGTTGGACTTTAACCTGATGTTGTAAGACTTCTTACTGTGCTCACCCCAGTCCAACGCCGGCATCTCCACATCATGGTTTGAATGGGTTGGAGGTTGGTTGAGTTGGCAGTATGGTGTTGCCAGATGGCTGGACAGACTCCAGATACAGGGCAGGGGGGAGGTCTCCTCCATAGAATTATCGCCCGGATCAGCAGCCAAACGAATTAGTCATTTCCAAGTGAAAATTAACGTATTCAGAACCTGGCCTTTACCACCCTTTGAAATTAACCTATCTGGGACTGATTAATAAGACCCCAACGAATAAATGTATTATTCTCGCCGATAGAGGATATACAATTTGACAAACGGTTCTAAGCAAATGCAAAGTCGGTAATTCCGGCGACTAAAACGCGCTGAGTGTGCGGATTGGACACCTCTTTTTTTTTTATCAGGAAAGGCATATTTAGTTCAGACATTGAAACTTCCCTCATTCGATGCCTCCGCCATGTACAAACAATGTGGTAGTTTCTAGAAAGGCAATTATCTGAAAATTCGTTTTCCACTTCATCGAAAGCCTGTTAACGTTTTCCCTGCGGCTCCAATTAAGCGACTGGCCGTGTGCAGGCCCTCGTTGCCCACCATCATTTCAGGACGTTCTGTTTAAACCCAATAAATTGGGCACGGTTGTGAAAGAAACCAGTCTGTCCAAATAGAGTGAGACACCCACCCAGGACTGGGTGCGTCAGGGTAGAGAGTTCCCTCATCAATTGGAGGCTATTCGTGCAGATGTTATTATTATTCAACGTGATCCATAAAAAACATAAATCCAACTTGCATTTTATAAAATACTTCACATTTCAATATTGTTGAGTGTGAGCCAATAATCAATTTGGATTTCAAGCTTCAAGCAACAAGTGTATTTTTTTGTTTCAGAAAATTCTATATTAGAAAATGTCACGCTCTGTATCTGAACTTAAAGTTACAGAGAATATTTATTATTTATAAATATAATTTATAAATATTCTACGTAATATCGTGTTATGAGATTCATAGCGTATATTCTCGCCTTTTGCACGGTGTAACTATAATTTTCTTAAATGCTCACCAAAACATCAAAGCAGGATCTGACCATTTTAGACTTAAATATCGGTCGCATTTCACCGCCTGGAAGGCACTTAAGTGAAAGCAGAGTCTGGCCTTATGCATCTTTACACTCTCGTCTTTAATTTAGATGGTCAACAAACTGCAAATATGATAAGCACGAGGTTTTAAAATGTAATGTGACCTTTTCTAAAATATTCTAGTGTGTGCGGGCGATGGAATGGCCGGCTGTTTGACTGGATGTTTGGTAGAAGAGTAAGAAGTCTTACAACACCAGGTTAAAGTCCAACAGGTTTGTTTCTTCAGGTGACTTCAGTAGAAGAGTGTTACAGTCATGTCAAAATTCCGGTGGTGCAGTTTGGCGCATTTCGCGGGGGAAATTGAGCATTCAGACAATGGATCCGAAAGAGTTCGGAGTGATTTGGGTTACAGATGGCTACCTTATTGTACTTCTTCAGTTAAATGTCTTATTTAATGAAGTCTATAGAGTTACTTCCCCTCGATAATGACATTAATATTTTCCAGCATGCTGGAGTTTACATCTCGCTCTAGGTCATTGGGAATTTGTATTTGACGAACCCTGCAAATAAATCTTCGGATAGGAAGCACCAGCTTCCAACTTCGAAAGGTCATTTCTATAAAGTTAGGTGTTTTCAAAAATCTTAATTCAATATTAAATGGACCGACTCTTTGGAATCTTTCGATCAAAATAGCCCAAGTCTGCTGCTACAGAATCTTGGGTCTTCGGGATCACAGAATCCACGTGTTTCATAATAAAACGATATGGGTAAGTTCCGTTTGAGGGTTCGTGGACTACATGTTAAAGTCCTGCCTTGTTGTGGCTGTAAAGTTAAAACAGATTCAGACCGCGAGCTTCTCGCCCGGAGTAAATGTTTGCCGCATTTCCGCATCTTGGACCATTAACTGTTGAAACGGGCGGGTCACTGCTATTAAACAGAGCGCTCAATAAACCTCCCCCCCCCCCCCCCCCCCCCAGCCCCCACCACCACCTCAGACGGTAAAATGACACATCACCAAAAGTGACTGCTGATCTATGCAACTTTAACCCTCAACTAATTCCAACATTTTTTTTCAACAGGGGCGGAAATTAAAAATTAGACTGGGCTGTTCATATAAGTGGAGAATTATTCAAATCCCCCCCCCCCCCCCCTTAAGGAGCCCCCATTCCAATAACCCTGAAAGACGGGAAATGTGTACAGATATTGAAACTGAACTGCAAACTTTGGATGTATGGAATACAAGCTGAAAATAATCACCATATATACAACAGGTCCTCTGACATCCAAAAAGACCAAAGAACGTTTTGAACGAGTTAATTATTTATTGGTCTGAACTTTTTTTCCCGGACTCTTTACCCCAGTGTTAATCTATGTTATTGTTTCCAGATGCTTGCGGACCGTATTGTTTTATACTGCTTCGTGAACAAACATATTTGACTCAATCTTTAAATCTTCCAGTAAATAGGTGCATGGCTGTGTATAAAATTAACAGTTGAAGAGCAGTTCGAAAACTGTCTACTCCCAGGTTTACTCTGCGACCCACAGTCAAGGGAAACCTGGTTCTAAAATGCTATCCTGGCGGTGGCGTGGCCCATGTCCCCCAGTGGCCCGGTTATTGGTGAGGACATGATGCTGGATGTTACATCCATTGTCAAACGGTGCATTCAAACAGGTATTTGCGATTGCAGAGGTGTGATTCCCGGGAAGGCCTGTTCGCTAAATGCCTACCTTATGGTTCTGATAGGACGTGACGGCGATAAAGGCGGTTTCGGAGAAAGCGTGGGTACAGAACGCGGTGTTCTTGGAACCGAATCCGTTATTTTCGTCCGCCTTTACAATGTGCAACCTGGGCTGGTATTTGTGCATGGAGTTTAGAATAATCTGCAAGCGGGGGGTGGGGGGAGGGAGAGAAACAAATGGAGTCATTTTATTATCCCACCCTGCATCAAAACAGCTTCACATCCGCATCTAACATTTGTTTTGCCAACTCGAGTGTTCGCAGTGTACTCGAAGGGTAAATGTGCGTCTGTCTGCTCTTCGATGAAGCACCCCTCCTCATTTTACTCCCTCCCTAATTCTACGCGATGCCGAATTGAACTATCACAGGTTGCAGCCAAAATCTGCAGATATTTGGGTATCGGTGAGGATTTACTCAGTGTGGAGGTGTGCGTTTTTGTAGGAAGCTCGCCTTCCTAACCTGCCGCCAGTGGCAATGTTCAGCCCCTTGTGTGCAGTTTTGGAGATGGTGTGGGAGCGGAGGGGTGGGGGTGACAATTTCTTGTTGCAATTCTGCGGTGGTATCAAAGTGGCTCTCTAAAGACTTCTTTCTCCAATTATTCCAAGATCGGAAAGATTGTTGGCGAAGGGTGGTGGTGGTGGTGGTGGGGGGGGGGGGGGGGGGGTTTGTTGGGGAATGTCGCGACAGAAAGACGCTGTTTGTCCCGCCATCGCAGACCTAGCAAGTCATCTCTACTCGGAGCCTTCGTCGTCTTTCAGACTTAGTCAAATTGCTTTGACAGCCCCGTAAGCCCTGGACATCAGTGGTGAACGATCTAATGATTTTTAATTTCATTACATCCCGCTTAATTGAGAGGCTACCAGTACTGGTTTCATCTAGCAATTTGTTAAATGAATTTCTCATTGTTGCCTCTCCATCCGTTTGTTTAGCGAGGTCCTTGCATTCGCCGTCTTTTCACAGTGGGGAAGGCGGCCTTCCACCCATCCGCAAGGCAGTTTCCAAGGCTACCATTACCTAACCAAGTGCTTAATGTCTGCCAAGCCCAGCTCCCTGTTCTGGTAAACAAGCCAGAGGAAACCCTGGCCGAAATGCTGAAAATGCTTCCTGCCTCTATGCTGTAACGTGTATTCTCAAACTCCGGGTAAACCGCACAGATTATACAGACCCCGCTGTCAGTGCTGGGCAGTTTCGGATGTGCTCTTTCAAAGTATTTGTTTGTATCAAATGGTGTGTGTGGGAGAGGGAGGGGGGGTGGGTGGGGGGGGGGGGGCATTTTACAGCAGGAAATTACGAAATGCTATCAGAAAATTTCACTGGGCTCCTAGGAGTGAAAATACAAGAAAGTGGCTGGATCTTTATAACGCAGCAGAGCACTCTACAGCCTGGCTTAGCAAAGGCCTTCTCCCATAATGCTCTAATTGTTTATGTCATGGAAGACCTCCCATCCCATAATACACAGCACCACAATGAGGCAATGTGCAGCCAATTTCAGGTGAGGGAGAAAAAGCTCTCAATCCTCCAGTGGTGTGTGCGTTTGAACCCCTTGAATCTGTGATTGAGAAAACGCTCTCAGCATAGTTGAAATCGCACCTCAGTCAACATCCACTCCGGGTTAAATGACACAACGTGACGAAATATTCGCGCGCGCGTTACACACTAAATGTCCTTATCAACATGAGGACCATCTAACTTTCTTATTAACCCTTCTGAGTGCTTCCCTTTCAATTTCGGGCAGTTTAAGTGGGGTGTGTTAGGTGGGCCAGCAAGTTTCGATCATACTCATTTAAATTCCCCAAGCCCGCTCCTTTGAAACGTTCTACGTCTTGAAGACAGCGACCGTGGAGCTTCTTCGACCGCTCATGGGCAGAAAGAGAATTGAAAATACAAATAACTGCGCACTTACGTGCCCGAAGGGGTCGAGGTGGTTATTGGTGAGTTTGAGTTTCTGGAAGGAGACTAGCTGTCTCATCCAATGGGCCCCAGTGGCAGGTGAATCTGGGTGAACGTACAGCCTGCCTGGCATTGCAGGCTCTGCCTTCCCAGTCACAGACCTTGCGAAAATAAAGCATGGAAAAATGGTCAAGTTCAACTCCAACAATTTGCCATTTGGATTTGGCACACAGATTATGCTATGTTTATAATATCACCATTCTCAAAACAGCTGCCATTCTCTATGAATATGTTATACACCTTCAAACCATATTACACCAAGGACGTTAGTAAATGATTAGTTCCCGAAACTTAAGAGGGAGCTGCTTTGGTCAACTGCGGGGGAGAGAGAAACATCTTTTGCCGTATTGTAAAACATCTGTTCCCGAATTTCTTTGAAAGATTAAACTTTTATACGATATTGAAAAATACAATCAATACATGCCTCTTAGGAGTTCCCAGTAACTTATCCACACAGGGTATTTCTACATCATGCCCAGGAGGATGACACACGCCCCATATTACACTGGGTAATGCTTTTAATCAACTAATCATTCGGATTAACTCTGATACAGTGATAACCTGAATCGATTCAGGCCAACCCCCATTTATTCTACACTATTTGCCAAGAAAGCGATGAGCCAGATGCAACAGGAAGCCAAAAACACGCAGCACTTACCATTTATTATCAGCGAACTTGTAACGGTGATCGTCCGCTGGCACAATGTCCATGAGAAGGATGTATTTTGTCTTCGGATTTAACCCGGTCACCTTGACTTTGTAACTAGGAAACATGCGTCTGAAAAGATGGGATTTCAACGAACCATTACCGTACATGAATAATAAAGCGTACAGAACGTTCACTCTGGGAAATGGTAACATATTGGCTTGAAATAATAAAAAAATTATTGACATCAAATGGTCTGCCCATTGCTGTTATGTATGTGTATCTAGATCGATACAGTGGTTAGATGGGACATACTTCCTCATTCCTTTTACATTATTTAAGACCATTGGCGCAATAATATTCTAAACAAGTCACACTTACAAAAGCTGCATCGTTGCATTTACTGACAAATTGTTTCACTTTCAATATACTCGGTAAAATCAAGAAGCTAACTTGAGAGAAAAGCAATTGTTCAAATCTGAAGAAGACTGAACACGCGCTGTAATCCATGTGCAAAGTAAACACGGATTGTAACAGCGGTGGTTAAACAGGCGGCGTTAATGCGCCAAGTAACACACACACACAAACATGGCTTCGATCATGGCCTAATTTGTAACATGCATACAAAGTCTAATGTCTCGCCTTATTGTGTCTAGAAGTAACTAGCCGTTGATTGCAAATGCTCGACGTGTTGGCAAAATATTTTTTTTGGGGGGGGGGAATAAACAGTATGCGATTTTAGTCGGCGGGGAGTCACACTGGGAGCGGACTAAAAAGCTTTTAAAATGGAAGAGCTCGATTTGTTGTCTTGCCAATTTATCCACGAACAGCTTGAATATATGTAGATCTTTATAAATATTTATTGCTCGTTCAGCGTAAGTGGGAAGAAAATGAAAGGCCACGAGGGAGCGTGTTGTCTGCTTGCAAAAAAATCCCCTAAATTTTATAACAGCACAGTATTAAAGTAGGCACAAGCCTGCGAGAGAATCTCACAACGCCGTCTGTTAGAATGTCCCGCAGTTTCCCAACCTGCAACTTTGTGACTCATTTGCAATATTATTGTGGATATGTTCTCCAATAGAGGGGGGAATTGCCGTATCTAAACATTATGTAGAACAAAATGCAAATAAATAACAGCGATGGGCTGACGATTTCATGTAAATAATATGTTATATTGTTTCTAGTTTATATGTCTCTTAAAACACATGTTCGAGTAATTTTGTAAAGACTGGAGTATTTTATGGTATCCTTTTGTACTATAGTTTCTACCCACAATCCAAGGACTGTCACCGCTGGGTCAAAATTTGCGTTTTCGAGGCAATTATTGAACGCTTGTATTTACATCTCATAACTTGCCTGTTACCTCATGGCTGGCCGGCTCTGCTCGCTCCAGTCGCTTTAAATATTTCATATTAAAATGGATTAATCTGAGCCTGTCTAATGTTCAGCCTTGGCTCTATTATCTGTTACATTCCCCCCTCTTTAGAAACACTTAAAGGTCTCCCTTTGGGGCCAACTGGGTTTTGAAAAGTCGAAAGGAGTTCTATCACGACGAGGTTTTAGGTCGTCAACATGATGTTTACAAATCCATTTTGGATCGTGGCCGTGCTGTGAGGACGATACCCATAATTGTAAACGCTCGCAGTCATTACTGCAACACCGCATTTCTACATTCGGACAGGCGCTTACCTTCCTGCTTTAGTGATAATCATCTCAGTCCCGACTTCGTGAAATTTCAGCCACAACTCTCGTTCATGCAAATAAACCTTGATTCCTTCCATGCCCTATAACAGGTGGAGAGAAGGCGATTAACATGTGGCTGGTCTCAAAATTACACCATACAGCAAACTAAATGCCATTCAACTCACTGATTCAAATATTTCCAGCCTTACGTATGTGTGCTTGGTTACTGATCAAAAGGTATAAGCATGAGTCGGAAATAAATCTGTAACAAGATTAACTAATCAGGCCCGAGCGCACAGCAGCAGCAATAAAGGTGTCAGAGATACATTTAAAGACATTTACATGTGGCACCTAGTTGTTACTCGTGTTCAGCAATAACATGCACTTACTAAATGTGCTGTGCTGCACATGGTTTTGTCAGTGTAGGGGTGTCGGAGACCAACCTGTTGAGTATATGTCGCTTGTTGTGGGGAGGGAGGCTTGCTGGCGGCTCCGAGCTGGCTCTCCTGCTTACTTTCAGACGAATGCTCCTTGGGCTCGGGCTCGCTGTGTGTTGTTGCTGACAGCCCGAAGCTTTCCTCCGTCTCCGCCATATTTCGTCACACAGTCCTTGCAAAAGACGCACCAAAACCCCAAGGCACTGCCAGGTAAATGTTCTCAACGTACAGCGAGCATCACAGAGCACAGCTTCCTCCTGACAAATACACAAGAAAAAAATAAAAAGCTTCAGAGGGCGCCAAGAGAGAGGGAAAAAAGAAGGGTGGGGGGTGAGATGCCTTCAACAAGAACAATTTTCTAACCAGAGGTACTAAACTCGGTATTACAGAATTGCAGGTCTTTTATATTAAGTTGTGGAAAATTGAGAGGGGGTTGGGGGGGGGGGGGGGGGAGGATAATGTCAATCTTAGCTGACTCCAAAAGATAAATGAGGTATTCACGAAATTCGTCTGGACTTTCTGGAAAGAGTAATAAAGATAAGATTCCAGGCAGCTTTTTTGAGCAACCGTTTGATTGGAGTATGAGCAGCAATTACATTTCCTCGATTTTATGGACCCGTGTTTTGTGTGGCACACCAACTTTCTTCCACTGCTTTTTATTGCCTTGTTAAAGTGTCGGTAGCTCTCGACATTAGCCCGAGGTTGTAGCCGTGCTATTGCAAAGACTATTGTTTCTCTTGGCACTGGGTGCACTCACTCAAGGTACGATGGTGCACGTGATCGTGTGTACTTTCCAAAAGTGTGGTGACCTCCTGAAAAATCCAAATACTCCAGAGAACCCCTCTCCGAATGAGGCGGAGTTTTGAGGTCTAAGAGGAAAATCGTTCAATTTTCAAAGACAGAGCCAACCACCAAAAGAAATGTTATGATCGCACTGATATCTTCGATGAAGAATTCTATCGCGCTATTTTATCTTTGCTATGGTGTCTAGTTATGGGTCAATTGTTGCTTTTGACAGATACTTCTAATTCGGAGTCCAACTGATGGACTCATTCAGTATTTCTTGCTGCCTCGTTTGTTAGGGTCGAAAAATATTCACCACCAGAAAGTATATATATTGTAGCGCAGACCCACGTGCAATATAATTGCGTATGTTTTCGCTAAATTGCTGTAGAATGTGTTGGGAAAACCTTTCCACACTAAAACAATTTAAACAGAAAGCACCGAATGCTCCCAGATCAACTCCACTTAAACTAGGCCTCTGTTGACAACATGCAAAGGATCGGTTGTGAGGAGGATTATAATGTGAAATTGTATGAGCCAGATTTTCTCTGGATATGATGCTATTTGTTTGCATATATTTCCTAGGTTCATAACATTGTTAGTTTAATGCCGAACTGTTTACATAAAAATATAATAATCCGCGAAATACCTTAACTCTTGAATCATTTACGGAACAGTATTTTTTAAATATTGCTTTTATTTTAATTGATCAATTACTCATAGTTTGAATTTTACACTTGTGCTTTGTTTTATTTGCAGGTGAGCACAATGCTCGTAGATGTTCAGATTGTGCACTTAATTAGCCACGCGTTTTAAGCATTGAAATACCGTTATAAATAATTCATACCAATCGCCAAGCACAGCGTGTGTATCTGTAATCCACAGCATTAGCTTGCAAAACGTAATCATATTGAGAGTAACGTGTTATTAATGCATCACATGTTTCAAACAGAATGCAGTGAATATTTAGTGGTTTTACAGAGACAACAAAAAGAGTTGTTCCTTTTTAGTGAAGCTGATTATTTATCCAGTGTAACTGAAAAGCTTTTTAAAGCGAGCAGGACGAGCAATGGCGGTGCTGGGTGAGGGTGACACTGGACTGCTTTACTGCAGTTTTGACAAGTTAAAACATTGATCCCTGTATCGGGAGACATTGCAAATTGCCCTAAAGTCTAATGGAAACGTGTCACTATTATCTGCTTTGATTCGGGCTCCAGGAGAGGCAGTTACTGAATGCGGGAAATGAATTGTTTGCAAAGTTTCTCAGCTGAATGAATAGTAAAGCACTTCTGGCAGTATTAATCTGGCATAAATCGAAATCAACTCCTCAACACTGACTAACGGTTTACTGGAAATTGAACAATTTCATGCTAAACTCTCAGATTTTGACTTGCATTATTAACATTGAAGTTGCGTGGTAAAATCGGGGTGCCCTGGACGCTCAGTGTTAAGCGATATCTATCTGCAGATAGGCCGCGACACTGTGTGTAAATACACACTTCCCACTGGTCAGCGTCCATCGTTAGCGGTCTGGTATTATTATTTTTGCACACACTGTATTTTCTCGATGGCATTCAATAGGTGGCCCGCTCTTTGCATTCCGACAAGACTGGCCGACTGCTCCCTTTTGTTTTATTTTCCACGCAGGCCCCGTTACTCGCTGATGATCATTGAAACAAACGGCGATCTCTTGTCTCGCACACGACGCGGATTGGAACAGCACGCTCAGAAAGCAAAACGCAAAGGTCAAACCCGAAAGAAGGAATAGCAGTATACCTTCCGATCTCTCCACGCCGGAAGGCTATTTATACAGCCCTTCTCAATCGTTGATTCCCCCGCTTAGGCACAGAACACATCCCAGGCTGAGCAATCCATAGATCTCCAGAGGTACTGCACTTCTCCAAGCACTTCCAGGTTGCAAGGCGCGCAAGAGGGATCCTGAGAAAAGAAGATAAGGGCCTTATCGCACTGTTTGGGGCATCTAATCGCGGAAGAGAGAGAGGGAGAGAGAGAAACTTGCAGTTCACAGAGCTAGTGGGAAAGGAGTTGCTCCATAAAGTGGATACGCTGGGTGTGTGTGTGTGGAATATAGGAAATGCGTGCACATGCAGAGAAGCGCGCTGACTGCAGTGACGTGGTGGGGAGCCTTTCGTACTCTGAAAGTGCTGAGCGTCTGTCCAACCAGCGCAGTTCCACACAGAGCGACTCATCCCAGATCCCCCAGCATCCTGGCAGCTCAGGCACAGCACAAAGACACTGTGAAGCTCAGCACCCCGCCATCCATCTTGATCCATGTTCCCCTTAACCAAAAGGCAAACTCCCCAGCACCCCACCTTACCCCCCCCCCCACTCCCCCCACTCAAATAAATAACAAATCCCTCAGAAAAAAACAATCCCTCAGAATAAAAACAAGAACCCTCTCAGCACAGACTGGACCACTCTGAAGTAAACTTCACTGATCACAGTGAAATGCAAATCCGATTCCCCTTTTAGATTGGAGATAACTTCGCCGTTCACCGTGACGTTAACCAGATGGAGAAGCAGAAATCAAGCAAGTAACAAGCCTGCTTGAAGAAGCACTTCTGTGGTTTGCTCTGTGCTTGTCAGAAGAGGGGAAGAATTGTCTGAGAGGTTTATTGTTTTTTTTTCACAACTTGAACCCGAGTTCGCGCATTTTACAAATGGCCATTCCAATTTAAATGCATCTAACTTTCAGTTTGCTTCAAACAAGCAAACACCATTTGAGTTGCATTGCGGCATTGTTTCCGCGTTGAATTTTGTTTAGATTATGCAGAGCGTGTTGTTGACTAAGTCAGAGTCTGCTAAACGGCGTGCTGTCTCATTCTACACTCTGAAAAGAAGCAGATTACAAAGTGCATTTTTAATCAAGGAAACGGGTCCCAATGATGGGCCATCATTTTCTCGGTCTGATCAAGTGTGGTTTACATCGAAATGTCATATGTGGCTTTTGGAATGAACGGCATATTAACAAATTCCTCCTCGTGCAACCTCCTTGTAAATCGTACCTTTAATTTCTCGGTGTAAACTTTCAACGGTGGAAGGTCAGATCAGATGCCAGGGAGGCACAACAGCTTTAGGACACGGCCACTGTTCTGCACAGTGCACATTGTGACATGTAACCATTACTGTGAGGCTGAGATCACCTGACTACAGGCAAAAAAAACCCAGAATATTCCTGCAAATACTAAAATGCAGAACTCGCCACATATTTCAATGTAAACGGGAGGACCACTCTCGAAATCACTTTAAAGCTGCCCCAGGCACCAGTAAAATACACCGAACGTGACGAATAGCAATTTCCATGCTCCTTTCTAATATTTCAACGGTGCTATTGGAACTGGTTCCTGCGCCAAGCATTAGTATGTTTAATATTATGACAACAACAACATGCCATTTAGCCAGAGGCTGGTGTTTCACCCATGCACCGATTGTGGTTTAGGGTGGTTCAAGTCCAAAGGTATGGCTGGGTTCTTGGCTAAATAATATTCCATCTGATTCCAACATCTCTGATTGGGTATCAATGCAGAATATGGGTATTAACGCCGTGATAGAAAAGCCGAAAAATCTGGGGCATACCAAGTGGGGACGCCCATGATTTTATCTCTGAAACACATCAAGTAATTTTCTCATTTCAGAAACGTTTTTACATACCGACAGCGTGTTAAGATTACTGGATTCTGTGAATACAGGTCCCTTCCTGATGGGCTCGGACTTGTTAAAAAATATTTTTTTTAATTGGTCCTCGGGAATTCCTCGGCCCGGTTGCACCGCCAACACCAAATAACTCTCCAATACAGCCCGGTTCAATGTCTTGATGGAATGCAATATTGGAGTTTATTCCCCGTCACAGGCCAATAGATAACGAATGCCGCGAGAATATCCGCGGTATCATCAGCCATTCACCTATAGAACTCACTAACGTCACCAGCACGGAACTCGCCTCTGTGTTGGCCGCTTGGTCGGAGCTTACAGTGGGGTGGGGGGTTGGGGTGGGGGGTGGGGGGTGGGAGGGGGGGGGGTTGGGGTGGGAGGGGGGTTGGGGTGGGGGGGTGGGAGGGGGGTTGGGGTGGGGGGTGGGTGGGGGGTGGTGGGGGTTGGGGGGGGTGGGGGGGGAGGGTTAAATCTGAATCAAGATAATTCCTGCCAGTGGGAATGAAATTCCTATAAAACTGCTGGCCATATTATGGAGCAGGTTTTCAAATCCCAGAATTGGTATATTGCAGGCTTGTCTCAAGAATTGCAACAATTCGAGGCTAAAACACCGTTAAAGTGACCCAATCTGTAACTTGAATTCACTGGAGGCGCCCGCCTGCTATATTTGTGCTATTAGTTGAAATCTTGTCAATAGAGTGTACAAACACTTGGGTGACAAGTGCTTGCTATACATAGTAATAGATAACCCGTGGGTTCACCAGTATCAAACGATAAAGGCAAGGAGCCAATTATTGGCAGTGATTAAAAAGAAGCTAATCCTCCAAACGGCCAACAGAAACTAAACTTAAATCGTCGGGTTCCTCTAAAGCGCCGAGTTGCTAAAAATGCCAAGAATTTTCCGAGTGACGTCGTGCTTTTGGCACATTTGATGGTAATATGCGTAATGCCAATGTCTGTGTGTGTGCGTGTTAGAAAAAGTAATGTTAAGATTACATTGAGTGAAAGGGGGCTGGAGTTGTAAACAGCAACAGTGGCCTAAACGTTTTGTATTTAGGAAATGATATTGGCAGTCTCGATTGGTAAGTATCTGCGGTAAGTGAAGCCGAATTGGTGAGCAATGTGTATTAGTGGCTATTTATAACCCGCACTTGTTTATGAGCCCTACCACATTGATTGTTACTTCTTGTTAACGTAAACTCCGTAATCGTGATAGCTTTTTGGAAGAGCGTATTTTTAGTATCGCGCTGCATCTGGCTAATGGAATTGAAAAGTCACACTGGCTTAGAGAGTGTGAGAAAGATATGTACACAAAGATAATGTCAAATAAGAATGATAACAGGCCTCTATGTATTTTTGGAATTAAAATAATGTAATGTATTGCTCAAATGACAATAATAATTGCATTTGCGAATAATGTCATGTGGTTAAATGATTGTTTGCTTCGTAATGTCCGTTTGAACACGTAGACGCGTCAGATAAACTTTAATATGCGAAAACTGGAGACTAAATTAAAATGTACTTTCCCAGACGGTTCCATAAAAGCGAATGACCGCAGTTATTTGCCTACCTCATGCAAATATTTTTTCAGAAACAGGCGGAGTCATAGCTTACTACCCAGTTGTTTTGACTGCAAACAGCACCATGGGAACCTGATCTGGATATTTGCACAAAGACGGGCAGACACCCAATTCAATCTAATACGTGCACGCGCTCACTCCAAGTAGCCCTGCTAGTCCTGTCTGGGTGTATGTCTTAGAGAAAGATAAAGCTGGAGTAGGAATGGGTCTGCATCCGTGGCCATTGTTGAACAATCCTGTCTGTTCCCCGGGGATAGACTTTGCCTTGGATTTTCTTATCTTATAATTTATTTTCTTCAAAATACTTTGCTCTGACACACCATTTGTATAGAACTAATGTTCCGAAACCCGGCTGAACTTGAGGGAGGGAGGGGGGGGGGGGGGGGGTGCATCTAGTATCATATCCCGCCTCATACAAATTTAACACAGATTCCATGAAGCGCAATCAACTCGAGATACACTTGCATTATTATATATTCAAGTGGTTTTATTCTTTAAGAGCATCGCAGGATGAATAATGCAAAACTACCAATTGCACTTTTGCATCAATGCCTCTCAGAACACATGTCACTGTAATACGGGTTATAGCAGGTCAATGCGAGGTGCGGTTAAGTTCTGCAAACCATACTTTACTTGGTTTCAATAGCGACATAAGAAAAAATGGGAAACTTTCTGGATTTCAGAAGCTTCACAAAGTGTACGGGAATCCAGGCATTCTAATTCACAACAGCACATGTTTAAAAAAAACACTGAATTTCGCGAGTAGCGTTTGGTACCTGCCAATCGGTTAAGCGGATATACGTACAAACAAAGTATTTTAAAAGATGTTAAACGGGTAACTGTCAATAGAAACAATCTTTATTTCACCATAAACGAGCGGCGGTTAGGGATTCAGCAAACATGTTATTGAATCACTGCATTATTCATTAGGTTTGCTGCATTCACGTACCCCACTGGTCGCTCTCTTTTACCTTCCAAATACGTTATTACTTCAAGTGATCAATGTGTAAACGCACATGCAAATCCGAAACCTAACTTATGTTATATTAAGTTGAATATGTTTTGTTAATAAACAGTTCATTCTATGCCGCCAAGTCTATAATGTATATGGCATGGTGATCTGAAATGTTCAATCATGTAAAACCAATTTCGATTGTATTTCAATGTTGACTGCGTTTAAGGCTGTTACTGTTACTTTCAGAAGTCAAATTGTTGTATCCATCCAAACGCTATTTCCTTATAATACCTTATTAAATTTTAGTACCGTCCATATTTCGGAGCATTATTGAATGTGGATATTTCGTAGGTATGCCACTATAGAAGCTGACTTAAGTCAAATGTAGGGATTCGTAATAGAAGTTTAAGAAAATGCAATCTTGGTAACGACGATGCGCATTACAAAGCAAATAAAAACATTGATATCGCATTAATTCACTCATCGCAAATTTAAATTAATCAACATTAACGTGGGGCACGCCAATCGTTGCTTCAGAAGTACTGAAGTTGTAGCACTCCAAATGAAAGATAATACATTACACACCGCGAATAACGAGTTCAAGAAGGAATGTGTAACCGTTGCATCAAATTGGACCGGGGATTCTCAAAGCGGTGCACTTACATTCAAAGTTGTAGAGAATGTCTGCACTATTTCTCGCTATTCTCAGCACGGTATTAAGGGAGCAATTGGAAAATATGTTGGCATAATTTCAAATTTATTTTGAGGCGATTGTTCAATTGTAACACCCATAATTTAGAATTATGCTTCCACGTTTCCAGTGGACTATGTTGCCGGACTGGGGACAGTTAAGGAAAATTAATAATTGTATATTTAACTACTTCAGGGAGAAACAAATAAGGAGCATTTCTACCTAAATGAGGGCGTATCCAAATAGGAACGATTTGCGTAAACACCCTGGAGCCAATGAATAAAAGAAAATCCTGTTTAATATTGTCGATTCAGAATCGAGCTTTGAAGTCTGTTCAACTTTAAAGGTCTCGTGTCTAGTCCCTCAAATTCTGACCAATAACAGTATATTCGAGTTTAGCCAAATGGATTGCTAGATGTTTGTTTTTTTGGAAGGCATACATGGACTTTTGATATAAAACTAATGGATCCGAAGAAGAGTCCTGAAATCTTACTTTACTTTTATAGATCACTTGTACAGCGAGTATACATGTGTAACCTCAGGCAGGTTAATCAGTTCCCTATCAATCAAAGGTTTACGAGTTAACAGGAAATGCTGCAAAGATGAAAAGTACTGCAAAACTGTGGGAGACATCAGCCGAAAGAACATGTCGCTTAGCCTTTGCGATCTCTGTTCTCTCTCAGTGGAGGATTAAAGGCATGTATCTTTAACGCGGCCTGTCGTTGGCGCCAAGTGGTGTGTTATTAATCATGACTTTTAGCTCCATTTTCAGTAAAGGCTATGTTGCTCCAATTCTTGCCGGCCAGATTAAGATAGTGAAGCAAACACATATTTTACTAATTCTGTCCAGTTCTGTACCTTAACGCTGGTCAGTCGCTAAAGTCAACGGTCGTTGTTAATAACCAGACAGCTCTAAGGCTGTGGTTAAAAATGTCCCAGTGGTTATATCGGTGAAAAGATGCGAGTTCCCTCCGGGAGGGTTAACCTGTTCCATGAAGACAATATATATATCACACTTTCAAATCTATACTCGAAAGAGGCCCCAAATGTATTACGGTATTCTGTGGGGAAATCTTCGATGGGGTGTTTCCTATGAGTTAATATAACCTTTAAACCTCATAGCGTAGTATTACTGTAGTTTAGTGCTAATTTGATCAAACGCAGCGTGCATTTATGGCGTCCAGCTGCAATTGGTGACTGCCAAAGTGTTGAGGCGTCGGTTTTCAATATATCCCCTTACCCAATCAGGAAAAGTTTGTTGTTCGTTTTGTGTAACGGTGAACATGTAAATTTAATGGTCCAACAGAGCGACTTAGCAATGATTCGCATAAGCAGAAGCGGTTTGTGACATAAATGCCTTAAATATTGTGTTCATAGCATGCATATGCATCACCGATTATCAGAAGAGACCGACAATCTAAAGCACTCGCAGAATACACATATAGTTTTGGAAAGGAGAGAAACGCTCTCCTCACGTTTTTATCAAAGTTCTCGATTGAACCTTGCGGCTTATTTTCCTACCTGGCTCACTTTCAGTCAATGCAAACACACAGACCTGCCCACAGCGCAGTTACGGGCAGAAGCGGGAAGTGGGTAACATACGATTAAAGGGTTACTGTGAAAATTGCCTCCCCTTTTAAATTAATTTCAACGTAAATCTGTTTAGTTTAATTACATGTTCACGAAAAACCGCAAACACATTTGATGAGAACCGTGTTGAAGCAGGTGATGGTTCTGAACTTCTCACCGAAATACGTGGTTTTTCATCGTGTGTAAAACATTGACGAGCTTGTGACCGTTCGCTGACTTGTCTCGATGGCTTTTGAAGCTGACTGGTGCCTACTGAACACTGCATAATGAACAAGGCCAATCACCTTCCATTTCAACCCGAAATAGTGAATTTCATATGAATTTTCATTTCATATACGACAGATACTGTTGTATTCTGCAAGTACCGATCAATGTCACAATAGGTAGATATATGTGTGAAGAATGCGCATCTCTCGGTAACTAAAGGATCTTTTTCGAGTAAGTATTTAATGTAGAAAGACTTGTGCTGCTAAAAACAAACGGATTTACAATCGAAGGTGAATTAAAACAATCAACTCTGCTTCGAGATCAACCGTTTTGGCCCTTGCTTGAATCGTGTGTCTTAAATGTTGTTTTGATTGCAGCAGTGGATTGTTCATTATTTTTAGATTGTATATTTGCATTTCAACCTGCCTGCTGCGGTTTAGTTCTGTTAAGCTTTGGAGAAATACGTTTTATTTTTTAAATCGCCGTCAATTCTTTTTTTCACTATCAATGGAGATAAATTCGTCACCAACATAGCAGCAATATCAAAAACAACCAGGAATATAATGGTATTTTGAGTTCTCATCTATCACATTCCCTCCCTTTCCCAATATTACCTTCCCTTCTACACTTGGCAATTCAACAAGTTTGGTGATTCAGTAATACGAGGACATCGAGTCAGCATTGCAAGACGCCAGAGCAGCAATGACTTGTGATAGTCCAACTGAGGCGACATTTTACTTTTTGCTTGCGACTTTGCTGTGTGCAAGCCTGCTGCAGTAACTACAGTTCAAAAGCACTTCATCGATTGTAAACAAAAACAGTCTAGGACGTCCTGGGGTAGTGAAAAGAGCTACTTTAATAAATGTTCCTGTCCTTGGGATTGAGATTCCGACGATATCAGGTCACCAGAGAGTGATATTAGGTTTGAAGTACTGCTGATAAAGTTTTTTTTGTCGAAGTTTTTCGTTTTGCTCTCATCAGAACAATCCAATCCAACAATCAGCACTCTCTTCTCATCTGGTATAAAGTTGTCATTTCCCCTGACATTGGTACTCGAGTGCAAGATGAAAAGCTTCGGCAAAATGTTTTTTCCCCCAGTAATACTCAATCCTGTACTACCTAACCCCCATATTGGACTTGCCTCCGATGTACCGCCACCCTCATTGGTCCATATTATTTTCTCATTAGGATTTTTGTTTAGAATTGACAGTGCAGAAGGAGGCCATTCGGCCCAACGAGTCTGCACCGGGTCTTGGAAATAGCACCCTACCCAAGCCCAAACCTCCACCCTATCCCCATAACCCAGTAACCCCACCCAACACTAAAGTTGATGTTTGTTAAAGATTACTTCAGTTGCATACCCTGAGACAGTTGCCCTAGTTCTCCTCTAGTACAACAAGCAAGCCGAGGCACTTGGGAAATTTGGGAAAGCATTTGGGAAATTTGGACAAGCGGCACAAGCAGTTTACCACAATATTCGGTAATTTCTCCTGCGCAATTGCTCTATGGTTTATATGGGCTCAGTCTCAGATCAGCAGTGTGGGGTTGGCCCAATATTTGCTTATAAAAATATAAACATCCCAGCTATCAGTTGAAATGATGTCATAATTAAACACCCCGGATTAATTCAGCGATGATTTCAAACACAAAGTAGGCACGATTGTCCCCATACCTTATTTATAGACATTAGGAACTCTGCACGATTTATTTAACGTAGCCAGCTAAATGTCTTCGATTTCATATGGTTGTACGAATTCTCCACTATTCCGGATTCTATTATGAAATTATTTGATTTAGATTTGATCGAAAAACATTGTTTTGATTTTCATATTGCCCATTAGAATAAGATTAGGGACTGAGCCACATTTCATAAAAGCAGGTTGAGGAACATTCCCCTGTGGGGGGAGAGTGCAATAGTCTCTAATGCGGTGTACACTGCCTGACTGTTAATCCCACGGTGTGCAATCCCTAACTGGGAGTTTCGGTCCGTTTGGGGGAAACGGAGCTTTCTTTCCGTCAGACCCAAGTTGTTTGAAAGGCTGTTGGATAAAAACAACAGGTGCTCTATTTTCTGCAGTTGACCGACTGCTCCCTTCCTCGTCTTATTCGGAATGGGCGAAGGGAGATGTAATAGCTCGTGTGGGTCTATACCCTTTAGGTCTAAAGCGTGCGGGACCCCGAAGTCAGAATCACATCACTAGATGAACGAGCACGTTGGTGCAATACGTTGGTGTCTTTGAGTCACACCCCAGGACGGAACTCACTCTAAACAACTGAACTAAATGGAAGATTATCTTCCAAATGGAAAGGACAATTTGGTGCAGGCAATTTAAATTGTGGCACTGATCCCGCAACCTCCTCCGCCTCAACACCCATCCCCTCCACACAACACAACGCCCACCATCTCCACACAGCCCAGTGCCTACCCCCTCCACAAATCCCAATGCCCACCCTCTCCACACATTGCAATGCCCACCCCTTCCACAAATCCCAATACCCATCCCCTTCACATATCCCAATACCCACCCCCTCGACACATCCCAATACCCACCTCCTCCACACATCCCAATACCCACCCCCTCCACACATTCCAATGCCCACCCCCTCCAAACATCCCAATGCCGACCCAGTTCACACATTCCAACACCCACCCCTCCACACATCCCAATACCCACCCCCTCCACACATCCCAATACCCACCCCCTCCACACATCCCAATACCCACCTCCTCCACACATCCCAATACCCACCCCTCCACACATTCCAACGCCCATCCCCTTCACACATTCCAATGCCCACCCCCTCCACACATCCCAATACCCACCCCCTCCGCACATCCCAATACCCACCTCCTCCACACATCCCAATACCCACCCCTCCACACATTCCAACGCCCAACCCCTCACACATTCCAATGCCCACCCCCTCCAAACATCCCAATGCCGACCCAGTTCACACATTCCAACACCCACCCCTCCCCACATCCCAATACCCACCCCCTCCACACATCCCAATACCCACCCCCTCCACACATCCCAATACCCACCCCCTCCACACATCCCAATACCCACCCCCTCCACACATTCCAATGCCCACCCCCTCCAAACATCCCAATGCCGACCCAGTTCACACATTCCAACACCCACCCCTCCCCACATCCCAATACCCACCCCCTCCACACATCCCAATACCCACCCCCTCCACACATCCCAATACCCACCCCATCCACACATTCCAATGCCCATCCCCTTCACACATTCCAATGCCCACCCCCTCCACACATTCCAATGCCGACCCAGTTCACACATTCCAACACCCACCCCTCCCCACATCCCAATACCCACCCCCTCCACACATCCCAATACCCACTCCCTCCACACATCCCAATACCCACCCCCTCCACACATCCCAATACCCACCCCCTCCACACATCCCAATACCCACCCCCTCCACACATTCCAATGCCCACCCCCTCCAAACATCCCAATGCCGACCCAGTTCACACATTCCAACACCCACCCCTCCACACAGCCCAATACCCACCCCCTCCACACATCCCAATACCCACCCCATCCACACATTCCAATGCCCATCCCCTTCACACATTCCAATGCCCACCCCCTCCACACATTCCAATGCCGACCCAGTTCACACATTCCAACGCCCACTCAGTTCACACATTCCAAAACCCACCCCTCCACACAGCCCTACGCCCACCCTCTCCACACATTCCAATGCCCACCCCATCCACACATTGGAATGCCCACCCCCTCCACACATTCCAATGCCTACCCCCCCACACATTCCAATGCCGACCCAGTTCACCCATTCCAACACCCACCCTTCACACATCCCAATACCCACCACCTCTGCACATTCTAACGCCCACTCAGTTCACACATTCCAACACCCACCCCCTCCACACAGCCCAACGCCCACCCTCTCCACACATCCCAATGCCCACCCCTCCACTCATTCCAATACCCACTTCCTCCACACATCCCAACGTCCACCCCCTCCACACATCCCAACACCCACCCTCTCCACACATTCCAATGCCCACCCCTCCACTCATTTCAATACCCACTTCCTCCACTCATCCCAACGCCCACCCCCTCCACACATCCCGACGCCCACCCTCTCCACATATTCCAATGTCCACCCCTCCACTCATTCCAATACCCACTTCCTCCACTCATCCCAACGCCCACCCCTCCACACATTCCATTGTCCACCCTCTCCAAACAACCCAATGCCCACTTCCTCCACTCATCCCAATGCCCACCCTCTCCAAACATCCCAACACCCACCCTCTCCAAACATCCCAACACCCACCCTCTCCACACATTCCAATGTCCACTCTCTCCAAACAACCCAATGCCCACTTCCTCCGCTCATCCCAACGCCCACCCCTCCACACATCCCAACGCTCACCCTCTCCACACATTCCAATGCCCAGCCCGTCCACTCATTCCAATGCCCACTTCCTCCACTCATCCCAACGCCCACCCCTCCACACATTCCAATGCCCACCCTCTCCAAACAACCCAATGCCCACTTCCTCCACTCATCCCAATGCCCACCCTCTCCAAACAACCCAATGCCCACCCTCTCCACATATTCCAATGCCTACCCTCTCCAAACAACCCAATGCCCGCCCCCTCCACACATCCCAATGCCCACCCTCTCCAAACATCACAATGCCCTCCCTCTCCAAACAACCCAATGCCCACCCTTTCCAAACAACCCAATGCCCACCCCTCCACACATCCCAACACCCACTCCCTCCACACATTCCAATGCCCACCCCCTCCGCACATCTCAACACCAACCTCTCCAAACATCCCAATGCCCACCCTCTCCAAACATCCCAATGCCCACCCTCACCAAACAACCCAATGCCCACCCTTTCCAAACAACCCAATGCCCACCCCCTCCAAACAACCCAATGCCCACCCTTTCCAAACAACCCAATGCCCACCCTTTCCAAACAACCCAATGCCCACCCCCTCCACACATCCCAATGTCCACCCTCTCCAAACAACCCAATGCCCACCCTTTCCAAACAACCCAATGCCCACCCCCTCCGCACATCTCAACACCCACCCCCCCCACACATTCCAATGTCCACCCCTCTGCACATCCCAACACTCACCCCCTCCACAAATTCCAATGCCCACCCTCTCCAAACAACCCAATGTCCACCCCCTCCACACATCCCAATGCCCACTTCCTCCACTCGTCCCAACGCCCACACCCTCCACACATTCCAATGCCCACCCTCTCCAAACAACCCAATGCCCCCTCCACACATCCCAGCGCCCTCACCCCTCTCCTCTCCACACACCCACACCTGGAAAGTGCCAACTTCTTCATGGCCTGTTCTTGTGAATTCATGCTGTTTTTAGACCAGTATTGCAGTGGTTAGCACTGTATCCTCAGAGCACCAGGGACCCAGGTTCAATTCCCGACTTGGGTCACTGTCTGTGTGGAGTCTGCACGTTCTCCCTGTGTCTGCGTGGGTTTTCCCCGGGTGCTCTGGTTTCCTCCCGCAAGTCCTGAAAGATATGCTGTTAGGTGAATTGGATATTCTGAATTCTCCCTCCATGTACCCGAACAGGCGCTGGAATATGGCGACTAGGGGCTTTTCACAGTAACTTCATTGCAGTGTTAATGTAAGCCTACTTGTGATAATAAAAGATTATTATTATAGAAATAAATGGCGTGAAGGTGGGGGAGAGATTCACAGTCTCAAGTTGTTGAACTCAATTTTACGTCCGCAAGGCTGTAATGTGCCTAATCGGAAGATGAGGTACTATTCGCCCAGTTTGCACTCGGCTTCACTGGAACATTGCAGCAGGCCAAGGACAGACATGGGGATATGAGGGCAGGACGGTGAGTTGAAATGGCAAGCGACAGAAAGGTCTGGGTCCCGCATGCAGATGGACCAGAGGTGTTCTGCGAAGCAGTCACCCATTCTGCGTTTAATCTCTCCAATGTAGATTAACCCTCAGTGGGAGCAGAAAATGCAACAGACCAGCTTGAAGGATATGCACTTGAAACGCTACCTCACTTGAAAAGAGTGCTTCGGGCCTGAGATGATGAGCAGAGAAGAGGCAAAGCGGTGGATCTTGCACCTTCTGCGCGTGCATGGGAAGGTGCTGTGGGAAGAGGGATGATGGTGGACTGGAGCAGAATATCTTGGAGGGAACGGTCCCTGTGGAATGCTGACAGCGGGAGTGGGGGAAAGATGTGTTTGGTGGTGGAATAATGCTGGAGTTGGCAGAACAGCCGGAGGATAATTCTTTGAATGCGGAGGCTGGTGGTGTGAAAAGTGAGGAGAAGGAGGACCCTATCCTCGTTCTAGGAGGGAGGAGAAAGGATGAGGGAGGAGGTGCAGGAGATGGGCCGGACACGGTTGAAAGCCCTGGCAACCACAGTGGGTGGGAAACCCCGATTGAGGAAGAATGAAGACATGTCAGCAGCTCCATTTTGGAAAGTGGCGCCATCAGAACAGAAGTGACAGAGGCAATGGAACTGGGAGAATGGGATGGAGTCCTTACACGTTGGGCTGTGTGAAGAGCTGTAGTTGAGGTAGCTGTGGGAGTCGGTAGGTTTATAATGGATATTAGTGGACAGTCTTCAGAAATTGAAATAGAAAGTTCAAGAAGGGAAGGCAAGTGTCGGAGATGGGCCATGTGAAAGTGATAGAGGGATGAAAATTGGATGCAAAATTAATAAATCTTCCCAGATCCAGACGAGAACATGAAGCGACACTGAAACAGTTGTCGATGTAGCGATAAAAGAGTTGTAGGATGGGCCAGAGAAGGACTGGAACAAGGAATGTTCCACATATCCCATAAAGAAAGAGGCAAACTTGGACCCATGCTTGTACCCATAACCGCACCTTTGGTTTGGAGGAAATGGGACATGTTAAAGGAGAAATTGTTGAGTGTGAGGACAAGCTCAGCCAGGCGGAAGAGAGTGTTGAAGAACAAAGAACAAAGAAGATTACAGCACAGGAACAGGCCCTTCGACCCTCCCAGCCTGCGCTGATCCAGATCCTTTATCTAAACCTGTCACCTATTTTGATTGTTCACACCTCTATGCTTGGAAGAAGGCATCACAGAGACATGGCTGCAAGGGGATCAGGGTTGGGATCTAAGTATCCAAGGATATATGTCCTATCGAAAGGACAGGCAAATGGGCAAAGGGGGCGAGGTGATATTGCTGGTAAGGAATGAAGTTAAATCGATAGCAAGGAGCGATATAGGATCAGAAGGCATAGAATCTCTGTGGACAGAGTTGAGGAATCGCAAAGGTAAAAAGACCCTGATGGGAGTTATGTAAAGGCCCCCTAGCAGTAGTCAGGATGTGGAGCAGAAAATAAATCAGGAGATAGAAAAGGCATGTAAAAAAGGCAATATCACAATAATCACAGGGGACTTCAATATGCAGTGGACTGGAAAAATCAGGTTGGTAGTGGATCCCATGAAAGGGAATTTGTGGAATGTCTAAGAGATTTTTTTTGGAGCAGCTTGTGACAGAGCCTACTACGGAACAGGCAATTCTGGATTTGGTAATGTGTAATGAGGCAGACTTGATTAGGGAACTTAAGATGAAGGAACCCTGAGGGAGCGGTGACCACAATATAGAACATAGAACATAGAACAGTACAGCACAGAACAGGCCCTTCGGCCCTCAATGTTGTGCCGAGCCATGATCACCCTACTCAAACCCACGTATCCACCCTATACCCATAACCCAACAACCCCCCCCTTAACCTTACTTTTATTAGGACACTACGGGCAATTTAGCATGGCCAATCCACCTAACCCGCACATCTTTGGACTGTGGGAGGAAACCGGAGCACCCGGAGGAAACCCACGCACACAGGGGGAGGACGTGCAGGCTCCACACAGACAGTGACCCAGCCGGGAATCGAACCTGGGATCCTGGAGCTGTGAAGCATTTATGCTAACCACCATGCTACCCTGCTGCCAATATGATAGAATTTACCCTGCAGTTTGAGAGGGAGAAGCTGCAATCAGATGTAATGGATTACAATTAAATAAGGGTAACTACAAAGACATGAGGGAGGAGCTGGCCAGAGTTGATTGGAAAAGGAGCCTAGCAGGGAAGACAGTGGAACAGCAATGGCAGGATGTTTTGGGGGTTATTAGGGAGGCACAACAGAAATTCATCCCAAGGAGAGGAAACATGCTAAGGGGAGGACAAGGCATCCATGGCTGACGAGAGATGTAAAGGACTGCTTAAAGGTGAAAGAAAAAGCATACAAAGTGGCGAGGCTTAGTGGGAAACCAGAGGATTGGGAAGCCTTTAAAAACGAGCAGAGGACAACTAAAAAAGCAATGAGGGGGGAGAAGATGAAGTATGAGTGCAAGCTAGCTAGTAATATAATGGAAGATAGGAAGAGATTTTTTTCAATATATAGAAGTTGAGAGAGAGACAAAAATAGACATTAGACCACTAGAAAATGTGGCTGGAGAAGTAATAATAGGAAACAAAGAAATGGCAGACGAACTGAATAGTTACTTTGCATCAGTCTTTGAACCAGCGGGCAGAGGTGAGTGCAGTGACCATTATTAAGGAGAAGGTTCTGGGGAAACTGAAAGGTCTGAAGGTGGACAAGTCACCTGGGCCAGATGGACTATACCCCAGGGTCCTAAAAGAGATAGCTGAGGAAATTGTGGAGGCATTAGTGATGATCTTTCTGGAATCACTGGAGGCAGGAAGGGTCCCAGAGGACTGGAAACTGGCTAATGTAACACCACTGTTTAAGAAGGGAGGGAGGCAGTAGACGGGAAATTATAGGCCAGTTAGCCTGACCTCGGACATTGGTAAGATTTTAGAGTCTGTTATTAAAGATGAGATCGCAAAGCACTTGGAAGTGCACGGTAAAATAGGACTGAGTCAGCACAGCTTTGTCAAAGGGAGGTCGTGTCTGACGAATCTGTTAGAGTTCTTTGAGGATGTAACAAGCACATTAGACAAAGGAGAGCCAGTGGACGTGATTTATTTAGATTTCCAGAAGGCCTTTGATAAGTTGCCGCATAGGAGACTGTTAAATAAGTTAAGAGCCCATGGTGTTAAGGGTAGAGGATTGGCTGACTAGAAGAAGGCAGAGAGTGGGGATAAAGGGATCTTTTTCAGGATGGCAGCCAGTGACTAGTGGTGTGCCTCAGGGGTCTGTGTTGGGACAACAGCTTTTTACAATATACATTGATGATCTAGAAGAAATACTGAAGTCACTGTTGCTAAGTTTGCAGATGATACAAAGATCTGTAGAGGGACAGGTAGTAATGAGGAAGCAAGGGGGCTGCAGAAGGATTTGGACAAGCTAGCAGAGAGGGCAATGAAGTGGCAACTGAAATACAATGTGGAAAAGTGTGAGGTTATGCACTTTGGAAGGAGGAATTTAGGCATAGACTATTTTCTAAATGGGGAAATGCTTCGGAAAGCAGAAGCACAAAGGGACTTGGGAGTCCTTGTTCACGATTCTCTTAAAGTTAATGTGCAGGTTCAGTCGGCAGTTAAGAAGGCAAATGCAATGTTAGTATTCATGTCAAGAGGGCTAGAACACAAGAGCAGGGATGTACTTCTGAGGCTGTATAAGGCTCTGATTAGACCCTATTTGGAGTATTGTGAGCAGTTTTGGGCCCCGTATCTAAGGAAGGATGTGCTGGCCTTGGAAAGGGTCCAGAGGAGGTTCACAAGAATGATTCCTGGAATAAAGAACTTGTCATATCAGGAACATTTGAGGACATTGGGTCTGTACTCATTGGAGTTTAGAAGGCTGAGATGGGATCTTATTGAAACTTACAAGGTACTGTGAGGCCTGATAGAGTGGACGTGGAGAGGATGTTTCCACTTGTGGGAAAAACTGGAACCAGAGGACACCATCTCAGACTAAAGGGACAATCCTTTAAAATAGAGATGAGGAGGAATTTCTTCAGCCAGAGGTTGGTGAATCTGTGGAACTCCTTGCTGCAGAAGGTTGTGGAGGCCAATTCACTGAGTGTCTTTAAGACAGGGATAGATAGGTTCTTGATTAATAAGGGTCGGGGTTATGGGGAGAAAGCAGGAGAATGGGGATGAGAAAATATCATCCATGATTGAATGGTGGAGCAGACTCAATGGGCCAAATGGCCTAATTCTGCTCCTATGTCTTGTGGTCTTAAGGGGAGTGCACTCAGACTATCCAGCTGGGGAATGGAGGTATAGAGGGATTGGACATCCATGGTAAAGAGGAGGTGGTTAGGGCGTCATAGAATCATGAATGTAAGTGGGAAGGGACTGGACCAGAGGTGAGAATATGGAGTCAAGATAGGAAGAAATGGGGCCAGTGGGGCAGGAACAGGCGGTCACAATGGGTCACAATGGGTCTACCAGGGCAGACCTGTTTGGGAAGGAGGTAGAAACGGCTGTCCAGGGCTGGGAGATTGAGAGGGTGGAAGCGATGGAGGGAAGATATCCAGAGGAGGTGAGGTCAGTGACAGTCCTAGAAACAATGGCTTGATGCTTGGTGGTGCGGGTCATGGTCCAGGGGGAGGTAAGAGGGAGAGTTGGCATTCAGCCTCTATGAGGCAGAGGTCAGTAGAACAGACAACAGCCACACCCTTGTTGGCGGGTTTGATGACAAAATCAGGCTTGGACCTGAGAGAGCGGAGTACAGCTAATTCAGAAGGTAATTAGAGTGGGTGAAAGGAGCAGAGAAATTGAGATGGTCAATAGTTCTGAATGAAAAGATCAAGAGCTGGAAAGTGGCTGGAGGGAGGGGTCCAGGTGGAGGGAGACTGCAGGAGGCCGGTAAAAGGATCTTTTGAACTGGGGAAGACTCCCACCCGAAGAAGTGAGCATGGAGACAAAGCGGCGGAAGAGGTGAGCAGCATTGTGTCGAGCCCAAAATACATTGAGGTGGGGGCGTACGGGTATGAAGCTGAGCCCTTTGCTGAGTACAACACGTTCAGTCTCAGAGAGGGGAAGGTCAGAGGGTATGGTGACTACACAGCAAGGGCTGGGGTTAGAAGTGTTGGATCCGAGGGGCGGGAAGGTTTGGAGGGTCCTGGATGGCCATTGGCATCGATGAGTTGTTGGAGTTTGCGTTCTTTAACACCTGAAAGGAAGAGAAAAGGTTTCTTGTTGAGGCATTGGATGTGGTCAGACCACACCTGGAATATTGTGAACAGTTTTGAGCTCCTTATCTA
Source organism: Scyliorhinus canicula (assembly GCF_902713615.1). Lineage (NCBI taxonomy): Eukaryota > Metazoa > Chordata > Chondrichthyes > Carcharhiniformes > Scyliorhinidae > Scyliorhinus > Scyliorhinus canicula. The sequence continues at coordinate 52,923,679 of NC_052146.1, forward strand.
AGGAAAGATATAGTGGCATTAGAGGCAGTCCAGATAAAATTCATATAGTTGATCCCGGGTATGGAGGGATTTTCTTATAAGGAGTGGTTGACTAGGTACCATTTGCAGTTTAGAAGTATGAGCGGTGATCTTATCGAGGCACATAGGATTCTCAGGGGGATTAACAAGCTCAATGCTAAGAAATGATTTTCCCTTGTCAGAGAGTATAGGACCAGAGGGGAATAATCTCAGAGTAAGGGAACACCCATTTAAAACAGAGATAAGGAGGGTAGCACGGTTGCACAGTGGTTAGCACTGCTGCATCACAGCACCAGGGACCCAGGTTGAATTCCGGGCTTGGGTGACTGTTAGTGCGGAGTCTGCACTTTCCCCCCATGTCTGCGTGCGGGTGCTCTGGTTTCCTCCCACAGTCCAAAGATGTGCAGGTTAGGTGGATTGGCCATGCTAAATTGCCCCTTAGTGTGAAAAGATGTGCAGTTTAGGTAGATATATGGGGGAATGGGCCTCGGTAGAGTGCTCTTTCTGACGGTCAGTGCAGACTCAATGGGCTGAATAGTCTCCTTCTGCACTGTAGGAATTCTATGGTTCTATGGACTTTCTTCTCTCAAACGTTAGTGAATCTGTGAAATTCCTGTCTACAGGGAGCTCGAGAGGTTGAGTCGTTAAGTTGAACGCTGAGATAAACAGCTTTTTAATCAATAAAGGAATCAAAGGTAATGGCAATAAGGCAGGAAAGAGGAGTTGAGGATTATATCAGATCAGTCATGATCTATGTATGTTTCTATGTATCTCATTAAATGGTGGAGCAGACTCAGGTCAAATGGCCTACTTCCTTTCCTACGTCCTATGGCTCTTGACTTTCCCAGAAATGCTGTGAGAAACTGATGTGAAATGTCTCATTTATATTTGACCTCAATGACAGCTAAGAAAAGCTATGGGTAATATGAATTAAAATTATTTCATACTATATTTATTATAGTATACCTAAAAAAATGTATGCATCATTTGAACTGCTACATTTAAGCAATAACAGAGAAAAGGGTCATTCAGCACACCAAACCCTTTTGCTGTTTTCTTGTACAAAGGTAGTTTTCATTAATATTTACTGCGGCCCCGGGTCACTGTCTGTGTAGAGCTTGCATATTCTCCCCCTGTCTGCGTCCACAAACCACAAAGATGTGCAGGGTAGGTGGATTGGCCACGCTAAACTGCTCCTTAATTGGAAAAAGTAATAATTGGGTCCTCTAAATTTTTAATAAAATCATATTTCCTCAAACATTCTGCTGTTTCCCCAGCCTCTGTCCGCTTACACAATCTAACCTTGAATAATGACATTGATTTTGTTATAATCGTGAACCCTGAATGTGAATTCCATAGCCATTGGTTCAATGCATGCCCCCACAAAATGTTCCATCCCGTTCTATTGTACTTTAATAAAATTGTCAAGTTTCTCACTGACATTAGGTCTTCTTCTTCTTTGCTCGGGTGATATCGGACAATAACACAGTGGCAAATTCAATTTGAAACCAGGCTGAGTGCCTACTAACAATGGCAACATCTAAACTGTGGACACAGGTTTGTTAACTCCAAGTAAAACTTCCTGATTCTAAATGATCTCAGAGCAATTCTCAGACCACAACTTCAAATAATAATTATCATTTATCCTTTGAAGCTGCTCCTGAGAACACAACATTTGTCAGATAAAGATACCTAAATGTGATGTGCAGATAAATATCACACAGAGTTTCACATGGATAAAGCAAAAGATTGTTAATTGTAAGAAAATTTGAATGGCTTATACATTTCAAGTATGGGGTTGAAATAGTTGAAACTGAAGCTGGAAAAGATCTAGGGGTGCAAATAAACTTTACATGTTTAATTAATGAGAAGCAGCAATGAACAACAAATAGAATGCCAGACTACATAGCTAAGTAAACAGGCCACAAATCAGATGGAACAATCCCTAAAATGTGAATTGTTTTATTCAGGTCATCCCTTGAAATATCTGTTGAATTTTGATTACTGAGACTCTTGACAGACACTGAAGCCCTGAAGGTGTTGCAGAGAAAACCCTGTGGCTCATTCCTCGCAACATTGGTGCGAATTCAGAGGCAAGACTGAAGAAATCTGGACCTTCCAACTACGAAAGAAGATGCGATAATAGTGCGCAGTAAAGAAGAGATAAATCTGGAGTACTTAAATAGGAAACAGTGAGTGGTTTAATCTGAGGAACTGCAAGTATGTTCCAGTCAGAAGGACTGGTTTGTTCTGAATGGTGTTCCCCGTCTGTATCTGTGTTGTGATTTTCCACCATTGATTATGACATATCTATATGTTATTTTAAGGTCTGGAATGTGGATAATTTGGCAAAGCTGCATTTATTACCCATTAGGTTGTGTGTACCAGTAAGAATCTTCCTTGGGGGCAGCATGGTGGCACAGTGGTTAGCATTGCTGCCTACGACGCTGAGGACCTGGGTTTGAATCCCAGCTCTGGGTCACTGTCCGTGCGGAGTTTGCACATTCTCCCCGTGTCTGCGTGGGTTTCACCCCCACAACCCAAAAGATGTGCAGGATAGGTGGATTGGCCTTTAATTGCCCCTTAATTGGAAAAAATAATTGGGTACTCTAAATTTCTAAAAAAAAAAGAAAAGAAAGAATTTTCCTTGAACCACAACATTCTGGTCCTGCTCCTCTTGTAAAATTAATTTAAACCCTCCCCACCAGTACTAGGTAAACTCTCAGCGACAATATTGGTCCCGATTATTTTTAATTGCAACTTGTCTATGTTATGTAGGTGCCCCAACTCTCCAGAGCTGGAACAAAAACAGAACATGCTGGACAATCTCAACAGGTCTGACAGCATCTATAGAGAGCCAATGGAGCTAACTCTTCGAGTCTGGATGACTCTTTGTCAAAGCTGGAGAGAATTGGAAATGATGTTGTGTATGTGGGATGGGGGATGATGAGCAAAAGGGGGGGGGGGGTTGCATGGAGTAGTGGGGCTGGATAGAGGGCAAGTGAAAGGTGGAGGTTGACAAAGATGTCATGGACAAAAAGATGAAGAGTCTATAAGTGGTGGTGATAACGACAAAGGAAGGGTGCCGATAGTGGCACATTAAGAGATCAGAATGTGTTAATGGCAGAACAAATCGAAGCAGTGTGTTAAAGGATAACCTGGAACAGGGAACAGATGAACTTAATGGGGAGGGGTGGTGGGCAGGAAGACAATGGTGAGGGAAAAATGGATCAATGGATGAAATTAAAATAAATTGATTAAAATTGAAATAAAAAGGCAGTGAAGGTGAAGGAGAGAATTCACAGTCGGAAGTTGTTGAACTCAGTGTTAAGTCCGGAAGGCTGAAACATGCCGAATTGAAAGATGGGGTGCTGTTCCCCCAGTTTTACTGGAAAATTGCAGCAGGCCAAGGATGGACATGTGGAGCAGGATGGTGAGTTGAAATGGCAGGGACAGGAAGGTCTGGGTCCTTCTTGCAGACGGACCAAAGGTTTTCTGCAAGTGGACAACCGGTCTGCGTTTAGTCTCTCCGATGTAGAGTAGTCTGCATTAGGAGCAGCAAGAATTTACAATGCAGAAGGAGGCCATTTGGCCTATTGAGTCTGCACCTGACCTTGGAAAGGGCATCTTACCCAAGCCCACAACTCCACCCTATCCCAACACTTCCACCCTATCCCCGTAATCCCACCAACCCTTTTTTGGACACAAAGGGGCAATTTAGCACAGCCAATCTACCTAACCAGTACATCTTTGGACTGTGGGAGAAACCAGATCACCCGGAGGAGACCCACGCAGACAGGGGGAGAACTCCGCACGCATAATGACCCAAGCCGGGAATCGAACCCGGAACCCTGGAGCTGTGAAGTAGCTGTGCTAACCACCGTGCTATAATAGACGGGATTGAAGGGAGTGCTCATGAATCTCTGCTTTACCTGAAAGAGTGTTGAGGCTCTTGGATGGTGAGCAGGAAGAGGTAAATAGGGCAGCACGGTAGCACAAGTGAATAGCACTGTGGCTTCACAGCGCCAGGGTGGCAGGTTCGATTCCCCGCTGGGTCACTCTCTGTGTGGAGTCTGCACGTTCTTCCAGTGTCTGCATGGGTTTCCTCCTGGTGCTCCGGTTTCCTCCCACAGTCCAAAGACATGCAGGTTAGGTGGATTGACCATGATAAATTGCCCTTAGTGACCAAAAAAATGATTAGGAGTGGTTCTTGGGTTGCGGGGATAGGGTGAAAATGAGGGCTTAAGTGGGTCGGAGCAGACTCGATTGGTCGAATGGCCTCCTTCCGCACTGTATGTTCTATGTTCTAAAGGACAAGTGCAGCAACTTCTTCGATTGCATGGGAAGGTGCCGTGCGAAGAGGGTGAGGTGTTGAGGGTGATGAAGGAGTGGACCAGGGTGTCTCACAGGAAACAATTCCTTCGACATATTGACAGGAGGAGTGAGGGAAAGATGTGTTTGGTGGTGCATCACGCTGGAGTTGGTGGAACTGGGGTGGATAATCTCTTGAAGGCATAGGCTGGTGGGGCGAAAAGTGAAGACAAGGGGAACCATTCCTGGTTCTAGGAGGGAGGGGAAGTGATAACAGCAGAGGTGCGAAAGATGGTTGAGAACCCTGTCAACCTCAATGGGTGGGAAACCGCAATTAAGGAAGAAGGAAGACATGTCCCCAGAGCTGGTCCAAGTGCTTCAAGAATCTGAAACCTTTCCACCTGCATTAATCCTGCATGTGTTGGGCTGCGAGTTTACAGATTATTTTAGCTCTTCTACTTGTGTGAATGTGTGTCTGTGTAATGCGCTGCTTTGAATCCCTTAAACCAAACAGATTATATAAACAGAGGACACTATCTTCACTACTCGTCAAATAGTTACAATATACTGTTTCCACAAGATCAGCTATATCTCCTGGCAGTCTGCCCTGAAATGGACATGAAATACATTCCCATTTGCACTTTGCAGATCCAAATTGAAATCAATTCCCAATTTACAACGAGCAATGTTGTGAGGTAACCTTCTGCACATTACATTTCCAGGTGGACTGCAAATAAAAGTTTTCCAAGAAGCACGGTAGCATTGTGGATAGCACAATCGCTTCACAGCTCCAGGGTCCCAGGTTCGATTCCGGCTTGGGTCACTGTCTGTGCGGAGTCTGCACATCCTCCCCATGTGTGCGTGGGTTTCCTCCGGGTGCTCCGGTTTCCTCCCACAGTCCAAAGATGTGCAAGTTAGGTGGATTGGACATGATAAATTGCCCTTAGTGTCCAAAATTGCCCTTAGTGTTGGGTGGGGTTACTGGGTTATGGGGATAGGGTGGAGTTGTTAACCTTGGGTAGGGTGCTCTTTCCAGGAGCCGGTGCAGACTCGATGGGCCGAATGGCCTCCTTCTGCACTGTAAATTCTATGTAAAAAAGACAATAAATGAGCAATAACAGACCTTCAAGAAGGAGATAATGAGTTTCAGCAGCGATCAAGCTGTCAGCCGGTTTGTGGTTGGTAAAGTTACAATAATAATCTTTTATTGTCACAAGTATGAAGTTAACGGTGAAAAGCTCCTTTTAGTTGCCACATTCCGACGCCTGTTCGGGTAAGCTGGGACGCGAATTCAACCCGTGCTGCTGGCTTTGTTCTGCATTACAAACCAGCTGTCTAGCCCGCTGAGCTAAACCAGCCCTGAAAGGGGAAATAGGAAGTATTAATGATGTAGCAGATTTGTGGTTGGGAGCTCATCTCAGTGTCAAACACAACAATGTTATGAACAGTCTGAATCAGCTTCTGACAGTTTCCAGGGATGAAAATGGTGATCAGGGAATAGAGATTGTGGCAGGGAATGAAGGCAATGGCTTCAGTCTTCCTGGCATTCCGTTCGAGGAAATTTCTCCTCAGCCAGTATTGGCACAGTGTGTCAAATCAGAGATAGTGAAGTAATTGAGAGACGGATGGTAAGAGCTGAATATTGCCAACAGACATATGGAACCTGCCTCCCGTGGATGCTGAACAGGACCCTCCTTGCTAATAAGGTTTTTTGCGATAGGGTATCACAGGCCATAGACGGGTATGTAACCAACAACCAGAATGGGGAGATCTCACCCTCCACATTTTGGGAGGCGCTGAAGGCGGTGATGAGGAATTATCACATTCAAGGCGTGCAACGTCATGGAGGAGGGGGCAGCCAGGCAACAGCTGGTCAACTCTATACTGGAGGTGGACTGGTGGTACTCCACAGCCCCAACTGTGGAACACCTGGTGGAGTGGAAAAAGTTGCAAATGGATTTCTACCTGCTTTCCACTGGGAAAGCAGTCAACTAGATTCGCCAGACACGGGGACCTTTTATGAGCATGGAGACAAAGCCAGCTGCCTGCAGGCTCACCAGCTGAGAAAGCAGGCAGCTACAAGGGTTAAAGACAGAGGCGGCAGGTTAGTCGCTGTGCCAGTAAAGATCAACGGAGACTTCACAACCTTCTACCGACGACCGTACACCTCTGAACCCCTGGAGGGGTTCGTGGAGATGAAGCAGTTCCTCAACCGACTGGACATGCCGATTGAGGGGAAGCTAAGAGATGGGGCCTGGAAGCACCACTAGAATTTGGGAAGTCATGGAGAGTATCAACTCCATGCAGACAGTGAAGGCACCGGGACCAGATGGATTCCCAGTGGACTGCTACAAAATATGTGGGTCAGCACTGGCCCCGCACTTGTGGGAGATGTTCGCAGACACGCTAGCAAAGGGCACCCTGTCACCAACACTGGCCCAAGCCTCAATATCGCTGATACCCAAAAAGGACAAAGACCCGACAGAGTGTGGAACCTACAGGCTCATCTCGTTCCTTAATGCAGATGCAAAGATCCTGGTGAAGGCCCTAACGAGGCAGCTGGAGAGCTGTGTGACAGAGGCCGCCATGGAGGATCAGACTGGCTTTGTCAAGGGCCAGCAGCGAACATTGAACATCAGGTACCTGCTGAACATGATAATGACCTCAACCGGGGAGAGAACACCAGAAGTGATCATCTCCCTGGACGCAGAAAAGATATTTGACAAGGTTGAATAGAGATACCTCATAGAGCTACTGGAATGGTTTGGGTTTGGACCAGGATTCACCTCCTGGGTGAAACCGCTGTGCAGTGCTCCCATGGCAAGTGTACGGACAAACACCACCAGTTCTAGATACATGCGACTGCACAGAGGCAAGAGACAGGGATGGTCACTGTCCCCAAGCTTGCATGCTCTGGCAATTGTCCTCAGACTGGTGAAGGGGTGTAGACATATCCAAAGGCGTGACAGAAAGCATGGAGTCTCACTCTATGTGGATGACCTGTTCCTCTACATCTCGAACCCCGGACCAGAATAGAAGGGATAATGAAACTCCTAATGGAGTTCTGAACCTTTTCAGGCTAAATTTAACCTGAGCAAGAGTGAGATATTGCCTGTGAACCCACAGTGGGTAGAGGCAGAGCTGGAGAGACTGCTGCTTAAACTGGTCCAGATCAAATTCCGCTACTTGGAGACCATGACTGGACACGGATCCATAAATGGAACCTGACAAGTCTGGTGGAGGAAGTTAAAAAGGATCTGCAGAGGATGGAGGAGAGTTCCTGCACAGGGACATATTTCCGAGCTTGAGTCACAAATGCAAATGGAACTAGGGAGCCTCGGCTAACCACACCCACATGTTTTGGGCTTGCTCCAGGCTTGTCGGGTATGGGATGTCTATCTTCGTGGCCATGTCTGAGGGTTTTGGGAGTGAGGGTGAAGCTGCACCCAAAAGTGGTGGTCTTCCGAGTATCAGATCTGCCAGAACTCTGCATGGAGGGAGGGGGGCAAATACCCTAGCTTTTCCCTCCTGGATCGCCCGCCGGAGATTTCTGCTCGGCTGCCGATCAGCAGCACCACCTAAGGCTGCAGACTGGCTGCCGACCTGGTGGAGTTTCTCAGGCTGGAGGAAATAAAACTTGCCATCTGTGGATCTGAAGAATGCATCCATAGGACGATGAAGTCGAAAACCAACTTGTTTCAAGACCTGTTCATAGCCAGCAGCCAGTAGAGCAAGGGGGTGGGGGGATGGGGGGGGCGGGTAGAGACACAGGCAAGCCATGGGCAGAGAGAAAAAAAGACAGGGAAAAGGTAGGGAGGTAGGCAGGGGAGGGGTGAAGGCAAACAAAAAGGAGGTGCGAGCAAGGTGGAGAAAGCCACAAGGGATCTGTCCGATGGCAAGCTAAGGCCCAAACCAAATGGTATATAAATGCCTGCAAATATGTGTCTCGGCCAAATTGGAAAATGTGTATTCCAATTCAAGGTGGGGTAACGGCCACAGTAGTTATGAAGATGCTCACTTGTAAATATATATTTTTTAATTTTAGAGTACCCAATTCTTTTTTTCAAATTAAGCGGCAATTCACCTACCCTGCGCATCTTTTTAGGTTGTGGGGGTGAAAACCATGCAGACACAGGGCTTTCATAACAAAGACTGGGATAAAAGTCAGCTGCAAAGCATGTGTGAGAGTTATATATATATATAAAACTCCCGGGTTTATAAGAAGTTACCTTATGGTCAATGTTTTGCCCAATTTTTCTCTTCTCACCCACCCATGGAAGACCCCTTTATGAGGTATAGTTCAAATGGCTCAGGTCACCTGAAAGATTTAATGTAAGTGGTAATTGTCAGGCATAACGTTTAACACTATGGTGACAGCTGCATTGGGATAGGACATCATGTCCAAGCCGGACCCATCTCCACCTGATATCCATACACTTCCACAAGACATTGAATATCCTGAAGAGTCTTGACAGAGTGAACATGGAGAGGATATTTCCTCTTGTGGGAAAAGCTAGGACTAGAGGATCACTGTTTAAAAGTGGCGTTGCACATTCAAAGCAGAGATTAGGTGATTTTTTTTCATTCAGAGGATTGCGAGTCTTTGGAACTCTTCCTGAAAGGGTGGTGGAAGCACAGTCTTTGAATATTTATAAAATTAGAGGTGGATAGATTCTTGGTAAGTAAGGGCTTTGAAATTATTGGGGATAGATATGATGCAAATTTGATGTAACAATCAGATCTTATTAAATGGCAGAGTCGGCTGGAGGGGCTGAATGGCCGGATCCTCCTGCTTGTTCCTGTATGGCAACCAGGAGCAAGAAACTGGTTAATTTTCCCACTTCACCCAATGATCATATGCCCAATGGCATTCTGTTCACACTACTTTTATCAGTTAACTCAATGGATAAGCTAAACAGGACATCAAGCAAGCCAAAAAACACCATTTTAGTCTTAGCAAATCTAATAACAGTTTTTTTTTCAAGTTTCAGATTTTTCCATTTATTTCAATGGGCCTAAATTTCAGTGAAAATTGAACAGTTCCATCAAGTAAAATCATGCATGGCCTATCTCTGTGCTCTATTCAAAGGCATTCTGGATATCCGTATAAAAGTAGATGAAGACAGGCATGTTTCAGTGCACATTAAAAATGTGATAATTATGGAAGTCCTTGGATATTTTAATTTAAATTATGATTAATAAATAAAACTGTTTATATGATCCCTGCAAAGACCAATAACTTTTAACGAGAGATGAATTTTCCAGTGACCATTTCAAAGGGTTGTACGTTAACATTTTATGTTTTTAAGATGGGCCGGATTCGCCATCGGCGGGATGCTCTGTCCTGCCGCTCTGTCCTTCCAGTAGCGCACCCACGCCCGCGTGTTTCACGGTGATATGGGGTGGCCCACAATGGGGAAAGCCCACTGGCCGGCTGCGGGAACGAAAAATCCCGCTGCTGGCGGGGACACGCCGGGTGAGAACACAAAGCTGGCGGGATGGAGAATCGAGGCAGAGCTCAAGCTTTAAAATTTTTACTTTAACAAGCACGGTAATATAAACACAGACTAACTAAACATTTCTGAGTGGGAAAAAAAATATACGAAACTACAGAAAAGATATTCCCGATTAAATTATTAACACTACCAGAAACCCCATTGCACATTACTCAGCAGAAATTTATGGTGCGATTTACGAGCCTCTCACGGGATTTGCCACCCTTAAGGCATCTTGAAAGATTCAACCGAACCTTGTGAGACGTCACGATTTGGATCTTGCCTCGCTGGGTGCGATCCAGATCAGCATTTTTAAATGAGCCGAATGATCATATAAATATGTCTGCACCACATTCTCCCAGCGTCCAGGAACGAATGGCCTCCCCAGCAACGAGGTGCCGTTTAGTATTGGTCCACATAAACGCGGACCAGGCGTAATGGCAGTTGAAGGGTTTCCTAGACCATTGGAGACACCTGGGTGGTCGAGGATAGGCAGTGTGGCCTCCTTTCTCCCCTTCAGGCACCTGGCCCCTTGGTGCAGCCAGCCTGGAACCTTGGCACTGCCAGGATGCTATGGTGGCACTGCTAGGTGGGCTGTGGCAGTGCTAGGGTGTTAGGGTGGCAGTGCTGGTGTGTTCAGGTGCTAGTGTGGCACTGCCAGGGGTTGGGTCATCAAGGGGGCCTTGCCCATGAAAGGAAGGATGAGGGGGTTACGAAGTATAGGGAGTGAAGAGTGGGTATTAGGATGCCTCATTCAGGTTGGGATGGGTTAAGGATGGGGGTCCTGAAAGGGGGAGTCCAAAGGGAGTTGGGGAGGACTGAAAAGATCTGAGCAACCCCGTAGCGGAGTGTCCTCACTTACAGGGGTATCGGGTAATAACCTTGGGTGGAATTCTTCGTCCCGCCAAACCAGTTTTTCGACATGCCCCCCCCAGCAGCGGGATTCCCCATTCCTGCAACTGGCCAATTGAGTTTCCCATTGTGCTCACCCCACACCATCGGGAAACCGGTGGGCGTGGGAGCGCTGCGGGCGGAGTGGAGGATCCTGCTACATGTTTGCAGTGGAGAGTTGACATTGCCTGTTGGTGGGGGGGGGGGGGGGGGGGGGTCGCTCGAGCTCACTTAGAGATCGGACACCTTTTCAAAATGGTGGCTTGTTTTCCAGGGAGCCAATCTGGCCGGCGAGTTCAGTGAGGATAAAAATTCTAAGGGCTCGATTATTCAGCCTCGCCCGCTGTCTGAATGCCACAGGTGAAATGCCGACAATGGAGAAGTGCATTGACCTCGGGCGGGATTCTCCGGTCGCCGGGTGGACGCGCCTGGAGAATCCTGCAGTAAGTGTGGTCTTGACCGCTGTGAAACTCCCCAACGCTCAAAGAAATGACTAAGTGTAGTCGAATAGCGATGTGGATCTCACCCAAAAGGCCTATGAGAAACACCCCGCCAAACTCATCCAAAATAATACTTTGGGCGGGATTCTTCAGCCGGGTTCACCCGCTGATCGAAGAATCCCGCCCGAGGTCATTGGAGTTTTCCATTGTTGGTGTCTTACCCATGGCATTCTTGTGGTGGGCATGGCATAGAATCCAGCCCATTGGTTGAATTCCGCCTTCGTCTTGCTTTTACAATTCCAAGCTCCTCCATGCTTTAAGAGTGGTCAGAGTTCTCTGGCCATTGGGGTTTTCTGTTCCCGTTTTCTGCCACAGGCAGAATCCCTGTGGGATTCCCGGCAGCGTGGGGTGGCTTTAATGGAAATCCCATTGACAAGTGGCAAGAGTAGAGAACTCCACCACCAGCAATCGGTGCACTGCTGAGTAAACACATGGCTGGGCGACCGGAGTATCCAGCCTAGTATCTCTTCTCCCTGCTTGATCAGGGTGAATCTTCTAGTATTCCTTTAAATAACACCTTGAGCATAATGGAGTAGATTTCCAGTATCAAGGTACCCATTTGTGATTCTGTGGTTTGTAACTCCTCAGAAGCCTTGTTTCTTTGAACTGAAAATCCACCCTCACCAGCACTCTGCTTGGTTAATAACTCAAAAAATATTTTATTTCCCCTGTTTAGCATAGCAGCAACTGTTTTGTGCTTCTTCCCCCAAATCTCACAGCCTGACTAACACTGAGGGTGGAATTTTCCTCCCTTTCCATGGTGTGTTCTGCAGCGGCAGAGGGCAGTTTGCCAATGGCTGGGTCTTCTGGCCCCACTGTTATCAACGGTGCTTCCTATTGAATGCACCCCTCACTGCTATTAAACTCACAGTGGAAGGGGGTGTCATCGACAGGATCGAAAGATCCCGCCAGAGTGAATGGCTGAAAATTCCACCCTGTGAATCTGGGCAGCAACAATTCCACTGCCTCTGGCTCTGTGTCAAGGTGTTAAAATTTGCCTTTTACTTTGACTAAATTTTGATTTGAGTTTCTACCACAGCAAACAGGTTACATGGGTTTGTCTCCAGGTAGATTTAATTTGAAACCATGTGACTTTATCCCTATGCAGATATCATAGGAGCTCACGTTCCCCCTCTCCAAACTACTCCATTTTACCTTGAATTAAAGGGAACAGTCTAAAACATAACTACTTTATAAAACCTAGCCATCGTAAGTGTTAATGGAAACCTATTGTCAGATGGAAGTTGAGTTAATTATTGTTTACACCAAGTATAATTGGCTTTATCTTTATTTATAACCCATTCCTTAAAATGAATAAAGAATACTACAGCCAGGAATACTGGCTACCAGTATCAGGAAGGCAGTATTAAGTCTAATTATTATTATGACACCCACATGACTGAGTTTATTTGCTTTTCATTTGACATTTCTTTAATTTGCCAATGGAGGATTGGCTGGATGTGAAGGGTGTGAGAGTTGGAGACACAATTATGCCTCAAAACCTCAGGCAAAATGTAACATTAGGAGCAATGACTTCATACTTGAAGTTAACTTCTGGAGCAGATGATTATTTCCTGCGACAGTGAATGGAAATATATTTAAAGGATTGAAAGCAAATCCAATAAGTACCTCATCTATCAGGCAATAGACGGATATAGATTTGGTCCCAAAACAGCAGGGACACAAAAATGATTTAAGCCACTGGAGCCTTACTGAAACAATTTGAGTGCAGCGAGATGAATTTTCTTTTACAAATAGCATTAATTGATTTTTGAGACTTTTTAACTATCCAACAATAACTTGGACTAATTTCTGCATTTCATGTGGTAAACCATTGCAAGACACTTCAAGGAGCGTTAGTCGACAAAACTTGATACCATATTACAAAAGGGGATGAGGAGAAATTAAAGGCAGCATGCCAACAGGAGAGAAGGTGGAAAGAGAAAAGGGAAATAGAAGTGAAGGGCTTGAATCTGGGGTGGCAGCCAAATTGGGCATGCAAGTGGGACTGGGAAACTATAATCTTAACTCATGGTGTCAGGTATTATACAATGACAAAATACATACAAGTGAGAAAGTTCATTCATTCCATTTTAACCTATCCAGACAGAAAAGAACATCTGCAGTTCCCCTGCAGCTCATAGCATCCAACTGGCTCTTCAATGACTCTGAAGGTTTTGCCTCTGCTCTCTTTCCAGTTAAAATCTTAATTTCTCCATGTGACAAAAAATATTCCTGCCATCCATCTTAAAATCAGCTTTCACCAGTTTTTGTCTTTGTTTACTGCCATGATTCATTTCAAGCAGTGCTCTTGATTTACTTTCTCAAACTGTTTAATACCAAAAACCTAAAAACAAATATCTGAAGGCCAATGAAGCCAAGTTTCTGTAGCATTTCCTTGAGGTTCAGTTAATCAGACTCTGGGGATCAGATTCTTGGCTTTTCTCTGTACTGCATCTGCACAAGAACAGCAACCTTTTGCTACATATAAAGCATAGCTAATTGAAAGTTCAACTCTAATCATTAAATTAAATGCATGCAAACAGATTTCCCGTAATCGATAGGGAAAATATCAGGATTTTGAGCAAGTCATTAACCAAGCAGATATGCAGCACATTCTTGTTGTCCTCTCCAAATCAATCTAGAATGCCTTGCACCTAGCACCCTGTCTTTTTTTTTAAATTTAGAGTACCCAATTATTTTTTCCAATTAAGGGGCAATTTAGAGTGGCCAGTCTACCTATCCTGGACATCTTTGGGTTGTGGGGGTGAAACCCACGCAGACACAGGGAGAATGTGCAAACTCTACACGGACAGTGACCCAGGGCTGGGATTCGAACCTGGGTCCTCAGCACCATAGGCAGCAATGCTAACCACTGCGCCACCGTGCTGCCCCCTAGCACCCTGTCTGAAGAAGGGTGGCAGCATTACACGGACCAGAGTTACAACAAGTGATACGCCACAGGATTTGTGCTTCACTTGTGAGTTAATGAGATGGTGGTGCAGTGATAATGTCACTGGACTAATATTCCAGGGTAGATTAGCTCAGTTGGCTGGATGGCTAGTTCCCGAAGTGGAAAAATGCCAAAAGCATGGGTTCAATTCCCATACCAGCTGAGGTTATTATTGAAGGACCCGCCTTCTCAACCTTGCACCTTGCGTAAGGTATGGTGACCCTCAGATTAAATCACCACCAGTCGGCTCTCCCTCTCAAAGGGAGAGCAGCCTATGGTCATCTGGAACTGTGTCGACGTTCAGTCCAGAGGCTCGGGGTAACACTCTGAGGGACATGGGTTCAAATCCCACCACAACAGCCGGCGGAGTATAAATTCAATTAATAAAATCTAGAATTGAAAGCTTGACTCAGTAATAGTGACCATGAAACTATTATTGATTGTTGTTAAAAACCTAGCTGGTTCACAAATGTCTTACAGGAAATGAAATCTGCCTCCCTTACCTGTCTGGCCCACAGGTGAATCCAGACACACACAATTAACTGCCCTCTGAAATTGCCTTGCAAGCCATTCAGTTCCAGGGCAATTAGGGATGGGCAACAATTGCTGCATGAAAGAACAAAAATGGAAGGATTTGCATCCTTTGGTCCTGTGGGTGGGGGTTGGGCCAATTAAAATGAGCTCATTCCCACTAACTGTTTGGTTCTGAATGAGGTGCAGCATTGAACCAGAAGTGTGCTGGGTATCTGTAGCTCAAGGTCAGCCCCCAACACCATCTCTGATTAAATCCTTTTATTAACCCCTGTCCACTGAATCTCTGTTTGCACATCAACTGCCAGGTCCCAATTTGCTGTGACACTTACAAGATGTCCTCTCCTGGGATTTAAAAATCCCAAATGTGTCAATTAAGGTGGCCTACTCTGATTTGAACCTCGAATGAGAGCTTTTGATTTGCCAGCTGGAATATTCTCTGGCGTGTCGGACAGGGGGTAAAACTAATTCAATGCCGAAGGTGACAGGAGTCCTGGTTGTTTTAAGTTTTAACATATCCGAATTTCATCTAACTGCTACATTACCACTAGCTGAATTTCTGCAATGAAACCAAGTCATCATCCATGGACTCACACCATCTCCCATCGGAGAAATCACAGATAATAGAGGTACATCATCAAATCATCAAATTAACCATAGAATCAATACAGTGCAGATGGCTTCCATTTGACCCATCAAATGTGTACTGGTCCTCCAAAAGAGCACTCCATCCAGTCCCACTCTCCTGCACTATCCTCGTTGTCCAATATTAATCATGGCCAACCCACATAACCTGCACATGTTTGGACAATAAGGGGAAATTTAACGTGACCAGTCCACCTAACCTGCACTCTTTGGATTGTGGGAGGAAATTGGAGAACCCAAAGGAAACCCACGCCGACACAGGGAGAACACACAAACTCCACACAGACAGTCACCCAAGGCCGGAATGGAACCTGGGTCCCAGCCAATAGTCAATATTGTTTGATTATGTTTATTCCCTGTTTATTCCCTTATTTCACCTTTCTTTTATTTTTGCGGTTACACTTTTGATCCATGAATAATTTATGGACATTTGCCTTTAATTCAAGCAGAATGTAGCAGACTCAGATATTGGTTTGAACAGGAGACCATAGACTAATCAGCACCAATGACAGTAATTGGCTGGGACTCGGTTCGATTGGTTTGGCTGGTGGCCAATGAATGGCCTCCAAAGGCTGTGCTCTGTCCGGAAACAAGTGGTGATCAGGCATCATCCCACTGGAATGTTTTCAGAGTCACAAGGTTCCATTTTGATTTCACCTTTGTTTCTGCAGCATGGATGGAGTGATCTAACTAACTCTTTCCAGAAAATATCGAACTATTTCTCTACAGTAGGCCATTGTGGGTGCTGACTCTCTCTCCAGCAAGTCTGTTCTTTTGATATTGCTAAGGCCTGAAGTCAAACCACAAGCTGAAAGCAACATTTGATATGGAATGACGTGTGTCTACAGAAATAGGCCAGAATGTGAACCTCGAGCTGAAGGCCCAGTTTGGGAGAAATAAACCTCCTCTCCAGAAAGCATGTTGCCTGTTAGTACCATATTTTAGCCCATGGGAATCCTGAATGAATGATTCTGCAAAGAAGACCATTATCAACTGTAAACCTGAGACCTTGATCAACCAGTATGTTGTGAAGAAAGGTGCTAAATAATTACCATTTGAAGCAAGGACTCTTATCTTCTGACGTTCATCCATATTATTTTCACCCCTTTCCACCCCTCTGTGTTTGTCTGTCTTGCGTGTGTGGTTAGAGGATGTGATGGTTAAAGGGGGTAGTAGGTATTGCTTGTTGTTGTCCAGTTGTATTTATTGCAAGTTTCATGATAGCTCTTGGTATAGATAAATAACAATTATGTCCCACCTTGTCCCACCAAACCTGGTGACTGTAATTATTGGGTAGCCAAGGGTCAAAGGCTTCGGCTTTTTTTTAGAAGAATTATTGATTCACTTATATTGTGACTTTGTGTGGGGCTGGAATTGACCTCCACTGGCCCGGGGTATCTTAACAATATGTAAACAAAAAACGATTATTCAGGGAACTATTATCAAGAACTAGATGGGGACGGATTCAAAATAACGGGCAGGAGAACTAAAATTGAGCTGCAAAAAGTATTTTCTCCCACAGGGCGGTTAGAGACTGGAACGGGCAGCCTGAGAGGGTGGTGGAGGCATGTTCGATCCTGGGTTGGATTGCTCCCTGAAGATAAATAATCTATAAGATTACGTGGATCAGCCAAGTGGACTGGGAGGAGGTCGAATGCTCTTTCCGAGAGCCTGTGTAGACCCAGTGGGCCGAACGGCCTCCTTCTGCACTGTAAGGTTTAGGAAAGTCCCAGAACTTTAAAAAAAACCAACACAACCGTCCCAAAAAGTCAGTGGGCCCCTCAGTCAAAGGACACGTCTGCATCTCTCGGCTACACCCTGACTGGAGCTACTTTGGGACAAAACACGTGATTGACTTATCACTTTCAGAACAAACACGAACTGAATACTGAACAACACAGACCAGAACGGGTATTGAACAAGCGAATGGTTAATGCGCACTCTACCCAAAAGTGAATCATGTACCTTGGCAGTGGGTCAGGTTGGCATATTCTGGAAGGTAGCTCCAATGGTTATTCACGAAACCATCGAGCTTGCCAGTTACTTTCACAGAAATAGATTCACAAGAAGTCCAGTGGGGGTGAACGTTGTGAATATCTCAGACCTGCCCATACCAGACAGACATCACCTCTCACATCTCAACGTCCCAGGACGGGTCCGCTGCTAATTCGTTCTTCCCTTTGTGCCGGCTTCCACTTAAACGTGGGCAATGAGTAGAGAAGCAATCGCTTTCACGCCAGATCTCAGCAAATATTTAATCCGGGAAACAGTCCTCGGTGTTAAATACACCAACACCGGCAGGGCATTCCACATCTGAAAAAACCTGGCATTTGGAAATGGCGCTCCGATTACAGCCGAGTGGAATATGCGCCCCTCTATCTCCACTGCACCCAATGGTCAGATGTGGTGAGTATGTTATTCGGTACAAGAAGAGGATGCGGTTGAGTTGTGTCCAGGCTCCAGGAGATTCATCAATAGTTAGCAACAGTATTTTTGGAAGGTGCGCAGAGCGGATCTTGTTGCTTAATCCATACAATGAAAGGCAACAAAGTCTCTCTGGTCCAGTAACAGCGGAAATGCCCCCAGGAAGAGAGGGTTTCGCTAAGAACACGCCAATGGTTCCCCCCTGCACCCCCTCCCCCCGCTTAGAAACCGAGGGCAATGGTTTTGCTCACTTCCCAGAGAGTGTATATGTAATGACAGCAGCTTCCTTGCAACAACCCTTTGCCGATTAATTGGAATATTGGTTTGGTCTGGCTGCTCGAGGTCCCGAAGTGCTGTGCTAAAAACGGCCGTCCTTTCCGTAAAGCTGGAACAAAATGTGCACGGTCGATGCGACAGAATAGTTTCGTTTTTGAAACGAATGTAATTTATTTAAAGCCACAAGCTTGAATTCGTCCAGAAGGGCATCAATCAGTAAAAGGATTCTCGAATCACAACTGTTGTATTTAGCGGAGTGCAACGGTGTGATAAACGCTGCAAAATACTATGATGGAAGAACATTATTCCCCGATTAAATCATTTTATTTATTGGTTTATTATGTTCAAAGCAGCTGTAAAAGTGCAACATTAAATAGGGCACTTATTTCCATAAATTACTTAATAAAATACATTCGAAGGAGTAACTCTGCAGAAAGCTTATTTCAAAAAGAACGTGTTCGGAGACTCCAGCAAACATTAGACACTGGGACATAGAGGCAGCTTCCAAACTCTCTGTTGTCTAATACCCCACAACATTGTAAAGTTATTCCGAATTCCGATATCGATTAAAGACAAAAAAACGCAACCTTCCTTAGGTACAGTTGCTGATTTTCTGTGGGCTTCAGAAGATTTTCTCTACAGGTCACGTCCAGATGTGGGACGAGGGCCTCCCTCCGCCTGACCTCGTCGGTCTCCTTCCGCTGCCCAATAGCAGAACATGAAAGCAAGTGAACATTATGCATTGCTCAAATTGAGGACGCTAACCGGAAGTCTAAGCGCAGATGTTACAAAACATGTGGCCACATCCAGTCGCACAATCATCCAGTGACAGTGGGAACAGGTTTAGAGGGGGAAAACTGGACAACAAAACACGTGTCGGAAACTGACAGAAATTCAATGAACCTAAAGGCTGTTGCCTGTTTACAATCTGTATGTGGCTGGAGTACCAGATCACTATTTCCGCTTATGTAGAAGCCAGGGAGACAGCGGAAATCCATCCAATTTTTTTTTTTAAATATCGGACTTCCTGGCCGGAGAGATAGCGATAGGGAGAGACAGGTAGATAGCTAGATAGACAGATGGATAGATATACACATAAAACATAGAACATACAGTGCAGGAGGCCATTCGGCCATCGAGTCTGTACCAACCCACTTTAAGCCCTCACTTCCCACCCTATCCCCGCAACCCAATAACCCCTCCTGGCCCTTTTGGACACTAAGGACAATTTATCATGGCCAATCCACCTAACCTGCATGTCTTTGGACTGTGGGAGGAAACCGAAGCACCCGGAGGAAACCCACGCAGACACAGAGCGTGCAAACTCCGCACAGAGTGACCCAGCGGGGAATCGAACCTGGGACCCTGGCGCTGTGAAGCCACAGTGCTACCGTGCTGCCCCCCAGATAGATAGATAGGTATTAAGATAGATAGACAGACAGACAGATAGATGCCGTGCTCTGTGAGCCCCTGGCAGAAGAATGTCCCAGAAGGTGGCGGCGAATCAAAGTTCTCATTGCACACGAGCAGCTCCACTCTCCTCACAGCTAAACTTTCCCTAAACATCAGCAAACAAGCAGCAATGGTAAAATGAAGAAAGAGGGGCGATATTACGAGCTGCAGTTACAGCTAATTCTCCTGAGTCAGTTGAAGGCGTTAGGAGGCTGGTTTGGCCCGGGACCCCTCAGCAGCAGCAGAGAGAGGCAGCGCTTTTCCCCAGCAGTACCCATTCACATCAGAGGGGTCTAGCCGGGTGTCAAACGAGTGCGATCGGATTCTGACACGGTAAAAAAATGCCCGAGATAATGGCTACTCGCGCCAGAATCACACCAATTTATGTAGACCGCCGGTAAATGAATCTTCCGCTAAAGATGGTGATGGAAAACACCGCCATCAAATGAAACTGGCCCAATCTATCCTCCTCCGCTGCGGTAAGCTTCACTTTAAACATGCTCCCGGGTGAGTGGGAAGCAGAGCGGCGGGGAGGTACCAGCGACACTCACAGCCTTCAGTCCGGGAGCACAGGCCATTCAGCCCCTCTGGTCTATTTGGACAGCAATGAGATTAAAGACAACATCAGATTATGGGCTGGTCTGCCATCAGAGAGGATCAGTGGGCGATTTTAGTTTGGGCGCAGACTGGCTCGACCACGTTTGAGCAAGGTTGCTTTGGCATGATTTCTTTTGGAAAGCCCAGGCTGCGGTTCGAATTGCAACGAGTTGTTGGGGAAAGTGCATCGCCCGTTGTCCAGGTCAAATCAATTATCTTGCAGTTCAGTGACAGGCACGGGGATCCACGTCACTAAAGAAACATCCTGATTTCCTTTTTAATATGTTGGATTTGTCCTTCACCTTCTACATTTGATCGTGAGAAATGGGAACCTCACTAAATGGATGGGAGTCATCATTTATTAAATGTTAAATACATATTCGAGAGTATATATGAAAAGTGAAAAATGATATCAATCAAATATCAGAAGCTGGGGCCCCCAAAATAGTTGTTTCTCTCTCTGCATCACTGCTTCTAACCTCAACGAGGACATGAGTGCAGTTTATCGATAGTCTTTTCCCCCTTTCGATTTCCGTTGTCTACCACACTGGAAACTCCGCTCTCGCAATTTATTACACAGCTTCCCATCGGAATTTAGAAAGAATCAGTGAGATAGTTGCAAATCTGCAGGGCCCTCTGAATGCATGCGTTTGCTGCAGTAAAAAATACGATTCCGTATTTCAATGCAAAGCATCAATTTTACTCAAAGGACCAACTACAATCGTAGGTAAACAATTCGAATAGAAATCCCCTGATTCCAAGTTTCTTTGCATCTCCAAATCTCCTGCTAATGATGAGTGTGATCGTTCGTATTGTAGCGCATTAAAGGTGTGTAGTAAGATGAGTACGCGATTGAATCGTCAACATTTAATTTCCCTGTGAAAATATTGATATAATCACAATTTTCCGGTTAAACTGAGAAACTCATTGGAGTGAGTTGATAATAATGGCGATGGTGTTTATTTTGATATTGGCGTTAAACGTGTGAATGACTTTTGGGAGGAATTTTATGCTCTCGCCCGAGCCACACAAAGCCTTAGCTAATGCTGTTTTCTAGTTGACAAAAAACGTTTTAAATTCACTGTAATGATATTCATCGCCTTCATGAGGTTTTGCCTGTCTCCAGTAATTAGACTGTATATTCAACAGCCTGTTGTCACGGATCTTGTGTGTGTATAACAAGATGTGTTGTATTTCCCACCAGGGACCAGAATCAGGGCAAACAACTTTACCCCAATCACCTCTGCTGTGTTGTGTAGTTTCTGAGCAAAGTGGCACCCCTGTGTTTATAGAAATAACTTTCACCTGGAGATAAAAAAAAGTATAATTGCCAAACCTCTGGATATTAAATTCATATAAAAGTTTAGTAGATGCAATAAACAAAACGCAGCCTGATTACTAACAAGGCACTCAACTGCCAACCACAGGAGCAGTAAAAATTCATCGATAGCACTGTAAATTTATAAGAACATAAGAACTAGGAGCAGGAGTGGGCCATCTGGCCCTCGAGCCTGCTCCGCCATGCAATGAGATCATGGCTGATCTTTTGCGGACTCAGCTCCACTTTCCCGCCCGAACACCATTACCCTTAATCCCTTTATTCTTCAAAAAACTATCTATCTTTATCTTAAAAATATTTAATGAAGGAGCCTCAACTGCTTCACTGGGCAAGGAATTCCATAGATTCACAATCCTTTGGGTGAAGAAGTTCCTCCGAAGCTAAGTCCTAAATCTACTTCCCCTTATTTTGAGGCTATGCCCCCTCGTTCTGCTTTCACCCGCCAGTGGAAACAACCTGCCCACATCTATCCAATCTACTCCCATCATAATTTTATATGTTTCTATAAGATCCCCCCCCCCCCCCCCCCCCCCCGCAGCCTTCTAAATTCCAACGAGTACAGTCCCAGCCTACTCAACCTCTCCTCGTAGCCCAAACCCTTCAGCTCTGGGATTAACCTAGTGAATCTCCTCTGCACTCCCTCCAGCGCCAGTACATCATTTCTCAGGTAAGGAGACCAAAACTGAACACAATACACCAGGTGTGGCCTCACTAACACCTTATACTATTGCAGCATAACCTCCCGAGTCTTAAATTCCATCTCTCGAGCAATGAAGGACAAAACTCCATTTGCCTTCTTAATCACCTGTTGCCCCTGTAAACCAACTTTTTGCAACTCATGCACTAGCACATCGTCTCTCTGCACAGCAGCATGTTTTAATATTTTATCAATTAAATAATCCCATTTGCTGTTATTCCTACGAAAATGGATAACCTCACATTTGTCAACACAGTATTCCTTCTGCCAGACCCAGCCCATCACTTAACCTATTCAAATCCCTCTGCAGACTTCCAGTATCCTCTGCACGTTTTGCTTTGCCACTCATCTTAGTGTCGTCTGCAAACTTGGACAAATTGCACTTGGTCCCCCAACTCCAAATCATCAATATAAATTGTGAACAATTGTGGGCCCAACACTGATCCCTGAGGGACACCGCTAGTTACTGATTGCCAACCAGAGAAACACCCATTAATCCCCACTCTTTGCTTTCTATTAATTAACCAATCCTCTATCCATGCTATTACTTTACCCTTAATGCCGTGCATCTTTATCTTATGCAACAACCTATTGTGTGGCACCTTGTCAAAAGCTTTCTGGAAATCCAGATATACCACACCCATTGGCTCCCCGTCATCTACCGCACTGGTAATGTCCTCAAAAAATTCCACTAAATTAGTTAGGCACAACCTGCCCTTTATGAACCCATGCTGCATCTGCCCAATGGGACAATTTCCATCCAGATGCCTCGCTATTTCTTCCTTGATGATAGATTCCAGCATCTCCCCGACTACCAAAGTTAAGCTAACTGGCCTATAACCCGCTTTCTGCCTACCTCCTTTGTTAAACAGTGGTGTCACGTTTGCTAATTTCCAATCCCCCGGGACCACCCCAGAGTCCAGTGAATTTTGGTAAATTATCATTCGTGCATTTTCAATTTCCCTAGCCATTTCTTTTAGCACTCTGGGATGCATTCCATCAGGGTCAGGAGACTTGTCTACCTTTAGCCCCATTAGCTTGTCCATCACTACCTCCTTAGTGATAACAATCATCTCAAGGTCCTCGCCTGTCATAGCCTCATTTCCATCAGTCACAGACATGTTAATTGTGTCTTCCACTGTGAAGACCGACCCAAAAAACCTGTTCAGTTCCTCAGCCATTTCCTCATCTCCCATTATTAAATATTTCTTCTCATCCTCTGAAGTACCAATATTTACCTGAGCCACTCTTTTTTGTTTTATATATTTGTAGAAACTTTTACTATCTGTTTTTATGTTCTGAGCAAGTTTAGTCTCATAATCTATCTTACTCTTCTTTATAGCTTTTTAGTAGCTTTCTGTTACCACCTAAATATTTCCCAGTCCTCTAGTCGCCCACTAATCTTTGCCGATACATTATAGGTTTCTAACAGTATGGACATAATAACTTTAGAGGGGAAATCTTACACTTATTCCCACCGCTGTTGCAGTTTGACCGTGATGTACATATTGACCTGGCAATATTGGATGGGGAAATAGGATTTTTAAATGTTCTTTTGGATTAATCATGCAACCTGGTCGATAACCAGTGACACATAACTGTCCCCAGTTTTCTGGTGCTTAGTGAACGATTTATGCATCAGAAGTCAGAACTGAAATTGAGCCAATTGATGCTTGAAACTGCGTCGAAACAAGCACCCAAACTTTACAGCAAACCACTGGTGGAATGATCAGTTTCACTGTATGCAGTACATTTACCGGAGACCTGCGGGCATGTTTGATGGGTCATTCTGAGTGCCAATTGCAGACCAGGTTAAACGAATCACTGTTTAAATCCAGCGTCTGTGTTGGCAGCCAGTAATGCGGAATTTACGTGAATTAGCTGAATCTTTTAAATTCCACTGTCGAATTTAAATCTCACAGAAATCCACAAATCTTAGACTAAACCATGCAAGAAACGCAACAGAATGTTCACTGAATAGCGTGTAATCCTGTCACACCACGGCGTGCCGTGGCAGCGCACGAAGGAGCCACAAGAAAGTAAATCGCAAGTATCAACCATTTGAAAACAAATTCACGTCGCAAAAACAAGCAAACTTTTGGAAATTTGGGGCTTTATTCTGAATTTAAGTAAACCTTGAATTTCCGAGACTAGCGTTTCAGGGAGGTGCTCACTCGCGCCTATAGCAACATTGCCACTTTTGCATCAATGCTGAGAGACAGGAAGCAGAGAGCAATGGCATTTTCGTCCGGAGGAAGGTTTACAGTGGAGTTCTCTAGGGTCAGTATTTGGACCCTTGCTCTTCCTGTTATATAAAAATAACCTAGAACACGTGTCCAGGGCACAATTTCAAAATGGGTGAGCAATAGAAAACTAGAAAGCATTCTGAACTGTGGAGGGGATAGTGTTCAACTTCAATAGGACATGTGCAGGTTATAATAATAATAATAATCTTTATTAGTGCCACAAGTAGGCTTACATTAACACTGCAATGAAGTTGCTGTGAAAATTCCCTCTTCGCCACACTCGGATGCCTGTTCGGGTACACAGAGGGAGAATTCAGACTGTCTGATTGACCTAACAAGCACGTCTTTCGGGGCTTGTGGGAGGAAACTGGAGAGCCCGGAGAAAACCCACGCAGACACGGGGAGAATGTGCAGACTCCGCACAGACAGTGACCCAAGCCAGGAATCAAACCCAGGTCCCTGGATGGTAGAATGGGCACACAAGTGGTAGATTAAATTTAATTCAGAGAAATTGAAGTGATTCCGTATCCAGTTCTGGGCACCACCCTTCAGGAAGGCATTAGGTGTGTGAAGGCAATAGAGAGGGTGCAGAAAAGAGAATGGTTTCAGGGAAACAATATTATGTAGAAAGATTGGAGACATTTGGACTGTTCTCTGTTGGACTGTTTGGAGAAGTGAAGGTTGGGAGGAGATTTAATAGAGGTATTCAAAATAAGGTGGGGCCGAGACCAAGTAGCCAGGGAGAAATTGGTCCCCTTGGTGATTTATGGAAAATGGTAAAATAACCTATGGAGACATGAAGAAACATTTTTACACAGTAAATGGTTAAGATTTGGAATGTAGTGCCAGACACTGTGGTGGACCTAGGCTCAATCGAGGCATTCAAGGAATTGGATCATTATCTGAATAAGAAGAAAATGGTAAAATCTGAAGGTATGCTGTGAGGTGAAGCTCCTGCAGAAAGCCAGCATAGATGTGATGGGTTGAATGGCATTCTTCTGTACTGTAGCCATTCTATGATTTTAGATGTGCATTGGTGTTAGATTGGCAGGACCATTATATGACAAATGCTAATTTATCATCATGTGTAGTGAAGTGAAGGAGTCACTGTGTTATGCCAAGTTTCCATTATATCCCATGGTCAATATTTGCATAAAATAATCAAGAATGCCTAATATGAAGAAAGGCCAAGATCCTGGGATCCCTCCGTGCCAACACTGTAGGTAAACCTACATCACATGCACTGCAGGCATTCTAAAGACAACTCACTACATCTTCTCAAGCAATAATGGAGAAGAAATATTGGCACAGTAGATATTAAGCTAAAAGAGGTGTATATTGTTGCAAAGAACAGTCATCAGCCTGCAGATTGGAAATGTTTTAGAGTAGAGCAAAGAGCCACCAAAAATTGATTAAAGGGGGGAAAAATAATTTGAGAGTAAACTAACCAGGGTTATACAACCAGATTGTAATAGCTTTCGGTGGTGGCAGAATATATTTCCAAGTTGTCTACTCTGGATTCTGTTCTGACTTAAGAGTCCAATGTGAGAACAGACATCCACAAAACTGGCAATTCATGTATACATTGTTGATGCCTGGGGGATCTCCCTCAGCCGTGTGCACAACATCCAACATGCCTTTCTCTGGACACATTGGATGTTGCAATTTGATATCGGTCAATGGTCCTCCACAGGGTGGTATGGTGGTTAGCACTGTTGCTTCTCATCGCCAGGGTCCCAGGTTCAATTCCCAGCTTGGGTCACTGTCTGTGCGGAGTTTGCATGTTCTCCCCGTGTCTGCATGGATTTCCTCCGGGTGCTCCAATTTCCTCCCAAAAGATGTGCTTGTTAGGTGAATTGGACATTTGGAATTCTCCCTGAGCATACACAAACCTGAATGCTGTGGCGTGTAACACAGCAGGTCATCTCCCAAATTGCAGCTCCACCTCTCTCACATCTTGTTTTACCTCCAAGTGTATTTTAGTAATGCTCCACCACCCACAAGCTGGAAGCCAGAGGTTGCTCATTAGCTGCTGGTGGAAATATACCTTTAGGGAAATGTTGCTCGGGACCCAGACATCTTTTAATTTTTATTTAATTTAATTTTTATAAATTTAGAGTACCCAATTATTTTTTCCAATTAAGGGGCAATTTACCTGGCCAATCCACCTATCCTGCACATCGTTTTGGGTTGTGGGGGTGAAACCCACGCAGACACGGGGAGAGTGTGCAAACTCCTCACGGACAGTGACCCAGAGCCGGGATTCGAACCCAGGTCCTCAGCGCCGCAGGCAGCAATGCTAACCACTGTGCCACCGTGCTGCCCCTGGGACCCAGAAATCTTGACTAACAAAGTGATTTGCCCACGCAGCAAAAGGTTGGTGAAACAAATAGAGCTTCAAAATGCTGAAGCTTTTATTTTGGTTTGGAGAAAGTGTTGGTTAATTCAGTGCCCATTAAATATTCATGTATGTGTGTGTGTTGGGGGTGTTGGTGGGTGACTTTGGGCTCTACATGAAAGGACGGAAAGCCTTGTCTTCATAAAGCACCTCTCAGAACTATAATGTGAACAGTGAAGTACTTTTACCGCTTAGTCACGGCTGTCATGTCGGAAACGGAGCAATGTGCACCCAGCAAGATCTACAAATAGCATGCGATAATGACCAGATCATTTATGTTTCACTGATATTCGGTGAGGGATAAATATTGTTGAGGACTCAGGAGAGAAGTGCCCTGCTTTCCTTTGATCAATGCCACAATATCTATTACCTCTGCCTGAAGGGGCAGATGGGGCCTCTGTCTCATTGAAAAGATTGTCCCACTGACAGTGCAGCACTCCCTCTTCATCAGTGAAGATCTTCTGCTCAGATTTCTGGATTGAGTCTTGAAACCAAGATCTTCTAAAACAGAAGTGATCAGAGAAGTGGGGTCACTAAGTTGCACGTGACCTTGAGATGTGCACACATTACTGGTAGAAGAATGAGATGGGATCTCAAAAGATGTGCTGTTAGTGAATTCTCCCTTAAGTGTACCTGAACAAGCGTCAGTGTAGCGACTCGGGGATTTTGCAGTAACTTCATCGCAGTGTTAATGCAAGCCTACTTGTGACACTATTAAAGATTGTTATTTCTTATGTCATGGCACACCTTTACATTGTAAACTATTTTGAGACACATCTCATATTTTCTCCAATTGAACTGCCCTCTGGCAAAAGCCTTTATCTCGAAAACCTCCTAAAAACATTCCAAGGAACCACTGAATGCAATTTTCATTAGTTCAAGAAATGTACAATGAAAGCCTTATGGCCATGTGCAAGTCAAATACAATATTGGAGCCTGTTTCTTCTTCTCTTAACTTTACTGGTTCCTGTTTCCGACCATTACTGAGAATTTAAAAAATTTCTCTCTGTCTTCTCTCCTGTTTTTTTTTCCTATTTCTCTTTGTTGCCCTGACTTCTCGCAGGCTTTGGCGCCCTTTTTTGCGTTTTTCTTTTTTGCGCAGCCGCAATTCCCGAGAAAGCTGGGATCTCCTGTGCATGTGTCAGCCAGGAAAGGGCTGCATGTGCGCGGCTCCGAAAGTTGGACATAGGTAATCCGAACTGCGCATGCGCCGTAAGGGAACGGGCCACGCAGGCGCAACTGTAATGCTTTTTACTTCGGAGAGACTCGTTTGTTTGTGCCTGACCAGCTGAAGACGAAGATTGGATGTAGTTTGTTTACATTAAGGTTTAATCATTTTAAAGCTTATTGTGCGGCAACTTGTGGAGCCTTCACGGCGCACCATCGTGCCGCGGAACACCGGTTGGGAACATCTGCTGAACCAAATTTCATTGGCTTCCCTCCACATGGACTTGTATGCGGCACCTCTCCCAAGAGAGGTGGTCTATAATTCTGAAGTCTGTAAGATTTTTTTTTAGGGTACCCTTGTATTGTTTGCACTGACCACCTTGATGCCATGATACCTGAGAAACATCCCATTGGTGGAGATCTGCTTGAGGATTCTGTAGTCATCCATGTCTGCATGCTGTTGAGCCAACATGATGAAATGAAATGAAATGAAAATCGCTTATTGTCACAAGTAGGCTTCAATGAAGTTACTGTGAAAAGCCCCTAGTTGCCACATTCCGGCGCCTGTCCGGGGAGGATGGTACGGGAATCGAACCATGCTGCTGGTCTGCTTGGTCTGTTTTAAAAGCCAACGATTTAGCCCAGTGAGCTAAACCAGCCCCTGATGATAATTGAACTTCTAGAAGTATATTCAAAAGACGAGAGTAGCCAAAACAAATGCAAGCAACGGGTAGCCCATTAGGGCAATTAAAGGCCCTATTAAGACAATCCCCTACACACCAACTAAAATCACGGGGCTATTTAGCACAGGGCTAAATCATTGGCTTTGGAAGCAGGCCAGCAGCACTGTTCAATTCCTGTAACAGCCTCCCCGAACAGGCGCCGGAATGTGGCGACTAGGGGCTTTTCACAGTAACTTCATTTGAAGCCTACTCGTGACAATAAGCAATTTTCATTTCAAATAGATTGCAATGGACATAGAAGAGAAAGAACTTTAGGCTGAATTTATCCTGTAGTTTATTTGGGAGAGAAAGGTGCAACTGAAATTAAATGAAAATCGCTTATTGTCATGAGTAGGCTTCAATGAAGTTACTGTGAAAAGCCCCTAGTCGCTACATTCCCGCGCCTGTCCGGGGAGGCTGGTATGGGAATCGAACGGTGCTGCTGGCTTGCTTGGTCTGCTTTAAAAGCCAGCGATTTAGCCGAGTGAGCTAAACCAGCAACTCTACCTGAATGTAGCTGAGTAGTGGGCTACCTTAGCTCTAGCACAGCTAAACTACATTCCCTTGAATGGGAAAGGCAGGGCAACAAATCTAGAAAATTTTGACAAAGAGTCATCCAGACTTGAAAGGTACCTCCCTTCTCTCCCCACAGATGCTGTCAGACCTGCTGAGATTGTTCAGTATTTTCTGTTTTTGTTTCAGGTTCCAGCACCCACAGTAATTTGCTTTTATTTACAAGTTCAGAGCTCGCTGGATGATAAAAGGGACAGAAATTAAGATTAGGAAAAAAAAGTGTGTTTATGCCAGGTGTGAGGTTGAAAATACAATTGAAAACCAGGCTGAATATAAAAGGTTTAGAGGGGAAGTGAAAAAGCAAATAAGAGGCACAAAAAGGGTGCATAGAATGAGAGTGACAGTTAACATAAAAGGGGATCCTGAAGTCTTCTAGCAGTAGAAGGTAAATGGGAATAGGGCTGATTTGGGGAAAAAGGGGGATTTAAACATGGAGGAAGAGTGCTAGCTAAGGTATTAAATGAATATTTTGAATATTTTTATAATAAGGAAGAAGAGGTGATTCATTTTGGTATAGAGAACAGGAATATAAACTAAAGGGTACAACTCGGAAGTTGGTGCAGGAACAGAGGAACCTGGTGGCTATGTGCATAAGTGAATAAACAAAGATGGCAGGACAGGTTGAGAGGGTGGCTAATAAAGAACACTATCCGAGGCTTCATTAATAGGGGTATTGAGTGCAAAAGCAAGAATGTTATGTTGAACTTGTATAGGTCACTGCTTCAGCCTCAGCGGCACTATTGTGTCCATTTCTACACTTTAGGAAAGACGTGAAGGCACTGGAGAGAATGCAGAAATTATTCAAAAGACTGATTCCAGGGGTGAGGAATTTCAGGTATAAAGATGGATTAGAAAAGTTAGGACTGTTTCCCTGACGAAAAGGCTGTGAAGAGATTGAATAGAGGCATTCAAAATCATTGGGGGTCTGGAAGGTATAGAGAGGGAAAAACTGTTCCCACGCACGAGGGTTAAGAATGAGAGGACACAGATTTAATGCAATTGGCAAATTAAGCAAAAACAACATGAGAGTGGTTAGGCTCTGGAATGAACTGCCTGAGACTGTGATGGATATTAGGCAATGTACTGAAAAAGAAGACTACAGGTTAGCGGGGAGAGATGCGAGAATGGCCCTAGGTGAATTGCTCATTTGGAGACCTGGTGCAGACCGGAGGGGTTGAATAGCCTCCTGCACTGTATCAATTCTGAGATTCTGTGATATGGAAAAGTAATGTTCACTATTAATACCACTCATCCTGGCAAACACAAGAAAAGTATTCCCATCCTACTGAATTATTTGCTAATGCAAAACAAAGAAAATCTTTTCCCTCGGTCCCTCAGCCTGTGTAATGCGTGGAAAGGCTTTCTTCCACTCAATGCAAAATTAACTTGCTCATAACTGGAAAGAAGCTTGTTAATTCAAATATCCAAGCATGTAAATAATTTTAACAAAAATCAACCTAAGTTTAAAGTTTAAGATTGAATTTGTAATCAAAACTGCGCAAATCAGTTATGGCAAATGTCCAAGATAAAAACTTTATTTGTTTAAAGCTTCTCTAATAATCATTGTTGTTATCGATAACTTATGACTCTCTGCTTTCTTTAACATCAGTTATATACTTGTGTACAAGGATTATTCTAGGAGTCATTTACATAGTCATTTTTGCATCAGTGTGACGCAACAGCTTCCGAAGTCGACGGGTCCGAATGGGATCCCTGGTTGTGCACTCAGAGCCTGCATGAACCAGCTGGCAGATGTGTTCACGGACATCTTTAACTTGCCCATACTCCACTCCAAGGTCCCCACCTGCTTGAAAAGGACCACCAATTGTATCGGTGCCAAAGAAGAACCTGGCAACATGCCTCGATGACTACTGTCCGGTGGCCCTGACATCAGTCGTAATGAAGTGCTTCGAGAGGTTGATCATGAAGCGCATCAACTCCATACTCCCAGACCGCCTAGATCCACTGCAATTCGCAACCGGTCGCAATCTGCAGATTCCCTCACCATCTCCCTGGCCCTACCTCACCCCTGGAGCATCACGACAACAAGGACTCCTACATCAGACTCCTATTTATTGACTATCAAATTTGTGGTTGAAAAAGGGATCAAATGTTACTAAACTTGCTGATGATTCAAAGATAGGTAGGAAAGTAAGTTATGAAAAAAGCGTTAGGAATCTGAAAAGGGATATATGTTTCTATGTAAGGGCTTTGATTGGGGGGTGGGGGGGGGGAGATATCTTACAAGGAGAGTTTGGACAGGTGGGCCTGTGTCCGTCCGGAGCTTCGAAGATTGAGAGGTGATCTTATTGAAACATGTAAGATCCTGAGAGGACTTGACAGGGTGGATACTGAGAGAATATTTCTCCTTGTAGGAGAAACTATAACTAGGGGACACAGGGGACACATTTTAAAAATAAGAAGGGGTCCTCCATTTAATATGGTGATAAGGAAAAGTTTCTATCAGAGGGTCATGAATCAAGGTGTCTGTGTGGGTCTCACCCCTAAAGATGTGCAGGGGAGGTAGGTCGGTCACAATAAATTGCCCCTGAATTGGAAAAAAGAGAATTGGCTACTCCTAAATTTATTTAAAAAAAAGAGGATTATGACTCTTTGAACCTCTCATCCTCAGAGAGGGGTGGAGGCAAAGTTGGTGCAATTTTTTAAAACAGAGGTTGATGGATTCTTGACTTGCAACCATGTCAAAGTCACCGGGGGTAGGTGGAAATGTGGAGTTAAGGCTGAGTGGCCTGCTCCTGCTCCTGCTCCTAAGTTTTGTGTTTGCATGGACAAGTTCTGCAGAAATGCTACCCCATTCAAGTTTCAATCAATTCTGAATGGAGGAAGGTCATTTTGTGAAATGGTGACGATAAATAGATGTTATGCTAAGACACAACTATTTAAAGGCTCGTTTTAATACATATTCTTCAATCTAATTGCTGATTAGCATAATTTCAATTGGCATGGAGGAGCTAAAACCAGTATCTGCAGGTTTGACTGTCAAGCACTAATTAGATTTTTGTGCAGCAATATATGCAACACAGGTTCTGTGCACCCACTTCCAAAGAAGGCATGGAGTCTGATGGCTGGCACACAGTGACAAGTTTCAGGATAGTTCAGAGACCAAGTGACAGGTCAACAGTGTCATAATATGCATCTATGTATATAATGGAGTGCAGACAGGCAGTGATTGACACACAGGCTGACCAGTAAGCACACAGAACAGAGCAGCCAATAACCAGACAGGACACGACCACTATAAAGCCAGAGGGCCCCCGTTTTCCCGTTCTCTCGGGACCCAGCCTCTGAGACAGTCAGAGTTCGTGAGCTAGCCAGTGCAAACACCATGTGGTAGCTAGTAAGTCTGGTTAGGCCAGTATCAGGTCTCCAGTCAAGTCAGCACAGTGTCAACCCATAGTTGAACACGTATAATAGTTCAGAAGTTAAATAAAATCATGTTGCATCTCATCAAGTGTTGGAAGTCTGTCTCTCGCTACACTGCATCAAGTGCAGTCCACATCGACCCAGCATGCCCAACACATCATGGTACCAGTGAGTGATGCTGAAAATTGACAGCCCTACCTTGAGTGAATCAGCGTTGACCAGCAAACAGCCATCCGGTGACGTGAAAAATGTCCGCCCTCCTCCGCAGCTCCGCATCGCTGGCAACCTCGGTGCAAATTGGAAGATCTTCAAACAAAAGTTCCAACTCTATCTTGAAGCCACTGACCTCGAGGCCTCATCGGACGCCAGGAATATCGCACTATTCCTCTCTACAGCCAGGGATCACGCCATCCACATCTACAATTCCCTTACATTCGCTGAAGGCGAAGACAAGATGAAATTTAAAACAGTCCTGCTGAAGTTCGACAGCCACTGCGACATTGAGGTGAATGAGAGCTTTGAACGGTATGTTTTCCAGCAGAGGTTTCAGGGTAAAGATGAACCTTTTCAATCCTTTTTGACCCATCTCCGCATCCTCGCGCAGTCATGTAACTATGACCCGACAACTGATTCCATGATCCGGTATCAGATCGTTTTCGGGGTCCACTCTGATTCCCTTTGCCAGCAGCTCCTAGAAGTCAAGCAGCTCACCCTCACCATCGCCATCGAAACATGCGTTCTCCACAAACATGCTAACAATCGGTACTCCCACATCAGGGCGGCAGAAACGGCAAAGCTAACCTCCCACGAGGCGGAATGGGTGCAGGCCATCGCACAAATGCAAGGCCTAAGTATCGATGAGAGTGGCCGTTTCTCGCGTTTTCCCGGGCCCCTGCGCATGCGTGCCACGACCGAGGGGACGGTGAGACCGACGACCAGACTGCGCAGGTGCGTACGTCGTCCGACTGCACTGCGCATGCGCGATGGCGCATGGAACGCGCTGACATTGGCGTCATGACGTGTCCGAATTGTGGCTCCGCCCATTTAAAGCGGCAATGTCGGGCAAAATCACGACGGTGTCTACAGTGTTGCAAGCTTGGCCACTACGCAGCCCTTTGCAAATCTGCTCCATTGCCCAGCATCCAGCGATCCCAGCCACGGCGCAGAAGCGTCCGTTCAATACAGCAGGCCATGCCAGACTCTGACACCGACAGCCCAACAGATCGTGATGCTGAGTGCCTCAAATCCCCATACCGGGTGGGCATCATTTACGAAGCATGCGCTGCCTTTCTCCAAGATAGTGAAGCACCTCCCGATCCTCAGCGTGGATCCCGAAGACGAGTGGTTTGCTGTCCTCACAGTCAACAAGGCTCGCATTTAGTTCAAACTGGACACTGGCGCATTAGCGAACCTCATCTCGAAATCCGATCTCGACACCACCCGCGTCAGACCAACCATTCTTCCACCGGCCTGCCAGTTCCTTGACTACAATGGTAATGCCATAGCTGCCAGTGGCTCATGCCAACGCGGCGTTTCCAATAAGTCATTTAAAGCGACACTGCGATTTGAGATTGTAGGACCTGACATAGCATCCCTGCTCGGTGCTCGGGCTTGCAAACTCCTGAACCTGGTTCAGCGAGTCCACACCAGATCATCCTCACAGGCGATGGCCTCACCTGATGAAAACTTCCAGGCTGAAATTGATGACATCATCACGCAGTACCACAGCGTGTTCGACGCATTGGGCACACTCCCATGCCAATATAAAATCTTGCTCAAACCAAAGGCCACCCCTGTGATTCACGCACCACGTTGGATGCCGGCACCCCTCAAGGACCGCCTCAAGCAGCAATTACAGGACCTCCAGGACCAGGGCATCATATCAAAGGTCACAGAACCCACGGACTGGGTCAGCTCCATGGTCTGCATCAAGAAGCCGTCAGGGGAGTTTCGAATCTGAATCGACCCCAAGGATCTTAACCGCAACATCATGAGGGAACATTACCCGATACCAAAACGAGAAGAGTTGACCAGCGAGATGGCTCTTGCCAAATTCTTTACGCAGCTGGACGCCTCCAAGGGGTTCTGGCAAATACAGCTGGATGCATCCAGTCGCAAGCTGTGTACATTCAATATCTTGTTTGGTCGCTACTGCTACAACCGGATGCCTTTTGGCATCATCTCTGCCTCAGAGGTATTTCACCGCATCATGGAACAGATGATGGATGGTTTCGAGGGAGTGCGAGTGTATGTTTTCGATGTCATAATCTGGTCCACAACTCCTCAAAAACACATCGATCGCCTCAAGCAGGTATTCCACAGAATCCATGAGCATGGTCTCCAACTCAACAGGGCCAAGTGCTCGTTCGGTCAATCAGAAATCAAATTCCTTGGTGACCGCATCTCGCAGCAGGCCGTGCGGCCAGATGCTGACAAGGTTGCGGCGATCAACGCCATGAAGACCCCAGAGGACAAGAAGGCGGTCCTCCGCTTTCGAGGGATGGTCAACTTCCTCGGGAAGTTCGTTCCCAACATGGCGTCCCACAGCACAGCCCTCCGCCATCTTGTCAAAAAGTCGATGGAATTCCAGTGGCTGCCCGCTCATGAGAAAGAATGGCGTGAGCTGAGGGCAGAACTCACTACAGCCCCGGTTCTGGATTTCTTCGACCCTACCAAGGAGACCACAATATCCACTGACGCGAGCCAGGACGGTATTGGGGTGGTGCTCCTCCAACGGGATGACTCCTCCTCCTTGGCCCCAGTTGCGTATGCCTCCAGAGCCATGACACCCACTGAGCAACGGTACGCTCAGATTGAGAAGGAATGCCTGGGCCTCCTAACAGGAATCGACAAGTTTCACGACTATGTGTATGGCCTCCCAAAATTCACGGTTGAGACGGACCACAGGCCATCAGTCCACATAATCTAGAAGGATTTAAATGACATGACGCCTCGGTTACAACAAATCCTTCTCAAGCTACGCCGCTACGACTTTGAACTTGTCTACACGCCAGGCAAAGAACTCATTGTTGCAGATGCCCTTTCCAGGTCTATCACCACACCGTGTGAACAAACTGACTTCGTCTGCCAAATCGACGCGCAGGTGCAATTGTGTGCCTCCAACCTTCCGGCCTCTGATGCGAGGGTCATCCAAATTCGTGAGGAAACGGGCAAGGATCCTCTGCTACTAATTGTGATGCAGCACCTTACGAATGGCTGGCAGAAGGGACAGTGTCCCCAGTTTTACAACGTCAAGGACGACCTGACGGTGGTGGATGGCATCCTCATGAAGCTCGATAGAATCGTGATCCTGCAGAGTATGCGAGCTATGGTGCTCGACCAACTCCATGAGGGTCACCTGGGGGTCGAGAAATGTCGACGCAGAGCCTGGGAGGCAGTCTATTGGCCAGGCATCAGCCAGGACATTGCCAACACGGTCCTCAACTGCCCTACATGTCAGAAATGTCAGCCAGCTCAACTCAAAGAAACTCTGCAGCAACATGAGATAGTGACCTCCCCATGGTCCAAAGTTGGTGTCGACCTTTTCCACGCCAAGAGGCGTGACTATGTCCTCCTGGTCGACTACTTCTCCAATTACCCCAAAGTGGTGAAACTGTCCAACCTCTTGTCGAAGGCGGAGATTGAAGCATGCAAAGAAACGTTTGCTAGGCATGGGATACCGCTTACGGTGATGAGTGACAATGGTCCCTGTTTTTACAGCCAGGAATGGTCTGATTTTGCCCAGCTATACAACTTCCGTCATGTAACCTCCCGCCCCCACTACCCGCAGTCAAACGGGAAGGCCGAGAAAGGGGTCCATATCGTCAAGAGATTACTATGCAAGGCTGCAGACTCAGGCTCCGAATTCAACCTGGCGCTGCTGGCATACAGAGCAACCCCGCTGTCCACTGGGTTGTCTCCAGCGCAGATGCTCATGAATCGCACTCTGCGAACCACGGTTCCAGCCATCCATGTTCCAGACCTTGACCACCTCATGGTCATACAAAAGATGCAGCAATCTCGGGCCCAACAGAAATCAGCATACGACGCTCATGCCACGGATCTCCCCGAGCTGGTCCCCACCGATCGTGTTCGTGTACAGTTGCCTGACGGCAGCTGGTCCGCCACTGCTGTGGTGGTCAAGCAAGTGGCCCCGAGATCGTTCCTCATCCGCATGGCTGATGGCTCCTTCCTCCGACGCAACACATGGGCGCTGCGCAGGGTTCCACGCCCGCCACCTGACCATGATGTCCCGCCTCACACAATGCTTCCTTTGGACGTGCCCTACCATGAGCCACCCATCTACCAGCAATCCTGCTGACCTCTGCAACCACCGCAATGGTGGCAGTCCCGCCTATCCAAGTGCAGGCGCCCCTGATCCACCCTTGAGGCGGTCAACAGAATTAGTCGCCCGCCACAAATGCTAAACTTATAGACTGAACTTTTACACAATTTTGTTACCTCATCGTTTTGACCTCTGTAAATATCGTATTTACCGTTTCATCTGCCCTATATCTGCACTAGCGACACCTTCCTATGTATATAAGTTCATTTCAGCACATTCTGTATATAGTCACGCTCATATACACATCCACACACACATGCACCTTCATATTTATTATCTAAACACAAACAAAAAAAAGGTGGGGAGATGTCATAATATACATCTATGTATATAATGGAGTGCAGACAGGCAGTGATTGACACACAGGATGACCAGTAAGCACACAGAACAGAGCAGCCAATCACCAGACAGGACACTACCACGATAAAGCCAGAGGGCACCAGGTTTCCCACTCTCTCGGGATCCAGCCTCTGAGACAGTCAGAGTTCGTGAGCTAGCCAGTGCAAACACCATGTGGTAGCTAGTAAGTCTGGTTAGGCTAGTATCAGGTCTCCAGTCAAGTCAGCATAGTGTCAACCCACAGTTGAACATGTATAATAGTTTAGACTTTAAATAAAATCGTGTTGCATCTTATCAAGTGTTGGAAGTCTGTATCTCGTTACACTGCATCAAGTGCAGTCCACATCAACCTAGCCTGCCCAACACATCAAACAGGTTTTCAGATGTGGCACTGGAGGTCCTGGTAGAGGGTGTTCAGAAGACATGGGTTGCCCCCAATCTGCAGGGGGGAAGAGGTCCCCCTTACCCTCCTGAGCCCTCACTCCACCAGCTGCTGTGCCACTCTGCCCAGCCTCATGTTGTCTTCCGAGTATAATAAAAATATTTATTATTGTCACAAGGGGCAGCAGGGTAGCATGGTGGTTAGCATAAATGCTTCACAGCTCCAGGGTCCCTGGTTCGATTCCCGGCTGGGTCACTGTCTGTGTGGAGTCTGCACGTCCTCCCCCTGTGTGCGTGGGTTTCCTCCGGGTGCTCCGGTTTCCTCCCACAGTCCAAAGATGTGCGGGTTAGGTGGATTGGCCATGCTAAATTGCCCGTAGTGTCCTAATAAAAGTAAGGTTAAGGTGGGGGGGGGGGTGGTTGTTGGGTTACGGGTATAGGGTGGATACGTGGGTTGAGTAGGGTGATCATGGCTCGGCACAACATTGAGGGCCGAAGGGCCTGTTCTGTGCTGTACTGTTCTATGTTCTATGTTCTATGTTCTAAGTCGGCTTACATTAACACTGCAATAAAGTGA
This sequence comes from Scyliorhinus canicula, assembly GCF_902713615.1. NCBI lineage: Eukaryota > Metazoa > Chordata > Chondrichthyes > Carcharhiniformes > Scyliorhinidae > Scyliorhinus > Scyliorhinus canicula. The sequence goes on from NC_052146.1 coordinate 52,961,940, forward strand.
AAAGCCCCCTAGTCGCCACATTCCGGCGCCTGTTTGGGTACTCTGAGGGAGAATTCAGAATGTCCAATTCACCTAACAAGTACTCTTTCGGGATCTGTGAGAGGAACTGGAGCATCCGAAAGAAACCCATGCAGACACGGGGAGACATTGCAGACTCCGCACAGACAGTGACCCAAACCGGGAATTGAAACCTGGTGCTGAGAAGCAACAGTGCTAACCACTGTGCCACCGTTCCGCCCAAAAGGGGATGAGGGGAAGCTGAAGTGAATTAAAAACGTGATTATGTAATGATGCCGATGGTCAAGCACTCTCTCTGGGGGTTGACTCTGATAAGGTTTTTATTGAAAAGGAGCAGCATAGGCAGCATTTACTCTTTTCCAGGTAAAGCCCTCAGAGAATCTCCAGAATAAATGTTGACAGCATCGGAGAAGTCTTGACAAAGTGGCCCAGAATGTCTCCTGATGCATTTCAAAACCTCCAGAAGCAGGTGAACAGTCAAAGGTGAGTTACCATTAAGTGACACTTGAAATCCTATGAACTTTTACTCAAAATCAGCTGGTAGGTGTTAGAGGGGAATGTTAAATATACAGAAATGCCACGCAGCCTCCTTAATAAGTGATTGGCAGGCTTTCGAATGGGCAACCAGCCCCTTAACAATCCTCTAGGTGGCCATTCCGAGTGCAAACTTTGATTCTTTTACCAAGTTGGCATCTTGCACTAAAGGTGGATAAAACTGTTTTGGTTTAAAATCTCATCATGGCCACCTTTGAGGCTTTTTAGCTCCTAAAGTCTGCAGGGAAAATTACCCTCAATATCTTTCCTTTTCATAATTTCTGTCATTTCCAAAACTTAGAAGGAAAGTGTCTAACACTGATACCGACACTATAAATGTTGAATTATAATATAGGTCAGAGTATTTTCAAGGATTTTCTGTTCTTTCCATAATCATTAATAATGATCTCCCTACTCACATTTCCTTCTTCTACACAACATCATCACAACTGTGCTGGATATAACTAAAATAAAAATAAGTGCTTGCATTTATACATTTGTGCTCTTCACCAACCATGGACATTTCAAAATGCTTTACAGTGAATGAAGTACTTGCGAAGTGTAGTCGCTGTTGTAATGTAGGAAACACACCAAGCAATTTGCACACAACAAGCTCCCACAAACAACAAAGCAATATCGACCAGATATTTTGTTTCTAAGATGTAAGATGTAGATTGAGGAATAAACTTTGGCCTGGAAACCTGGGAGAACCCTGCTCTTCTTCAAAGTCTTGCCATGGGATCTTTCACATCCACCTTGGAGAGCAGGCAGGCCCTTGACACAACATCTCATCTGAAAGACAAAGGGTCTGACAGAGCAGCATTCCCTCAGTACTGCAATGGAGTGGGTAATGTCAGATCTCACAGGGAGAAAGTGAGAAATTATTTCTTGCTACTGATTAAGAAAAAGTTTTCTTTGTAAAGAAAGAAATTGTGAATTTTGTTTTGACATCTGAAATCGCTAAAAGCAAGATTTTTTTTTCTTTGAAAAGCTGTGGGTAATTATGAACTTCCCTGATCTGCCATAACTGCGGTGAAAGATTGGCAGAAATCCCAGAGAAACAGTGCAAAAAAATGCTGTTTCCTTATAACTTCCTTGAATACCAGCAAACGTTACAGTAGACATATGCAATTAGAATGTGAAGAATGAAAAACAACATGGACTGATGGGTGTGCCTGAACTGTTTCCATGTTGTAATTCTAATGTGGTTCTACGGAACACTAATTAGTATTAATTCACTACCTTTGCCATTTTTTATGATTAGTTTTGTTCATTTGTACACAAAATGGTGATGGATTTGGCCAAGAGATAAGGGCGTAAATTTTCACCTTGGCTTGTGAAATGCAAGTTAGGCTGTTTAATGACTTCTGAAATCTCATCCGGCCTTCGAACTCATTCCTGACATATTTCTGTTTTTGAGAAATGCAGACAGGAACGGGTCAGGCTTTGTCAATGCAATGTGGGAGGTATGTGGGAGCAAGGGTGCACTTGCTAGAAAGCTCACTTTAGTTCTTGGGGCAGAAGCCCAGCTCCCACATCATTGTTATGCCCCTTTTAGTAGTAATAGAGGAGTCTGCAAGGGAGAGTCAATGAATGAGAGTCAATGAGTCAAAAGTAAAGTATTTACTAGTACAGTCCCAGTCGGGGCTACTCTGCAGCACGGCTCCTTTGGAGGCTGGCTTTTAAGGGCCCGAGTTAACTATCCTGCTGATGGGCCTACGCCCCTCAGCAAGGAAGCTCATATTCCACCAAACTCGCAGAGATTAATCAGATTGTCCCCAAGGGTCACATGGGGGTTATAACATCCATTCCCCACCCGAAGTTCTTAAGTCCGTCTGAATGAAGAAGATCAAACCGAAGGACGCCTGCTCCACTTCAGCCATGGCCGTGCTTCCAGTAGCTGCGGCACTGGGTTGGCGGAAGTGTATAGCATTTCGGGGAATGCCATTTCCTCGATGACCATCTGAGGGTTGGTACCACTGGTGAGTGATCCCTGGTCATGTCACCCTCAGAAGCCTGGGATGCCAGGGCCTCCATTTCTGAGCTGGAGTCTACTACCTCTTGCATCTTGGTGTTGGGGTCACCAGGGAGTGATGTCATAATCCCCATTCCCCTACATACCTCCTCATGCCCCTTTACCCGGTTAATACTCCCTATTCCCCTTCCAGGCCTTTGATGTATCCTTCACAGTTATTCACTCAGCATACACTCTGGGTGGACCTCAGGGTGCTTTGATATGAACGTTAAAATAAACTTCTAACAATATAATAGAGCTGTAATTCAGTCAGGCCTCACATTGGAAAAGGTCTTAATCATAAATTTTTTTTAAAAAATTACCATAAGTGGAAAATCTGTGCTTCAACAACTTTTGAAACTCAGTCAAGAATTCATAACGAGCTTAGCTGTAATATTGGACCAGATGTAATGGCACTTGGAGGATTCCCAGGTGATTGGATGCCCCCGGGTGGTCGGGCTCTGCACATGGTGTTACCCTGGTACCTTCGATGCCATATGGGCACCTTGGCACTGTCAAGCTGACACCTAGGCACTGCCACCCGGGCACTGTGGCAGTGCCATCCTGGTTACATTTGAATTTGTCAATGAATTCAGTACTTATCTGTCACAATGTTCCACACTTTTCAACAGGCTTCTCTCAATGGTCACAAATTCTCCAAAAAGGCAACTGTTAAAAAATAAATTTAGAATGCCCAATTCATTTTTTTTCCAATTAAGTGGCAATTTAGCGTGGCCATTTCACCTACCCTGCACATCTTTTGGGCTGTGGGGGCGAAACCCACGCAAACACGGGGAGAATGTGAAAACTCCACACAGACACTGACCCAGAGCCGGGATTGAACCTGGGACCTCGGCGCCGTGAGGGCGGCAATGCTAACCACTGCCCCACCGTGCTGCCCGAGGCAACTTTTTTTGTATGGCTTCCAAACCTGCCAACCTATGAAAATGGAGTGGTGGGGGAGGATTGCAAATTTGCTATATCGCTAACAACAGTGACCCCGACCTCAGATGAAATACCTGCATGGTTTAGCCTTTCCCACTCATGAAAAGACCACATAAAATTAGCATGGGATGCGGAAGAACTTCCAATTTGAAAACAGCGCAATTGGATTCTAAGGTTTTGTCATTCCCGACCCCATTCATGCCTCAACCACCAATTGAAAATATGGCCTGACGACTTTGCACCACAGAGCCACTTGCTGCCCAAAAGCTGCAACTACAATGTATGGCATAGAAAATTGAATGGAAAATGTTGGTCAGAATTTACAGTAGCATATGGTGACACCAAAACAATGATCACAAATCATGTCAACAGATAGTAAAGCTTGTACATGTAAAGTATGTGCCTTGTACTAAATGTTTAATATCACATCAATATTAGTGCAGAATGAAGCTTCCAATACTATTCACACTAAAGGATAGTATTGACCAAATATGTCACAGATGTTACTGTAACACACAAGAAGAAATTCTACCATAAAGAGAGTAAAAATAGATTTGGTTCAACTCAATAACAGGTTGGGGACATAAAGTTTATACCAAAATTTGAATTATCTTGGAGTGCTGCATTTTGTTAAGACTTTAAGCCAAGGTCACAAATGCTTGTTCTGGTGGTCCAGGTGAATACTTACAACCCAAGGCACTAACTAAAGAAGAGAAAGAAGTCCAACAAGTGTCCCTCACAACATTCTTCCCTAAATCATTATAGCCAAGTAAGTAGACTAATTCGTTATTCACCATTTACTATTTGTTGGCCATATTTGTTTTTTGGGGGGGGGGGGGGGATATCCACATGGAATAAGTCACCATTCTTCAAAAAGCAACTAATTATGTGAGGACATTCTCATGTGCTCCTTTGAATCAGAATTGCCACCTCTGTTTTATTATAATGGCAAATCCTGCTTTCTTGCAACTACCAATGCAGTTTTAGGTTTTACTTGCTGAAGACTTGAAATTTATGTTGATTTATAATATAAATATCTATGAGCAAGCTACAGATTAAAACAATTCTTAGCTCAATGGAACAAAAGTAAATGTTGCACACATAGAGGTTGCTTGCGATTGTTGTACTATATATGCAAATACATTTATATAGTGTTTAGGCTGTTGAAATAACAGAAAATTATGCTTGTTTTTTGTCCCATAAAGACATCTTAAATTGTGCTTGCATTGTGAAATTGTTTTAAACATTGAACATAGCAAGCATAATGGGCATAACATTCAACTAAGTGCTATTATTAACACATTAGAGTGCTCACAAAACATTCCTGTTGAGTGTTATTTTAACAATTTTGGTATTTAGTTTAAAATGAAATATTTTACAAAAATGGCACTCTGTGGAATTTCAATCCCTGCAGCTTGAATTTCATTATGAGGCAGTAACTCTATGGATACTTATTTGAAGGACCCATTAAATTCACTGCACAGTAATTACAGGTGAGGTTTTCAAAGCAATTTGTTGTGATGAGTTGCATAAAAGACTACAGTTAGATGCCATATTTTACCATTTCTGGTGTGTATTCCAAACACTGTTTATGTTGGTTATGAAAAATACTGGTTCATTAGTATACTTCAGGGAAAGGAACTTGGCAATTGCTCTCATTCTGATGAATACATGTCTCAAGACTCATTGTATGTGATTGACTTATAACCTATCCACGACTCACGCAAACTGGGGATGATCAATAGGTGAGGTCTTGCCTGTAGCACTCACAACCCAAGAATTACCAATGAAAATGAAAAATGAGACATTTGATTCTGACTGAAAAATAAATTGAGGAAATCCGAAATGTTTCCATTTTTCTCAAATTATACTGATTATCTGTTTTCTCTCTTGATTTTGAGCGATTGTACCTATATCTGTTAGTATCCCCAGACGTTTCATTGGGACAAAATCATTGATTTCAGAATTCGCAAAGTAACTAAATTTTTAGTCCTCCAAATCTGAACCGTATGCCAAAGTGTCTAAACAGTTATCTCCAGGAAAATAAGAATTACCATGAGAGATCGGGGAACCCCCACAACAATTGCAGGTGAGTCATCATTTTTCCTGGTCTAAGGATTTTGTCCTCTGGAGTGCAACAATTGCTGTTGCTGACCTTAATTCAGAAGCCATCTAAATGATATGTCATGGGGCCTTCAGTGGAGCAACATATTAACCATGCGGACACCAAAATCGCTTTAGGGAACAGCGGAATAGATACTTGAGTCTTACTTTCTTTCATTTTAATTTCAACCTTTCCAGTTGATTGCATTAGTGCTCACTTAAAGCTGTCATATATTTAAAGTGATTGGTAAAAGGATTAGAGGGGAGTTGAGGGAACCCAGAGGGTAATAATCTTTATTATTGTCACAAGTAGACTTACATTAACACTGCAATGAAGTTACTATGAAATCCCCCAGTCGCCACATTCCGGCACCTGTTCGGGTACACAGAGGGAGAATTCAGAATGTCCAAATTACTTAATAGCGCATCTTTCGGGACATGTAGGAGGAAACAGGAGTACCCGGAAGAAACCCACGCAGGCACGGGCAGACAGTTACCCAAATGGGAATCGAACCATGGACCCTGGCACTGTGAAGCAACAGTGGTAACCACTTTGCTACCATGCCGCCACAGCTGTGGGGGTCTGGCAATCACTGCCTGAAATGGTAGTGGAGGAAGAAACCCTCAACTCATTGATAGGGTGTTTTGTGATGCTCTTCAAATGTTATAACCTGCAGGACTACAGACCAAATGTTGAAAAGTGGGATAGAGAGATTGGCTCATTTTTTTGGCTGGTGCAAACACGATGGGCCAAGCAGCCTTTTTCTGTGCCATACACATTCCATGAATCTATGGCATCAGTCATTTGACCAGCGCGACAAGCAACAATACTGTGAACTGTTTTAATTGGAACCAATGTTCTATCTCCAAGTGCTATGAGCTTTCGGGCCTTCCATGTTAATTGCAGCAGGTTCCCATTCCCTCACTGCCACAAATTCTAAATTCCCATTTGGATGCTTGAATCCATATGTAGCCTCAACTCTCCCTACTTAAACTGTTCCAACACTATCATCTTCCCTGCCCTAACCTGCTCTTCCACTGAGTCGTGTCTGTTATTCATTCATTTGCTGACTTACCATCGTTGGTAGCTGTGCCTTCAACAAGCCAAGCTTTGGGATTTCTTCCATAAATCTCTTCACTTCTGCATCTTCCTCTCTTCCTTTAAGGTTCTATTTAAAACTCCGCTCTTTGAATACGATTTAGGTCGGCCTCCCTTATAACTGCTTATTTGACCCAGTGTCTGAGCTTTGATTACGCCTCTATGAAGTGCTTTGAGATGCTTTTTTTGTGTTAGAAATGCTATCGAAATGCAAGTTATTTCTGTTGCTAATTTGCAAAACAGATTCAGTTGTTTTAGATCAGGCATTGTCAAACTCGGGGGCGTGACCCGCGGGTGAGTGTCGAGAGGGTCGCGGAGCCGTCCGTCATTGCACTCCCGATCGTGCAAATCTGCGCGCAACAGCCGGCAGTTCATAATGCCGGCTGCAAGTGGCCTTCAAAATGGCTGCGAACATGTAAAGAAAATGCGGCCGCACTGTGCATGCGTGCCAGATCATCGGCGCACATGCCCAAAACTATGCGTATGCACGCCGATGATCGGGAACGAATGCGCAGTGCGGCCGCTTTTTTTAAAAACGGTCACAGCTTTTTGTTTTACAAGTTCGGGGGACTTTTATTCATATATTTATTCATTTAATTTTTATTTTTTTCATTTATTTTATTCGTTTTTTTTACAAGTTCGGGGGGGTTTTATTTAATAAACTTTTACAGGAAAAAATTGCAGAACTTTGGACAGATGGAGACTCCATATTTTCTGACACCGGAAGGTTTCACCTTCATCCAACAGGTTCCATTGGAGGAGCGTGTACGAGGTCCAAAGGGACCCAAAACCATTTCCTCCATTTTTGTCAGCAGCAAACAAGGTAAGCGAAAATGGTGGGTTGCGCAGATTGGCCGGCGTGGGTCGTGAAGGTCGGCTAGGTTGGCTCCCGAAGGTTGGCCGGTTGGTAAAAATGGGTCCCCGGAAATTGTTTTTGAAGAACACTGTTTTGGATTACTCTAATCAATCAATAATGAAACAGCATCAATGTGTTGGAGTTCTTTGAAGGAGTAACATGTGCTGTGGATAAAGGGGAGCTTCGTGTGCTGGATTTGGATTTTAGAAGGCATTGAAAAGGAGCCACATCACATATTAGTGTGGAAAAGAAAAGTTCACGGTGCAGTGGGTAACGTATTAGCAAGAATAGAAAGTTGGCTGGCTGACAAAAAACAGAGTATGCATAAATGTGTGTTTTCTGATTAGCAGGATGTGACAGGTGTCTGACGGGGCCTCAACATTTTACAATTTATATTAATGTCTTAGATGAGGGGCACAGTAAGAAGTCTTAAACACCAGGTTAAAGTCCAACAGATTCCTCAGGTGGAAGGAGCTGCGCTCCGAAAGCTAATGATTCGAAACAAACCTGTTGCATTTTAACCTGGTGTTGAAAGACTTCTTACTATGCCCACTTCAATCCAACTCCAGCATCTCCACATCTAAGATGAGGGGAGTGAAGACAAGGTAGCAAAATTTATGGACGACACTAAGATGGGTAGGAAAGTGTGTTGTGAAGAGGACATAAGGAGGTTGCAGATGGATATGGATAGGTTGAATGGACCAAAATATGGCAGATGGAGTATAATGTGGGGAAGTATGAAGTTGTTCACTTTGGCACGAACAATAAAAGAAAACAATGTATTTTTTTAAACAGAGAACAGCTACAGAATTCTGAGGTGCAGAGGCATTGAGGTGTTCTAGTGCATGCATCACATAAGTTTAGCATGCAGGTAAAGCACAATAGCATAGTGGTTAGCACTATGGCTTCACAGCATCAGGATCCCTGGTTCGATTCCCGGTTTGGGTCACTGTCTGTGCGGAGTCTGCACGTTCTCCCCATGCCTGTGTGGGTTTCCTCCACATGCTCCGATTTCCTCCCACAAGTCCCAGAGGCTCACCTCAGAACTGTTCATATCGACAATTATGAAAGAAGTTAATATCCAGAGTGAAGACCTGGAGAACTTGACGAACATTTTCAAATGTCCTGACAACAGGTAATTTGGACATTCTGAATTCTCCCTCAATGTACCTGAACAGGTGCCAGAATGTGGCGCCTGGGGGATTTTCACCGTAACTTCATTGCAGTGTTAATGTAAGCCTACTTGTGACAAGAAAGATTATGTTTAAAAAAAATATTTAAAATTAATTAAGAGGAATTGAACATAAAAATAAAAATGTTATGCTTCATTTACACAGGGGTTTGGTGAGACCACGGGCATGATTTACTGGCCACATTGCGACCAAAAGTGCTGTAGCGAGACCTTGCTCCTGGGATTTACCCAGCTCTTGACGCCTCGCAAGATATAATGCGATCCCGTGAGCTGTGGCGATGTGAATCCCATCCATTGTGGGTGGGATGACTTTATAGCAATCTGCATATTAAAGCGAGACAGCTAGTCTCACTTTAATGTGCAAATTTCTGAGTTACTCGAGGCGTGGGATAAATCTACCTCATCCCGGAAATCTCGGGAGAGTGCCACTCAGTACTGGTCTCCACAAATGGGAACCAGATTGAATGGCTCGCATGGGGGCTTTTATGGGGATCTGAGACCCCAGGTGCTTGCTGTTTGGGCAGGCTGGCACCCTGACACTGCTGGTGCCATCTGGGCACCTTTGGAGTGCCACCTGGATTCCTGTCTGGCACTGCCAAGGTGCCCGGGTGACACTTCCAGCTAGAAGGGGCACTGCCAGGTTGGCACTGCCAAGGCATCAAGCAGGCATTGTTTGTGCAGGTACGATCGGGTTGGGATGCCCTGTGTGGGTATTGTGGGGGAGGGAGATGGGGGGTGGGGGTGGGGGGCATGGACCCTCCCATTGTGCATTGGGGTTTGGGGGAGGTTGGTGATCTCTTTGGGGGCCATGGAGCTCGGGACACCATTTAAAAATAGCACCCCAATCTCTCACTTCACTGAGAAGCTCCTCAGTGCAGAAAATAGGGCTATGAGCAGCCTCGGCCACGCGTTCCCATTGAGGCCCCTTATCAAATTGGATTTTGTTTATTTTCACGTGACCGAGGTACAGTGAAAAGTATTTTTCTGCCAGCAGCTCAACAGATTATTCAGTACATGAAAATAAAATAAAATAAAATACATAATAGGGCAACACAAGGTGCACAATGTAACTACATAAACACTGGCATCGGGTGAAGCATACAGGGATGTAGTGTTAATGAGGTCAGTCAATAAGAGGTTCATTTAGGAGCCTGGTGACAGTGGGGAAGAAGCTGTTTTTGAGTCTGTTCGTGCATGTTCTCAGACTTTTGTATCTCCTGCCCAATGGAAGAAGTTGGAAGAGTGAGTAAGTTGGGTGGGAGGGGTCTTTGATTATGCTGCCCGATCTCCCCAGGCAGCGGGAGGTGGAGATGGAGTCAATGGAAGGGAGGCAGGTTTGTGTGATGGACTGGGCTGTGTTCATGACTCTGAAGTTTCTTACGGTCTTGATGCAAGTCACATTTTATAGTCTTGTGTTTATTGGAGCTGCAAGGGGTGGGAAACACGTGGTTAAACACACAGGCTATGGGACGCTGTTCGCATTTCGTTAAATCGCACCCCACATCTTGAATACCACGCAGTTTTCGTCTCCTTATTTAAGTTGGATATAAATGCTTCAGAGGAGACTTACTGGATTGATGTCTGGAATGAGTGGTTTGTCTCACGAAGAAAGGTTAGACATACTGGGCCTGTTTCCACTGGAGTTTGGAAGAGTGAGGGGCGACTTGATTGAAGTACATAAGAACCTGAATGGTCTTGGCAGGGTGGATGTGAAAGGATGTTTCCTCTTGTGGGTAAATTCAGAACTATGGGGCACTGTTTCAAAATTAAGACTCACCCAATTAACACCCAGATTAGGAAAAATCTTTTCTCTTGAGGATTGGAAACCTCTGCCTCAGAGAACGGTGCAGGCTGCACCATTGAATATTTTTAGGGTGAAGTTAGATTTTGTTAGTCAAGGGAATCAAAGGTTATCAGGGGTAAATAGAAATGTAGAACTCCAAACACAAACAGATCGTATTGAATGGCAGAGCAGGCGAGAGGAACTGAATGGCCCACCTCAGCTCCTATTTCTTAAGTGATACATTAATATGTAGCCGGCCAATGTCACCAACAAACAGAAACCTAAGGCGGAATTGTCCAACCCCTCGGGGGGTCGGAGAATCGCCCGGGCCCAGCGTCAATCCCGCCCCCGCTGTGTCCCGAATTCTCCACACCCCCGAGATTCGGCGGGGGCGGGAATTGCGCCGCGCCGGTCGGCGGGCCCCCCCGCGGCGATTCTCCGGCCCATGATGGGCCGAAGTCCTGCCGCTGACAAGCCTTTCCCGTCGGCGGGAATCAACGTACGTCTGGTGCTGGCGGGATTGGCGGCGCGGGCGGGCGCCGGGGTCCTGGGGGAGGTGGGGCGATCTGGCCTGTGCCATGGTGGCACTCTTTTTCTTCTGCCTCCGCCATGGTCTCCACTATGGCGGAGGCGGAAGAGACCCCCTCCCATGCGCATGCGCCGGGATGACGTCAGCAGCCGCTGACGCTCCGGCGCATGCACGGATTTCCGCCGGCCGGCGAAGACCTTGCGACCCCGGCTGGCGGGGTGCCAAAGGCCGTTCGCGCCGGCCGGCGAAGCGTAAACCACTCCAGCGCGGGCCTAGCCCCTAAACGTGCAGAGAATTCTGCACCTTTGGGGAGGCCCGACGCCGGAGTGGTTCTCGCCACTCCACAACACCGGACCCCCCGCCCCGCCGGGTAGGGGAGAATCCCGGCCCTGGTTTCCTACTAAAACGAGTATGATTATTTCAAATGCAATTAAATTTGACCACCATTGCAATATATGAGCAGGCTCCAAACTGAGCAGCAAGAAGGCAGCTGTTCCGAAATAAACACAACTGCTACTGTTCACTGAAGCTTTTGCCAAACTCAAAAGTGTAACTGAGCAGAAGCAGACAAACGAATATAGAAAAAAACATAGTCTTCAAATTCATTTTGGCTTCTGGACACTATTTTGCAATTTCAGCCAAGGTTTGTCCAATTTGCAACTTACAATCAGGAGAACCTCTGTGGAAACAACAAACAGCACAAACACAAATGTCATTGATTCAATTATTGGGTTGCATCTTTGGTGACAATCTGACTTGTTACTGTGCAAAAACATTGAGCAGTTATTTTGGAGAAAAGGTGAAAACAGATGCGAGGTGGGTGCTGTGCTAATAAGACACAACCCTTCAAATGTCTGGTTTTGGGTCAGAATCTTGGAACTAATTGCTGATTACCATGATTTAAGCATGCCTGGAGGCACTAAACTGGATATCTGCATGAGAGCACTCAAGCTCGGGTTAGCAGTAATTTTACTGAAGCAGCTACATGTAGCCTCCACATTCACAATTCCACTGAAAGTGTTATGCGCATTGTCTGACAAGCAATGGCATGTTTAAATGGCTCAGTGACTGAGGGAGAGGTCAGACAGGTTCAGAGGTGGCATTGGATGTCCTGGTGAAGGAGGCACAGCAGATGAGGGAATGTGCTGTGCCCACAGGGAAAAGAGGCCTGAGAAGCAATAGATGTGACAGATGTGAGAGGAGATAACCCAGGAGGTCACAGCTAGGGACACTTCCTCAGGACTCAGCAGTAACTGCTAAAAATAGTTTGACACAAGTGGTCAAGGTAAGATCTTTTTTCACAAACATACTTCATCAACACCAACATCACAATCTCAACACATTGTATCGACCAATTAACCATAGAATTTCCGCAACTCACAATAGTCCATCTTTCACAACCACTATGCGCACTTAAGACAGATATTACAGCTCTTCAACCATGCGAGGTTTACACAACTGCACATTCAACACACTCATTCACAATATCACGCTTTCTCTTCCAGGTCAAGTTAGCACTTAACAAATATCAACTGGATCTGATTGGGGTGGGGAGGCATAACTCCATGAAATCCCTTGAAGAGACAGTGCTGGTGACAATCAGGAAGTGACTGTCAGAAACTGTGGTCCTAGACAGAGTAGGATGCATCTCACCTAGAGGTATGTGACCACTGCAGTTTCCTTATCTATTCACAATAATTCCTGTTCGCAAATCTGCCCCAGCTCTCTGATGTGTTGAGCAGGCTGGGTCGATGTGGACTGCACTTGATGCAGTGTAGCGAGAGACAGACCTCCAACACTTAATAAGATACAACACGATTTTATTTAACGTCTTAACTATTATACATGCTCAACTGTGGGTTGACACTATGCTGACTTGACTGGAGACCGAGTACTAGCCTGACCAGACTTACTAGCTACCACATGGTGTTTGCACTGACTAGCTCACGAACTCTGACTGTCTCAGAGGCTGGGTCCCGAGAGAGTGGGAAACCTGGTGCCCTCCGGCTTTATAGTGGTCGTGTCCTGTCTGGTCATTGGCTGCTGTGTTCTGTGTGCTTACTGGTCATCCTGCGTGTCAATCACTGCCTGTCTGCACTCCATTATATACATAGATGTATATTATGACACTCTCCTCATTCACAAACCCAGATGGTCTCATCGCATACATCAGTTGTTGCCGAGCCACCCTCTCTTCCCTATCTCTATGAGCCTTGTGGGCTATAATCTCTCCCAAATCACCGCCTTCAGTGCCTCCCAGAATGTGGAAGGTGATACCGGTGCCCCATCGAGGACACCACTGACCACGATGTGCTGTCTCCCTGGGTCCGTAACCGTCCCTTGTCGCCATAAATATCATCCGCTTACTAATCAGTATGGCTACTCCCTCAGCCCTCGTCCTGTAACATGAATGATACATCTGTACCACCCAAACCTTCCTCACCTGCAGTTGCTCCTTTCCTCCTCAGGAGCGTCTCTTCTGTTTCGGCTTTCAAACTTCTCAAGTGGGCGAAGACTCTGGATATTTTCACTGGGCCATTAAGTCCCCTACCGTTCCTTGTGACCATCCTGGTGGGGTTTTCTGTCTCCCCCACCCCTCCTTCCTGCAGGATCAACCATACTTACCTGTTGGATGTGCCCCTGTACTCTGGGGTTTCCCTTTGTTCGGGGGCCGCCCAAAATGGCTGCGGGCGCCATTCTCACCATGAGGCCAGGCCCCTGCGCTCAGGGGTTTCCTTTTGTTTACAGACCCTCCAAGATAGCTGCTACACCCTCCCCTCTGCCCTTCTCTACCCATCTCTCCCCTTACATTCCCCCATCCCTGTGGTTCTCTCCCCCCCCCCGCAAGTCGCTCCCCGCCCCCGCAAGACGCTCCCCCCCCCCCCCCCCCCCGCTCCTGCTGAGAGGTGCACTGCGGCCCCCCCCCCCTTGCTGTCATATTTCCAGCGCTAGCTTTCCATGCTAGTGGCCCCCTTCCGGGGCTGTCTTACCCCTTTCCCATGCCCACTAAATATCTGGTCCCTCTGTCTCTGCCTCACCCTCTCCTGCGTTCCGCTGCCCTTGCCCTTCCCTGGTGTCTGATCTTTCTGATTAAAGCAAGGCAGTACAGTCCCGCTCAAACATAGTGTGCAACCATCATAGTTCTCTTTTCTCCCCTCTTTCCTCCGTCTGCTTCGCCTTCAGCATTGCCTTGCTTGCCCCTTGTCCAGGCCGTTCATCTGAACAAACTCCTCCACCTCTGTTGAAATAATATTCCTTATTTAGGAACGTGACCCAGAACCTGGCTGGGAACAGTATTCCAAATCTCACTTCGCTCCTGTACAGGGCCGATTTAGGCTGGTTGAACTCGGCCCTGCGCTTTGTCTGGTCCTCCCCAACATCCTGGCCAGACCCGGATTCTATGTCCTTCCCAGCTGTTCGCCTTCGTCTGCCTGATAACAATGCCATTTCACAATTAGCATCGTTAGTTGTTCCCCCACTTTGGGCTTCGGCCGGAGCGATTTGTTCACCCCATCGGTCTCCAGTGGATTAGGGGAAGCTGTCCAGCCTGACTAGGTTGCGCAGCATTTGGGCCACATAGCCCATCTTCCCCATCGCCTGCATCTTCGTCACCAGTCCATCGATAACTGTCTGCATGGCGACCAACACCTCCACTACTGCCACCTTGACCACGTCCAGGGTTTCCACTTTTATTGCCTCACTCATCGCGGTCAGTTCCTTCATCAGGAATGCCTTCCATCCATCACCAGGTTGTGGGAGGGTGGGGGGGGGGGTGGTTGTGGTGAATGAGATTCACACGGTGTTATAAGTTACCAATGTCACTCTGTTCCCATTGTATATATGTACCGATATTGTAAGTGCAGTTGCACTACCTGACCACCAGGGGGAGTAGCTCTGGGAGTACTCGGGAGTTTGTACTGGGCTCCCCTCTTTGCTCCGCGCAGATCTCCTCCCCCTGGAGCTGCTGTATAAAGATCCGTGCCACAGGGCCAGCCAGCCAGTTCATCGAAAGTTCAACGGCTAACAGGCTGGCTCTGTTGTAAGTATATTAAAACCGCTATTCTAATCCTACAAGCACGTGTCCGTAGAATTGATGGTTCCATCAATTTAATATACATACGAAACAGTCGAAGTAAATCATGGAAGCAGCCCTCAAGCCCGGACGCCTAGAACGCGACCCGCAGGATGCAGAGGCTAAAGAAATTTTCTCCCACTGGCTGAGATGTTTTAAGGCCTACCTGCCAGAAGCCAGCACCGCTGAAACAACGGAGGACCAAAAGCTCAGCCTACTGCACACGAGGGTAAGCCACAGAATCTCCACACAGCTAAATCCGTCTGGTTCTTACACCGCAGCGCTGGTGATATTGGACAAAATGTACGTTAGGCCCATTAACGAGGTTTATGCACGCCACGTGTTTACGACTCGCCGTCAGCGGCCTACAGAAATGCTAGCCGAATTTGTACGTGAACGGAACAATCTCTATAATGACTGTAATTATCAGGCCGTTACCGCAGCTGAACATAGGGAGCTTGCTGTGCGGGACGTTTTCGTAGCGAGCCTTAGATCGAACTATGTGCGCCAAAGACTGGTAGAAAAGGGGGCCCAGGACTTAGATACTACTGTGGAGGCTGCTACCACTATGGAAGTCTCCTTCCGCAGCCTCACCTCGTTTCCCGCGGACCCCGCATCCTCATCGTGGGCCCCCGACCAACAATCCCCCCAGGCCTGTGCCGCACGGCCCCCCAGCTACCGCGCTGCCAAAGCCAGTTACTCTGCGGCCCCAGCCAGTCACTCTGCTGCCCCAGCCAGCTACTCAGCTGCCCCAGCCTGCCATTTCTGTGGCCAAAGCCAGCACCCACGGCAGCACTGCCCAGTCCGATCCGCGACCTGCAGCAGCTGCGGGAAGAAAGGCCACTATGCCAGAGTGTGTCTTGCGAAAAGGGCCCCAGTTTCTAACTCCCCAGTAGAGAGAACAAATCGCTCCCAGCACCAGCGGGCCCGCGGGGCCCGAAACGCTGCGGCCTACGCCCCGACTCCGCCCCCTCCCGCCACGTGCAATCCATGGGGGCCGCCATCTTGGCAAACCCCCACCATGCGGCCGGCCACGTGCGGCTCATGGGGGCCGCCATCTTGGACGCCATCTTCCTCGCCGCTCACCACATGTGATCCACGGGCCCCATCTGCATCTCCATGCTCAGATAGCTCATCAGAAGATTACGACTTCGCCGGGCACTCATCACGTGGCCCGCAACTCAGCCCAGCGATCCTGCATCAAGCTCGGCAGACGTACCGGCATCTACTCGACCGGACGCCCACTCGGAAGACTATGGCTTCCCCGGGCACCCATCACGCGGCCCGCAACTCAACGCGGTCACCCTAGATCAATCCCGTCCCAAGCACCTACGAAATTCGATGGCAGAGTTCCAGATCAACGGGTACAGCACGCCATGCCTCTTTGACTCCGGGAGCACGGAGAGCTTCATACACCCAGAGCTGGTAAGACGCTGTTCACTTCCTATTTTTCCTGTGAGCCAAACTATCGCCCTCACTTCGGGCTGCCACTCAGTCCAAATCTAAGGACGCACCGTCGCTACGCTCATAATTCGAGGTGCTAGTTATTCTAAATTTAAACTTTATGCCCTACCCGACCTCTGCGCGCCACTCTTATTAGGCCTGGATTTCCAGTGCAACCTCAAGAGCCTCACCCTCAGCTTCGGCGGGCCCCTGCCCCCACTCACTATCTGCAGCCTAGCCACGCTGCGCATCTCCACCCCCTCCTCTCTTCGCCAATCTCATTCCAGATTGCAAACCAGTAGCTACTCGCAGCAGGCGATACAGCCTACAGGATAGGGTCTTTATCCGATCGGAGGTCCGATGGCTGCTCAGTGAGGGGATCATAGAGGCCAGTAATAGTCCCTGGAGAGCTCAGGTGGTGGTCGTCAAGACCGGGGAAACATTTTGCATGGTCGTCGACTATAGTCAGATCATAAATCGCTTTACGCTCTTAGACGCGTATCCCCTCCCCAGAATTACAGACATGGTTAACCAGATAACCCAATATCGGCTATTTTCCACGGTGGATCTGAAGTCTGCATACCACCAGCTCCCAATCCGCCCGGAGGGCCACCACTAAACGGCGTTCGAGGCCGATGGCCGCCTCTTCCATTTCCTCTGGGATCCCTTCGGCGTCACTAATGGGGTTTCGGTGTTCCAACGACCGAGTGGTAGACCAGTACGGGCCGCGGGCCACGTTTCCATATCTGGACAATGTTACCATACGCGGCTATGACCAGCAGGACCACGACGCCAACCTCCACCATTTTCTCCAAACGGCACAGAAATTAAACCTCACTTATAACCAGGAGAAACGCGTTTTCCTCACAAACAGACTGGCCATCCTCGGCTACGTCATGGAGAACGGAGTCCTGAACCCAGACCCGGACCGTATGCTCCACTTAGAACTTAGAACTCCCCCTCCCTCATTGCCCCAAGGCCCTCAAACGGTGCTTGGGGTTCTTTTCATACTACGCCCAGTGGGTCCCTCAATATGCGGACAAAGCCCGCCCACTCTTTAAGGCCACACGATTTCCCCTGTCAGCTGAGGCGTGCCAGGCCTTCAGCTGCATCAAGGAGGACATCGCCAAAGCAGCCATGCGGGCGGTTCATTGAATCCACTCCCTTTCAGGTTGAGAGCGACGCCTCAGAGGTAGCTCTAGCAGCCACTTTAAATCAGGCAGGGAGGCCCGTTGCATTTTTCTCCCGTACCCTATCCACTTCTGAACTCCGACACTCCTCAGTCGAGAAGGAAGCACAAGCCATCGTGGAGGCAGTTCGTCACTGGAGGCACTACCTCGCAGGTAGAAGGTTCACCCTCATTACCGACAAACGATCGGTTGCCTTTATGTTTGACAACTTGCAAAGGGGCAAAATAAAAAACGATAAAATCCTTCAGTGGAGGATCGAACTCTCCACCTATAGTTACGATATTAAATATTGACCGGGGAAGCTCAACGAGCCCTCGGATGCCCTATCCCGCGGGACATGCGCCAGCGCGCAGATCAGCCATCTGAAAGCCATCCACGATGACCTCTGCCATCAGGGGTCACCCGGCTCGCCCACTACATCAGAGCCCGAAACCTGCCTTTCTCTAACGAGGAGGTGAAAGCGGTCACCAGGGACTGCCCGATCTGTGCAGAGTGCAAGCCGCACCTCTATAGACCAGGCAGGGCCCACCTGTTCAAGGCTTCTAGGCCCTTTGAACGCCTTGCGATCGATTTCAAAGGGCCACTCCCCTCCACTAACAAGAACATTTATTTCCTCAACATCATAGACTAGTTCTCCCGATTCCCTTTTGCTATTCCGTGCCCCGACATGACCTCCCACACAGTCATTAGGGCCCTGCATAGTGTCTTCACCCTGTTTGGGTTCCCCAGCTATGTGCACAGCGACCGGGGTTCGTCCTTTATGAGCGACGAGTTGCATCAGTACCTGCTCGACAAGGGCATTGCCTCGAGCAGCACTACCAGCTACAACCCCAGGGGGAACGGGCAGGTGGAGAGGGAGAATGCGACGGTCTGGAAGACCGTCCTACTGACCCTCCGGTCTAGAAAACTCCAAGTCTCCCAATGGCAAGAAGTCCTCCCAGATGCGCTCCACGCAATTAGATCCCTCCTCTGTACAGCGACAAATCAAACCCCTCACGAGTGGCTCTTCATTTTTCTAGGGGCACAACCACGGGGGTCTCACTTCCGGCGTGGCTGAGGACACCAGGCCCGGTTCTGCTGAGAAAGCACGTCAGGGCGCACAAAACCGACCCCCTTGTTGAAAAGGTGCGCCTCCTCCATTCCAACCCACAGTACGCATTTGTGGAGTTCCCGGACGGTCGCCAGGACACAGTATCCCTTCGGGACCTGGCACCTGCTGGATTCAGCCCCCCCTACCCCCACTGAGGAACCCCTTACCCCGTTCCCTATGCTGCCGCCCCCTCGTGCCCCCGATTCCGCAAGCTCGCCCCACCTGTTCCACGCGCCAGCACCAGCCCGCCCCCAGCGCCCTCAGTCGCCGGTCGAGCCAGAGGTGTGTGAAGTTTGGATGAGACCCGCCCCGGAGTCTGCCATCGTACCCCAGCTCTCAACACCCACCCAGCCACCGCAAGAGGCTGCAACCCCGGTGCTCTGCAGATCGCAACGAACAATTCGTCCACGCCCGCCGGACTTGATTTTTTTCACAGGGGGTGAATGTGGTGAATGAGATTTACACGGTGTTATAAGTTACCAATATCATTCTGTTCCCATTGTATATATGTACCGATATTGTAAGTGCAGTTGCACTATCTGACCACCAGGGGGAGTAGCACTGGGAGTACTTGAGAGTTTGTACTGGCTCCCCCCTTGGCTCTGCCCAGAACTCCTCCCCCTGGAGCTGCTGTATAAAGATCCGTGCCACAGGGCCAGCCAGCCAGTTCATCGAAAGTTCAACGGCTAACAGGCTGGCTCTGTTGTAAGTATATTAAAACCGCTATTCTAATCCTAGAATTGATGTCCGTAGAATTGATGGTTCCATCAGTGGTGGTGAAGGGGAGGCCGTTATTCAGGTCGTCGGTCTCCCTCTCTCTGGCATGGCCAGGTACCCCTCACGTTGTGGGTCCGCTGACTAGACCACCCACTACTCGTGGCCTTTCCCTCCACTTCTGCCGTCTCCGCAGCCTCTCAAGCTCATGTTTCCTGTCATGTTGATTCTGTCCTATTGCTTTCTTAATTGTGGATGAGATACAACCAAATTGTCGGGCTAGTTTTGACTAAAATTGCCTATTTAGCTATGTTCTGGAGGAGAGCCACCTAATGTGCATCTGCTCAGCACATCACCGTCTCTGGAAATCCTCACATCAGTGGGTTCTTAACAGAATTTTGGGCTCTTTGGCGGGATTTTGAAAAACATAATTCCTTCGACGTAAAGGAATTTGTGACTTTTAAATATGATGAGAGTGAGCAACGTATGGAACCAAATAAGGAGGAGTGTGCTTTTAAAATAAGATGACTGCATCATGGCTGTTGCTAAGGTTAAGACTTTCCTTAAAATAGAAAATGTAACTGCCACCAGATTACAGGATGTAGACAAAAGTCAGTTAACTGAATTGGGAGATAAATTGGAATTGGGATTACCTACAGGAGTAAGGAAAGCTGAGTTTATTCAAAAAATAGAAAAGCATTTAAATGTACAGGAGTTGTCAGATAGTCCAAGTTCTCCGTAAAGTGAGGCAACTGAATTGACTAAAATTTAATTACAAAAGGAAATAGGAATGAAAAAACTTGAACTAGAGTTGCAGGAAAAACAAAACAGAGAAAAGAGACAAGGAGAGAGCTCTGCAAAGGGAATTGGAAATGAAGAAGTTAACAATGGCAGAAAAGGAAATGAGAAAGAGAGAGCATTTCAACTTAAATGTGGGAAGTTAAATCAGACACTAGAGTCGGTTGAGGAATGAAGTAGTTATAGACATGGACCTATAGTGAGATATTTAGATTTGCACAGACACGAGCAAAATTTGACAAAAAGACATTTTTTATTCATTTGAGAAAATACTGAGACAAATTAAATGGTCGTAAGTTTTTTGGACGCTGCTCTTACAGAGTAAACTCTTAGGTAGGGCTAGTGAAGCCTATGGATCTTTGTCAGAGGAAAGGTCTAGGGAGTATGATACAGTGTAAAAAGCTATAATGAGTGTTTCTAAGAGAGATGAGGAATCGGGGGGTGAAGAGAGAGGGGGATGGGTTGGAGAGAGAGGGGGATGGGGGAAGCGAGAGCGGGATGGGGGAGACTAGGAAGTGCTGAGGGTTTTGGCCAAAGTTGGTATCATGACCGACACAGGTTTGGAGGGCCGGAGGACCTGTTCATGTGCTGTATTGTTCTTTGTTCTTTATAAGTTTTGAAATTTCAGAAAACAGTCTGGACAGACTTATATTGCATTTGAAAGAGTTAAACAAAGTGATTTTGATGGGTGGATGAGAGTATTAAAATAAAAGAAACCTATGAGGCTCATAGAGAAGTAATTCTGTTGGAAGAATTCAAAGTTCATCACCTGGTGTGATAGGAACTCATGTGGAGGAACAAAGAGTTAAAACTGCAAGGCAAGCTACAAAGCTTGCTGATTACTATGAATTGGTTCAAAGTCATTTTTTCCACACGCTTTTAAAAATTACAAAGATAGATAATGGGAAGATGCAAGAAAGGGAGTGGTTCAAAATTCCAAGGAGACATCACCTCAAAGTATAAGAGATGGGGCTGAGGAAATGAGGAAGGTTAGATGCTTTCATTCTGGTAAACTGGGCCATCCAAAATCATTATGCTGGGGATTAAATAGCAAATAGGTTAGAGTTATAAATCTTAAGAAAGGATATATTAAATCAAAGACTGTAGAACAAGAGAAGCTGGTAGGGTTTTTACACACAGAACAAACAATAGGAGTTAAGGAAAGGGGTGAAAATATGTGCACAACTTGTACAGGGGCAGAGTGAGCAGTAGTTGGCTGATGTGTTTAATAATTTTGTACGTGAAGGGAAAGTTTTTTCATGTTTACAAAATGGAATGGGGAAAGATATTAAAATGTTAAGAGATACTGGATCAAGTCAATCCCTAATGTTGTGGGGTAAAGATACTTGTTGGAATATTTGAAGGAATATTGAAGGATTAAGTTTTGGACTGCAATTCCTCCTGTGAAAGTAAACTTATGGAGAAGTGGTTGAAGTAGTGGTAAAAACATTGCTCATTGCAGGATTTCAATTCGTTCTAGGGAATTATGTCGCTGGATCACAGATAATAGTAATGCCTACTGTGGTTGAACATTCTGTAGAAAATGAAGCTGCAGAAGAATTGCAAATTGACCATCCTGAAGTGTTTCCTGATTGTGTGGTAACAAGATCACAGGCACGTAGGATGAGACAAGAGAAGGAGTTAAGAGCACAACATGAGACAAGTGAGATAAGGTTATCTGATACTATCTTTAGTAAGCTGAATGAAGAGGAAAGAGACATCGAAACATAGAAAATAGGAGCAGGAGGAGGCTATGTGGCCCTTCGAGCCTGCCACGCCATTTATTGTGTTCATGGCTGATCATCCAACTCAATAGCCTAATCCCACCTCCCCCCACCGCCCCATATCCTTTGATCCCCTTTGCCCTAAATGTTATGTCTACCTGCTTCTTGAAAGTACACAATGTTTTGGCCTCAACTGTGTTTTTGTGGTAGTGAATTCCACAACCGACAAAGGGAAAGAAACAGATGTGTTTAGTTCAAAGAGATTGATATAATTACAGCATGGCGATTCCAAATTTGTCAAACAGCTTACTCGACATTGGAGTCTTAGTATATTCCTGAATGTTGTTATATAACGGATTGAATATTAATGAGAAAATGATGTCCTATGCATACTCGTGCAGATGAAAAATGGGCAGAAATACGTCAAATTGCATTAGCTTCTGAGTACAGGAAAGAAATTCTAAGGATAATTCATGAAATTCCATAAGGAGAACATCTAGGAATAAAGAATAAACAAGTGAAGATACAGAAACAGTTTTACAGGCCGGGTCTACATGAAGATGTAGTTAAATTCTGTCCAACATGTCACAAATGTCAAATAATAGGCAAACCACAACTGCAGTAACGCAAGCACCTTTTTTCCCTATTCAAGCTGTTGAAGAATCTTTTACTACCGTTTTAGTCAACTCTTTTACTCCACTTTTGAAAATGCAAAGTGGAAATCAATGCTTGTTAACAATTATGGAGAAATCCACTAGGTTTCCTGATGCCATACCTTTGAGTAACATTGCAGCCACAAGAGTGGTAGAGGAATTAACCAAGTTCTTAACCAGATATGGTTTACCGAAAGAGATACAATTTGATAAAGGGTCAAATTTAATGTCAGGATTATTTACAAGGTCATGAATATCCTGGAAGTAAAACAATATAAATCATCGGCATGTCATCCAGAGTCACAGAAGATTACAGAGGTGGCATCAAACTTTGAAAACAATGATGAGAGCTTATAGTCAAGATTACCCTCATGATTGGGACACTGGGGTTCCATTTTTATTATTTGCCATTAGTGATACGCCAACTGCTTCAACAAGATTTAGTCCTTTTTATGGGCATGAAGTTGGAGGATCACTGAAAGTAATCCAAGAAATGTTGTTAACTAAGAAATCAGGGACTACACTTTTGGACTAAGTATCGAATTTCAGAGAAAGACTGAATGGGGCCTGTGAGGTGACAAGGAACCATTTAAAGATAGCACAGCAAGGAATGAAATAAATGGCTGATTGAAGAGCATTGACTCGTAGTTGTGTAGCAGGGGAGAAAGTACCAGTGTTAATATCTGTGTTGAGCAAATCATTGAAAGCTAGATTTAATGGACCATATCAGATAGAAAGAAAACTTAAGTGAAGTAAATTATCTGGTACACACATCAGATAAACGTAAATCTCACAGAGTATATCATATTAACATGCTTAAGAAGTATTGGGATAGAGGCAATAAGGACAGGCATGACGTCTACGGTAATAATGAATCGAGGAGAAGAGAAAGGATTAAAGTCTTGAGACTGACTTTTGTCTAATTCATTTGGATAATGAGGAAGTACTTGGAAATTTAAACAACTGGTGAAGTTATCTTCCGGATAAGAGCCGAAGCAAATTGGAAGAGTAGCTGCAGTTTAATAACGTATTTGTGGGAATAAGTTAGGTAGAACAGAAATAGATATGCATGATGCAGATGTGGGGGAACCAATTCTAATAAAGCAACAACCATATAGATTGAATCGAGCAAAGTTTCACACGTAAAGAAGGAAATTGAATATATTCTCCAAATGGCATTATTGAATTAGGTTCTAGTGACTGGTGTTCACCTATCGCAATGTTGCCAAAGCCAGATGGAACATAAAGACTTTGGGCGAGATTCTCCAGCCTCCCAGCCACATGTTTCCCAGCGGCGAGAGGCAGCGCGCTGCTCGCTGGCGTTGGGATTCTCTGCACCCACCACTGTCAATGCAAATTCCCATTGAAGGCACCCCATGCCACTGGGAAACCCAAGGACAAGATTGTGCTGCCGCGGGCCCAGAGAATTCCATTGCCAGCGTACGGCCAGAGAATTCCTCCCTTTGTGTGGACGACAGGAAAGTGAATATCGTCACCAAGATTGATTAGTTTTCTATACCACGTTGGAGGATTGCATTGACAGTGTTGGACAGTTTAAATTAATCATGAAAATGAACTTGTTGAAGGAATATCGGCAAGTATCTTTCTCCGAAAGGGCAAAGCAAATCTCAGCATTCGTGATGCCAAATGGGCATTATCAATTTTAAGTTATGTCATTTGGGATGAAGATGATGCAACATTTCAGAGACTAACAAGTAAAGTTATTCAGAGGCTTAGTTACTATTTCGTGTACATTGACGATATAGTGGTGTTTAGCCGAAGTGGGAAGTATATCGTCAATATCTAAAAGAACTGTTGGAACGCCTGAAAGAAGCTAATCTAGTCATGGATTTGGTAAAAAGCATATTTGCACAAGCTCATATTTCATGTTTATATCGTGGGACATGGTCAGGTAGCTCCATGAGATGTGAAAATACAGGTAATTTTGGATTTTTCAGAACCTACAACAAGAAGAGCGATTTTAAAATTTCTGGGAATGAGTGGATTTCATCGTAAGTTTGTGCCAAACTTTAGCAATGTGGTAGTATCGCATTGAATGGAGGACAAGAAATTTAACTTGTCAGAGGACTACAAAACTATCTTCCAACATTTAAAAACTATGTTGACAAGAGCGCCAGTGTTAGCCGTACCAAATTATTATAAACTAGCTGTGGATGTGAGTGACATTGGTGTGGCAGCTGTGTTGTTACAGGAAGATGCATTTGGAATTGAGAAGCCTGTGGCGTATTTTTCAAGGAAATTAAATCCTCATCAACAACAGTATTTTACAATTAAAAGAGATTTTTGGTATTGTTATTACAAATTCGAGATTCATGGTGCTAGTAATCCAGCATAAACAATCTTACGTGCAGACCATAATTGGAACAGTAGGTTATTTAGATGGAGTTTGTTACTACAATAGTTTAATTTGGAAATCATTCATATGGCTGGAACAGAAAACATCGTTGCTGATGCATTGTCATAAATGTGAAAGAGACTATTGTGATACTTGTGTGTAAATACCTTGGGGTAAAAATTATGTTAATACATGTTTGTAAATCTTTCCAATGTTAAATAAAGTAGAACTGCTAAGAAATGGTTGAGAAATGAAGTTGTCCTTCAAATTATGACTTTTCATTTGTCAAAAGAGGGAAAATGTTAAGAATTAGAGAATATGAAAATTTAAAAATGAAATTGGGATAAAGTAAAATAAAAATAAAAAGGGGAGTTGATGAAGAAAGCAATGTTTACTGATGTGACTAGGAAAAACAATGGGTATAAAAAAAGTAACTTCAAACTGGAGAGATAAGGGTATTGGCACTTATAAGGTGGCATGGTAGCACAGTGGTTAGCACCGTTGCTTCATAGCGCTAATGACACGGGTTTGTTTCCTGGCTTGGGTCATTGTCTGTGCGGAGTCTGCACCTTCTCCCCGTGTCTGCGTGGGTTTCCTCCAGTTTCCTCCCACAAGTCGTGAAAGACAAGCTTGTTAGGTGAATTGGACATTCTGAATTCTCCTTCAAAAGTACTCGAACAGGTGTGTAGTGTGGCAACTAGGGGATTTTCACACTAATGTCATTGCAGTGTTAATGTAAGCCTACTTGTGGCAACAATAAAGATTATTATTATTATGCAAAAAGCTGGGTCCACAAGGTGGGTAACATCAAAGCGAAATAATGGTTGTTGTTAGTTGGAGGTCAGTCATCCTAGCCCCAGGACACCACTTCAGGAGTTCCTTAGGGTAGTGTCCTCGGCCCAACCATCTTCAGCTGCTTCATCAAAAACCTCCCTTCCAACATAAGGTCAAATGTGGGGATGTTCACTGATGGTTGCAGCACTTTCAGCACTGTTCGTGACTCCTCAGACACTGGAGTAGTTCCGGTGCAAATGTAGCAAGACCTGGAAAATATCCAGACTTCTGACAATTGACAAGTAACATTCACATCACACAAGTGCCAGGCAATGACCATCTCCAATAAAAGAGAACCAAACCATCGCCCTATGACATTAATATAATTGAATCTCCCACGATCAACATCCTGGGATTACCATTAATCAGAAACTGACCTGGACTAGCCATACGAATAGTTTGGCAACAAGAGCAGGCGAGCGGCTAGGAAACCTGCAGTTAATAACTCACCTCCTGACTCACCAAACCCTGTCCATCACCTACATGGCACAAGTCAGAAGTGTGAAGGAATAACCCTCCCCGACTTGCCTGAATGAGTGCAGCTCCAACAACACTCAAGAAACACAACAGCATCCAGGACAAAGCAGCCCACTTGATTGGCACCCCTTCCACAAACAATTACTCCTCCACCAACGCATAGTGGCAGTAGCATGTACCATCCGCAAGATGCACCGCAGGAACTCACCAAGGCTCTGTATGCAGCATCTTCCAAGCCCACGGCCATTATCATATTGAAGGACAAGGGCAGCAGATACATGGAAACACCACCACTGGAAGTTTCCCTCCAACTCACTCACCATTCTGAATTGGAAATAAATCACCTTTCGTTCACTGTCGCTGGATGAAAATCCTGGAACTCCTTTCCTAACATCACTGTTGGTATACCTACGCCACATGGACTGCAGCGGTTCAAGAAACCAGCTCACCAACACCTTCTCAGGGGCATTTAGGGATGGGCAACAACTACTGGCCTAGCTAGTGAAGCCCACATCCTGTAAAATTAATTTTTAAAAAATATATCAACAGCATAATAACTGGAGAAAGGGACAGTCAAGGCAGCTACCATCACAACCACACCCAGCTGCAGAGAACAGGCTCCTCTGAAAACAATTTATTGCTGAAAGGGCAGTCGGTTAAAATCCAAAACTTGACCTGAGTGGATTGTGCCTGCACTGAAACTGATGATGCTTTTCCCAAATGTGGAAAATACCAGGTACGTGAAAATTGTCTTCAGGATTCAGCTCACAGTTTTATTTTATAAATTGAGAGTACCCAATTTTTTTTCCAATTAAGGGGCAATTTAACGTGGCCAATTCACCTACCATGCACATCGTTTTGGGTTGTGGGGATGAGATCCACGCAGACACGGGGAGAATGTGCCAACTCCACATTGACAGTGATCCAGGGCCGGGATCGAACCCAGTCCTTGGCGCCATGGGGTAGCAGTGCTAACTACTGCGCCAACCAAGCTCACAGAGTTATATAATATTAGATGTTGTTTGGGAACAAAGGACATCTCCGAGTTCAGGAAAATATGTATCACTGAGAACCAATGTTCCTTCTGAGTTTTGGGATACCCTTACATTTAACATCAGCGGGATTCTTAACAAGCCTTATATATTTTCCTTTGTGTTTTAATTCCAGATGGATCCCAATGAAAATATTACTGCTGTTCTATACTAAACCATGTTTATTCTGAAGATACATCTCGGTTTGAGATAAATTTAGACCCCTCACTATTAGCAATGTCTGCAAGCAAGAGTTAATGAGGCTAAGTCAATAATCTCAAAACTGCAAAAGATACTGTATATCAACAAGCATGATTTTACAGCAATCCATTCCACAATTTCTACATGATTGGAATTCGCAGACTTTGTCCATCAATCACTGATAAAGGCCTTCTTGCTGTCGCTGTGTTTCCAGATAACAAAAGTTTGATGAGTGAATCCTTTCGTTCTCTATAGCTGGCTCAGTTGCTTTCACTTCAACAGTGTACTAGTCTAGTGATTTGTTCGTGACTAACCAGATGAACTTAGATGCTCACATTCAAGGGCATTAAGTCCATTGCTGAAGACTCTCAGATTACGGTATCAATACTTTATTCATTTCTGTTTGCTTAATATAGCAAACTCGCTTTATACATAATAGTAACCAGAATAAAAACATGAAAAATAACAGCAGGAGTAGGCCAGTCAACCCTTTGAGCCTGCTGTGCTATACTCCCATGCTTTCTCTATAGCCCTTGACACCTTTGAGTCCAACATATCTGCCTATTTCTTTCTTAAATATATTCAGTGATTTGGCCTCCATAGTGGTTAAGAATTTCAGAGGTTCACCACCTTAGATCCATCTAGCCTACCCTTCTATAGCATTCATTGCTTTCCTGTCATCATTCTGAAATAAATAATCTCATATCTCCTTGTCTAATTAAAGTTTATAAAATGTGTTCTGTCCTTTTTCAATAACCTTACTTTAGGGCAGCATGGTAGCACAAGTGGATAGCACTGTGCCTTCACAGTGCCAGGGTCCCAGGTTCGATTCCCCGCTGGGTCACTGTCTGTGCGGAGTCTCCCCATGTATGCATGGGTTTCCTCCGGGTGCTCTGGTTTCCTCCCACAGTCCAAATACGTGCAGGTTAAGTGGATTGGCCATGATAAATTGCCCTTAGTGACCAAAAAAGTTTGAAGGGGTTAAGGGGACAGGGTGGAAGTGAGGTCTTAAGTGGGTCAGTGCCGACTTGATGGGCCGAATGGCCTCCTTCTGCACTCTATGTTCCATGGCTTTCTGCTCTACCACCTCAGCTATCAACCTGTTTCATGATTTTATCACCCTTTTCCTAAAAATGATTATCTAAATTTCATTTCTTCCTTTCCTTTAGACCTTAACTTTAAGTTGTGTCCAGTAACATTTTACAAATGATGTGGAGATGCCGGCATTGGACTGGGGTGAGCACAGTAAGAAGTCTTACAATACCAGGTTAAAGTCCAACATGTTTGTTTCAAACACTAGCTTTCGGAGCAGTGCTTTCTTACTGTACTTTACCAAATGTTATTAATGCAGGGTATAATTTCCATCTACATTCACATTTCCTTTGACAACCAACAGCACCGTAGGAGTATGAAATGAAATGAAATGAAAATCGCTTATTGTCACGAGTAGGCTTCAATGAAGTTACTGTGAAAAGCCCCTAGTCACCACATTCCGACGCCTGTCCGGGGAGGCTGGTACGGGAATCGAACCGTGCTGCTGGCCTGCTTTAAAAGCCAGCGATTTAGTCCAGTGAGCTAAACCAGCCCCTACCGAGTGGGCCATTCAACCCCCGCAAACCCATTCCCCCATTCAAACACATCATGGCTGCTCGTCTACCTCTCTCTTTTTCCCCACGATCCCCATATCCCTTGATGTCATTAATAGCCAGAAATCTATGAATTTCTGTCCTGAACACGCTCAATGATTGAGCTTTCTCAGCACTCTGAGGTAGAGAATTCATAAGATTTACCACTTTCAGAGTGAAGAAATTCCTCAACATCTCAGTCCTAATTGGTCTGACCCTTATTCTGAGACTGTGTCCCCTGGTTCTAGACTCACCAGCCAGGGGAAACATCCTATCCACATCTACCTTGCTGCACCAAAATCAGATGAGTATCATTAACTCAGATTCATCTCATTATTAGTTGAGAGAGACTGTTGTCTGGGGGGGGGAATGCCTTCAGCTTTAGCAGACATAATAAGGGCAACTGCTTTGGGTTATCTTGAGAGATTTGAAGAGTTCTGATATAAATACCCATCTTGGTCATTTTGACATGTCACTGAGTGAAAAACAGGTGATAGCAAATGAGCACGATGCTTTACACCCCAAGTGATTTTCCTTTTCAATTACTTCAATGGAATATTATGGCAGTCAAGGTATAAAATGAACATCCGCTTTGCCTGTTTGTCATCTAAAGATAGAAGTTAAAATTGCCACATTTGGTGCGCTGCTACAGTTGCTTTTCTGCACTGCCACTGGGAGTAGCTCTGGTCTTGACAAAAGAGGTACCGCTGCTACTGCTGAAGACAATGTGCTCCACTATGTCTACACCAGTGGTCCGCAAACTTGGGTCTGCGGAACCCTGTGTTCCTAAAGGTCTCATTCAGGGGTTCCGCAGTAGGTCTAGTCATCTTAAATTTTAAAAATGCTGTCCTTCCAGCTTGTCCTGTCAAAAGGTGTTTTCACATTGTATTGGCTACTGATAGGTGCACTAGTTAGCCAATGCATTGCAAAGCCGGTCTCTGAATGGGTGAGCTAGAATTAGCGGCAAAGTCAGCATTGTAAGTTATAGGCAAGGATAAGGGCGAAGACGACCAGATGGCAGAACGGCCAGTGGAGCGAGGTAGGTTGCAGCCATGGGGCAGGAGGAGAAGCAGACACCTCAATCAGATCCACCCATAGCATTCTCTGCTCTAAAGAAAACACCCCGAGTCTATTCAGTCTCTCCTCATAGCTCAAATGTTTCATCCCAGGAAGCATCCTGGTAAATGTCCTCTGCACCCTCTCTAGTGCAATCACATCCTTCCTGTAGTGAGGCAACCAGAATTGAACGCAGTACTCCAGGTATGGCCTAAGAAAGGTTTTATACAGCTCCAACAGAACCTCTCTGCTCTTAGAATCTATGCCACGACTGATGAGGGAAAGTGTCCCGTATACTTTCTTAAGTTTCCTATTAACCTGTCTTGCTACCTTCAGGGTACTGTGGACAAGGGCCCAAGATCCTCTGTTCCTCTGAGCTTTCTCGCATCCTGTCTTTCATTAAGTACTCTCTTGTTTTGTTACTTCTTTCAAAGTGCATAACCTTGTACTTTTCAGGGTTAAATTCCATCTGCCATTGATCTGCCCATCTGACTTAGCCATCTATATCTTCCTGCATCCTCAGACATTCTTCCTCACTAATAACCACCATGCTAATCTTTGTGTCATCATCTGCAAACTTATTTATCCCCCCCCGCAACACCCCATACATTTTCATCTATATAGTTTATATATAATACAAACAATAAGGAACCAAGCACTGATCCCTGTGGTAGTCTATTGGATGCCAGCCTCCTGTCACACAAACTGTCTTCTATCACCATCCTCCTGCCACTAAGCCAGTTTTGGATCCAACTTGCAAGTTACCTGGGATCCCTTGTGCTCTTACCTTCTCTTTCAGTCTTCCATGTGAGTCCTTGCGAGAGGTTTTGCTGAAATCCGTATAAACTATATCAACTGTGCTACCCTCAACTACACACTCAATCATCTCCTCGAAACATTCAGTCAAATTCGTGAGGCATGAGCTCCCTCTGACAAAGCCATGCTGACTATCCTGAGCAAACCTGGCCTCTCCAAGTGGAGACTAATTTTCTTTGCTGCCTCTTAGCAATAATTGGTTTGTCTGTATATTTCACGTTTACCTGCTTTGCCTCCATCCCTTTTCATCTAGCCAGTTCTAAAGAGAGACCCCACCCCTTCCCTCCCGACCTCTGTCAGTGCTGATCAAGACTCGCAGCCAAATGTTAGCCGGCCTTATTTAAATTTTTTTTAAAAACATTTAAAGAGAGAGTATTCAATTACTTTTTCTCAATCAAGGGGCAATTTAGGCATGGCCAATCCACGTACCCTGCACATCCCGTACCAGCCTCCCCGAACAGGCGCCGGAATGTGGCAAGTTGGGGCTTTTCACAGTAATTTCATTTAAAGCCTACTTGTGCCAATAAGCGATTTTCGTTTCTTTTCATTTCATCTTTGGGTTGTGGGGTGAGACCCATGCAGACACGGGGAGAATGTGCAAATTCCACACAGATAGTTAGCCGGGGCCAGGATCGAACCCGGGTCCTCGGAGCTTTGATTCTCTTTAAATGTTGACTTGCAGGGTGTTTCTAGTACTTTCTGATTTCATTTCACAGTACAATGTAACCTGGAGGATCAGTCAGAGGGCAGGCTAATTAAAAGACAAGCTAGTTGGGTAGGATGTAGAAACATAAAAGGTTAAGAAAGGGACAAAACATGAAGTGAGTTTAAAAAGAGTGAAATTGTATGAGCAGACAGGGGAAATAAAAGATGGGAGGTGTGCAAGCCTTTTCGTCTTGTCTAGGGACATGAGGGGAAGGTAAGAAAAGTACAAATTACCTAGAATTGATTGCGGAACAGAAAATAAAGGCAATACGAAACATCTCTAAGTGTTCTGGGAGAAAATAAATTTAATATTAGAGTTCAGTGAATCCATTCCCTGAGAAATCTGTGCCCCTGAATGATTGGGAATCATCTTTTTGGGGTGTTTGAGTAAACCAGCAAACACCGCTGGATGCTGTTGTAGATATAATGTCACCATAATCGCAGAAGACAATAGGCTGCTTTCCCCTTTGAGGGGCAGAGCTGACTGGTGGTGGTTTAACCTGAGGGTCACCACACCTCAGCTGAGGAGCAAGGTTGAGAAAGCAGGGCTTTCATGCATAACCTCTGGTGGTACAGGAATTGAACCCACGCTGTTCGTCTCGCTCTGCATCACAAACCAGCTGTCCAGCCAACTGAGCTAAACCAGTCCTATGTTGTAGATGCAGAGGAGCAATAACTTTAAAAGTTCTGCTTTTCACTGGCATTTGTTCCCCACAACTGTGTGGTGCTATTCTGCTGCATCCTTCGAGTTAGCTTGCTGCTGTCACTGAGAAGAAATTAGGAGAAATCTATGTTCAAGGTTTTTCTCCCCCCAAAAAGATAGATACATTGGGCGGGATTCTCTCATCCCAGGCCGGGACGGAGAATTGCTGGGACGGGCGCGAATCGCGCGACGCCGCCCAGACGCCGGTCCATCGATTCTCCAGAGAGGTCGGCACGGCACAGGTCGGGGGCCGCTCTATGCGCCCCCCCTCCCCCCCACTGGCCCCTGTAGCCCTACGCCATGTTGCACGGGGCCGGTGCGGAGAACGGAGCCACTCCGCATGCGCGCATTGGTGCCAGTCCCACTGCGCACGTGCAGATCCGCGGTACCCATTTGATGCCGGGATCGTCAGCTGGAATGGTGTGAGTCACACCAGTGCCATGCTGGCCCCCTGTAGGGGTCAGAATCGCTGCTCCTGAGGGCATGTTGATGCTGTTGAGAAACACGACGGTGTTTACAACGGCGTCAACGTTTAGCCTCAGGATCAGAGAATCCCGCCCAATGTTTTCATAGAATTTACAGTGCAGAAGAAGGCCATTTGGCCCATTGAGTCTGCACTGGCCCTTAGAAAGAGCACCTCACCTATGCCCACATCTCCACCCTATCTGTACACCTCCACCCTATCCCCATAACCTCCACCTAACCTTTTTTGGACACTGGGCAATTTAGCATGGCCAATTGACCTGGCCTGCACGTGTTTAAAACGGCCTGTGGGAGGAAACTGGAGCACTCGGAGGAAACCCACACAGACACGGGGAGAATGTGCAGACTCCGCACAGACAGTGACCCAAGCCGGGAATCGAACCTGGGACCCTGGAGTTGTGAAGAAATTGTGCTGACCACTATGCTACTGTGCTGCCCTTGTTGATTATAGATGGCTGCAGGTGATACACAAGGCAACAAAAAACACCAATATAATCAATTATTGTGATGATTATCATAAAACAAAAACAAGGAATAAAAACTCATCTGGTTTTTGCTCTGCTTTGACAGAGCAGAGAGACTAAGTTATTCATTAAAATGACTGTCAGACAGTTGTTGGTCTAATGCTCATGTTGAATAGTTTGTTCTGAACATTTAGTTTTCTGACTGATTTCTAGGTAATGTGCAGTCTTCAGGAAAATTATCAGTGGTGAAAATAGGATGGTGATATGAGGTAGGAAGATGTGTGGCATCATTGAGTGGGAATAATAGATATTATGTAAAATAAAACTAAAAGTCATTTCCAGATTTAGTCCTTAATATCAGTGTGGGTACATTTTATGCTTGGTGCCTAGTCAGAATAAAATGGGGTTATCTAAAGATTGTCTACTGACATCTGGCTCAAGAAGTTATTGATTGTGGGCAGCACGGTGGCCTAGTGGTTAGCACAACCGCCTCACGGCGCTGAGGTCCCAGGTTTGATCCCGGCTCTGGGTCACTGTCCGTGTGGAGTTTGCACATTCTCCCCGTGTCTGCGTGGGTTTCGCCCCCACAACCCAAAAATGTGCAGAGTAGGTGGATTGGCCATGCTAAATTGCCCCTTAATTGGAAAAAATAATTGGGTAATCTAAATTTAAAAAAAAAAGAAGTTATTGATTTCCGAATATGTTAAAACAATTCTTATAGTACAGCACCCAATGAATTTATATTTGGTGTTTGAAATAATCCGGCGCCTCCCTGGTGGCCCAGAGATGGATTCTGCTGGGATGGAGGGACTCGGAGCCTCCAAAGTCAGAGGTTTGGGTCAGTCACATGCTGGGTTTCTCAAGTTAGAGAAAATGAAATTCGTCTTAAGGGGTTCGTTACAGGGGTTCACTCATTACAGGGATTCACTCGGAGGTGGCAGCCGTTCATCACTTCTTTAAGGACAATTAGGCCATCAGCAAAGGCGGGGGGAAGGGGAGGCATGGAAGTGACAAATAAAGGTAAGAAAAACAATGAAGGGAGAACCGTGAGATGGAGTAGTTTCCTGGACCATGATAGTTAGGGTTCGTGCTTTGGGGGGGGGGGGGGGAGATGGTTGTGTTCTTCTGGGTTTTTTGTGTTTATTGGATCTCTTTGTTTAAAAATGTTAAAATTATAAATGCCTCAATAAAATATTTTCTAAAAAATAAGAAATAACCTGGAAACTAAACATTTTGTATTATTTTTGAATGGTGTGAATAAAAAAATGTACATAAACCATGGACGGGACGCCGGCGTTAAAACCGATGCGAGCGACGCCGGTGTCAACAGGCCTCCAGGATCAAGCATTCACCCCTTCTTCGGGGGCTAGTGCGGCGCCGGAGTGCAGTGCGCTTGAAAACCGGGGCACAACCACCGGCGCGGGTCCGCGCATGCGCGTGGGTTGCCGTCTCTGAGCTGGCCCCCGGGCAATATGGTGGAGCCCCAAAAAGGGTCCAGCACGGAGGAACATAGCCCTCCCCAGGAATTAGCCCACCCGCCGATAGGTAGGCCCCAATCGTGAGCCTGGCCACCGTGGAGGCCCCCCCCCCCCCCAAGAGTCAGATCCCCCCCCCACCAGGACGGTCCGTGCAGCCAGAACTCCGAGGTCCCGCTGGGTAGGGCCATACGTAAACCACGCCGGCAGGACTCGGCGGAACCTG
Organism: Scyliorhinus canicula; assembly: GCF_902713615.1. Lineage (NCBI taxonomy): Eukaryota > Metazoa > Chordata > Chondrichthyes > Carcharhiniformes > Scyliorhinidae > Scyliorhinus > Scyliorhinus canicula. Next base: position 52,997,149 of record NC_052146.1, read on the forward strand.
GCAGGCACTCAGCCTGTTGAGGCGGAGAATCGCCACGGGGACGGCTTTCAAAGGGGCCTGACTGGAGTGGTGGCGACCGCACGGGCGTAATTGCTGCCGATTCTCCAGTCGCCGGAGAATTGGTGGCCCGGCGTCAGAGCAGTGTGGTACGAATCTCGCACCTCGCACCCCCCCCCCGCGATTCTCCGACCCGGCGCGGGATCGGAGAATCCCGGCCCATGACTTTTACCAGTGTATGCTACTGGCAATAGATACTGACCAGTTTTCTGCCTTATTAACAATAATCTTTATTGGCACAAGTAGGATTACATTAACACTGCAATGAAGTTACTGTGAAAAGCCCCTAGTCACCACTATCCGGCGCCTGTTCGGGTACACAGAGGGAAAATTCAGAATTTCCAAATTACCTAACAGCACATCTTTCGGCACTTGTGGGAGGAAACCAGAGCACCCGGAGGAATCCCACACAGATACAGGGGGAATGTGCAGACTCCACACAGGCAGTGACCCAAGCCGGAATCGAACCTAGGATACTGGAGCTGTGAAGCAACAGTGCTGACCACTGTGCTACCATGTCACCTATTGATGCTAGTTAATGTAAATTAGATACTTGTGCATCTGTTACGCACTCTTAATGGCTAATCAGCTATATCAGTTGGAATTACCTGATGTACTTTAATTGTACAATAATTTTAGACAATAAGTGTGGCGTACTTAGCTCAGTGAGCCGGCCAATGCTATTCTTCTGTTTGTGGATATTACAAACTGCACTGTGAACTACACAGGAATTTGGGCATATGTACCTTGACGCATGCACAAAACTCCACATCTCAGGAGCTTTTATTGTAAGGTATCATAAGGGTCAACAAGCCTTGAAGGGAAAATATTGAAACATTTCCTGATCCCATGACCTCCAGCATCCTAGGGCGACAGGTATATGGGAGCTCATTACCTTGTAGTTCCCCCTTCCACGTCTGCCATTATATTGATTGGGACATAAATCACTCTTCCTTCACATTTTCAGGGTCCTTAGAATTGCCCACCTAACAGTATTGTGGGACACCTTCCCCATGTAAACAGTGTTATAACCCACAAGTATCTTAGGGGTTGGGAACAATTAACCACCCGTGAATCTTGCAGAGTATAAGCTCCCCCATTAAGGGGGCGGGGGATCGAAACAATGTATAGTTATATGGTATATAAATTGATCAGTTAGACACCAGCAAGGCAGACTCAGTTGGGATCTACCATGTGATGTAGTTATTGTAAATAAACTAAATTTCTTTGAACTCAGTGTGGATTCCTTCGCGGCCTTATAAAACTGGCGATGAGGGTCAAACTGTATAGCTGTTAACAATGTTGCACCTTTGAATAAGCCACCTCACGGTCCCTGTTGGATAAAGGTTGTATTTCTCTTTTAATTATTTCTTTGTTCAGATTGTTCGATGTCTTTGACTGGAATAAGTATGCGCTTTAACCCAACTCCATCCGTTATCATACAGCGGTATCATTTAATACCACGGAGTGGACCCTGGGCGAGCCCATCACGAAACCCCACAGCACCTATACTTCCTCAGGAAACTCATGAAATTCGGCATGTCCACACTGACTCTTACCAACCTTTACAGATGCACCATAGAAAGCACCCTATCTGGCTGCATCACAGCCTGATGTGCTCAGCCCGAGACTACAAGAATCTTCAGAGAGTCGTTAACACAGCCCAGTCTATCACACAAACCTGTCTCCAATTCATTGACTCTTATCTACACCTCCCGCTGCCTGGGGAAAGTGGGCAGCGTAATGAAAGACCCCTCCCACATGGCCTACTCACTCTTCCAACTTCTTCCATTCAGCAGGATATACAAACGTCTGAGAATAGGCAAGAACAGATTCAAAAAACACTTCTTCCCCGCTGTTACCAGACTCCTAAATGACCCACTTATGGACTGACCTGATTAACACTACACTTCTGTATGCTTCATCCGATGTCGGTGTCTATGAATTTACATTGTGTACTTTGTGTTGCCCTATTATGTATTTTATTTTATTTTCATGTACTAAATGACCTGTTTGAGCTGCTCACAGAAAAATACTTTTCACTGTACCTCGGTACACATGACAATAAAGAAATCCAATCCAATATTTGAAACTTTGCAGACATCATCTAGTGGGTCTCTGGGACTACCCTCTGCCAGATGTGGCCGAGTTCCTAACAAGTACAAGGTTGGATCATGCAAAAGCACCTTTATCATATTTGGTCCAGGTCACCAATTCTTCGAAAGCTTCCTCGGGAACATAAAGTCTTCATCCAGGCACCTCTGATACCAAAGCAGCCCCGAATGGAACCCAAGGGGCTCAAGACACCGAGTGACTGAACTCGTGGACACCCATTCAGAAATGAGAACTCGAGCATAGGAAATTTCCGATGAGGAGTCAACAGTTTGGCAGCCACCGTGACATTCAAAGTGGCAGTGGCATTCGCCTTCCAGGTTCACGCTGCTCGACCCAGCGCCTCCAGGGTGCACACTGTCCGACCAGGCGCAAAGTGTTTGCCACCCTCCTTCCCCACAGATGTTGAAGGATACATTGAACTTGTGTGGGGAGGGATTTTATAACCCATTCGTATCTTATGGGGTGGGAACAATGAACTTCCCGGTGAACCTGGTATACAAGCAGAATACAAGCTTTGCCATGAAGAGAGTCAGAGACCTCTGGGCAATGTATAGTTGTATATAACACCGGCTAGTTCGGCACCAGCAAGACAGATTGAGTTGGGATTGAGTACGGTGTGATATACAGTGGTTAGCACTGTTGTCTCACACCGCCAGGGTCCCAGGTTCGATTCCGGCTTGGGTCATTGTCGGTGCGGAGTCTGCACATTCTCCCCATGTCTGTGTGGGTTTCCTCCAGGTACTCCGGTTTCTTCCCACAGATCCGGAAAGACGTGTTTGTTAGGTGAATTGAACATTCTGAATTCTCCCTCAGTGTGCCACAACAGGCGCTGGAGTGTGGCGACTCCCGACTTTTCACACTAACATCAATACAATGTTAATGTAAGCCTACTTGTGACAATAACAAAGATTATTATTAATATTATATAATAATTATTGTAAATAAACTACGTTTCTTTAAACTTCTCAGTGTGGACTCCTTCGTGGCATTATAAAAGACAACAATAAGTTCAAGAAGACCCACCAGCTTCGCGGAGGCCAACTGAAAATAGCAATAAATAGCAGCTTGAATCTGTCACCCATAGTCTGAGCATGAATAAAGCTAGCAAGTTTATAAAATGTCCAGATTGCCCAACATTCAGATATATGTGGGTGTATAAATGTACATATATATAAAACTTAAACTTCGCAGACGTCCGAGTTTTAAATTGGCACAGATTAAGACTTGATCCCTAAATTAACATGTCTTGATGTGTCTGAAATTAACGTGAAACACCAGTGATATTATAAACCGGGTTCTGTGATTCAAAGTTCACTTTAAGCAACTTTATCATGTTCGCGCGAATTACACTTTTCTGATGCAGCAGTTTATTTTTTGCAACGACACATGTAATACTTTCATTTGTTTTTCGAAACCCGAGCAAGCAAATGTTTCGGGATTTAAATCAAAAGTCAACACAAGAACTCGCATTTTCATAGTGTTTATAGCCTAGTAAAATATCCCAAAACGATGCACAGGAGACTAATTGGGTACCATTTGACACCTAGGGCATATCTGTACAATACTGGAGCAATAGTTGCAGCTGAAACAATTGTGACATGAAATATTCGATTCACGCTTGAACAATGGAACCAAAAGTTACTCCTTAGCATTGCAGAGGATTAGTGACAATTAGATTTTAATTTTGTAGTTAACCCTCTACAAAAGATCAAATTTATCACACCAATCTGCATTCTTAAATCACTGTCTGAAAGCATTTTACTGGGGAAATTCCGCATTTACAAAACCAATCCTCTCAATTGTTGGTCGGTGCGCCTGGTTGTTTATGTGTGGTCTCAATGCATTCCTCATACAAGTGACTGGGGATTGCACTCAAACAATTTATTGACATAACACGTTATAGGTTTCAAGTTAAATATACTTACTTTAACAAAAAATACAAGACTTCCGTGGTGAATATAGTACAGGTCAAGTTCGCTGTTGAAACCATTCCCTGAGCAGGATCGGGGTTTGAAAAGAGGTTTTCTATCGGTCGAACTTTTCGCCTCTCGGTCACGGGTGCTCGGCTCTGGCTTCAGCGGCGAGTCCCCCCCCCCCCCCCCCCCCCACCACCACCATGTCCCTCGCTCACATCCCGTAAAAGGACCAAGAAACATAGAAGTCACTTCACAGAAAGGCAGAATTTTCCTAACACCTCGGCACCACACATCTGGAAATTGCTTCAACCGGCGAAATTACCAGAGAAATAAGACTACACGCCAGAGATTTGTAGCCGGGTCAAAGTGGAGAGCACAACGAGGATCAGACTCTGTTACAAGATTACTCCAAATATTTCCTGCTAAATTGAGTCAATAAATTCGTCTCGGGAGGAGAGAAGTCGGGAGGGTTAGCCTTAGCTGCGAACTTCCATGTCAACTGGCGCGACTTCATAACGGTGTGATGTGCCCACCAAAAGACAAACTGGGAGCACAACGAAATAGTGTTTAGATTGCAACAAGAAGGTACAAACTGTGCAGAGTGGGCGGTGAATGGATGGGACGAGATGAGTGATGGGGTCCAGAGAAACGGTCACACTGAATTATGAAGACAAAATGTACAAAAATACATTTAATCCAAAACGAAGGTGGAACATGTAGAGACAAGCAGCCATCTATCTATTCACACACCCGCCTGGCATTATCCCGTCAATTTCCTTTGTGTGGGCAATAACTGTGACATTTTATCTCATTTCCAGATAGGTAACTTTGAAAATGACTACTTACAGATCCAGAGCTCCTTGTCGTTTTATTGGCGCCAATGTTACGAACCCAGTCCAAAAGAATCAATAATTAGCTTTTGAAATAAAGGGAAATTCGACCTCAAGTTGGCGCGAGTGAATTTTCTACTTAAAAGTAAAATTTAGAAATAACGGTTCTCTTCAGCTGCTCGGCTAGTGAGCATTATTGACGATTATCCCGCTCGGGTCAGGTAACCAGACCCTGTAGTTCGTTTGGCATTTCACATTTCGGTACAGCCTCATTTTTCTTTCTTCCCTAATGAGCTGCTCGGTTATCCTGGGAAAGATGTGTGCGCCCATGGCCCAGATTGCAACCACTGCGAGAAGCTGGCTTTATTGGGCAAGGCCAGTTTCCCCTTTAGAGATTAACTTCGTGCATTGTTGGCGAACGATTTCGAATCCCGTGGATAAAATGGCACAGGAAATATCCTAGCTTGTGTCACATCCACCAGCCTCCTGTTTTGTTTAGGGGGTCTGTGCGAGTTCACTTGGGCAGATTTGAAGCTTTTAGTAAATGCAGACGGTCAAACCTCTGAGTAAAGTCTATGTTAGTGGGGACATGGTTGTGATGTAGGCAGCCAAGCCGTTTGGTATTTACTGCGTGGACTCTCCCTTCAATTCCAGTTTTTAAAAAAAGACAGCCGAATGTCTTATTAATCAGAAAACAAACGCATTGGCTTCTGAACCTTGAACTTCCTGGATTTCAAAGTATCCATTTATTTTCATGAGTTCAAATGGATACAATGGTGAGTCGAGTTAGGGTTAGGCACTTGGTCCTATCATATATTTCCTATTGTGATGGGTCAATTAAGAAACATGGACGTGGGTAGTTTTATATAGATATCTACACACATATAGATATATACATGTACAATTATAGTGTGCAGCGATTCAAATGTAGCACACAGGAAACGTAGAAAACCCTGTTACGCCCGTCACCACTTTGGATCTATTACTTCCATCTTAACACAGAACATTAATCATGGAAGCTATTAATTATTCCATGCAAGCAACAAGCTCCAACATTAAATAAATGTTGTAATAGGCAATCTTTTCGATAAATGCACTTTTTTGTATTAATTCTGGGGACATGGGGCGGCGTTGGCATTTATTACCAACCCTAAACCCAGTGGTTTGCTACACCAGTTCAAAGGGAAGTTAAGAAGTCAGCAATGGTCGGTGTGGCCTTAAGAGTCACATTATAGGCAGACTGGGGTCGGAATGGCAAGTTTCCTGAAGGATGTTAGACCCAATGCCCCATTTTAAATTTCCCAGGTGCTTTTATCTGCCAAGCTGAAGTCTAATTCTCACACCACCGTACTGGAATCTGATGCGGTGCTTGCGGGAGAGCGGGGGGTGAGAATTGCAGAACAGGACCACTCCCGAATTGAACAAATACCAGCAAGAATGGGCTTGTTCTGTGCACTTTCTGATGCAGTAAAACGTGCACAATGCTCCTATTCGTTCTTTTGAATTGAAACATAAAAACATGCCATCTTGGATTTATATTTAAAATAGAGACGGACGTGATTACAACTATTTGATAACTATTATAGATAAACTGTAACACTCTGAATGGGATTCTAAAAATGCAATATTTAATCAATGCGGTATATAGGGGTGTGGGGGGAGGGGCTTGCTGTTTGACAAGCTGGTGGGCAAAGAACTTTTCCCATTTCACATCACAACCTAATTACCTCCCCCCCCCCCCCCCCCCCCCACCCCCCATTCAGTACTTCAATCCTATTGGCAGTCCCAAGGTCTTTCTTTTTTTTAAAAAGCACAGTAATAATGTCAGTCAATCAGTCAAACCGAGTTTGTCATCCAGTCTGTTTTTATTTAAAAAAAGCTGGGAGTGGCCAGCCATATGTCTCCCTGTACAAAGGGTCGGCATTAATAAATGGTGGCCACAAGAGCCATCACTCTTTCTTATATCTGTAAACCAGTATCTATTCCTGACGCAGCTGACACGCCATTTCCTTCGGCTGAGCACGGGGCGACTTCTCTTAAAATTAGATGTGTCTCCAAACCTGAAAACTGCACATGTTCAGAGGCAGATTCCGTTCAGAGAATGTGCAGACATATTTTGTGCGGTGCTATATTATCGAATCTTCCTACGCCGCCGCAAGCTGAAATAAAACAATCACTGGCGAGAGTATTAACTAATGACATGGGAAGTCCGACCTTATCCAATCGCCTCTAATGTCCCGATAGAAGCGCAAGCAGAAGATAAGTAACTGGCTCCTTCGAAGGATCAACCACTTTCCGGAGCCTCTTTTATTCTGCACACTATTAGGCTTCTATTATCTATCAAAGCCAACAACACTACCAGAAATATCGACGAATACTCCTGGCATCCCTGCTTGGCATTCCTAGAAATAAAACCCTGTTTGCAGGAACTGCTGTTTTTTTTGGTTGACATTTAGTCTCATTGTGGACGGCCAGACTCGATTACTTTCAATTAAATGCAACTATTGCTTAAATGGAGGCTGCAAGTCCTCTTGTTTGCCGTGAGAGTAAAAAACACATTGTGCAGTGTCATTTGAAATACTCGCAGAAACAATGAATTGAGCTTTGGCACTGTATCGTTTTAGATTGCAAATCGTAGCAATTTAGTGTAAATGGACCACGGCGAGCCACTTCTGCCAAATGCTGTGGGTAATATTGCATTTCTTATTTTAAAAGAAAAAAAAATCAAGCCATTCCGTTGTGCTTAAAGATGAAAGTAAAAATCCCGTGGTTTATATAATTTGTTTTTTTAATCGATGTCATATCGGGAGCCCAGAGCAGCCGCGCTCTCCGGTGTGAGACCGCCCCCAGGTGGTAGACATCCAAACTGAGCAACGTTGTGGGGGAAGACGGAACGGGACACAAGTTCGGATGGAGGTTTCGCAATTTGTGCCTGCGTTTATATCGCTCCATGTCCATGCTTGCAGATTTTACGGCTGCGGCGTGGCCAACACGCACTTGGAGATGTGATGAATTTCTTGCAGGCTCCGGGAAGGCGCCAAAGGCCAGAGCCAGAGGAACCTCAGCGTGTGCATGTACACGGTTAAAGTTGCAGAGCAGCTGGATACAGTGGTTAAGACGACAAATGGTATACTTACCTTTATTAGAGAGGCATAGAGTTTGAGAGCAGGGAGGTTGTGCTGGATTGGGTTGGTTAGGCCACAGCTAGAGTATTTTGTGCAGTTCTGGAATCCACATTAAAGGAGCGATGTGATAACCCTGGAAAGGGGATTTATCAGGATGCTGACTGGGCTGGTAGTTTTAGCTATGAAGAGAGATTAGATAGACTGGGGTTATTTTCCTTGGAACAGAGAAGACTGAGGGGGCACATGATTGAGATGTATAAAATTATGAGGGGCATAGAGAAAACAGGAAGAAACTATTCCCTTTGGTTGAGGGAACAATGACGAGGGGGCATGGATATAAATAAAGGACAGGAGGTTTTGAGGGGATGTGAAGAAAAAACATTTCACCCAGAGAATGGTGAGTCTGGAACTCACTGCCTGAAAGCATGGTGTAGGCAGAGACCATCGTAACATTTAAGAAGTATTTAGATGTGCACTTTCGATGCCAAGGCCTTTGAGACTACGAGCCAAGTACTGGAAAATGGGATTAGAATAGTTAGGTGGTTGTTTTTGACTGGTGTAGACATGATCGGCTGAAGGGCCTTTTCTGTGCTGTCGACGTCTAAGCATCTTTTATAACTTGGTTATGAAATATTTGGCATATTTGAAATGTTTTCAACCTTATTCAAGATTCATAGTCAGTAAACCTGCCCAATTTCAATCTGGTGGCCCATTGAGATGTAGGAGGACCACTCTTGTGGCCCACTGACCAGTCTATGTTGCCTATTAGTGAGATATAATAAAGTAAAGGGAAACAATAAAAGTAGTAGGGCAAGGCAGCAATTCGGATAAGGAGCTCCAGAGTGTGACAGGAAAGAACCGAACATACAATCGTAAGAACACACCAGCAGGTGAAGCCAAAATGGTTTTAAAAAGGAGTCAAAGGCCCTGCATATGAATGTGAGCAAGATGTAGAATTAGTTTAGGTAGTGATGAGAAATAGTTATGGTAAAAAGTCACTTGTAGTTTAAAGGACCCCTAACAGCCGTTACACTCTAGGACAGAGCATACAAAGAAATAAATGAGGCATGTAACAAAAGTACCCCAATAATTATGGGTAACTTTGATCTACATGTAGATTGGAAAAATCAGATTGGCAAACGTAGCTTGAAAAGTAAGATTGTGGGATGTATTTGAGGATGTGAAGCAAGGGTTAATAGCTAGAAAGAGCCAGAATGAATGGGATACATTAGTGGAAAATCACAAGTGGAGGAGTTATTGAAGCCATTGAAGGAGGATGAACTTGTTGAGATAAGGGAGTTGATATCTGAATTCGTGAGCCGACTCATGACTGTAAGCCGAATAGCCTTGAGAAACAAGGAAGATGGCCGGATGACGGAATATGAAATGTGGGAGCCGCTTGCAACTATGGCTAACACCTGCTGTTTAAGCTAAGACTGCTATACACTCATGTAAGGGGCTGGTTTAGCTCACAAGGCTAAATCGCTGGCTTTTCAAGCAGACCAAGCAGGCCAGCAGCACGGTTCAATTCCCGTACCAGCCTCCCCGGACAGGCGCCGGAATGTGGCGACTAGGAGCTTTTCACAGTAACTTCATTGAAGCCTACTCGTGACAATAAGCGATTTTCGTTTTCATTTCATGTGCCAATAGATAACCTCAAAGTCTGTGAAATCATGTATTGGAACTATGGCAATAACAAGTTTATGTTTTGTAATGGGGGTGAGCTCAAGTGAATGTAAAGGACAGCCCCCTAATAATACATGTAAAAGAAGGATGTTTTGAACAATACTTTGGCACTCTCCGAGATGGTTACCCGGAATACCTAGAGAGCGGCCCCGATCGTAATAAAGAATATTCTGAAGTACGAACGTGTTCGAGAGTACTTTCTTCTGGACTGAGAGACAAGTGAATTAGAGACGCATTCACATATTCTGGACAATTTCTGAGAGCAGTACATTCTACAGCCAATCAGGGAGCAGGCTATCCTAGACCTGGTAATGTGGAATTCATTATTAACCTCCTCAATGGAACCTCTAGGTGACAGCGATCACAATATAATATAAAATTGAGGAGAGTGGGTCAATGACAAGTGTTTGACACCTAAATAAAGACAACTGTGTGAATATAATTGCAGAGTTGGCTAAGATGAACTGAGAAACTAGGTTAAAAGATAGCGCAGTAGAGTTGCAGTGGAATACTTTTAAGGAGATATTTAATAACTCGAAGAAGATTTATCTCAGTGAGAAAGAAAGGGGGCGGGATTATCTGATCCTGGAGCCAAGTGTTGATACCGTCGTAAACGGCGGAGTGTTTTACAACAACGGCAGCAGGCCCCAGAAGCAGCGATCCTACGCTGCACAGGGGGCCAGCACGGCACTGGAGAGCATCACCCTGCTCCAGCTGCCGATACGAGTGTCAGGACGGGTGCCGCAGGTCCGCGCATGCGCACCCCAGCCGGCGCGAGTTCGTGAATGCCCGCCTTGGCCGGCGGGAGTTTGTGCATGTGCATGGGTTGCCGTCTCCGCACCAGCCCTGCGCAACATGGCGGAGAGGTACAGGGGCCCGGTGCGGAGGAACATAGACCCCCACCGGGATAAGCCCGCCCACCAAACGGTAGGCCCCGATCACGAGCCAGGCCACCGTGGAGGCCCCCCCTGGAGTCAGGTCACCCCACCAGTCTGCCCTGCGCAACATGAATGCCGAGGTCCCACCGGGTAGGACCGCACGAGGACGGCGCCTGCGGGACTCGGCGTAACTCAGCGGGCACTCGGCCTATCGTGCAGGGAGAATCGCTGCCGGGGGGGGGACGGGGGCCGCGTTGAGTGGCCCCTGACCGGCGCCGTGCCGACCGCGCCAGTGCCAATGGTGGCGATTCTCTGGTCGTCAGAGAATTGGCGGACCAGCGGCAGAACGGCATCGCGTGATTCACGCCACCCCCCCCCCCCCCCCCCCCCCCTCCCCTCGGCGATTCTCTGATCCGGCGCGGGGTCAGAGAATCCTACCCAGGGTCTTTTAGAAAGATGCATCATCAGTGGCCAAATAAGAGAGTTAAGGGTAGTATTAAATTGAAGGAAACACTACAAATCTGCAAAGTTTAGTGATAGGTGAGAGGACTGGACAGATTTTAAGAAACAGCAAAGAATGACTAAAAAGATAATAAAGAGGTGGAAAGCAGAATACAAAAGAAAGCTAGCTAATATTGAAAGACCAGGTAGTAAACGTTTCTACAAGGATTTGAATAGGAAAAGTGTAACTAAAGCCAGTGTTGGTTCTCTGGGGAAGCGTCTGGGGAATTGATATGGGAAACAAAGAAATGGTGGCGATGTTGAACAGGTATTTTGCATCTGTTTTCATGGCAGTGGATTTAGAAAACTTGCCAATTGTTTTTGAAAATTGAGAGATGAGAGGGAGGGACAAATTCGATACAGTACAACACAAGACAAAGAGTGCGAAGAAAATTATTAGACCGAAAGGCTGACAAGTCCCCAAGACCAGCTGGTCTGCACCATAGGATTCCAAAATAAATGGTGGTGCAGATAGCAAATGCATTGGTTACAATCCTCCAAAATTCCTTTGATTTTGGCAACAATTCAGTGGATCGAAAATTAACTAATGTAGTGCCTGTATCCAAGAAAGGAGGGTGGTGGAAAACTATTGACTAATTAGCCTAACTCCTGTCACAGGGAAAGTGGGAGAATTCATTATTAAGAAGGTCACAGTAGGATACTTAGAGAATCATGATTTAATCAAAAAGAGCTATCATTACTTTGTGAAAGAGAAATTATGCTTAATTAATATGTTACCATTTTTTGACAAAGTAACATTCAAGGTAGATAAAGGGGAATTGGTGGATGTGGTGTACTTGGATTTCCAAAAGGTATTTAATAAGCTACCATTTCAAAAGTTGTGACACAAGATAAGAGCACATGGCGGGGCCACAGATGGGATTTTGCAACCCTGACAACAACAGACATTGCTCCAGGTGGGACAAGTGAATTTGGAGAGCTGTTGAAAGTCAAAATTTTCCCATCCTGCCTCGCAACAATGTCTGTCAGTGTCGGGGCCAGATAATCCTAGCCCACATCTGGAGTAATGTGTCCAAATTTGGCTCCTTCATTTAAAAAAATATAAATATATAACAGTGTTAGAAGCATATAAGAGAAGGATCACTGGACTTCTTCCAAGAATGAAGGGGTTGTCTTATGAAGAAAGTTTGAACAGGACAATTAGGGATGGGCAATAAATGCTGGCCTAGCCAGCGAGTGCACATTCCATGATTTAGTTGAAAATGTTCAATAAGGTGCTACTTTCTTTCTTTTATGTTAAGTACCTAAGAGACATGGACAACAAACAAATAGACTATTGATAAGCTGAATACATTCAAGATATGAACATATAGGAGGAGTTTCTATATATCCTACACAGACAGAAAGAACAATGAGGAAGTGCCGGGAATGGCTGGAGAAAAGAGGAGATTTGTGTACAACATCAAATGGAGAAAGATGCAATACTTTCTCACAATGTTAGAGCAGATTATAGCCAGAGGCCGCTATTGGAGGGAAAAATGATGGAAAATGTAGCAGACGGAAGCAGAGGACAATATAAATAATATATGTAATGAACTGTATGTATGCGGCCTATATAAGGGCAGCAGAAGACAGACAGACAGAGGTGGAGATCCCTGGCAGTCAACTTTCTGGGAAGGAAGTGACACCAATGAATGAACCCTGTTCAAAAATCCAGTCACATCTTATTCAACAAGATGTAACTTTTTCAACATTTCTTCAGTGAGTCTAACAGCATAAAAGTGGAGGTTTTCAGTAATACACAGATTATTTATATGTTTAGATGGGGATTCTTCTGCAGAAATGTAGCATCACCGAAAGCAGCTTTCAGATTTCCAAGATTTCACATATATGCGAAGTTTCTGTGGTGTAATGGTGGTAGCTGTTACATCATTACAATTGCAAAATCCTGGACTTTGAAGCAGGTGTATTTAATTTTTATCTTATTTTTCATATTCAAAAACTACCTTTGCCTCCAATAATGGTAATATGTTCATTTTCCTGACTTCAACCATTGTTCTGCATTATGAAAATTTACAAATCATGTAGTGTGGAATGAAAAAGAGCTCTTTATTCCCTACTTTTCAACAGTAAATTTACAGATGGTCTTTAATGAACTGTCTTTTATTTAGTGACCTTTTGAAGGAAAATATTTAAAGGTAAAAGTTCCACGTAGGTCAATTAATATGAAATATCTCGATGACAATCTTTACATTAGTTCAGTGATGTTTCGAGATATCAGTTCAACAGCAAGATTCTGGCCGCAATTCAGTGGACCAAAGTTAAAGTCCGTTTCCGATCTTGTTTGGAGAGGAGTTTTGCAACGGTGGCGTTGGCAAGATCGTGGCCCGTGTTCAATGACACTGAGTGCCAAAAATGTGCCCCCACGAGGTTCTCAACATTTCTGGCTCCTTCAGTGTCTGATTCGCCAGATGCCCTCCTCAGCTGCTCACCGCTAACAAGGGGGAGCTGCTTTTAAACACTCCCTCATCACTCACACCCAGCCAACATGCAAGCATGGCAGCACGCAGACCTGCTCCTCGCTTTGGGGATGCCAACCTGGCCAAGCTTCTCGACGCTGTGAATTTGAGGCGGGTCATCCTGTTCTCCTGGGGGGGGGGGGAGGGGGAGGCGGTGGGGAGTACCAGAGATCAAAATCCGCACCCCCTACAAGAAACGGGTCCTGGAAATCATGGGGTTGACCGAGGAGAGAGCAGTCACCAACAGCGCGGCTGGCGTGTGCGAGAGAGGTGAAGATCCGCTGCTCCTTCACCCTTCAGACCTTGTACACCATAACTTCAAGTTTTTTCTTTTGTTTAAGAACTGTTTAACTGATCATTGTAAAGTTATTTCTTTGATGTTAATGTAGTTAACTCTGTGTTTAAACTAAAGTTTGTTTTCACATAAAAGATACCTATTGGTCAGAGTCATCACTCCTGAGGTGAAGTGTCCTTTCCTCACGGTTATACAATTTAAAAAGAATCTTTGAGTTTTTCGTCCAGTATTCTAACCAAAAGTTGGGGTCTGGTCCGGCATCCTAATTTTACATATCAGAAATATTTCATTGCTTTCCTCAGAACAATTTCAATTTATTACTATGCCATTGAAAAAAATGGACAACCAAATCTTCACATGATTGAATATATTTTACCAATGATTGAAGCTGCACAATTAACAATCAAATGTTCTGAAATGCATCCTTCTTAATTTTTAGCCTTATTGCTAACAACTTCACAATTTTCTGCATACTTAAGTGAATGACAAATCTTACACAAAATCTTTTAATTTACACATTTCCCAATGCTTTATGTATTCTTCATCAGGCATATTACATGTTCAGTGTTTCTTGCACCAATATACATTTCCTTCGTTTTTCACACTAAATTTATTTTTTTTAGTTCGTTAACTGTTGAGAAACCCTATTCCCCTAATATTTCGTTTTCTTACACTGATCATCTGACCACATAATTTGGGATCGTCAACAAGATTTATAACATTCAAAGAAATCACCTCGCTTGTATCATTTATGAATTCATAAATAGCAAAGGGATTGGGAAAGGTCCTTCAAAACTCCAGTACTCAATAACCACAGTCAAATACTTTTCCTAAAATCATCAGCCAGTTAATGGTTTTCCATTAAGGCCACATGCCTTAATTATCTTTCAGAGTTAAAATATTTGTTTGCTTCGAAAAAAGACGTATATTTCCACAAGTGATGAAGAACGTGCAATATGATACATAGAATTTACAGTGCAGAAGGAGGCCATTCGGCCCATCGAGTCTGCACCGGCTTTTGGAAAGAGCACCCTACCCAAGCCCACCCCACCCTATCCCCATAACCCAGTAACCCCACTCAACCAACACTAAGGGCACTTTTGGACACTAAGGGCAATTTAGCATGGCCAATCCACCTAACCCGCACATCTTTGGACTGTGGGAGGAAACCCACGCACACAAGGGGAGAACGTGCAGACTTCGCGCAGACAGTGACCCAGCCGGGAATCGAATCTGGAACCCTGGATCTGTGAAGCAATTGTGCTAACCACTATGTTACCGTGCTGCCCCCTGCAGTTCAAATAGTGTCAGTTATAGATTTGGCTTCATATATAACACCACCTATAGGGAGTAGTCTCACACTGCCTTAGTTTACATCAGCTGCAGTATAATTGCACCAGGGGGAAGCAAATTGTTTAAACTCTAAAATTAAATGTTAAGAAGTGCCCAGGTGTTTGGCTGGATGCCCTGAAACTTCTGATATTGGAAAACAGCCATGAAGAGAGTTTGTTCCTTTCAAATATTAAAAATGCCACCAGCATTCAGAGGCTGTCAAGAAGACCTCAGTACATAAATGTCAGAATCTCTGTTCAAGGTTCTGTAGCAAGAACAATAAAAGTTCGCCATGCAACTCAGTAGTGCTGGCTTGCAGCGCTGTCAGAATCGTAAGAGTATTGCGGTGCTGCTGGATGGAACTGCACTATGAAAATTTCTAATGTGGAACTTTATCAAATACTTTCTAACTATCCAATTAATTGCAATTTTCTAATTTAGTTACTTCATCAAAAAAAATTATAATAGCTGTGCCATATCTTTAATTGACAAAAAAACATACTGACTTCCCATTATAGCCTTTGACCTAACATTTGAAGCACAAAATAGATCAGTATCATTGATCTCAATTGTCTTTTTGCCATCTTTAAATGCAGCAAGTGTGAACATGTAAATTACTGTGATGAAGTTGAAATTTCAACTTGTTCAGTTTGAAAGTATACATGTATCGTTTTCATCAGTAAAACTATCATACACTGTTGTAATGATAACGCTTGATCGTGCACTGATGTTTTTGCAATGTGATTTAATGTTTTTACAATGCAAACTGAACAACCGCATTCATAAACAAAGTCCAAATACTTAGCTCATAATATTGTAGCAGCAACAATCTCCCTTCAAAAATTGAAATGAGCTTCAGAAAACCTTGATCTTCAACACTATTTCAGTTAAAATTGCATTGTTTTGTTGATTCATCCCCATCTAAAATATCCAAGAGAAATCCATGTAAAATAATTGTTTCTGTGATACGTGTAATACGTCTAACTGAGATTGATGCAAATTCAAAACAGTATTTTTTTTTGTACGATGCACGTTATTTGGGTGACTTGATGGTCACATAGGGAGGCAATGGCATAGTGGTAGTGTCACTGGATTAGTAATCCAGAGACCCAAGTTAATGCTCTGGGGTCCTGGATTTGAATCCCACCACATCAGGTGGTGAAATTTGAATTCAATTTTTTTAAATCTGCATGTCTAATGATGAAAACCATTGCCGATTGTTGTAAAAACCCATCTGATTCACTAATGTTCTTCAGGGAAGAAAATCTGCCGTCCTTTCCCCTTCTGGCCTACATGTGACTCCAGACCCACAGAGCGATGTGGTTGACTCTGAACTGCCCCCCACTGAAATGGCTTAGTAAGCCATTCAGTTCAAGGGCAATTAGGGATGGGCAACAAATGCTAGCCCAGCCATTGATGCCTCACATTCCAAAAACAAATTTTAAAAAGTGTTAATTACTATTAGGAACATGCAATTGAAACTATTTACAACATAACTGAGAACTTGAACATAGCCAACACTCTAACATGTTAGAATCTGAAGCATATAGCTGTCCACCAAACCATAAGTATATTGGGAAGGATTAGAATGTCCCAAAGGAACCAACACTTTCAAATTTAATTTATTTTGCAAGAATCATTTATGGTAAATGATATAATTTAAATCTGCACTAAATGTATGTATGTGAATATAGTACAATTTGTTTCACAATAAAAATGTCATGATCTACAGTAATTTACATGTGGAGAAATATTGGGAGATAACTGACAAGTGTTTCTTTGGAATAGGGATTGTGCTCTTGTGCCCCCATAGGCTCAGATTTGCTCGCAGGGTTGGCTTGATTTGTTCTAGTATTTTCTTCATTACAACAGGTTGATTAATTATTTTACACAGCAAAATGCCGCCAGCAAACGATTACCCAAAAATCTGAGTAGTTGACTTGAAAACCAAGCCCAGAGATTTGTAATGAGAGCCACAGTTCTCGAAAGGCAAAAAATGGAAATGTTACATGGCATAATGGGAAAAGTACACACAGGGACAGTGAGGTAAGAAAGCAATGTATGTTAGGGTATGTTTTTTTTTCCTTTAAACTATCATCAATCAGAGGGGCTGCCACAGGAGCTGCCCCAGTGGCCAGGAAAGGTTGACTGGAGCCTGTATTGTAAGTTATTGCTGAGCTTGTGTTGCACGATAAATTAAGAGCAGACACTTCCTTCATAGTTATAGAATTACGCAAGTCCAGTTTGGGACATCTTAGCACTGTTCAGATTCTTATCAGGTACCTGCAATTCTTATCAAGGGAAAGCACTGCATCCAAGTGAGTCATGTAGATTCTCTCCAGTAACACGGCACCATCCTCGGATACCATAACGCAACATTGATCAATCTATCGGACGGGCTACTGCAGTAATCCATTGCATCTTTGAACCCCCGAGCCTGACATGAAGTCATCTCAGCTAATTTAGATGTCTTTGATCAGCAGGATCAAAGCAGTTCTGTTTGCTTTACAGTAGGTGCTTTTTCATATTGTTTCAGAAAAAGAGCTACTTCATAACATTAGTATTCTGCAGCCATTTTAATCAGTAACAGCAAATCACTCAGTTGAGACAAAATCTAAGTAGTAAGCTCTATTAATTACTGTAACAGTTTTGCACATCAGAGATCACTATTATACATACGTTTAACATGAGGTCAGTTGTATTCTTTTCAACAAGTCAGTACTGAGAAGTAGCAGATTAAACATCTTCTGTTTTTAAGGAATAGCAGGCAAATGTATTGTATTTTGTAGTGATTTGTTAAAATACAGTTGCTGTATGTTTTACAATCACACAAAATGCATCCAATAAACATTTGTATCACTTTTAAAATCTGCTTTTCAACTTCTCAGGTCTTCTCACCCTCCTACCCCAAATTACTAATCATTTGAGATAGATTTAGGGTGGCTGGCAGGATAATAAAATCCTCCATCCATCACAGAACCACAGGATCACAGAATACTACAGTGCAGAAGAGGCCGTTGGGCCCATCGTTTCTGCACCAATGCATGAGAGGCCTTGACCTGTGCACCTTATCCCACTTGCCAGCACTTGATCCATAGCCTTGAATATTATGGTGTGCCAAGTACTCAACCAGGTAATTTTTAAAGGATGTGAGGCAACCTGCCTCTACCACCTTCCCAGGCAGTGCATTCCAGACCGTAAACACTCCCCCTTCAAAACACTGTAAAACTATTGCAGAAAGTTAGCCTGCCAGAAGTGTCAGTGTCTTTTAAGGTTGCCTCAGGGACCCAGTGCCATTGCAAATGAGTCAACGGGGTATGGCTAACCTCTGTGACACATTTACTCCCATTCCAGCCTACATTTTTCCGAGGTAATTGAAAAACCAGTTGTATGTTACGAATTAAGTTTGGTATTGCCGCCAGTATATATACATTTTGCTCTCTTTAAGTATTTTAGTGATTCAGCTGGGGTCTTTTGTGGTTCTTAAAATACCCCTATTCTTGTGCTAAGACAGGGAGAATAATATGGAAGTGACCAGTTTGGAGGCTGAGAGTCAAACATCACAGAATAAGTATTTCCCATCTCTTAGAGATGAACAGACACTTCCAACAATCTGGTCACGGAGCATGGAGTCAGAGGTGGACCCGTAGTTGCAGGACTGCGCAAGGATGCAAGGAGGTGAGTAATAAAGGACTGGGAAGGCTCGTCCTTACCCTGAATTTCCTGCTGAAACATGAATCTCTCGAAGCTCTCATTGACGTCGACCGCGCAGTGGCTGTCGAACTTCAGAATTATGGTCTTGAACTTCGATTTGTCCTCCCCCTCATCGAAGGTGAGCGAGTTGTAAATGTGCAGAGCATGGTCACCGGCTGTGAAGAGGAAGAGAGCAATCTTACGTGCGTCCGAGGCAGCTTCCAGGTCACTGGCTTCGAGGTACAGCTGGAAGTGCTGTTTGAAAAGTTTCCAGTTCGAGCCCAGATTTCCTGCAATGCGGAGAGGCGGCGGCGGGCGAACGGAGTCCATTCTGTAGGATGGCGCGAGACTGTTGGATGGCAGATCACTGAAAGGTAGGTCTCAGAAGTGCGAGCATCCCTCAACTTCTGGTATCATGAAGTGTAGACTTGAGAGATGAACAGACAGTTCCAACACTGATGAAGGTTCAACTCAATTTTATTAACTACTTCTAACTAACTAACACATGATGACTGTGGGTCTAAATGATACTAACTTAAACTAGAGACCTAAGCCTTGTCCGAACCAGTTGATTCTCTCAGCACGTGTTGTAAGTCTGTGCTGGGCTGGATGAGTTCCTGTTACACTCAGAGGCAGCACCCAGAATGAGCGGGAACTGTGGTGCCCTCTGCCTTTATAGTGTGTGTATTCTAACTGGTGATTGGCTGCGGTGTTTGTACATGTTGATTGGTCGCTCTGTGTGTCCATCAGTCTGTGTCTGCACCATGATATACTGGTGTATATTATGACAATCTTAATTAGACGTTTTGATTGTCAGTGCCTCAAAAGATCTGATCCCTCCTCCTGTAGGTTATTGAGGAAATATGTCAGCAGCTTCACCAGGCCAACAGTGGTGTCTGTGCCAGCCAAGATCAGGACTGCCTTGAATATATTCGCCATCAGATCAGTCCAGGCAGTGACAGGTGATTTTTCTTTTGCCACATTAGCTGGGCAGGTGCTCAGCATTGTAGCAAGGAGGCCACTGACTCTTTATTGAAGAGGGCTGCGCTATTCATATTCTTTCCATTTGAAGCAGACAAACAGAGAGAGAGAACTTGCCTGTTCTGGAGGCTCCCTCCAATTTAAGGAACAATTGAGAGTGTAACAATGCCAATCAAAATCCCAATTTCTTCAAATCAATACAAAAAACTTTTATAACCATAGGACAAAAGAGGGTGGTTAAGAGCAAAGCAGGCTAATTAAAAACTGATGATGATATAAACAAAAAAAAGAAAATGGCAGGTGTGTTAAATGTTTATTTTGCATCTGTATTTACAGTATGCCAGACACCCGAATCCAGGACGGGGTTTCCCATAATTGACAGAAGCAAATTAACAGGAATGAAAAACTGAATGGCACTAAACAGTGACATACCTGCATGACCAGCTTGTTGTCTGCTCATTGAGCTGAATTTTGCACTCGATGGGCACTTGTGATCGCCGGGCCCGAAAGTTGTCATGGGGTCTGCTTCCATCTGCAGTCATCAGAACAATGCGCTTTCTTGCTAGCTGGCCAATTAAGGGCCTCAAAACAAAGCAGCCTAGGGGCTGGTTTAGCTCACTGGGTTAAATTGCTGGCTTTTAAAGCAGACCAAGCAGGCCAGAAGCACGGTTCGATTCCCGTACCAGCCCCCCTGGACAGGCGCGACATTTTCATTTTTTCACATTCCATATGCATTCTTAACAACCTTGTGTACTTGAACTGCTGCCTTTAGGGACCTGTGTACCTGTATCCCAAGATCTCTCACTTCATCTACCCCTCTTAGTATATTCCCATTTATTGTGTATTCCTACAACTGTTCAACCTGCTTAAATGCATGATCTCACGTAAAATTTCATCTGCCACTTTATCGCCTACTCCACCAATCCATTTATATAATTTTGATTATAGCTATTCTCTACACTGTCCACCTTTGTGTCATCTGCAAATTTCTCAATCATGCTCCCCACTTTCACATCTAAATTGTCAATATATATCTGCTCAAAATGCGATTTATTGAAGATGCTACTCCACCACCTAATGGTAGAATTAAGAATTTCAGTCCACAGTGAAATTGTAATATAAATTGCACATTTTTGCTCTCGAGTGCTCAGATTGGAATAAAAGTTGGCACATTAGAAATTTTATTTGAGGACTCTTGGTAAAACATACAGGCTGTGAAATTAAGTCCCTGAACCCATTTGTGTCGGTAGTGTCCAAAATGCAACCCTCTTGTTTCTTGGATTTTCATGCTGTGTGTGAGGATCTAAAGAAATTGCATAATTTATCGAATGGAATTTCTATGGTATCTATCTGTAAATGCATCTGGCCACTTACTTAACCTATCTATGCCCCTTTGTAGCCACTTTACATCCTCTTCGCAGTTAACTTTCCTTCATATAAATTGTAAAACATTGAGGCTCCAGCGCTGATTCTTGTGGCACACCATTTATCGCATCTTGCCAACAGGAAAAGGCCCACTTATGCCAACTCTCTGATTTATGTTCGCTAGCCAATCTTCTGTCCATGCCAACATGTTACCCCCAAAACCATGAGCTTTTATTTTACACAATAACCTTTCATGTGGCACCTTATCAAATGCCTTCCGGAAATCTAAGTACAGTACATCCAGTGGTTCCTCTTCATCCACAGCACGTGACCACTTCAAATAACTTTGGTTCAACATGATTCCCCTTTTACAAAACCTTGTTGACTCTGCCTTGAATTTTTCCTAGTACCCTGCTGTAACATCTTTAATAATGGCTTCTAACATTTTCCCTATGATAGATGTGATTTTCCCGATGATAGATCCTGCAGCAAGATGGCGCTGGAGCTTGGCGACTCTCTGCAAGCTCTCCCGAACAGATCCTCTTTTCACTCATCTTATACTCATTCTAATCTTTTAAAATTTGATTTTAAGACTAAGATTATTACTAATGTTTGTTTCTATCTTACTTTGCCCTATTATGTTTTCTTTTCTTTTCTTTTCATGCACTTAATGATCTGTTGAGCTGCTCGCAGAAAAATACTCTTCACTCTACCTAGGTATAGGTGACAATAAACAAATCCAAATTCAAGACTAACTGGCCTGTAGTTTCCTGATTTCTGTCTCCCTTCCTTTTTGAACCCTGTGCAAGTCACATTGATAGCCCTTAGATAGGTCCACTCAGTACAGACATAAGGCAAGTGTGCTTACTATCTCCTTTGCTACCCATCCTGCTCACAGTCTATCAATATGTCTTTATACAGGAAAAGATCACCCACAGGGAGAGATCTCAGAATGATGGAGGAATGCCAGAGCTCAGGTCTCTCACTCCCCAAAAAGCAGTAGGCGGCAGAGCTGGCTGGCAAGAACGGGGACCATTGCACACTGAAGGAGAGACCCATGTCTCCCAACAAGCCAGTCAGGATCCACCAAAAGCTCCTCAATCACCAGGTGAAACCAAGTGCTTTTTAATTTTGATGACTAGGCGGCCAACCACAAACATATCTTCTCTCTTTAACAGGCAACATCAGGAAAAGGAAGAGAGCCACTGGTAGCCAGCCCATCAGCCCCAGTCCCTAGACCACCTGGGATAAGGATCCAGAGGACCAACTGAATGTAGACTTGTCACTGTGTTCACTTGCATCCTCCACCAGCAGAATGACATACACATCTGTGGGACCTGCTTTTAGATCAGGCTCGGCGTCTTAATCTGGTGAGCACAGCACAGATTTGAGCCCACAGCAGGGGGAGGGTCATCCAAGGTCACCGATACTTGGAGGTTTATTTTTGAATTCTTTATCAACTCATCATGGGTTAGAGGCCATTGCTGGCAAGGCCAGAATTTGTTGTCCATCCATAACTGCCCTTGAACTGAGTAGCTTGCTAGGCATTTAATTGTCAACCACATTGGACTGTTGGACACCAAACTTTTGCTGAGTCCGAGTCCAATGATGAGCCTCTGGCTTTAACCTTCAGGGAAATGTTGGAGCCCCTAAGACAGACAGGGGCACATCAGGCAGAGGTATTGGAGGCTGTCACCAGATTAGAATGGATGAGTCCATCTCTGTTTGGTATGATGTCATTGCGCTGATATGCCAGTATATCAAGAACACCCAAGGACGGATGGCAACCTCCATGGAAACTTTGGTCTGGAACTTTAGTGCAGCTATGCAAAGGATCTGCACAGCATCACACCATCCCATCATCCATGTGCGTGTTCGTGCATTGGTTAGGCGAGAAGTGGACTGCACATCATGATCTCCCTCCAGGTGCTCCTTCTTCCTGGAAGTCTGGGACAGGCCCTCAGCCACCCACAGGCTCAATCCACCCAGAACACTACTGGTAGGATCCAAATCCTTCTGCCTGTGATCCCAGCAATTCTAGCTCCTCAAGCGGAGGAGTGTGCAACCGCCCCATAACAGACTAACCAATGTTGGCCAAGACCCTCCAAGCCTTGGCCCTCCAGATGATTCCCACCAAGGTAATCTTACACAACAGGGTTAGCTGTCAGTAGGCTACCTTCATCTCTGCTGTAAATGTTGGGGATGCAGCAAGATGTAGCATTAGGGTAAGAAACATTAATAAATACTAAGAGTACAAAGGTGACATGGGTGTTCACAATCTGAATATACTTTGCCGATATGGAACTATATTTTCTTACTGTCAGCTTTTCAGCTGGTTTAGCACAGGGCTAAATCGCTGGCTTTGAAAGCAGACCAAGGCAGGCCAGCAGCACGGTTCAATTCCCGTACCAGCCTTCCCGAACAGGCGCCGGAATGTGGCGACTAGGGGCTTTTCACAGTAACTTCATTTGAAGCCTACTTGTGACAATAAGCGATTTTCAATTCATTTCATGTCACATCTATCTGAGACAATGTTCTGAGGCCATACAATTTGATCAGATGCACCCCCCCCCCCCCCCCCCCACCGCTTCACATATGCCCTGGGTCGTGATTCATGTGAATGATGTATCGCACCATCTCATTACACATCTGGCTGTTCTCTGTGTAACAGCAAAGCCTCTGTCTCTAAGAATATGGTGGTTGGGCAATGCATCTCTGAGACCTGCTTCAGGTTCATATCATTTGGCCTCATGAGTTTAGATTCTGCAGTTAAGATCCCAGATGACAGACTGTGACATGGGTGGATGCCACTCTGGATCTGAAGGTCTAGCCAGTGTTTCTGACATTAACCCTGTGCAAGCTCTCCAATGGGCATTTGAAGTGCTTATTTGATTGCTACAGTGCCATCAGTGTGCCTGGTTTCCATGTGGATATCTGGGACCGATGGAATGAAAATGTGGTGGTCTCATATAGGATCATAGTGAAGCTCCACTACATCCGATGTATGCTCTTCATTATTAACCATTTTACTAGTAATCATCTTTATTGTCACAAGTAGGCTATGCAATGAAGTCACTGTGAAAATGCCCCAGTCGCCACATTCCGGCACCTGTTCAGGTACACGGAGGGAGAATTCAGAATGTCCAAATTACCTAATAGCACGTATTTTGGGTGTTTGTGGGAGGAAACCGGAGCACCCTGTTGCACGTTTTACTTGAGTGTATTACGCGTTTTATTGGAGTGTATTAACACGCCTCCGTTTAAAGGCCGTGTGCTTAACACTACTACAGCTCTGTGTATGTAATTCTGCTCGGAGTCGCCAGGTGCCGTATTTAGACACCTCACAAGTATATCAAGGTCAGGTTCAAAGTAATAAATCTGTACACCGATTAGTAAGTTCAAACGATTGATATTTATTATAACAAATATAATAAATACACATGCATACGCTAAAGAGACTAAGTTACTTCTAAACTAAACGACTAAAATACTTATCTAAACAGGAACAGGCAAGGTCAGGGAGCGAGGCCTTCGTCCCGTTCTTGGTCTGCAACTCTCAGAGTGTTAAAGGTCGTCAGGGTCTAGCAAGTCTGGCTCACGTAGCGATCGTTGTGGTGAAACTTACAGTTCGATGGCTGGTGGCTCAACGGCTGGTGATGGAACTGGAGTCAGGATGCGATGTATCAGCAAAGCGATGAAGACAGCAGAGAGCCGGAGCCAAGACAACAGCAAGCCGGAGCAACAACAGCAGAGCTGGAGCCAAACAACAGGCCAGACCATGTGCGGGGTCTACTTTTATAGGTCCCCCCAAAGTCCGTGCCTCTTCGGGGCGGTCTCTACCTGCTGTATATCGATTGGGTCTTCTCCCAATCGATATTTTCCAAACCCCCCAATCTGAGGGTCGCTTCTCGATGGGTGGGGCGGTCTCTATGGTGCTTTGTGATGGATACTTATGGTGCCGTTTCGTCTGGGCGTCTACTCAAAGTATCCATTCAAACCTAAATGTTTCTATTGTGTGGGCCTAGATCTGGATCACCTCATTACTATGCAAATCGTTGTTGCCATTTACACCTTTAGCTGAGATTCTGCACCTGGCCATAAACTGGTTTCTGTACGTGCAGAATGCTAATTAGCCTTCTGCAAACTGCTTGTCCTTGCTAAGACTGTTTTCTCCCTGCAGCCTTAGCAGTTCTCCATTTTGTAGCCCAGTGTCCATCTTAGGTGGCTACAACCCGGAGGAATTCCACGTGAACATGAGGAAATCCCATTGCCCGGCTGGCGTAATGGAGAATCCCGCCGGCGGGTCGGGGCAGAAATATGGCGTGACGGGGTGGAGAATCCAGCCCATGGTAACTTTTGGAAAAACTGATTCAAACAGAGATTGACACATTTTTGTTGAACAAATGTATTAGGAATATGGAGCTAGATCCCAGATCAGCCACTATCCAATTGAATGGCAGAACAGGCTTGAGGGCTTAAATGGTCTAACCCTGTCGCATGATGCACGTTCACAGACTTCATTAGAAGCACAAAAGGTATTTATTACCTCAGAAAGTACAGAGGCCAACAGTCCACAAGGTTGCCCCATTCCCCACATGTCTTATGCCGAAGCGAGAATTGCACACCCTGGAGTGATCACCCACCCTCAGTCCCAATTGGTCCCCCAAGCCAGCTGACCCTCCTGCTGTGTTGTCCTTAGAGGGACAATCACCACACCTAGTCCTATGTTTTTGGGATTATTTTCTCATTATCAGCAAGTAGCACTGGAGCTGAAATCTGGGGGAGAAGTTGCATGGTTCTCCTGCATTTCCACTATCACTTTGGCAGAAACCCCAGGGAAATGGTGTCAATAGTTATTTATACTTTTTCACTAGTGCTCTCACTGAAATTATGGTGAAAGATCGGGAAAAGCTGATTATGCTGAAAATTCCTATCACACCATTAAGTTACTTACATCATTGGTTCAACAATTTTCAAGTTACTAATTATATTTATTGCTGTCAAACATTCATTTTGACACCTTCTTGAATGCCAGTGTATTGCATGCATATAGCATTTACAACTCGTGCACAAGTGGGTAGCATGCAGACAATGAATATCCTGTTACCAGACAAAATGCAATACAGCAGTTCATTGGCATGCTGAAACAACACTTCTGCTGCCTGAGCCACTTGTTGCTCGTTCTGGGTGAGTGTGCTTAACACTCGATTTGGCTCTGTTTCGTTACTTAGCTTTGGAGTCGCCAGGTATCGTTAAGGTACCACCACAAGTTTCAAGGTCAAGTTCAAAGCAATAAAACCATACACCAATTAGTAAGTTCAAACAAATGAGTTTATTATAATACAATTATAAACTACTCATGCACACGCTAAGATGACTAAACTATTCCTACCACTAAATAGACCAATACTTATCTGAATAAGGAACTGCCGGATCAGGGGGACAATGGCCTCTTGCTCTGCACTGGGTCCGCAGACTTCAGGTTGATACGGGTTAAAAGTGGTCAGGAGTGTCTATCTCTGGTAGCGATCGTTGTGAGACACTTACTTGCTGGCGGCTGCTGTCCGAACCTCTCCTCTCTCTCGGTCAAGATCTTCTTCGGTAAAGGCTGGTCGAGAGGGCTGGTCAAGAGAGGAGGGCTGGTCAAGAAGAACAAACTGTGTTTGGGACCTGTCTCTTATAGGTCCCAGGGCTTTGCGCCATTTTGGGCGGACCCTCTATCTGCTGGGGATCGTTTGGGTCTTTTCCCAATCAATTTGTTTGAATCCCCCCAATACTGAGGCTGTCCCTCGACTACTGAGCGGGCCTTCAGGTGCTTTGTCTTCGAACCCTGCTGGTGCCGGGGTGTCTGGCTTCCCATACAATGTTGCAATCACTTCCCTATTTGTGTCCTTTGTCCCTGGGATCGTTCCATTACTATGCTAACTGTCCCGGAGATTGCTTCATTAGTATGCGGAATATTTGTTTCGGTGCTGTCTGCTCTCTTAGCAGACAGAATACACAGTGGCTTGTTGCAGCCTGCTTGTGCTGCAAACCTTGTCCATTTTACCCTGCAAGCTTTGCGTTCCTCCATTTTGTATTGAGGGACTGGCCAACTTCGGTGGCTACACTCCCTCCTTGTGATCCTAACGCGAAAGCGTGAAGGATCACCCAAGTAAGGTGTCTCTGTTCCCTGACCTCAGCGAGTTCCATGGCCTCTGCACTTTCCTCAATTATGGCAAAAAACTTTATCTAACAGTTTCTGATTGGCGCTATGTCAAAGGGGACATGCATTATCAATTGAAATCGTTAACCTCTAACTATCCTCAATAAACTACTCTCATCTCTTATTTAAACATTCTACAACATTCTAAATCCTTAATCATTCACACAGCAGCATCATTACATTTCATTCTCTCTGACTCGGCAGTCGAACTCAGAGGTACATCATTAATAGAAAGAATCTCTTTATTTTACACAGGCATCGAGTGTAAAAATAAATACTTGATTACATTTCCAGGGGTTCGGGGGACTGGTGGAATCCAAAAATAGGGGATCTCACTCTATACACTGTTGAGGCACGAGAGCGGTAGGCTCTCCTTCTCCATTTCCTCATCCTGAGGGTTTGGACTATAATACAGATGATCGCTATTGCTAAAAGTGATTCTATAATGTACGACAAGGAGTACCATGTCAGAAATCTGGTACACCAGGTCGGGGTATTGTTGCCGTTGACTGGGCGGGGGGTGGTCTGGGTTTGGGAGAAGTTAGCAAACGTTGTACTGTGGGAAAGGGGGTCCGCATCCACGCGCAACCACGCAGATGCCACAAAAGCTAAAAACATAGCAATTGGAGTGCTCTTCACCTTCTCTCTCTCTTCTCTTCTCTTCTCTTTCCTTCCTGGGACCTTGGTGTGCTGTTGCTTCGGTTCCTCTCTTGAACATCAGAAAGCAATGGGATCAAACATATTATCTGTCAGTGTTCAGTTTAATATCTTGACTTTAAGTACATTTGTCCTCTTGTTCCAAATTTCCCTTTATGGTGGTCACCTCCATGTGACTCCCTCATTTTTTTTTTCAAAAGCGAATTTAGGACCAGACATATACTTAACTACTAAACCAGTGTGAGCCGTCTCGCAGAGTGTTGCAATTTACCATCCCAAAATGTTCCTGGATGTAAATAGCATGAGGGTTGCAACCAAAGGGCTGCGTTAAACGAAACCAGAGGAAAGCAAACTTTTAGAAATAAGACAGTTGAAATTGGGTGCGAATGGGCCGCGACGGGTAAGATGTGGGTGGAATCCCTGGGTAGGGCATGCTGTGCTCTACCCGAGCTTAGCTGACCAAAAGGGTGGTCCTCAGACAGGGCGGGCCCTCAGTGCCGTTTCTCCACTGCCTGAGCGACCAGATTCAAACGGGTAAGAATGTATTCATCGTGGGGTTGCATCTTCTGTCCTCCAAACAGAAGAGCAGTTATGAGCGGGCATGTGAAAACAAACATCTGTAAACAGAAGACAAGTCGTGAACATTGATCGATTCATCAGAAGACATTTCAACTGATATGGCGGGAGGGTCAACATGAGGTGGGTTGGGGAAACAGACATCTTGGTTACAGTGGTACTGTGAGATGTGAGATGGTCACAAACTTTTCAGCTGAAAGTCTTGTGGCCAATCCTCCTAGTCTGAACTGAACCAAAACAAACAGAAAACAAACAAACATGAAACAAACATACTGCAGGTTCCATCAGAAAGGACACCGTTTATCTCTCAAGCGGTTCCTCTTTTTACATCATCTTCTCTTCATTCTCTGCGAACAGGGTCGCAAAGGGGTTGCCGTATCGGGTGTCAGACTCAGAGTCATCCTCTTCTCCCGGATCCCATACCCTTGTATGAATCAGGCATGCAATTTTAGCATTGTGTGACCGGGGGTCATCATTGCGGACAAGTCTAAGTTTGAAGGAACGTTGTCTGGGTCATCATTGTTGTGCTACTCCCCCTGGTGGTCAGGTAGTGCAACTGCACTTACAATATTGGTACGTATATACAATGGGAACAGCGTGACATTGGTAACTTATAACACCGTGTGAATCTCATTCACCACATTCACCCCCTGTGAAAAAAAATCAAGTCCGGCGGCGGGGGTGGCTCACAGAGTTAGTCTGTCCGGTGGACGAATTGTTCATTGCGATCTGCGGAGCACCGGGGTTGCAGCCTCTTGCGGTGGCTGGGTAGGTGTTGAGAGCTGGGGTATGATGGCAGACTCCGGGGCGGGTCTCGTCCGAACTTCATAAACCTCTGGCTCGACCGGCGGCTGGGGGCGCTGGGGACGGGCTGGTGCTGGCGCGTGGAACAGGTGGGGCAAGCTTGCGGGATCGGGGGCGCGAGGGGGCGGCAGCATAGGGAACGGGGTAAGGGGTACCTCAGTGGGGGTAGGGGGGGGCTAGATCCAGCGGGTGCCAGGTCCCCAAGGGATACTGTGTCCTGGCGACCGTCCGGGAACTCCACGAATGCGTACTGTGGGTTGGAATGGAGGAGGCGCACTTTTTCAACAAGGGGGTCGGTTTTGTGCGCCCTGACGTGCTTCCTCAGGAGAACCGGGCCTGGTGTCCTCAGCCACGCCAGAAGTGAGACCCCTGTGGTAGTGCCCCTAGAACAAATGAAGAGCCACTCGTGAGGGGTTTGATTTGTAGCTGTACAGAGGAGGGATCTAATTGCGTGGATCGCGTCTGGGAGGACTTCTTGCCATTGGGAGACTTGGAGTTTTCTAGACCGGAGAGTCAGTAGGACGGTCTTCCAGACCGTCGCGTTCTCCCTCTCCACCTGCCCGTTCCCTATGGTGTTGTAGCTGGTAGTCCTGCTCGAGGCGATGTCCTTGTCGAGCAGGTACTGACGCAGCTCCTCGCTCATAAAGAACCAACCCTGGTCGCTGTGCACGTAGCTGGGGAACCCAAACAGAGTGAAGACACCATGCAGGGCCCTAATGACTGTGTCGGAGGTCATGTCGGGGCACGGAATGGCAAAAGGGAATCGGGAAAACTCGTCTATGATGTTGAAGAAATAAATGTTCTTGTTAGTGGAGGGGAGTGGCCCTTTGAAATCGATCGCAAGGCGTTCAAAGGGCCTAGAAGCCTTGAACAGGTGGGCCCTGTCTGGTCTATTGAAGTGCGGCTTGCACTCTGCACAGATCGTGCAGTCCCTGGTGACCGCTTTTACCTCCTCGTTGGAGAAAGGCAGGTTTCGGGCTCTGATGTAGTGGGCGAGCCGGATGACACCTGGATGGGAGAGGTCATCGTGGATGACTTTCAGACGGCTGAACTGCGCGCTGGCGCATGCCCCGCGGGATAGGGCATCCGAGGGCTCGTTGAGCTTTCCCGGTCGATATTTAATATCGTAACTATAGGTGGAGAGTTCGATCCTCCACCGAAGGATTTTATCGTTTTTTATTTTGCCCCTTTGCGAGTTGTCAAACTAAAGGCATCCGATCATTGGTCGGTGATGAGGGTGAATCTCCTACCTGTGGGGTAGTGCCTCCAGTGACGAACAGCCTCCACGATGGCGTGTGCTTCCTTCTCGACTGAGGAGTGTCGGAGTTCTGAAGTGGATAGGGTACGGGAAAAAAATGCAACAGGCCTTCCTGCCTGATTTAAAGTGGCTGCTAGAGCTACCTCTGAGGCGTCGCTCTCAACCTGAAAGGGGGTGGATTCATCCACCGCCCGCATGGCTGCTTTGGCGATGTCCTCCTTGATGCAGCTGAAGGCCTGGCGCGCCTCAGCTGACAGGGGAAATCGTGTGGCCTTAAAGAGTGGGCGGGCTTTGTCCGCATATTGAGGGACCCACTGGGCATAGTATGAAAAGAACCCCAAGCACCGTTTGAGGGCCTTGGGGCAATGAGGGAGGGGGAGGGGGAGCATACGGTCTGGGTCTGGGCCCAGGACTCCGTTCTCGGACATGGTCCATCGGCCTCGAACGCCATGTAGTTGCGGTCCTCCGGGCGGATTGGGAGCTGGTGGTATGCAGACTTCAGATCCACCGTGGAAAATAGCCGATATTGGGTGATCTGGTTAACCATGTCTGCAATTCTGGGGAGGGGATACGCATCTAGGAGCGTAAAGCAATTTATTGTCTGGCTATAGTCGACGGCCATGAAAATGTTTTTCCCCGGTCTTCACGACCACCACCTGAGCTCTCTAGGGACTGTTACTGGCCTCTATGATCCCCTCACTGAGCAGCCTTCGGACCTCCGATCGGATAAAGACCCTATCCTGTAGGCTGTATCGCCTGCTGCGAGTAGCTACTGGTTTGCAATCTGGAGTGAGATTGGCGAAGAGAGGAGGGGGTGGAGATGCGCAGCGTGGCTAGGCTGCAGATAGTGAGTGGGGGCAGGGGCCCGCCGAAGCTGAGGGTGAGGCTCTTGAGGTTGCACTGGAAATCCAGGCCTAATAAGAGTGGCGCGCAGAGCTCGGGCAGGACATAAAGTTTAAATTTCGAATAACTAGCGCCCCGAATTGTGAGCGTAGCGACGGTGCGTCCTTGGATTTGGACTGAATGGGAGACCGAAGCGAGGGCGATAGTTTGGCTCACAGGAAAAATTGGAAGTGAACAGCGTCTTACCAGCTCTGGGTGTATGAAGCTCTCTGTGCTCCCGGAGTCAAAGAGTCATGGCGTGCTGTACCTGTTGATCTAGACCTCCGCCATCGAACTTCGTAGGTGCTTGGGGCGGGATTGATTTAGGGTGACCACGTTGAGTTGCGGGCCGCGTGATGGGTGCCCGGGGAAGTCGTAGTCTTTCGAGTGGGCGTCCGGTCGAGTAGATGCCGGTACGTTCTGGCGAGCTTGATGCAGGATCGCTGCTCTGAGTTGCGGGCCGCGTGATGAGCGGCGAGGAATATGGCGTCCAAGATGGCGGCCCCCATGGATCGCACGTGGCGGTAGGGGGCGGAGTCGGGGCGTAGGCCGCTGGTGCTGGGAGCGATTTGTTCTCTCTACTGCGGAGTTTGAAACTGGGGCCCTTTTCGCAAGGCGCACTCTGGCATAGTGGCCTTTCTTCCCGCAGCTGCTGCAGGTCGCGGATTGGGCTGGGCAGTGCTGCCGCGGGTGCTGGCTTTGTCCACAGAAATGGCAGGCTGGAGCAGCTGAGTGACTGACTGGGGCCGCGGAGTAACTGGCTTTGGCAGCGCGGTAGCAGTGGGGCCGTGCGGCACTGGCCTGGGGGGATTGTTGGTCGGGGGCCCACGATGGGGTCGCGGGGTCCGCGGGAAATGTGGAGAGGCTGCGGAAGGAGATTTCCATTGTGGTAGCAGCCTCCACAGTAGTGTCTAAGTCTTGGGCCCCCTTTTCCAGCAGCCTTTGGCGCACATAGTTTGATCTGAGGCCCGCTACAAAAACATCCCGCACAGCAAACTCCCTATGTTCGGCCGCAGTAACAGCCTGGTCGTTACAGTCATTGGAAAGATTGTTAAGTTCCCGTACGAATTCAGCTAGTGTTTCTGTCGGCCGCTGACGGCGAGTTGTAAACACGTGGCGTGCATAAACCTCGTTGATGGGCCTAACGTACATTTTGTCCAATATCGCCAGTGCTGCGGTGTAAGAACTGGACGGATTTAGCTGTGTGGAGATTCTGTGGCTTACCCTCGTGTGCAGTAGGCTGAGCTTTTGTTCCTCCGTTGTTCCAGCGGTGCTGGCTTCTGCCAGGTAGGCCTTAAAACATCTCAGCCAGTGGGAGAAAATTTCTTTAGCCTCTGCATCCTGCGGGTCGAGTTCTCGGCGTCCGGGCTTGAGGGCTGCTTCCATGATTTACTTCGACTGTTTCGTAAGTATATTAAATTGATGGAACCATTAATTCTACGGACACGTGCTTGTAGGATTAGAATAGCGGTTTTAATATACTTACAACAGAGCCAGCCTGTTCGCCGTTGAACTTTCGATAAACTGACTGGCTGGCTCTGTGGCACGGATCTTTATACAGCAGCTCCAGGGGGAGGAGTTCTGGGCGGAGCCAAGGGGGGAGCCCAGTACAAACTCTCGAGTACTCCCAGAGCTATTCCCCCTGGTGGTCAGGTAGTGCAACTGCACTTACAATATCGGTACATATATACAATGGGAACAGAGTGACATTGGTAACTTATAACACCGTGTGAATCTCATTCACCACACTCTCATTGTTTAAACTGAAATTTGTTCAGCCACTTGTCACTTGTTAATGTGCAAATGTGGACTTCCGGTTGCGGCTATGCGGAGCTAAGCCGCACGTTCGGCAGCTCCCGCTTTAATAGGACTTGTGGGCTCTTTTAAGGGCCCCAAACGGCGCTGATTCGACGATTCCCAGTGGATAAAGGTGTCTGGAGCAAAACCCCCAGGATTTATGGTGCAGACCCGGAGTGGGGCGAGGAGAAAAACGGCAGCAGCTCCCTTGGAAAAGCGGGGGAAGGTGGACAAAATGGCGGCCGGTGGAGCCCCTGAGGAGTGGAGGCAGTGGGCTGAGGAGCAGCAGGCGGCCCTTCTGCGCTATTTTACGGAGCTGAAAGGGGAGTTGCTGGAATCCCTGAAGGTAACGACAAGTAAGCTGCTGGAGACCCAGACAACTCAGGGTGCAGCGATACTTGAGTTGCAGCAGCAGGCCTCTGAGCGCGAGGATGAGGTTTCAGCCCTCGTGGGGAAGGTGGAGATGCACGAGGCGCTCCACAAAAAGTGGCAAGATCAGTTCGAGGAGATGGAGCTTCGATCACGGAGGAAGAACTTGCCGATCCTGGGCCTCGAGGAGGGGTTGGGGGGGTCGGACCTGCCGGCCTATGTGGCCGTGATGTTGAACTCGCTGGTGGGGGCAGGATCCTTCCATCTGCCCCTGGAGCTGGAGGGGGCCCACAGAGTACTGGCCAGGAGGCCTAAGGCGAATGAACCCCCGCGGGCGGTGCTGGTGCGGTTCCATCGGTTCAGTGACCGGGAGTGTGTGCAGCGATGGGCCAAGAAGATGAGGAGCAGCAAGTAGGAGAATTCGGTAGTACGTATCTACCAGGACTGGAGTGCGGAGGTGGTCAAGCGGAGAGCCGGGTTTAACCGGACCAAGGCGGTGCACCACGGCAAGCAGGTGAAGTTCGGCATGTTGCCGCCTGCGCGCCTGTGGGTCACCTACAAGGACCAGCATTACTACTTTGAGTCCCCAGAGGAAGCATGGGCCTTTGTGCAGGCTGAAAAGTTGGACTCGAACTAGAGATTGGGGTCTGTGAGGTTTTTTTTTGTATCACTGTTTATGTTGTTGCTGGTTATTCTGTTTCTTTGTTTTTTTCTCTCGCTATCGGATGATGTTGGTTATGGCTTTGTGTCTTAAGAGGGGTATTGGGGTTTGTGGTTGATCTGTGTTTTTGTTTGTACGGAGTTGGTGGTTGGGTTGGGACTGTTGTTTGGGAGCTGCGTTGGGGGGGGGTGGGGTGGGGCAGTGTGAAAGCGCGGGCTTTTCTCTGGTTTCCCGCGCTGCGGGACGAGGGGGGTGGAGCTGGTGACAAGGGGCGTGGCTATCAGATCCGTTTTCCAGCGCTGAAGCGGTGCCATGGAGCTGATGCAGGGGGGAGGGGTGACCTCATATCGGGAGGGGTCGGAGTTAGGGCGGGAGCTGCCGGGGTCAGCAGAAGTCAGCTGGCTCACGGGAGTATTATGGAGGGAGCGTCGCGGCTAGGAGGGGTCCTAGCCTGGGGGGGTGGGGGGGATACCGGGTTGCTGCTGGATTGGCCAGGGAGGAGCTGGTGTGGGTCGGGGGGAGGTTGGGGTGAGGTTCTATCGCCGTGGAAATGGGCCACATGGGTGCTGGCCAGGGGCGAGCAGTCGATGGGTCATGGCTAGTCGACGGTGGAGGGGGGGGGGGGGGGGCGGGGTGCCCCCTGATCCGGCTGATCATGTAGAACGTGAGGGGGTTGAATGGGCCGGTTAAGCGGGCCCAGGTGTTTTCGCATCTGAAGGGGCTGAAGGTGGACGTGGCCATGCTCCAGGAGACCAACCTGAAGGTGGCGGACCAGGTCCGTCTGAGGAAGGGGTGGGTGGGGCAGGTTTTCTAATCAGGGCTCGACTCGAAAAACCGGGGGGTGGCGATCCTGGTGGGGAAGAGGGTGGCGTTTGAGGCGTCTGAGGTGGTGGCTGATAGTGGCGGCAGATATGTGATGGTGAGCGGTAAGCTGCAGGGGGAGAGGGTGGTGTTGGTAAATGTATATGCCCCAAATTGGGATGATGCTGGTTTCATGAGGCGTATGTTGGGCCGCATTCCTGACCTGGAGGTGGGGGGCCTGATCATGGGGGGACTTCAATACGGTGCTGGATCCCCTTCTGGATCGTTCTAGTTCAAGGACAGGCAGGAGGCCGGCAGCGGCCAAGGTGTTGAGGGGGTTTAGGGACTAGATGGGGGGAGTGGATCCCTGGAGGTTTGGGAGACCGAGGGCTCGGGGGTACTCTTTTTTCTCCCATGTGCACAGGGTGTATTCCCGTATTGATTTCTTTGTCCTGAGTCGGGGACGGGTCCCGAGGGTGGAGGAGGCCGAATATTCGGCTATTGCGATTTCGGACCATGCTCCGCATTGGGTGGATCTGGAGATGGGGGAGGTGCGGGACCAGCGCCCGCTTTGGCGTCTGGATGTGGGGTTGTTGGCCGATACGGAGGTGTGTAGGAGGGTCCGGAGATGTATCGAGAGGTACCTCAAGGTCAATGATACTGGGGAGGTCCGGGTGGGGATGGTGTGGGAGACTCTGAAGGCAGTGATTAGGGGGGAGCTGATCTCCATCCGAGCCCATAGGGAGAGGGGGGAGAGGAGGGAGAGGGAGAGACTGGTGAGGGAGCTGTTGAGTGTGGATAGGAGGTATACAGAGGCCCCGGAGGAGGGATTGCTGGGGGAACAGCGAAGCCTGCAGGCCAAGTTTGATTTATTGACCACCAGAAAGGCGGAGACACAGTGGAGGAAGGCGCAGGGAGCGGTCTACGAGTATGAAGAGAAGGCGAGCAGGATGCTGGTGCATCAGCTTCGCAAGCGGGACGCGGCTAGGGAGATTGGTGGAGTGGAGGATAGGGGTGGGAATGTGGTGTGGCAGGGGCAGAGGTCAATGGGGTCTTTAGGGACTTCTACAGGGAACTGTACCGGTCGAAGCCGCCGGTGGTGGGAGGGGGAATGGAGAGCTTTTTGGACAGGCTGCGATTTCCAAGGGTGCATGAGGAGCAGGTGGAGGGACTGGGGGCGCCGATCGAGTTGGAGGAGCTGGTCAGAGGGATTGACCACATGCAGTCGGGTAAGGTGCTGGGACTGGATGGGTTCCCGGTGGAATTTTATAAGAAATACGCGGACATGTTGGGCCCCCTGTTGGTCCGGACCTTTAACGAGGCATGGGAGGGGGGTGTTCTGCCCCCGACGATGTCACAGGCGCTGATTTCCCTGATCCTGAAGCGAGATAAGGACCCCTTGCAGTGCGGATCATATAGGCCGATTTCACTGCTGAATATGGACGCCAAGTTGCTGGCGAAGATCTTGGACACGAGAATAGAGGACTGTGTGCCGGGGTGATACGTGAAGATCAGACGGGTTTTGTGAAGGGGAGGCAGCTGAACACTAACGTGCGAAGGCTGCTAAATGTGATAATGATGCCGGCGGCAGAAGGAGAGGCGGAGACTGTGGTGGCATTGGATGCGGAGAAGGCCTTTGATAGGGTTGAGTGGGGGTACTTGTGGGAGGGGTTAGAAAGGTTCGGGTTTGGGGTTGGGTTTATTAAATGGGTGAGGTTGTTGTACGAGGCCCCGATGGCGAGTGTAGCGACAAATGGGAGGAGGTCCGAATACTTCAGGCTCCACCGTGGGACGAGGCAGGGGTGCCCCCTGTCTCCCTTGCTTTTTGCATTGGCAATTGAGCCTCTTGCCATGGCTCTCAGGGAGTCGGGGAGGTGGAGGGGTCTGGTGCGGGGTGGGGAGGAGCACCGAGTGTCGCTGTACGCCGATGACTTGCTGCTGTATGTAGCAGACCCGGTGGGGGGAATGCCGGAGGTGATGGAGATTCTCGCTGTGTTTGGTAGTTTCTCGGGTTATAAATTGAACCTGGGCAAGAGTGAGCTGTTTGTTGTACACCAGGAGATCAGGAAGAGGGGGTTGGTAGGCTCCCGCTAAAGAGGGCAGTGAGCAGTTTTAGGTACCTGGGGGTTCAGGTGGCTCGGAGCTGGGGGACTCTGCACAAGCTTAATTTTACTAGGTTGGTGGAGCAGATGGAGGAAGAGTTTAAACGGTGGGACATGCTGCCATTGTCGTTGGCAGGTAGAGTACAGGCCGTTAAAATGACGGTGCTCCCGAGGTTTTTGTTTTTGTTTCAGTGCCTCCCCATTTTCATTCCGAGGGCCTTTTTGAGGAGGGTGAACAGCAGCATTCTGGGATTTGTTTGGCCGCATGGGACTCCGAGGGTAAGGATTTTCTTTTTGGAGCGGGGCAGGGATAGAGGGGGGCTGGCGCTGCCCAACCTCTCTGGGTACTATTGGGCGGCTAACTTCTCGATGGTACGTCAGTGGGTAATGGATGGGGAGGGGGCAGCATGGAAACGGATGGAGATGGCGTCCTGTGGAGGCACGAGCCTGAAGGCACTGGTAACGGCGCTGCTGCCGCTCCCTCCAACGAGGTACACTACGAGCCCGGTGGTGGCGGCTACCCTCAAAATTTGGGGGCAGTGGAGGCGACACAGAGGGGAAGTGGGGGGCTCGGTGGAGGCCCCGCTGCGGGGGAACCACCGGTTTGTCCCAGGGAACATGGATGGCGGGTTCCTGGGGTGGCACAGAGCGGGCATTAGGAAGTTGGGAGACCTGTTCATTGACGGGAGGTTTGCGAGCCTGGGTGAACTGGAGGAGAAGTTTGAGTTCGCCCTGGGGAATATGTTCAGGTACCTTCAGGTCAAGGCGTTTGCTAGGCGGCAGGTGGAGGCGTTCCCTTCGCTGCCCCTGTGGGGGGTAAGGGATAGAGTGCTTTCAGGGGTGTGGGTCGGGGATGGGAAGGTGTCTGGCATCTACCAGGTGATGCAAGAGGTGGAGGCGGCATCGGTAGAGGAGCTGAAGGCTAAGTGGGAAGTGAAGCTGGGGGAGCAGATGGAGGAGGGGCATGGGCGGACGCCCCGGAGAGGGTGAACTCCTCCTCTTCATGTGCGAGGCTTAGCCTCATCCAGTTCAAGGTACTGCACAGGGGTCATATGTCCGGGACGAGGATGAGCAAGTTTTTTGGGGATGAGGACAGGTGCATTAGGTGTTCGGGGAGCCCAGCGACACATGCCCATATGTTTTGGGCATGCCCGACACTGGGGGAATTCTGGCAGGGGGTGGCGAGGGCGGTGTCAAGGGTGGTAGGGTCCAGGGTCAAGCCAGGCTGGGGACTCGCGATATTTGGGATTGGGGTGGAGCCTGGAGTGCAGGAGGCGAAAGAGGCCGATGTTTTGGCCTTTGCGTCCCTAGTAGCCCGGCGGAGGATCTTGCTGCAGTGGAAAGATGCGAGACCTCCGAGCGTGGAGACCTGGATTAATGACATGGCGTGATTCATTAAGCTGGAGAGGGTCAAATTTGCCCTGAGGGGGTCGGTACAAGGGTTCTTTAGGAGGTGGCAGCCTTTCCTCGACTTTCTGGCTCAACGATAAGGAACTAGGTCAGCAGCAGAAGCAACCCGGGGGAAAGGGGGGGGGAGGGGGAGTCTCAGGGGGGTGTTGCTTAAGTTAATTTGCTTATTGTTAATTTATTTTGTTTATTGGGTTTGGGGGGGGGGTTGGGGGGTTTGTTACATGCATTGTTACGGGTGCCGGGGGGTGTTTATAATTGTTATTATTATTATTGTTCTGTTGATATATATTTTTCAAAAAATTCCAATAAAAATTATTTTAAATAAAAAAATAAAAAAAATAAAAAGTTAACGTGCAAATGTGTATTCTTGGTAATTTTAAACTTCAATAACTAAGGAAACCATCTGCCCTTTGTTGCTTATCCCACTGTTTTGAAAACTAACCTCAGAAAACCTTCCGTTCTTTGTGGAGAAAAGTGTTAGCCAAAAAGGTATGACTTTTGTGATGCATACAGGTATACCTTTTTTTTTGCAGAAAAATTACTACAAAGTAGTCATTAGATGAGACATAAACTTACTTTGGTGCTAATTGCAGACAGTCATTTAACATTCCTCTGTCCTTGTTTCCTTGAAACAGCAATAGAATGTCATCTGCTCAAATTGAAAACAGTACTTTCTAGGCTGTAGGCACTTGATTTTTGAATACAATGTACTCAAATTTTAACCATATGTCATGCTGGAGGTACTCTTTAATGCAGACAGGATATTTTATATTTCATTACCTATAATTATATACCTGTCATTTTTATTTTTGACACCACACAGCCGCTGTCGAATTCTAACTGTAATGTCTTTGATTCAGTGTCTTGTTACCAATAAATATTTCAATTATTGTAGTGAAATGCAACATCTTTAATTAAAGGATCAAGATGAAAAATACCTTGCGAATAATATAGACTGGGAATGCTCGGCAGGAGATAAATCATTGACTGATTGAGCCATATTGTTTATTTATTTTATTTGAGATTTTCCAGTATTACAAATACCCAACAAGCCCTCAAAACTAGTACCGTACAGTGTTAATGCTTCTGTATACATGAACACAGAAAATGACAGGAAAACACCAAGACAATTAGTTCAGCTTAATCATTAAACTTGGTGTCTCTGTTTATGCAAAGAAAGACAGTGAATGGATAAACTAGAGCATGGGGGAGAAAGGAATAGGCCATGAAACCATGGTAAAATGATTCACACCTTCACATGTAGCGAGTGCTCATACAGCCTAAGAAAATATAGGATCAAATTTTCAAGCCCTGTTTGGGCGTGCACCAAGGCATACGTCCCAAACTTCAATTATACCAGAGGCACCAGTGACACACTATAACATCTTTTTCTTGGATATGACCTGTCTGTGCCACAAATGGGGTTCTTTAACCCCATTCTTTAACCCCAAAATTAAAAAAAATACAAAAAAAAATCCACGAAGACATTAGTTTACAGAGTCACAAGATACAACACATCCCCAAAATCTGGTACAGTCGTCCACATATATACAGAGAAGATCAACAAATATTTGTACAATTGGTGTGGATTGTCAAACATAGTATTCATTGTAGTTGACGTCTCCCTTCACACGGGAAATTAAAGGATAAAAGGATATCGAAAAGAGTAGGAGATCTCAGGATAACAGAATACCATGATAATGCCATGAACATATGATCCAATGTTGCATACCCTCCTCCTTGAGGCAAAAAAGAGAAAGCTACACAATATACTAGATCCCTTATGGGGTAAAAAAAACCCAAAACCTAACTCAATCTCCCAAGCCCTCCAAGCAATGAAGGGTGCCCCAGGAGAAAGGGGGGAAACAGAATGCCGCCATCCATGCAAGCCGTGACTTGGCAGTGTATACTCTTGCATACAGGAACCAGTAAACGAGGGACACTTAAACCAACCAAGACTTGCTACTCAACCAACCTCTCCAGTCATCCCGGAGGCACCGTTCAGGCCTCACCAACACTAGAAAACGTAAACCAATTTCCACTGAGGAAACCCCACCAACAAGGAGAAGAAGTGTCAAGACACTCATCAATGGGGTGTCTAGGGAAAGGAAACAACACTCCCCCCCCTCCCCCCCCCCCTCCCAGCAAGATCAGGAAACCCTCCAGAATTAAATCTAACAAATCAGAGCCTGAATCAGTGCCTTACCTACCCAAATACAGAGAGGAAACCCCAGAAAAAGAGGAACACTAGTATTGGCCAATAAACATCATACAAGGTCTAGCAATGTACACTTTCGCAAAAGGGATACCAGGATTAGATGAGCATAACCTCATAAGAAACAGGACACTGACGAACCAGCGAAGCCCAAGCCTCAGGAAGGAAATCCCTATATAAGGCCACTTGGAGGAGGGGCATGGTGGTGCAGTGGTTAGTACTGCAGCCTCATGGCACCGAGGACCTGGGTTCGATCCCGGCCCCGGGTCACTGTCCATGTGGAGTTTGCATATTCTCCCCGTGCCTGTGTGGGTCTCACCCCCACAACTCAAAAAGATATACAGGCTAGATGATTTGGCCACGCTAAAAGCCCCTTAATTGGAAAAAAAGAATACTAAATTTATTTAAAAGACCACTTGGAGGCAGGCACCCTACTCCTCCTTCCAGCCTTACCCCCAACCAAAGAAGGACTCTGTTGAACAATGTTGAACCAAAACACTCAGACTTGCATTCAGGTTCTGCAATCAACCACCTCCCCAGGAACCAAATCTCAAGAAGGAGAGCAGTCTAGGAGCCCCCCGAAAGAGGCCAAATTGGGAGAAGCTGACCTATTCCATAACCCATCATACCCTCCACCTAGAATATAGAACAGTACAGCACAGAACAGGCCCTTCGGCCCTCGGTGTTGTGCCGAGCAATGATCACCCTACTCAAGTCAACGTATCCACCCTATACCAGTAACCCAACAACCCCCCCACCCCCCACATTAACCTTATTTTTTTTAGGACACTAAGGGCAAATTAGCATAGCCAATCCACCTAACCCGCACATCTTTGGACTGTGGGAGGAAACCGGAGCACCCGGAGGAAACCCACGCACACACGGGGAGGACGTGCCGACTCCGCACAGACAGTGACCCAGCCGGGAATCGAACCTGGGACCCTGGAGCTGTGAAGCATTTATGCTAACCACCATGCTACCGTGCTGCCCTGACGCAGGTAACACAATTACTGCTGCCCTAACCTACTCAATCAAATGACCACTGTCACTACCTGCGCAGCTGAGTAAATGTAGAAGATCGGCCCAAGAAAGACTAGTTATTCAAGGATTAACTGACAACGTTTGGGCAAGCACCACAAATTTCTCCCTACTCCTACAACACCAGAAGTGCCAACAAAGGAAAAAGAAGGAACCCAGTCTTCTCCAGGATATATAGTCTGTACCTTCGTAGAATTCCATAATCACAAAATAACAAAAGTACAAAAGAAAAGCATGACGCTAATAGTTCTAATGGGGGTTTTCCTCACCCACAATGAGGATTCATACCAGCAACCTCTGGATCAAACCGCCTAACCGCCACCCTGCTGTGGTGCTACTCATCCTCCCAACTAACCCAAAGGTGAAGGGGACATAGAAAATGTACTCCCTCGGTGTAAAAGCAAGGATTACTGAGCATTAAGAACAACCGAGATAAATAATTCAAAATCCTCATGCCATACAATCCACTCAACATGATTTTCACAATGTAACAGGATAATAGGCAACAAATGCCTCTGAACCCATATATCATGCACCCTTGTCAGGATAAAAGGCAATAACACCAAATCAGGGGTATAATCATAAGGGGACAAAGTTCAGGATTAGTGATGAACTGCAGAACAACATTACCATCCACAGAGCTTGGAAAGGCCAAAGCCATGATAGGATTGTCGAGCAACATCCAAGATCCATCCTGAGTTTCACCAAAGCCCTGCACCGTGTCACCGTCCCAAAGCCCAGGTAATGAAAAACCTTTGTCCTGGCAGATGGCAAGGACAAACTGCATTTGGCTGCTTCGAACCCTTCTCGACAAACATCGAGGACAAGACAACGTAAGACCAGTGGCCGGATACCCCGGCTGACCCCCAGGCCTCGAAGATGAGATATAATGTACTCCATCAAACTCAAAATGCCCAGCCTTCAAATCAAGATTTTGAAAGCTCGGCAGCCAGTTATAAATTTGGCCAGGAATTCATCCCCAGCTCCCCGCGGGACCACAGATACTCCTCTGGTCACATCTCTCCGAATCACCCAGGATGTCTGATGCACGATCAATTGTACAAAGAATAAGGTTGGATACAACTGTGGCTTTATTGCAGTAAGATGTGTGGCCTCCCATAGCAGCTGGCATAATGGCTGCCGAATAGGAGAAATGCATATTTATACTCCCCCTACTGGGCGGAGCCAGCAGGCAGGGGCTACCGGTGAACCTGTAGTACAGGTCCTACCTTACATCACCTAATACAGGTGTAACAGTGGTTTACCACATTCACCCCCTGTTAAAAATGAGTCCGGCGGGGGTGGTGAAGAACTATATACAGTAGTGAATTTATGTACAGTGTTTTATCAGGGGAAAAAAAAAGTCCTTTGAAAGTCCGGTACCAGTTAGAGATTCAACTGGTCTGGTGCCTTGACGTTTCACTGGGAGTGACGTAGCAGTGGTGGCGATGTCGATGCTGGCGATGTCGATGCTGGCCTGATGTTGGATGACTCCAGGAGTGTGCCGACATCGTCTTCATCCTCTGGCGTCAGCAGGGGAAGGAAGGCTGGTCCTGGTGGGGTTAATGTTGGGAGCACCGGGGGAGGGGAGGGTGGCGCGCGGCCGGAGAAGTGTGTATGGGTTGAACCTGCTGGGCCAGGTCGCTGAGGAGACAGTATCTTGCCAGCCGTCGGGGTACACCTCATAGGCATACTGGGGGTTGGCATGGAGCAAGTGCACCCTATCCATCAATGGGTCCGCCTTGTGGAGTCAGACGTGCCTACGGAGCAGGACCGGTCCTGGAGCTGCGAGCCAAGTCAGGAGTGACACCCCAAATGTGGACTTCCTGGGGAAGGCAAAAAGATATTCATGAGGTGTGTTATTCGTAGCGGTGCACAATAGTGACCCGATGGAGTGCATCAGGGAGGACCTCCTGCCAGCGAGAGGAAGCTGTGATGGTGGGTATGGGTGAATTATGGGCTGCTGGGGCACTCGACAGCGGATTGTTGGTTACCTGCTCGAACTGAGCATAGAATGCATTAAGTTCATCGGGGAGAGGTGCGCTGCTGCCAGAGATACTGCTTGGCTCCGCTTTGTAGCACGTTATGTTGTTTAGTCCTTGCCACAACCGCCGCGAGTCTGTCTGTGACTCTAGCTTGGTTTGATATTCT
The DNA here is from genome assembly GCF_902713615.1 of Scyliorhinus canicula. NCBI lineage: Eukaryota > Metazoa > Chordata > Chondrichthyes > Carcharhiniformes > Scyliorhinidae > Scyliorhinus > Scyliorhinus canicula. The sequence continues at coordinate 53,041,329 of NC_052146.1, forward strand.
CTCTTGGCATCTCGGATGGCTTTGCTGAGGTCGTACCTGGAGTTCTTGTACAGGACAGGGTCGTCTGCCTTGAACACCTCAGATCTGTCCTTCAGTACGGAGTCAATCTCGTGGTTGAGCCATGGTTTCCGGTTGGGGAACGTACTCACTGCTTTCTTTGGCATGCAGTCATCCACACATTTGCTGATGACGTCTGTGACGGTGGTGGCATGCTCATTTAAGTTATTCGCTGAGTTCTTAAATATGGACCAATCCACTGTCTCTAAGCAGTCACGTAAGAGCTCTTCTGTCTCCTCAGACCAGCACTGCACAACCTTCTTAGCTGGATTCTCCCGCTTGAGTTTCTGCTTGTAAGCCGGGAGAAGGAGCACAGTCTTACGGTCTGATTTCCGAAAATGCGGTCGGGGGATGGAACGGTAGGCGCCCTTGATTTTTGAGTAGCAGTGGTCAAGAGTGTTGTTGCCCCTGGTGGGACAGGAGATGTACTGGTGGAATTTTGGCAGTACACTCTTGAGGTTGGCCTTGTTGAAGTCTCCGGCCACGATGAACAAGGCATCCAGGTGTTCTGTTTCGTAATTGTTTATGACTGTGTACAGTTCATCCAGCGCCTTCCTCACTTCTGCCTGGGGTGGGATGTAGACTACTGTGATAATGGCTGAAGTGAACTCATGTGGAAGATAGTATGGGCGGCACTTTATGGTCAGGTATTCCAGGTCTGGAGAGCAGTAGGTCACCAGGGTCGCCACATCCAAGCACCAGGAGGAGTTGATGAGGTTGCAAACCCCTCCACCCTTCGCTTTGCCTGAAGATGCCGTGCGGTCCGCCCGGTGAATTGAGAAGCCTTCAGGTTGTATGGCACAGTCCGGTGAGGCGGGTGAGCCATGTCTCTGTGAAACAGAGCACACTGCAGTCTCTTACTTCCCCCAGAGAGGTAAGTCTGGCGTTAAGTTCATCCAGCTTGTTTTCAATCGTTTGGATGTTTACCAGGAGCATGCTGGGGACAGGGGTCTTGAAATCACATTGCTTCCATCTGACCTGCAGACAGCCGCGTTTCCCTCGCTTCCTTGGTCGGCGGCTGCTGCTAGATGATCCTGGGATCCGATGGAAGAAGTCAGCCCTTGTGGAAGGTAGGTGGTTGCGTCTAGCGGGGTCCAGGGCTCTGGCGGGGACCAGGGCACTGTTTACGTATCCGGGTTCATGTCTGGCACGGTCCTGGGCCCTGGTTGAGGTAGAGGGGTTGCTAGAGGGGCATGTTTGCGATGCGGATGGATCCCGGCGTTCTGCGGGCGCGGGAATACCTTGCAGCGGGTTCGGGTCCTCTCGCGGGGTCTCTGCCGTTTCTGGGTTCCTGGGTCGTGGGCAGGGGCTTCCTGAAGCAGGTTGGGCTGGGTCCGTGGACTGTTTCCTCCCTGGGCGCTCCTGGGGTCGGATCTTGAAGTAGGCATGGTCGGGCCTCCACGTGGATTTTTCTTTCCTCCATCACCAGGTAGGTCGGGTTGCTGGGCGGGCCTCTCCGGATCGGGTCGCTGTGCGGGTCTCTCGGGGTCGCGTTGGGCCGGGTCTTGCCGTCGGGGGTCGGGTCGGGAGCTCCGGTGACTAGGCGATCCGGGGGCTGGCATCAGTAGTTAGGCCGGGAATGGAGCTCCGAGGCCCGGGTCGGCTCCAAATCAAGGTCAGGGGCTTCACTTCCGGTTTGGGCCCGATCTTCTTACAGGTCACGGAGGTCAGGTCGGGTCGGGTCACAAGGTCTCCAAGGGCCTCAGAGGATGTTCAAGCCTGTAAGAGAAGATAAAAGAGAGAGGTTAGTAATAATGTTGGCTTTATAATTAATTTTTAACAAGTACAAGTTAAGTAAAAAGTGGATCTGTTGGGGAGAGCTTGCAGAGAGTCGCCTCGCTCCGGAGCCATCTTGAATGTTGGAGCTCACCCTTGAGTACAGTATCTGTATCTTCAGAGCCTCTGTCGGAGGGGTGGTTGCTGAGTTGATATAGGCCTTGAAGCAAGCTAGCCAGTGATTAAAGTCCTATTTGGCGTTGCTTGAGTGCGGATCCAGCTGCAGGCGATCTGGTTTGATTCGGAGGTCCATCTTTTAGAAAATCTTGCTGCAATAAATTGATGCACAATCAATTGTACAAAGACTAAGGTTGGATACAACTGTGGCTTTATTGCAGTAAGATGTGTGGCCTCCCACAGCAGCTGGCGAAATGGCTGCCGAATAGGGGACACACATATTTATACTCCTCCTATTGGGTGGAGCCAGGAGGCAGGGGCTACCGGCTAACCTGTAGTACAGGTCCTACCTTACATCACCTAATACAGGTGTAACAGTGTTTTACCACAATGTCCAAATACCATGCAGCAGGATTTCCAAGGACTGAGGTGAGCTCCCACCGAGGAGACTGTCCTATATACTGACAGAATTCTGTTCTCCGTTTCGTCCATTCTCTTTAGCATATCTCGCCGTTCATCAGTTTGAGCAACAATAACTTGTGCCAGGGAGCCAAGACGGTCCTCCACAACTTCTCTCAATGGCAGTCATCATCCTAACGCCAACGGTATCACCAAAGCGTAGACCTGCTAACCAGCGAAACCATCAAAGCGAACTGGGCCCCATCCCCAGCCACCTCCAACCTCATCAATCAAACAAGGATTTTCTTGTCTTAATTCGGTCCCCGTCACCAAAACTCAGCCAAGATCTTCCCAGAACATAACAGAAATCAAACACACCAGGATCAAATAATTATGAGTTGAGTATCAGGATTTTTGAAAATAATTGAAAGGTGAGTAAAAGAACATGGGGAGCAAATCTTTGTGAAGAGAGGGTGATGTACCATCAATTCAACCCAAGACACAATTAGGATCCGAACTGTGGCTTTAATCAGCTAGTTGTTAGCCCTGTGGTCGACTACAGAGAATGGCCGACCGTCGGGTACTCTGGGTACTTATACCCCGCCTCGGAGGCGGGGCCTACTTGCCTCTCGATCAATTGGAGAGCAGTCACATGACTAGTCCCAACCAATCGGACGAGAGGCACATGACCAGCCAGAGCCAATGGTAAGCCAGTGCTCTGCACCAATGGCAGTGCTCATATCCATACCACCACATTCACCCCTTGTGGAGAAAGAAGGCGGGGAGGGGGGTGTAAGTGGGAGAGGGGGGGGGGATCAGAGGACTGGTGGTATGAGCAGCGAAAATCGATAAGGGTGGGCTGCCCACTGGCTCGTAGCAAAACAATACTACTACTAATAACAACAGAATACACAAAAATGTCCAAAGAATTGTCCCATGGCCGCATCAGATGGAGACGATCAGCCTGTCGGGTGCCCGTGGTGTTCTGGAGGACCGTCGCAGTGGAGCCGGTGACGTCGGGCCGATGGTCATCCTTGCCTCTGGGAGCGTTGGTCGTAGATGTGTCTCTGTACCCCAGGCCAGTGGTGGAGACGCTGTAATCGGGGAAGAGGGGGCATTTGCGCTGGGTCGTGGGGGCGCGGGGGGCGCTGGGGGGAATTGGGGTGGGGGGGGGGTGTTGATGTAGGGGGAGAAGGCCGCACGGCGATGGGTGCCAGGTCCCGAAGCGAGACCATATCCTGCCGACCGTCGGGATACTCCATGTACGCATATTGCGGGTTGGCGTGGAGTTACTGGACTCGCTTAACCAACGGGCCAGACTTGGCACCCACACGTACTTCCGGAGCAAGATGGGCCCGGGTGTGGCCAGCCAGGTCGGGAGAGGGGATCCTGAGGACGACGTGGCGGGGTGGACGAAACTTTCTGTGCTCCCGGAGTCCAGCAGGCACCTCGTTTTGTGTCCATTGAGCTGAACCATTGTTGTAGTCTTGGCGAGCGTGCGTGGTCGCGACTGTTCGAGTCTGATGGAAGCCAGTCGTGGTGAGAGTTCCAGATCCTCCTCAGTGGCAGAGTAATTGCTTGCAGGGCCTTCCGTGTTGGCCCAAGATGGCGGCGGCTGGGACCCGCACGTGGAGTCGGGGTCCCAAGATGGTGGCGCCCAGGACCCGCACGTGGAGCCGGGGTCCCAAGATGGTGGTGCCCATGGCCCGCACATGGCGTCCGGGGCCCAAGATGGCGGCGCCCGTGGGAGCCTCGTGGCGGCTGGGGGCAGTGTCAGCGGCGTCTGCAGGCCGGTCGGGTCAGCTGGGAGCGCGGGTCGGGAGGACCGTGGGGCCGTCGTGGGAGCCGGGAGGCGGGCCGGAGAGGTTGGTGCGCGGCGTGGGGTCCTGGGGGGGCCCGGGGGGGGGGGGGATCTGCGGTCGCTGCGCAGGACAGCAGCGACCGACTTGGTCTGGCAGACCACCGCGTAGTGGCCCTTCTTCCCGCAAATCTTACACAGAGCGAAGCGGGCCGGGCAGCGCGGGCGGGGGTGCTTTGAGAGGCCACAGAAATAGCAACGGGGCCCCGCTAGTTTGTCGGAGTGACCCGCTGCGCAGGCTTGGGGGGGGTCGGGGTCCACGGAGGACGGGGGTGGCGCGTGCCATGAAGTCCAGGGGGTTGCTGCGCGGCCGGGGGTGTATGCGCGGGCGTTCAGGTCAGCACTCTCCAGGGAGGTTGCAAGAGTCCATGCCTCAGCTAGGCTGAGGGCGTTCTTCTCTGGCAATCGTTGGCGGATAGAGGGAGACTGCATGCCAGCAACGTAAGCATCTCTGATTAGAAGTTCCATGTGCTCTGTTGCCGAAACTTGGAGAGATGCACACGTTCTCCCTAGAGCTGTGAAAGCCTGGTAAAACTCGTCAAGGGACTCACCAGGGAACTGTTGTCTAGTCGTCAGGAGATGCCGTGCGTATACTTCGTTGACCAGCCGGAGAAAGTGTCCTTTGAGAATCTCCATGGCCGCATCAAAGTCGCCTTCGTCCTCGATCATTGTGTAGACCAATGTGCCCACGCATGAGTGGAGGATGTGGAGTTTCTACTCCTTGGTGGGCGTGCCGGCTGCAGTCGTCAGATAGCTATTAAAACACGCCTGCCAGTGTTTAAAGATTGCAGACCCATTTACAGCATGCGGGCTGGTGCGGAGGCAGTCAGGCTTGATGCAAAGCTCCATTCCAAAATTCTAGCTGATTAAATTGATGTACCATCAATTCGACTCAAGACACAATTAGGATCCGAACTGTGGCTTTAATCAGCTAGTTGTTAGCCCGGTGGTCGACTACAGAGAATGGCCGACCGCCGGGAACTCTGGGTACTTATACACCGTCTCGGAGGCAGGGCCTACTTGCCTCTCAACCAATTGGAGAGCAGTCACATGACTAGTCCCAACCAATCGGACACGAGGCACATGACCAGCCAGAGACAATGGGAAGCCAGTGCTCTGCACCAATGGCAGTGCTCATATCCATACCACCACAGAGGGAAAGAAATATTGAAAGTCGCAGCAGGAAGTATTTAACCCATAAAATTGAATAGGTCCAAAAGTCTTCATTCATTGCACCTTATTTGGAATTGTACCCTTGACATCTATAGAATATTTTTACTGACTCTGAGTCAGGTTACTTGAGGATGATTCTTGTGACTGCTGAATGATGTTGGAAAGTGGGCAAATCATCCAAGCATTTTTCCTGCCCAGCGACCACAAATTATGTTTAATTGCAGACACGGAGAAGTCTTTTATTTAAAATGGAATTATCTGGGTTAAAGAATGGCAAGAATGTAGAAAATGATAGAAAACATTACAAACAAGTCACACCCGTGATCCCAGCATAGAAGGAGTGAATACAATTTATTATACAATTGCAAACAGCTGATGTAAGGATAGTCTATATATATTGTATGTTCATATGACTAGATATAAATGTACAGTTAAAATATGCAGGAAGTCCTATATAGGGCATAAAACACTGTTAAAACAGAACATAGACACCTACTTTGATATGAACAGAAGGCGCAATGATTCTATGTATTAATATAATATGTTTCTATTGAACATGGCCCCTACCAGGATTACTCATCAACAACCACAATGATACTCTTAAAGGTGCAGATCTTACTTAATACTTCACATTTAAAGGCTTTTGGTTGATAAAGATATTGGGCTGGATTCTCCAATTCTGAAGCTATGTCCACACGCCAGCATGGGAACGGTGGCGTTTTACGACCGAAAATTTGGCGTAAAACAGCCACCGATCCACCGTTTGACTGGGGGTTAGCAGCCGAGCAGGGTAGAGCACTCGACTCTAGCTGCCAATACGACCCGGAGAATTGCCGGGTCCATGGCAGCGCATGCGCTGTGCAACATGGCGCCGGCTGCTCACTGACCCAGCCTGCAAAATATTACCCCCCCCCTTTTGGTCGACCCACACGCCCCAGACCACCCTCCAACACTGTCCCAGCCCCTGACAAAGTCTGCCATGCCTGTGGATTGACCCTCCCCGCCTGTGGTGGCGCTGGACTGAGTCAGCAGCTGCCACGCCGAGTTCCCGATGGATGATAGCATATGCGACCGATGCCGTCGGGAACTTGGGCGGTCGGGAGCAAAGTATCAGGGTGTGAGCTCAGGCAACGTCCTGAGGCCGTCGGTATGGCGCACGAGGGGGCGGAGCATCGCAAAAGCGGCACCGCCCCCGATTTGATCAGAAACGGGGATTAGCGGCCAATTGCCGAACTCGAGTTCGGCGTCGTCAACTGGAGAATCTTGGCCATTAAGTTTAAAAGAGAACAAGAATTCCTGGTAAGACCAATCCTATTCCAAGTTTAGTTGATGTATTAACCAGGTTAATTACTGCATGTTTTAACTTTATGATGGGTGATTTGTTCAGAGTATTACAGTGTTCTGTATACTGGTGCAGTTGCACATTAAAATTTGTGAGAATGAATATAATGAGTCCAATGACACAGTTGATGTGCTGGTGGAATAATGTCTTGAGAGTCATCTTTTGTTGGCAGTGGCCATGAGAAAGAACAAAGTGGTTTAGTTAGGAACTATCAAATTGTCTAGGAGGACAGTTGGGTTGGATTGCTATTCTTGACACACCAGAGTAGATCAGCACACACTCCAATATACCTACATGAGGTAGTCAGCCTTCCTTTTATAAATGTAGCTTGTTGTGATTATGAGGGAGAACCTTGTTGTTAATGCCAGAAGAAATGACATGAAGGTTGCTAAGCATATTTCCTGGCTTAAATGGGGGTGGGGTAGGGAGCGGGGTGTGCGTTGGGAGACAGGAACATCACTTGTTCCAACTTGCCCCATTTGTTTTATAATATAAATGTAACATGTTGGAAATATTCTTTCTGGCAGCATCTGTGGAGAGAGAAGTGAGTTTACATTTCAGTTTGGTGAACTTACACCAGAACTGAAACATATTACAGATGTAACAGGTTTTAAACAAGTATAGAGTTAGAAAAAGAGGAGAGGGGAGGTGTTATGACACCCTGGGCTGGTGTGTGGTCAATTCCAGCCCCACAGGTCCTGGAGTCCCAACATAAGTGAATTTACCAATAGTTTGTATGTTTTCTGGAGATCTTTGACCCTTGACTACTCCAATGATTTACAGGCACCAGGTTTGTTAGTAAAACATTTTTAAAAATATTTATAATAAGGGAAGAGACAAACATGGGATGGAAATAATAGAACAATGGTCTACTAATCTAACTATACCCCAAACCCCATCCCACCTTCCAACCAGACACACATAAGACAGACACGAGATGGGCAAGAAGGTAAGATTCAAAAATAACAGGGATCAAAAGGGCTCAGATTAATCTTTGTTGTGGACATGGGAGATTTGTAATTGGTGATCTTGAAATCATTGGATGGTTTGGATCTTTTAGAATCTGCCTTCAATTATACCTTGCAGGCTGCAAGAATTCCTCTGGAGAATCATTTTCGCTTGTACAGGCCTCCAGCAGATTGACTCTCAGTCTCGCTGAGATATGTACTAGAATTCTCTACCTGAGAGTTTACAGCAAGTTCACTGTCCACTCTGCCCTTCAGCTGCATGTCTGGCCTTTGTACAGAGTTTTCAGCTGCAGTATTGAGAGAGAGAAAAAGGTTTGGTCTTCAGGACCATTTTGGATTCTCAGGAGAGAAATATCAGCCTGGGTTTTTCCCAGCCTTTCTGGTTGAGATTTAAACTTGCACAGACCCGGCTGGAGAGAATGCTTACAGCATTTAAATCAGGAGTTAAACCTTCACAGATGTGATAGGGTAGCCAGACCTGCTCATTCTCGCTGAGATATCAGAGAGAGCAGAAGTTCCAGCCTTTCTAGGAGAGATATTTAACAGGCTTCTGCCCAACTCCTTCTCAGAATGAAAACAGAAAGCAAAAATGGAACCTGCCTTCTGCTCCAAAATATTCTGACAGGTTCTACAAATCCCAAACAGACACAGTAAATGTCCTGGGGTTTGAGGAGAAGGGATTGGCTGCTAGCCAAGTCCATCAAAATGACATTACAAGCTATGCCACAGAGCACACTGGATCGAGAGGTGTGCCTGGGCCTGTTCAAATACCAGCTTGCAGCAGGGGGTTGAGAGGTGGGGGGGGGGGGGGGGGGGGGGGGGGGGTTCAAAGTCTGCAATTTAACCCCAAATGTACAATGCCTCACCAGTACAACAAAGATTCACTAAATTGGTCCCTGGGATAAATCAGTTGTCTGAGTAAATGAAGTGGGTCTGAATAAATTCGGTCTGTATTCTCTTGAGTTTGGAAGAATGGGAGGCAATCTCTTTGGAACATAGAAGCTTCTGAAGGGGCTTGATAGGGTGGACCATGAGAGATTGTTTCCATTGGTAGAAGAGTCTCAGAATAAGGGGCCGGTCAATTGGGACAGAGAGGAGGAGAAATTACTTCATTCAAAGGGTTGTGAATCTTTGGGAATTCTTTAACCCAGATAGTTGTGGATGTTCCACCCTTGGATATATTTAAAGCTGAGATAGACCGTTTTTGAGCTTTCAGGGAATCAAGGGAAAATGGGGAGCAGGCAGGGAAGTGGAGTTGAATTCCAATATCAGCTTTGATCCTGTTGAATGGCAAAGCAGGCTCAATAGGCCATGTGGTTTGCTCCTGATCCTATTTCTTATGTTCATGTGAAGGATTGACCTAGGGAATTTAACAACCTTTATTGTCACAAGTAGGCTTAAATTAACACTGCAATGAAGCTACTGAGAAAAGCCCCTGGTCGCCACACTCCGACGCCTGCTCGGGTACATGGAGGGAGAATTCAGAATGTCCAATTCACCTAACAGCATGTCTTTTGGGACTTGTGGGAGGGAAGCGCAGCACCGGGAGGAAACACACGCAGACACGGGGAGAAGATGCAGACTCCCCACAGACTGTGACGCAAGCCAGGAATTGAACCTGGGGATTCTGGCGCTGAGAAGCAACAGTGCTATCCACCGTGCTACCATGCTGCCCATAAATGGCAACAATACAATCATTACTCGCCTCTAATGTCGAAAAGAAATTGAGATTTCAAAAGAAATATGGTCTGAAATTGACGAACGAACCTACATTGAGTGCAAGAGATTGTAAGTTACCTAATCGAACTATGAGGCCCTGTTCCTTATACATCTGCTGAACTTCATTGAAATAATCTAGGAGGTCAAGGACAAAGAGGTCAGGGTAGGAGTGGGATGGATAATTAAAACGGCAAGCGATCAAATGCTCAGGATCATGCTTCTGGACTGGATGATCGTTTTGCGTGACATCGCCATTCAATCCTCAATAAGGGTATGGCTCATGGCTTTGAAGATCAGGATTATTTTGAAGAACACAAGTGTTAAGGCACTGGGTGATTTTGTATGAAACATCGAAGATCTCTGTATTGCCATCTTATACTGCCCTCAAGTGGTTTCTACAAGTATGTGGTGCTGCTCATTTTAAAATCATCAGTTCTGTAGCACTTCTATTAAAGTTTCATTTATTTGTGCAAAAGGAGAAAGAAGGGGGATCAGTATAATATACTTGATTATCATTTCATTGTAGATAAAGTGCTTTTGGAAATTCCTGATTCAGGCTGTGGCCTGATTTTCTGGTTCCATTCGCAAATCCCATAATGGTGGCTAACTCTCGTGAGAATTTGACATCTCAGTTTGAGACACTGCCAGGGGATGCAACCAAGGGCAGCACTTCTAGGGATCCCCATTGGGCTGTTCCCAGTTTGTGGGAGGGCGATGGTGGTTGTGGTGGTGGGGGGATGGGGGGGCGAGGATGGAGACTTAGAATTTGGGGGGGTCCCAGTTCTAGTGATGATCTGGGGTGGTGGGGGAAGGTCACCCTGATGCCTGCATGAGGTGTTTGAGTTGTAGTGGGAATGTTTAGGGTGTTTACCTTATCTTCCAGCGGTCTTTGCCGCAGAAGGTTGTGGAGGCCAAATCACTGAGTGTCTTTAAGACAGAGATATATAGGTTCTTTATTAATAAGGGCATCAGGGGGTATGGAGAGCAGGCAGGAGAATGGGGATGAGAAAATATCAGCCATGATTGAATGGCGGAGCAGACTCAATGGGCCGAGAGACCTAATTCTGCTCTTATGGTCTTATGATCCCGATGTGCGGGTTTGGCGGGAGGGGGAGGGCCTTTAACTTCACTGTGGATCAGGCCTCCAGTTAAAAATGGCACCCCAATTTCTGAATCCAAGCTATGTCGGCGATTTTAGGCCCACTCCCCTGCCCAGCCGGCTGTGTAATCTTCATAGAGTATCATTTGATCTGGTTAGAAAAGGCAGCTTAGCTTTTTTCCACTGATCCACCCCCTGTGCAATATTTGTAAAATTCCGACCAATATGAATTCTTCTTACCTCTTCTAAATATCACTGATTCACACTGCACAATGTGTTGATGTATACAATGTAATTCAGGTACAAAGTCACCTCAGGAAGTGATTATGCTACACATGGTAATAAGAACAAAGAAGATAAGAAATAAATGCAGAAGTCGACCGTATGGCCCCACGAGCCTAATCCACCATTCAATAATGGCTGATTTCTGCCTCAACCCCAGTTGCTTGTCTGCTCTCCATATTCCTTGATTCCTTGAGAAACCAAATATCTCTCCAGCTCAGTCTTAAATACACTCAATAATGGACCATCCCCAACCCTAGTGTTGGACAATTCCAAAGATTCACAGCCGTTCGAATGGAAACATTTCTCCTCATCTCAGTCCTAAATGATTGGCCACTTATCCTGACACTCTGTCCCCGGATTCTATATCCTCCGGAGGAAACAATCCCTCAGCATCTACCCTCTTAAGTCCCATCAGAATCTTGTTGGTGTCAATGATATCACTGTTATAACCTGCAAGTACCTTGCGGGGTGGGAACAATTAACTTCCCCGTGGACCTTGCAGAATATGAACTCCCCAGTTAAGGGGATGTGGGGGGGGGGGGGGGGGGGGGTGCTCTAAACAATGTGTAGTTGTTTGATATATCAAGCCTGCCAGTTTGGCACCTGCAAGGCAGATCCAGTTTGGATCTACCGTGTGATGTATGTAAGAAATTAAGTTTCTTTGAACTACTCAGCGTGGACTCCTTTGTGGCTTTATAAAAGTCACTTTCTCATCATTCTTTTAAATTCCGGGAAATATAGGCCTTACTCAGCATGTCATCACAGGACAAACCTCTCATCCCAGGAACCAACCTCGTGAATATTTGATCTCTGGTCTCCAATATAAGAATCTCCATTCTTAAATATGGAGACCAAAACTGCACACAATACCCCAGGTGTGGTGTCACCACATTCCTGCACAAAGCCCTGCAGACAAGTAAAATGCGTTTTTCAAGGAGACACAGCCGGAGTGAGGCACATCTAGAGTGGGAATTGCAGCTTGGTAATTTGGTGTAGTGAGGTAATCAGGAAAAGTAAGTGGAAACTCTAATTCTGCTGTTTTTCAGTTAAAAGTGCAGTGTGTAGCTTAGTGTCTGATTGGTTGAAGCTGCCCCCGCCCTAATTGCTGAGAGGCAGTTATCTGTCAGTCACCTGAGGCCTGTTTAGGGGCACAAAGGGCACATTGTATTCTTCTCTTTGATGTTTAGGTATTTTTTGAGTCATCGATTAGCTGAGGTCTGCATAAAAGACAGACAGAAAGCGCACTCAGTAAGCTTGTGCTTTTCAAGGAGACACAGCCGGAGTGAAGCACATCTAGAGTGGGAATTGCAACTTGGTAATTTGGTGCAGTGAGGTAATTCAGTGCAGAATGAGAGAAGGTGCTTTTTCAGAGGTGCTTTTTAACCCTGGTAAGTGACTGGTAAGTAGTTTTTCTTTTCATTGCTAATTTATTTATTTTTGTTTTGAAATTGCAGTTGTATAAGTTTACCTAAGGTTTAAGACATGGCAGGAGATCCCAGACCCGTGTCATGCTCCTCGTGTGCGATGTGGGAGCTCAGGGACACGTCCACTGTCCCTGGCTCCTTCACGTGCAAGAAGTGTGTTCAGTTGCAGCTCCTGTTAGACCGCTTGACGGCTCTGGAGCTGTGGATGGACTCACTTTGGAGCATCCGCGATGCTGAGGAGGTCATGGATAGCACGTTTAGCGAGTTGGTCACACCGCAGGTGAAAGTTACTGAGGGAGATAGCAAATGGGTGACCAAAAGACAGAGCAAGAGTAGGAAGGCAATGCAGGTGTCCCCTGCGGTCATCTCCCTGCAAAACAGATATACCGCTTTGGATACTGTTGAGGGAGATGGCTCACCAGGGGAAGGCAGCAGCAAGGTTCATGGCACCGTGGCTGGCTCTGCTGCACAGCAGGCAGGAAGTAAAATGGCAGGGCTATAGTGATCGGGGACTCGATTGTAAGGGGAATAGACAGGCGGTTCTGTGGACGCAATCGAGACTCCAGGATGGTATGTTGCCTCCCTGGTGCAAGGGTCAAGAATGTCTCGGAGCAGCTGCAGGACATTCTGGGGGGGGGGGGGGAGGGTGAACAGCCAGCTGTCGTGGTGCACATAGGCACCAACGATATAGGTAAAAAACGGGATGAGGTCCTACAAGCGGAATTCAGGGAGCTAGGAATTAAACTAAAAAGTAGGACCTCAAAGGTAGTAATCTCAGAATTGCTACCATTGCCGTGAGCTAGTCAGAGTAGGAATGTCAGGATAGATAGGATGAATGCGTGGCTCGAGAGAGGGAGGGATTCAAATTCCTGGGGCATTGGGACCGGTTCTGGGGGAGGTGGGACCAGTACAAACCGGACGGTCTGCACCTGGGCAGGACTGGAACCGATGTCCTGGGGGGGGGGGGGGATGTTTTCTAGAGCTATTGGGGAGGGTTTAAACTAATGTGGCAGGGGGATGGGAACCGATGCAGGAAGTTGGAAGGTAGTAAAACAGGGACAGAAGCAAAAGGAAGTATGGGGGGAAGTGCAAGGCAGAGAAGACATAGTCAAAAATCAAAAAGGGCGACAGTACAAGGTACAGTGACTGAGGGGAGCTCAGTGAATAGGCCCAGTAATACTAAAAGGAATAAAACTGGAGATGTTAAGATTCAAAACAGAGGTAAAAAAACCAACATAAGTGTACTTTACCTGAATGCTCGTAGTATTCGGAATAAAGTAAATGAGTTGATGGCACAAATCATCGTGAATGACTATGATTTAGTGGCCATTACTGAAACATGGTTAAAGGATGGTCAGGACTGGGAGTTAAATATCCGAGGGTATCAAACTATTTGGAAGGACAGAGTGGATGGTAAGGGAGGTGGTGTTGCTCTGTTATTCAAGGATGACATCAGGGCAATAGTAAGGGATGACATCGGTGCTATGGAGGATAAGGTTGAATCCATTTGGGTGGAAATCAGGAATAGTAAGGCGAAAAAGTAACTGATAGGAGTAGTCTATCGGCCACCAAATAGTAACGTTATGGTGGGGCAGGCAATAAACAAAGAAATAACTGATGCATGTAGAAATGGTACAGCAGTTATCATGGGGGATTTTAATCTACATGTCGATTGGTTTAACCAGGTCGTTCAATGCAACCTTGAGGAGGAGTTTATAGAATGTATCCGCGATAGTTTCCTAGAACAGTATGTAATGGAACCTACGAGGGAACAAGCGGTCCTAGATCTTGTCCTGTATAATGAGACAGGATTGATTCATGATCTCATAGTTAGGGATCCTCTCGGAAGGAGCGATCACAATATGGTGGAACTTAAAATACAGATGGAGGGTAAGAAAGTAAAATCAAATACTAGTGTTTTGTATTTAAACAAAGGAGATTACAATGGGATGAGAGAAGAACTAGCTAAGGTAGATTGGGAGCAAAGAGTTTATAGTGGAACAGTTGAGGAACAGTGGAGAACCTTCCAAGCGATTTTTCACAGTGCTCAGCAAAGGTTTATACCAACAAAAAGGAAGGACGGTAGAAAGAGGGAAAATCGACCCTGGATATCTAAGGAAATAAGGGAGAGTATCAAATTGAAAGAAAAATCATATAAAGTGACAAAGATTGGTGGGAGACTAGAGGACTGGGAAATCTTTAGGGGGCAACAGAAAGCTACTAAAAAAGCTATAAAGAAGAGTAAGATAGAGTATGAGAGTAAACTTGCTCAGAATATAAAAACAGACAATAAAAGCTTTTACAAATATATAAAACAAAACAGAGTGGCTAAGGTAAATATTGGTCCTTTAGAGGGTGAGAAGGGAGTTTTAATAATGGGAGATGAGGAAATGGCTGAGGAACTGAACAGTTTTTTTGGGTCGGTCTTCACAGTGGAAGACACAAATAAAATGCCAGCGACTGATAGAAATGAGGCTATGGCAGGTGAGGACCTTGAGAGGATTGTTATCCCTAAGGAGGTAGTGATGGGCAAGTTAATGGGACTAAAGATAGACAAGTCCCCTGGCCCTGATGGAATGCATCCCAGAGTGCTAAAAGAAATGGCTAGGGAAATTGCAGATGCACTAATGATGATTTACCAAAATTCACTAGACCCTGGGGTGGTCCCGGTGGATTGGAAATTAGCAAACGTGACACCACTGTTTAAAAAAGGAGGTAGGCAGAGAGCATGAAATTATAGGCCAGTGAGCTTAACTTCGGTAGTAGGGAAGATGCTGGAATCTATCATCAAGGAACAAATAGCGAAGCATCTGGATAGAAATTGTCTCATTAGGCAGACGCAGCATGGGTTCATAATGGGCAGGTCATGCCTAACTAATTTAGTGGAATTTTTTGAGGACATTACCAGTGCGGTAGATAACGGGGAGCCAATGGATGTGGTATATCTGGATTTCCAGAAAGCTTTTGACAAGGTGCCACACAAAAGGTTGCTGCATAAGATAAAGATGCATGGCATTAAGGGTAAAGTAGTAGCATGGATAGAGGATTGGTTAATTAATAGAAAGCAAAGAGTGGGGATTAATGGGTGTTTCTCTGGTTGGCAATCAGTAGCTAGTGGTGTCCCTCAGGGATCCGTGTTGGGCCCACAATTGTTCACAATTTACATAGATGATTTGGAGTTGGGGACCAAGGGCAATGTGTCCAAGTTTGCAGATGACACTAAGATGAGTGGTAAAGCGAAAAGTGCAGAGGATACTGGAAGTCTGCAGAGGGATTTGGATAGGTTAAGTGAATGAGCTAAGGTCTGGCAGATGGAGTACAATGTTGACAAATGTGAGGTTATCCATTTTGGTAGGAATAACAGCAAACGAGATAATTATTTAAACGATAAAATATTAAAGCATGCCGCTGTGCAGAGAGACCTGGGTGTGCTAGTGCATGAGTCACAGAAAGTTGGTTTACAGGTGCAACAGGTGATTAAGAAGGCAAATGGAATTTTGTCCTTCATTGCTAGAGGGATGGAGTTTAAGACTAGGTAGGTTATGTTGCAATTGTGTTAGGTGTTAGTGAGGCCACACCTGGAGTATTGTGTTCAGGTTTGGTCTCCTTAGTTGAGAAAGGACATACTGGCATTGGAGGGTGTGCAGAGGAGATTCACTAGGTTAATCCCAGAGCTGAAGGGGTTGGAGTATGAGGAGAGGTTGAGTAAACTGGGACTGTACTCATTGGAATTTAGCAGGATGAGGAGGGATCTTATAGAAACATTTAATATTATGATAGGATTGATGCGGGCAGGTTGTTTCCACTGGCGGGTGAAAGCAGAACTAGGGGACATAGCCTCAAAATAAGGGGAAGTAGATTTAAGACTGAGTTTAGGAGGAACTTCTTCACCCAAAGGGTTGTGAATCTATGGAATTCCTTGCCCAGTGAAGCAGTTGAGGCTCCTTCATTACATGTTTTTAAGGTAAAGATAGATAGTTTTTTGAAGAATAAAGGGATTAAGGGTTATGGTGTTCGGGCCGGAAAGTGGAGCTGAGTCCGCAAAAGATCAGCCATGATCTCATTGAATGGTGGAGCAGGCTCGAGGGCCAGATGGCCCACTCCTGCTCCTAGTTCTTATGTTCTTATGTTCTTATGTAAGCTGGTGGTTTGGAGTTGAATTCCAACAAGAAGGGCTTGTCTTTTCCTGTGCAATGGTTCCATTGATCAAATTTATAATAATAATAATAATCTTTATTAGTGTCACAAGTAGGCTTACACTAACACTCCAATGAAGTTACTGTGAAAATCCCCTAGTTGTCACACTACGGCGCTCATTCGGGGACGCTGAGGGAGAATTCAGAATGTCCAATTCACCTGACAAGCACGTCTCTCGGGATTTATGCCGACGACTTACTGCCATGACGAACTTGTAACCCCTGTGAAAAATTGAAGGATTAAGGACAAATCAGAAGAATTCTTTGAACTCTTGGCCTGGGATCTCTGCATCCCCCTCACTCCCAAACCAACCCCCCCCCTCCCCCCCCCCCCCCCCCCCCCCCCCCCCCCCCACCGTAGGCCTTTCCTGTGACGGAGATGGCTTGCCATTGGCCATCAGCAGGATCTTCCAGTCCCACCAAAGTCAACGTCCATTAACATTGCTCGCCAGCCACACCTCTCCACAACCCGTTGCGGGAAGGGTGGCGGGGGGGGGAGGGAGGGGGGCGGTCACGTTCAGCAGACCAGAAGATCCCGCCGGCAGGAAAGGATGGAAAATCCCACCCTTGGTGTTTGAACCTAATTCTGAGCCAAAACGTAAATCGTGCTGGCTCTTTGGCATGCCAGTTGCTTCAGCAACGCTATTTATTGACAAGTAATTACATTTAAGAGATGAAAGTATCAAAGAGGCATGGTTGAAAAAAAATGGAAATGGGAGTCCTAACTGCCAGACATACACTAACAATAATTTTGAGGGTTTGTTTATCAAATCATTAGGATAGACTTTCAACTTCTTGCCTCGGCATAAAGTGGCTGTTATAGAAAGGTCACCAATTATAGAAACTACCTGAAGTTTAATTTCATTGAAATCAATGGAAATAAAAGCAAAACAGTTTCTAGATTGGCCGTAGTTATCCGCAATGCCACTTTTATGCAAGTTGATGAACTGCCAGGTTTTGCAATACGTAGTCCCAAAAGTAAGCTCAGGAGAGAGAATTGTATCCAGCAGCAATCAGGATTCCATTTACTAGAGTACACAGAACAATAAAGGATTCTAAGAACATTGGATTATTGAGCTCCACTAGTCTATACTGCTGCTAGTCAGATCATGGTTAAGTTGTACCTCAATTCCATTTACCTGCCTTTGCTCCATGTCCCTTGGTGCTCCAATCCAAGAAGAATTTATCGAACCCACTTTTTGACATTTTTAAATGTTCTAACTTCAACAGCTTATTGAGTTCCTAATTTTCACCACAGTTGTGTGAAAGACTGCTTCTTGATATTCCGCTCAGTGACCCAGCTGGAATTTCATGTTTATATTCTCTGAGGAGAAAATATGTTCTTTCTATCAATCCTATCAACAAGCGATGAAATCTCACCATTGCAACTGAAAGCTAGTCTCAGTAATGATGACCATGAAACTATCATTGATTGCTATGAGAACCCATCTGGTTCACTGTTGTTCTTCACGGAAGGAAATCTGCCGCCCTTACCTGGTCTAGCCGACATGTGATCACAGACCTCGAGCAATGTGGTTGGCTCTTAACTGCCCTCTGAAATGGCCTAGTAAGGTCAGTTCAAGGCCAATTACAGATGGACAACAAATGCTCGCCTTACCAATGCACCCATGTCCCATGAAAGAATAAAATTGGAAAAATGTGAGAATTGATTCTGAGGACAGCCACTCACCTCATTTGGATGAGAACCTGAAACCCATAGCATACAAGGCTACGGGAGAAGTGCTGGAAAATGGGATTAGAATAAATAGGTGATTGATGGTCGGTACAGGCATGATGGGCTGAAGAGCCTCTTTATGTGCTGTAAAACTTTAACACTCATGTATACTTTAAGGCTAATACATTGGAACAGTACTAAAGCAGGCACTAAACATATTTGTGAAAACATGAAATGATGATACCAGTATATTTGCCAAGACATGGGATGATCAAAAGCTTCTGTTGGCATGAAATCAAACAGTCATTTATATGATCTGGCCAGAGGGATGTGTTTCTTACCAGGGGTGAGTTCAGAGACGGAATTTATGTGTTTCCTTTTATTGCTGAAGATCAGTATGTTTGCACAAGAGGGGTGTAATTTCTTACCCTCAGGATGTGAATACAATTAAATCATTTATAGCAGCAAGCATTTTGTAAGTTGAAAAATAAAGGAGGTTATTTATTATTGCACGCTTGCCCTGGAATTTACAATGTGACATCTTACTCACTCACCTCACACACACAAAGATTAGGACCAGGTGAAGATAAAAACAATATGCTTGCAACTTATAATTATCTAAATTCCTTTTGAGGAAGACCCCTACTTTCATAGATGGAGATGATGCTTTAACGTTAGAGTCGAAGTCTTGAAAAATGAAGAATTCTCAGTTCAATATGGGGTTTCTTGTCAAATTTCCAGGAGTTTAATTCTCTGGTGAACTCAAAATTGGAACAGGTTGGGGAGAGCCCTTCTTCCACTTTCAAGTTATTGCTGTTTATTACATTGGCTGCTTGGATGACGAGCAGCTGGTTCAATGGCTTTTAGTTACGTTTTCTCTCTGCAAACAACTATTGCTGAATTAAAAGCAGACAACCAAAATGGCTTCCTCATCCACAATTTCAAAGCGGTGTGTTGATTGGACATGCCATGCTGTTGTTTAACACCTTGAGAGTTTGAGGCAGCTAGTGTCTTTATGTTTGAATGACCCATATAATTGATCATACACTTTTTAATTAGTTTTAGGAAAAGGCATTGGGCAGAGTTTCTCATTTTTTAACAAAGTGTCAGCTCAGGCGGGAAAAGTGCTGCACTGCACTGTCGGCTTTCCCCCCCCCCATATGTTTTTTGAAACATAGTGAAAAGAAATGCTGGATGCGGTTCCCATGGCATCACACTGGTGGGGAGGGATTGGTTCTGAATAACCGCACCCCAGCAACCTCAATCTTCAATAGGTCAGGGGTGCCCCAATCTAACAAAAATAAAAATAAAAACATGGGAAACCCCACCCTGGCCTTTCACGGTGGAAACATCATAACGAGGGGAAAGGGAGAATCGAGCAAGGTATTCCCACTGGCATGGAAGCAATTTTGGGACTTCCCCTCAATGCGTCACCCCCGCCAGTATACCCATGTGCCAAGGATTGGGGGGGGGGGGGGGGGGAATTCCCTTAATTGCAGCAGGGTAGCATGGTGGTTAGCATAAATGCTTCACAGCTCCAGGGTCCCAGGTTCGATTCCCGGCTGGGTCACTGTCTGTGTGGAGTCTGCACGTCCTCCCCCTGTGTGCGTGGGTTTCCTCCGGGTGCTCCGGCTTCCTCCCACAGTCCAAAGATGTGCGGGTTAGGTGGATTGGCCATGCTAAATTGCCCATAGTGTCCTAATAAAAAAAAGTAAGGTTAAGGGGGGGGGGTTATTGGGTTATGGGTATAAAAGTTGGCAGCACGGTAGCATGGTGGTTAGCATAAATGCTTCACAGCTCCAGGGTCCCAGGTTCCATTCCCGGCTGGGTCACTGTCTGTGCGGAGTCTGCACGTCCTCCCCGTGTGTGCGTGGGTTTCCTCCGGGTGCTCCGGTTTCCTTCCACAGTCCAAAGATGTGCGGGTTAGGTGGATTGGCCATGCTAAATTGCCCGTAGTGTCCTTAAAAGTAAGGTTAAGGGGGGGGTTGTTGGGTTACGGGTATAGGGTGGATACGTAGGTTTGAGTAGGGTGATCATTGCTCGGCACAACATCGAGGGCCGAAGGGCCTGTTCTGTGCTGTACTGTTCTATGTTCTATGTTCTATGTTCTATATCAGTCTGGAATCTTCCTTTTGTTCCCTCTTGAGATAGAAGAGTAGTTTCAATCCACAAAAAAAGTCAGGTGATCCTTGGGCAGCCATATTTTGCAGCCTTTGGTGCACTGATTTTAAAAAGATAAAAATTGGTTTGTAAATACTGGGTCATGACATTTTATTCAACGTATTTGGGTGTGATGCCTTTGTGGATTTACTTCAGCATGAATATTTCAGGTTCAACAACAAAACATTCAGGTATGGATTGTTGAAGTCGCAAGTGAAGACATGTCAAATTGCCTGTGCTTTGTTGGTCCAGATGTACTGACACATTTTCAGTTCTCATGGGATTTAATAAAAGTTAAGCATCGTGGGTGGGATTCTCCATTCCTGCAGCTAAGTGCCGGCTCGAACGAAGAGTCTGCGAGGGATTTGCGTGAAAAAAATCGGCGCAAACCTCTCATAGGTACCGGAATTGGTGAGTGGCTAGCACCGGCGCTGACCAACAACCCCCACCTCCCGTACCGGAAACGGCCAGGGAATGTAGGGATCTTGGGCCGTCCATGAGCACGGCTGACGACCTGCACCGGTCGGGCAGTACAACATGGCGGCAGCCGTGCGCGAACCCGGCCGGCCATCCACGACCCCACAGGCAACCCCATGGCCACCTCCCACCATTCATCCCAGCTCTCGCAGGAGACCCCCCAGCCAGCGGCACGGATCTGCAGCCGCCACGTCGGGTTCACGATTTGTGTGAGACCATGGCCGGGATTCTCCCCTACCCGGCGGGGCGGGGGGTCCCGGCGTGTTGGAATGGCGTGAACCACTCCGGCGTCGGACTCCCCAAAATTGCAAAAGTCTCTGCACCTTTAGGGGCCAAGCCCTCACAAGCTAGGCCCATGCCAGAGTGGTTGGCACCACGCCAGCCGGGGCCGAAAGGACTTCGCTGGCCGGCGTAAGCCCGCGCATGCGCGGAGCGTCCGCGGCTACTGACGTCATCCCGGCGCATCCGCAGGGGAGGGGATCTCTTCCGCCTCTGCCATGGTGAAGACCATGGCGAAGGCAGAAGGAAAAGAGTGCCCCCATTGCACAGGCCCGCCCGCCGATCGGTGGGCCCCAATTGTGGGCCAGGCCACCGTGGTGGCACCCCCGGGACCAGATCGCCCCTCCCAGGTCCCAGGAGTCCGCCCGTGCCGCCAGTTCCGCCGATCAAGTAGGTGTTTTGATTCCCGCCGGCGGGAGATGCTTGACAGCGCCGGGACTTTGGCCAATCGCAGGCCGGAGAATCGCCGGGGGGGGCGCCGACCGGTGCGGCGCAATTCCCGCCCCCGCCAAATCTCTGGTAGCGGAGAATTCGGGACACGGCGGGGGCGGGATTGGCACTGGTCCCCTGCGATTCTCCGACCCGGCGGGGGGGGTCAGAGAATCCCGCCCCATGTGTCCATGCTGTCAGGAACCCGGCCCATCGTGGGCAGAGCATCACGAGTGGGCCAGCCAATGGCATTGCGACTGCGCGTGGTGCATATCATGATGGCGCCTGTTTAGAGGGGGTGGAGACTCGCAAACTGGCGTCAAACCGCTGCTGGCCCTGATTCCGGCATCGGAATCGAATCTCCATCTGATCGCCATTTACGATTTTGGTGTTGGGCTATGGAGAATCCCATCCCCAATCTTTTCCAATCACATTTTTAAAATCATTAAACTTGCAATGTTTCAATATTAGACCATTTGAATTCAGTTCATTTGTGCAACCAATCACAAGCCATCTAAAGATTTGATGGGAGATGTTTTTGTGATGTAGAAGGGACATGTTACTACCCATGTTACGGGCCGGAAAGTGGAGCTGAGTCCACAAAAGATCAGCCATGATCTAATTGAATGGCGGAGCAGGCTCGAGGGGCCAGATGGCCTACTCCTGCTCCTAGTTCTTATGTTCTTATGTTCTTATATCCAGCTATTTATCCTCACTTGTCTAATTCTAGGCTATGAAGTTTAACTCAGCTATTTGTGACTCACAGAATAGGGTGCACTCTTAATATAAATTACTACTAGTAATAAAATCCTTCAGGTCTTAATTGCTTCAAAAAGTTAAGAGCAAGCAACTCCTGTTTTTTCCTAGTTATCCGACACTTTTTGATAAATACACCAACATTTTCCCAAGGGTGCACCAGAACCTTCATAAACTGCACAGTGAAGGAACCAACAAAAATTAATGTAATATATTGTCCTGTGCTGGTGCTATGGAATACCACAAGCAATATTATTAGAAACGTGCATATTTACTGTTGTGCTGGGATGTCTTGATAAGTATGATCCCACAACTTATAATCTTGTAGCAGAAATTCGCCGCAAAATGGCCACTGTTCCGCCGTTTGGTGGAGGGCTAGCAGGGGGAGCACCCGGCTCTAGCTGCCGATACGGCCGTAGAATTGCCGGTCGATAGCCACGCTTGCGCAAGGCAACGGCCTGCAGCGGCTGCACCGTACAACATGGCACCGGCCGTGGCCGAACCCGGCCTGCCAAATAGTGCCCCCTCTTTGGAGGGCTCGCGACCCCCGGAAACCCCTCCCCCAACAGTGCCCCCAGCCCCTGCCAAAGCCCCCCTGTCTGCGGGTTGGCCCTCCCCCAACTGTGGCGGCGCTGGACTCAGTCTGCAGCCGCCACACTGAGTTCCTAACAAATAATAGCATGAGAGACCCACACTGTCGTGAACATGGCCGGTCGGGGGCGGAGCATCGGGGGGGAACGGCCTCAGACAACATCATGAGGTCGTCGATACAGCGTGTGGCGTACTCCTACAGTACGCCACTTTGGAGGGGGCGGAGCATTGCGAAAGCAGCGCCGCCTCCCAATTCGGCACGAACAATGATTCTCCAGCCGATCGCGAATGCGATTTTGCCGTCAGCGATCGGAGAATCCCGCTCAATAATTGCAGAAGAACATGCCAGGATCAACAATAAGCATTCCTATGATGTACCAACCTGGTGAAGATCCAACACAGGACCACATGCATGCCACATCCAGCCATGAATGATGGTGGAGAATTAAACAACTAACCAGTGGATTAAACAACTAACCCCAATACAGGGGTTCTGAAGTAAAAAATAGAAAGTGCCACAAAGATTCAGCAGATCTGGCTGCATTTGTGGAGAGAGGGACACAATTAATGTTTTGAGGCCATATGGGAACGTAAAACAATTCCAATTTTCAATAATAGCAGCACCCAGTGCATCAGTTCAAAAAACAAAGCTGAAGCATCCAGCCAGGGATGTTGAGTAGATGATCCATCTCCATCTCCTAAAATCTACAAAAGCATAGATATCAGTCATCAGATAATTTGGTTCACTTCATGTGATATCAGGAAACGAGTGAGGCAACTGGATTTATCAATATTTTTTTTTTTTTAAATTTAGATTACCCAATTATTTTTTTCAATTAAGGGGCAGTTTAGCATGGCCAATCCACCTACTCTGCACATTTTTGGGTTATGGGGGCGAAACCCACGCAGACACGGGGAGAATGTGCAAACTCCACACGGACAGTGACCCAGAGCCGGGATCGAACCTGGGACCTCAGCGCCGTGAGGCGGTTGTGCTAACCACTAGGCCACCGTGCTGCCCTTGGATTTATCAATATGTTAGAAAACAAAGATAGTCTTATATCTTTGTATGGGGAAACATAAAAAATATGGTATAGTTTTAGGTCAGTTTAATTTAATGTTTGTATTCCTGTAGTTCAATTCATGCTGGACAAAGATGTTTGTAGATGTGGGGGTTGGTTAAGTTCCAACCGTGATAGAGCTAGCTATGGTATGAAGAGTCAATATAGTTGCTTGGCAACTAGAGGCTCTTGCATTTATTTAGTTTTAATTGAATGTCAGAGCAGTTAGTCCATATAGCTGCTGGAGAGGGAACTCGTCCCACAGCCCTGCTAACAGCAGTTGGCCATAAACATAACACATACAGTTCAGAAGGAGGACATTTGGCCCATCAAGTCTGCATCGACCCACTTAAGCCCTCACTTCCACCCTATCCCCGTCACCCCATAACCCAATAACCCCACCCAACCTTTTTGGACACTAAGGGCAATTTAGCAGGCCAATCCACCTAACCTGCACGTCTTTGGACTGCGGGAGGAAACCGGAGCACCCGGAGGAAACCCACACTCACATGGGGAGGATGTGCAGACTCCGCACAGACAGTTGCTCAGCGGGGAATTGAACCTGGGACCCTGGAGCTGAGAAGCCACAGTGCTAGCCACTTGTGCTACCATCCTGCCCGATGTGGAGATACCAGCATTGGGCTGGGGTGAGCAAAGTAAGAAGTCTTACAACACCAGGTTAAAGTCCAACAGGTTTGTTTCGAATCACTAGCTTTTGGAGCACTGCTCCTTCCTCATGTGAATCATTGAAGCTGCAATATGTTCATTAGCACACAACTCCTTTTTAAAAACATATAGATTGATTGTGGTCAAACACACACTCTTCACAGAACCCAAGTTAGAACGCAACCTAGTGCTCCAAAAGCTAGTGATTCAAAACAAACCTGTTGGACTTTAACCTGGTGTTGTAAGACTTCTTACAGCAGTTGGAGACAGGAGAGAGTGAGAAGGCAGCTCTCATAGCTCTGCCTGACGCAGTAAAAGGCAAGAAAGCAAGGTCCAGAGGAACAACAGGATGGTTGGTTCTGGAAACTTGGAGATAGAACAGGAAAATGTTCATGGGCAGCACAGACAAAGCTAAGAAGGGAATGGCTGGTGAGACGTTAAGTTTTTAAGGGTTTCTAAAGTAATCCTAAAGGTTTCCAAAGTAATCCTAAAGTTTGGAATTACTACAGTCTGCAAAACAAATTTTAAGGTAATTGGGAAGACAGTATCGGCTAGACATCAAAGTTTGTGTTCACAGTGGAAGTCAGTTGAGGCAAAGAAATCCTGAAGGGGTGGTGTAAAATCCTGGAGTGGGGATACAAAGGGGCTCACCAAAGAGTTTGGAAAACATGGACTGGATTCTGGAATGCAAACTGCTAATGGGAAGCATAGTTAGGAGAGAATATTTTAAAGTGTGTTTTTGGAAGTAGAGTTTTGGAACTGCTACATGACAATCAAACTGGGAGGATTCTGAGAAGCAATCTAGAGCTACTAACTAGGGTTCTGAGAAGAGTGTGTTTGACCACAATCAATCTATGTTTTAAAAAGGAGTTTGTGTGCTAATGAAAATATTGCAGCTTCAAATGTATTATGTCATCTGTATTAATCTTAAAACCTGTTAACCTCAGAGGGGGAGTAAAGGGAGTATTATAATCCAAACTTTCCATATTTAATCATTTTCTTGCTGTTACATCTAGTTAGCGGTCCTATGACTTTGTTCCACCACGTTTGATAAAAATAAATAAAAATTACTTGAGCCAGGGTTCCATCCTGGGATCTTTCCATCCAGTTGCAACATCAACTGGGATCATAACAAATGCTATGGGTTCTGACAACATTTTGGCAGGAGTGCTGAAGGCTTGTGCTCCAGAACTAGCCACGCTACTGACCAAGCTCTTCCAGCACATCTATAACACCGGTATCTAGAGTACAATGTGAAAAGTTATCCCGGTAAGCATTCCACAGAAAGCCTGACAAATCCAAGTTGACCAATTACCATCTTATTAGTCTCCCCTCACTCATTCGCGATGTGATGGAAAGTGCAACCAGTGCTATCATGTGACACTTTACTCAGCAATAACCAGCTCACTGATATTTAGTTTGGATTCTTCCAGGGCCACTCAACTCTGAACCTCATTGCAGCCTTGGTCCAAACATGGCAAAAGAACTGAATTCAAAAGGTGAGGTAGAGAGTGAATGCCCTTGATATCAATAAGGCATTTGACTGAGTGTAGCATCAAGGAGCCCTGGTAAAATGTAGACAGTGGGACTGAGGAGCAAAATTCCTCACTCAATGGCCTCATACCTAACATTCCATACAATCCCTACAATGCAGAAGGAGGCCATTCAGCCCATGGGGTCTACACCAGCCCTCTAAAGCAGCACCTTACCTCGGCCCACTCGCCTGACCTATCCCCACCCAACCCGCACATGTTGAGACAATAAGGGACAGTTTAGCATGGCCAATCAACCTAACTTGCACATCTTTTGACTGTGGAAGGAAATGGGAGCAGCTGAAGGAAACCAACGCAGACACGGGGAGAACATGCAGACTTCACACAAATAGTCACCCAAGGCCATAATTGAATCCGGGTCCCTGGAGCTATGAGGCAGTACTGCTAACTGCTGTGCTGCCCCATTAAGGAAGATAATTATGGTTGATGGAGACCAACCATCTCTTCAGTAGGAAATTACTGCAGATGTTCGTCTGAGTTCTAGGCCAAACACTGGAAAGTATAGGCTGGGTGGCCTGTTTTCTGGCCAGTGCAGATACGATGGACCGAGTGTTTTCTTTCTGTGTGTTAAACTTTCTCTGATTCTATGAAGCAGTCTGTGCCCACATGCAGAAAGACCTGGACAAAATTCAGACTTGGACTGATAAGAGGCAAGTAAAATTTGTGCCACAAAAATGTCAGGGCTATAATCATCTCCAACAAGAAAGAGTCTAACCGCTTGCCTTGACATTCAACAGCTTTATTGCTGCCGAATTCCCCACTATCAATATTCTGGAGTTACCATTGACCAAAAACTTAACTGAATCAGCTGTATAAATACTGCAGCTACAAGAGCAGGTTAAACGCTGGGACGGTCTGCAGCAAATAACTCACCTGCTGAGTCCCTAAAGCCTGTCCATCTACAAAGTACAATAAAGTCAGAAGTGTAAAAAATACTCTCCACTTGCCTGAATCAGGGTCAAAATCCTGGAACTCCTTCCCTTCCAGGACTGTGGGTGTACCTACACCTCAAGGACTGCAGCTGTTGAAGATGGCAGCTCACCACCACCTTCTGAAAGGAAACGAGAGATGGACAAGAAATGCTCGTCTATCCATTGGATCAACGACCATAACCCATAAAATAATTTTTTTAAATGAGTGTAGCTCCAGAAAAGAATATTCAAGAGGTTTGACACTATCTGGGACAAAGCAACACACTTGATTGTCACCCCATCCATGAACTTCAACTTTCACTCCATTCACCACCGAAGCACAGTGGCAGCAGGTTGTACCATCTACAAGGTCCGTTTCAGCAACTCACCAAGGTTTCTTAAGCAGCACCTTCCAAACCAGTGGGCTTTGCCAACTAGAAGGACAAGGACACCAGACACATGGAAGTACTGCAAGTTCCCCTCCAAGCCACACAGCATTCTGGCTTGTAACTATATCTCAGTTCCTTCACTATTTCTGGCCAAACTCCTGGAATTCCCTCCCTAACAGCACTATGAGTATACCCACATCGCCTGGATCGCAGAAAGCAGTTCACCACTGCCGTCTCAATTTAGTTGGTAAATGCTGTCCTTGCCAGTGACGTTCACATACGAATATACAAATTAGGATTGGAGTGAACCATTCGGCCCCTTGAGTCTGCTCCACCATTCAATGAACTCATTACTGATCTGATTGTAACTTCGACCCCACATTTTTGCCTATAACCTTTTCAGGAAGAGAGCTCCAGAGACGTACAACCCTCAGAGAGAAAAATATCTTCTCACCTCTGTCTTCAATGAGCGACCCCTTATTTTTAAAGTGATCCCTAGTTCTAGATTATCTCACAACATGAGAGAACACGGGGCAGCATGGTAGCATTGTGGATAGCACAATCACTTCACAGCTCCAGGGTCCCAGGTTTGATTCCGGCTTGGGTCACTGTCTGTGCGGAGTCTGCACATCCTCCCCGTGTGTGCGTGGGTTTCCTCCGGGTGCTCCGGTTTCCTCCCACAGTCCAAAGATGTGCAGATTAGGTGGATTGGCCATGATAAATTGCCCTTAGTGTCCAGAATTGCCCTTAGTGTTGGGTGGGGTTACTGGGTTATGGGGATAGGGTTGAGGTGTTAACCTTGGGTAGGGTGCTCTTTCCAGGAGCCGGTGCAGACTCGATGGGCCGAATGGCCTCCTTCTGCACTGTAAATTCTATGTAAATTCTATGAAACATCCTCTCCACATCCACCCGGTCAATATCTCTCAGGATATTAAAGGTCTCGATCAAGTCATCGCTTACTCTTCTAAACTCTCGTGGATACCTACACAATTTTTCCTCACAAGGGAACCTGTCAATTCCTGGTGTGAAGCATGAATTTAAAAAATGGAAACACCTTTGGACACAGATCATGGGACAACTCCATTTTTTGCATCAAAGAATTTTCATAAAATCTAAATTAATTCCTGAGAATTTGGAACCAAATAAACAAAACATGTTTGTGAAATAGTTTGCATTATGCAATCAATTGTACGTACGGGAGTTTCTCAGTGTTGACACTGAGTGATCATATTTTCAGTATTATTTCTGTTTTGCCAGGACACTGATCTGTAAATTAGAATGGTTAGAATAACTTCAGTTTTAATTTTAATCAAAAATCAGACTTTACATTATATTCAGCCAAAGTGTTTTAATGTCACTGTCATTCCCTGTGTCTCATGCAATCTGAAAGTCACAGTCCAGAAATATGCAGTATCTACTCCATGTGCCCTATGAGAGCACCCCCGTGTGGCCATTTTTGGATATTCTACCTGCTGTTGATGAAAGTCAAATTTGGATTGGATTGGATTTGTTAATTGTCATGTGCACCGAGGTACAGTGAAAAGTATTTTTTGTGAGCTGCTCAAACAGGTCATTTAGTACATGATAAGAAAAGGAACAGAAAATATATAATAGGGCAACACAAGGTACACAATGTAAATACATAGACACCGGCATCGGGTGAAGCATACAGGAGTGTATCAGGTCAGTCCACAAGAGGGTCGTTTAGGAGTCTGGTAACAGCGGGGAAGAAGCTGTTTTTGAATCTGTTTGTGCGTGTTCTCAGACTTTTGTATCTCCTGCCCGATGGAAAATGTTGGAAGAGCGAGTAAGCTGGGTGGGAGGGGTCTTTGATTATGCTGCCCGCTTTCCCCAGGCAGCGGGAGGTGTAGATAGTCAGTGGATGGGTTTTTCCTCTCCCTTTTCTGTCCCAGGTTTCTTGTTTAGTAACCTTTGGGTCAAATGGAAATATAATTTCCGAAGTGGGGAGGGACACCAACCTGGTAATTGTGTTCTGGACAGGTCCAACACTACTGGTACGAATTCATGGTGGGTGTTGTTGAATAATATTTTCCCCATTTGTTTTAATGTTAACCCCGTTTGGGGCCCTGTGGTGACCTCAAGACAAGCGGGGATGGAGCAGTACTAGCTAATGGCCGTAACCCATTTCTAAGCATGTAATAAATGTATTTGTTCTGAATTACTTTACCAGGGCACCTCTGTCCAAATTTGAATCCTTTCTCCGGGCTGTGGGCTAGACAGGCTAGCTCCATACACCCATGGTTAGTGTATGCACACGATTCACTGGTGATGGTCGTCCTTAAGGAGCAGTAATCAGAGCTCCCCTTTCCTTCCTGCACACCACCCTTTGGTTGTTACACCCATAGGTGACACTCTTATTAGGGTGTACCTATAGGAGTCCATCCTCACACTTGCCTGCATCGGTGATGTGAACCATTTATAACTGGGGTATCATAGGATAATCTTCTGTTCATCGGCTAGTGTGGCCGCTGTGGTCTGGGGCTGCTGTGTCTATTCCATGGTGAGTAGTCCCAGGTACCAAAGCATATGCAGTTCATTCTGGAAAGGGGATCAGAGTTGCATTTGTTATTCTCATCAATGGTTGATTCCCTTCCCCCACCTTTTATTTTAAATGAGAATAATAATAGTCTTTATTGTCACAAGTGGGCTTCCATTAACACTACAATGAAGTTACTGTGAAAAGTCCTGAGTCGTCACATTCTGGCACCTGTAAAATAAGGAAGAAAATGATCAGGAGGCTTCTTTTTGGGATACATATATTTTTTTTAATTGGGTTGTGCCTCCTGGGTGATGAGTTAGATATCAATGTATGTCCAGGGGGTGGAGAGGTGTTTTATTTATAGCGAACAATATGTTGACCTGACTTCCCTCAGGTTAACAGGGAGAGTTGCATGTTACCTGCCGTTCTTTAGTGGGAAGAGTCGCAGATCTTTTGAGCTGTGTTAACTGGAAGAGTTGCAGGTCACTTGGCTTGCTTTATGCAAGAGTGTTGTTTAAAGTGCAACAATATGTTGATTGTGTAATGTGGTTTACCTGGTTTGCCTTAGGTCAACGGGAAGAGTCACAGATAGTTGGCCTGCTTTTTCTGGAAGAGTTGCAGGTAAAGTGGCCTGCTCCAACCTGGAAGAGTCGCAGGTAAATTGGCCTGCTCTATTCTGGAAGAGTCGCAGGTAAATTGGCCTGCTCAAATCTGGAAGAGTCACAGATAAATTGGCCTGCTTTAATCTGAAAGAGTCACAGATAAATTGGCCTGCACAGAGTCTGGCAGCTAGAAGCTGCTGGAAATATATTTGTTCAGGTGCCATCAAACAAATTTGGCAGGGGGCCGAGGGGCCAGCTTCCATGAAATGGGAAATGGGGAAGTGTAGAGTTTCAGGAAGGCCGGATGTGGCTCCCCCAATATAGTGGGTCCAGTAGGGTGCATTGTCACTTGGGGAATTATGACACAGGGACCAGAGCTCTGTGCTGTCCCAGATAGATAAATAGGTCCTTTGTTCCAAAACCAAATTATCGGAGAGCTATGACCCAGGGTAGACAGTCTACAGGGTAGACCAGCCAGGGGCTGGTTTAGCTCACTGGGCTAAATCGCTGGCTTTTAAAGCAGGCCAGCAGCACTGTTCAATTCCCGTACCAGCCTCCCCGGACAGGCGCCGGAATGTGGCGACTAGGGGCTTTTCACAGTAACTTCATTGAAGCCTACTCGTGACAATAAGCGATTTTCATTTCATTTTCATTTTCATGGTAGGAGTGGGCAAAAAAGCTTATTTACAAATTTAGGGCCAGGACACCCTCTTACCTCATCCAGGGGGGGGGGGGGGATTGGATTGGATTGGATTTGTTGATTGTCAAATGTACCGAATTGCAGTGAAAAGTATTGTTCTGCGTACAGTCCAGGCAGATCATTCCATACATGAAAAAAACATAGGACATACATAAATACACAATATAAATACATAGACACGGGCAGCAGGTGAGCATGTGGAGTGTAGTACTACTCAGAAGAGAATATATGTGAAGAAATCAGTTCAGTCCATAAGAGAGTCATTCAGGAGTCTGGTAAAGCTGTTTTTGAACGTGTTAGTGCGAGGTCTCAGGATATTAAAGGTCTCCACTGGCCATTGCTCTCAAAATTAGCGAAGGCATGGACAGACAAGCAGAGAAGAGTCAGGCAGCACAGAGTTTCACTCTATGTGGATGACCTGCTGCTCTACGTATAAAACCTCCTGGTCAGTAAAAGGCAAGATACCTGAACTCCTCAGGCAGTTCGGTGCCTTTTTAGGTTACAAAATGAACCTGAGCAAGAGCGAAATCTTCCTGGTGACCCCCCGAGAGGGAGGAGCTTAGCTGGGGCTGCTACCATTCAAACTGGCCCAAACTAAGTTCAGGTACCTGGGGATCCAGATAGCCCATGACTGAACGCGGCTCCATAAATGGAACCTGTCCAGCCTGGTGGAGGAGGTGAAGTGAGACCTGTGGAGCTGGGACTCGCTACAGGCCAGTGAGCTTTACGTCAGTGGTAGGGAAATTACTGGAGAGAATTCTTCGAGACAGGATCTACTCCCATTTGGAAGCAAGTGGACATATTAGTGAGAGGCAGCAAGGTTTTGTGAAGGTGAGGTCGTATCTCACTAATTTGATAGAGTTTTTCAAGGAGATCACAAAGTTGAGTGATGCAGGTAGGGCAGTGGATGTTGTAATATGGACTTCAGTAAGGCCTTTGACAAGGTCACTCATGGCAGACTGGTACAAAAGGTGAAGTCACACAGGATCAGAGATGGGCTGGCAAGATGGATACAGAACTGGCTAGGTCATAGAAGGCAGAGGGTACCAATGGAAGGGTGCTTTTCTGATTGGAGGGCTGTGACTAGTGGTGTTCCGCAGGGATCAGTGCTGGGACCTTTGCTGTTCATAGTATATATAAATGATTTGGAGGAAAATGTAACTGGTCTGATTAGTAAGTTTGCGGACGACACAAATGTTGGTGCAATTGCAGATAGCGATGAGGACTGTCAGAGGATACAGCAGGATCTAGATGGTTTGGAGACTTGGGCGGAGGGATGGCAGATGGAGTTTAATCCGGACAAGTGTGAGGTAATGCATTTTGGAAGGTCTAACGCAGGTAGGGAATATACAGTGAATGGTGGAACCCTCAAGAATATTGACAGTCAGAGATTTAGATGTACAGGTTCATGTCACTGAAAGGGGCAACACAGGTGGAGAAGGTAGTCAAGAAGGCATACGGCATGCTTGCCTTCATTGGCCGGGTCATTGAGTATAAAAAATGGCAAGTCATGTTGCAGCTGTATAGAACCTTAGTCAGGCCACACTTGGAGTATTAGTGTTCAATTCTGGTTGCCACACTACCAGAAGGATGTGGAGGCTTTAGAGTGGATGCAGAAGTGATTTGCCAGGATGTTGCCTGGTATGGAGGGCATTAGCTATGAGGAGATGTTGAATAAACTTGATTTGTTCTCATTGGAATGACAGAGGTTGAGGGGCGACCTGATAGAGGTCTACAAAATTATGAGGGGCATAGACAGAGTGGATAGTCAGAGGCTTTTTCCCAGGGTAGAGCGGTCAATTACTAGGGGGCATAGGTTTAAGGTGCAAGGGGCAAGGTTTAGAGGAAATGTACGAGGCAATATTTTACACAGAGGGTAGTGGATGCCTGGAACTCAAAGGAGGTGGTGGAAGCAGGGACAATTGTAACCTTTAAGGGGCATCTTGACAAATACATGAATAAGATGGGAATAGAGGGATCCAGACCCCGGAAGTGTAGACAACTTTAGTTTAGACGGACAGCATGGTCAGCGCAGGCTTGGAGGGACGAAGGGCCTGTTCCTGTGCTGTGCTTTTCTTTGTTCTTTGTTGGTGGGAAAAATGCAAATGTTAAAAATGAAAGTGCTGCCAAACTTCCTATTCAGATTACTCCCGATCTTTACCCCCAGATCCTTCTTCAACAGGACCAATAAACTAATCATGGGCAGGGAAGCGTCTTTGGATACAAAAACCATCCCACTAAGAGGGCGACACATGGGAGGCTCAGCTCTGCCGAAACTCCTATTTTACCACTGGTCAGCAAGCACAGAGAGGTGCAGGGTGGTTGGGAGAGCTGGAAGCGGATTGGTGCAGATGGAGGAGGCCTCCTGGACAGGGACGTCCCTCCGGGTACTGACCGCAGCCTCATTCCCAGCCCCCCCCCCCCCCAACCAAATACTTGAGGATCCCGGTGGTAGTACCGACATTAAGGACCTGGAATAAGCTCAGACACTATTTCAAGCTCAGTGTCATGTCTGTTGCGCCCCCATCTGCAGGAACCATAAATTTATTCTGGCAAAAATAGACGCCACCTTCAAAACATGGAGAGAGAATGGAAGGGTACTGACAGTGAGGGACATGTACGTGGACGGTAGAGTCGTGACCTTGGGGGAGCTAACAGGGATGCTCATGCTCCTGAAAGAGAATGGGCTTCAGTACTTGAAGTAAATGTGGCGACATATACAGATGACTGTTAGAATAGGTAAGGGCCCCACTGGATGAGGCCCAAGAAAAATGGGAGGAATTGCTGAGCAGGTAGATAAGGGGAGGATTCTGGATCAAAGCTCTGCACAGAGTGAACTCCACATCCTCATGCACAGGGCTAAGCCTAACGCGGTTAAAGGTGGTGCACAGGGCACACCCAAGCAGGACGGGCATGAGCACATATTTCCTGGAGGTGGAGGATAGGTGCCAGCAATGTTGGCGGGTCCGACCAACCACACCCACATGTTCTGGTCTTGCCTCAAACTCAGCGGGTTCTGCCATGTCCAGGCTGGTGGGGGTAAAGATAGAGCCATGCCCTTCAATGGCAGTCTTCGGGGTTTTGGTGCATCCACAGCTCTTTATGGGGAGAGGGCCGAGGCAGTGGCCTTCACTTCCCTGCCTGGTGGAGACTTCTGCTTGGAAGGAGATCAGTAGCACTACCCAGAGCCTCAGACTGGCTCTCCTACCTAGTGGAGTTCCTGAAGCTCGAAACAATTTGCAATTAGGGGATCTGATGAAGGATTCCATTTTTTTTTTTAAATTTAAAGTACCCAATCCTTTTTTTTTCCAATTAAGGGACAATTGGATTGGATTGGATTAGATTGGATTGGATTTGTTTGTTGTCACGTGTACCGAGGTACAGTGAAAAGTATTTTTCTGCAAGCAGCTCAACAGATCATTCAGTACATGGGAAGAAAAGGGAATTAAACAAAATTCAAGAAAATACAAGAAAATACATAATAGGGCAACACAAGATATACAATGTAACTACATAAGCATTGGCATCGGATGATGTACAGGGTGTAGCGTTAATGAGGTCAGTCAATAAGAGGGTCATTTAGGAGTCTGGTAACAGCGGGGAAGAAGCTGTTTTTGAGTCTGTTCGTGCGTATTCTCAGACTTCTGTATCTCCAGCCCGATGGAAGAAGTTGGAAAAGTGAGTGATGCACCATCAATTGGACTCGAGTCATAAAGAGGTTCCAAACAACAGGCTTTAATACGCTAGATGTGTGCCCGGCAGTGGTCGTACCGAGAAAGGCCGACTGCCAGCCGGTATGAGTTCTTATACCCCGCCTTGTAGGCAGAGCTACCAACCTCTCAGCCAATCGACGGGGAGTCACATGACTAGCCACAGCCAATTGGCAGAGAGGCACATGACTTGCCTGGGCCAATGGGCAGCGAGTCTGCTGTACCAATGGCAGCTTGGTTCTACTGTAATATGATCTCCCTAGTCATACTACCACAGTGAGTAAACCGGGTGGGAGAGCTCCTTGATTATGCTGCCCGCTTTCCCCAGGCAGCAAGAGGTGTAGATGGAGTCCATGGATGGGAGGCAGGTTTGTGTGATGGACTGAGCGGTGTTCATGACTCTCTGAAGTTCCTTGCGGTCCTGGGCCAAGCTGTTGCCATACCAGGCTGTGATGCAGCCAGATAGGGTGCATCTGTAAAGGTAAAGGTTGGTAAGGGTTAATGTGGACATGCCGAATTTCCTTAGTTTCCTGAGGAAGTATAGGTGCTGTTGTGCTTTCTTGGTGATAGCGTCGACGTGAGTGGACCAGGACAGACTTTTGTGTGGACAATTTAGAACAATTTAGTGTGGCCAGTTCACCTACCCTGCACATCTTTGGGTAGTGGGAGTGAGACACTCGCAGACACGGGGAGAATGTGCAAACTCCACATGGACAGTGACCCAGGTTCGAATCCGGGTCCTCAGCGCTGTGAGGCAGCAGTGCTAACCACTGTGCCACCAGGCCACCCTGAAGGATTCTATCATACATGGATACAATTTACCAGCTTCTTCAAAGACCTGTTCGTGACCAGCAACTAGGGGGGATGGGGAGCAAGTGAGGGAGTAATCTGTTGCACGCATTGAGGGATGCAGATGGCTGCATGCAGAAGTGCCGAATAAAATGTAAAATATATGTATTGTCAAGAAATGCAAAGGGGCTCAGAAAATGAAGCAGTCTATATTTATACAAATGCCAGTTCATGCAATGTAAATACACCACCTGTTTTTGCTCTAGTATTAATGTTTTAACTCACTGCTTATTCCATGTGGTTGTTATTGCTTTTCCAATGTTTTCCATACATGCTTGATAACACTTGTATAGCAACGAGATGTAAATTATTTATAACCTCGGTTAAGAGACATGCAACTGTAACATAGAACGATATGACACAAAGATTCACCTGTCATAAATGGAAAACTCTCATGCACCGATGGCCTGATTTGATCCTGACGCCAGGTTACTGACCGTGTGGAGTTTACCCATTTTCCCCGAGTCTGCGTGGGCCTCACACCCACAACCCAAAAGATGTGCAAGGTAGGTGGATTTGCCATGTTAAATTGCCACTTAATTGGGAAAAATGTAATTTATTTTAAAAATGGAAAAACTCCAATAAAAACATTTTCAAAAATTATTCGTCAATAACTATATTATTGTTATTTTGTGTGATTGTAAAGACAGATGATAGAAAATAAACATCAATCCCTTTTACCTGTTACTCCTACATATCTAATAAGTGAGAGGCATTAGAATGACCATCTGCAAATGCATTCTCTGCCTTGTCTTGTATTGAATGCAGGCATGTTGTGGGAAGGCAAACACATTGCCATCTTTTTTTAAATTGAGAGTACACAATTCATTTTTTCCAATTAAGGGACAATTTAGCGTGGCCAATCCACCTAGCCTGCACATCTTTGGGTTGTGGGGGCGAAACCCAAGCAAACACGGGGAGAACGTGCAAACTCCACACGGACAGTGACCCAGAGCTGGGATCGAACCTGGGGTCTCGGCACTATGAGGCGACAGGGCTAACCCTCTGTGCCACCATGCTGCCTACATTGCCATCTTTTCACCCTGAAAAAGCAGGATGTATCAAATCTTGAGTACAATATCTTCAATGTAAATAAGGCATTAGATGATCAAAGGAGAATACTGTGGATGCCTGAAAATATATTTTCCATTTGCTCTCAGATCCACCTTTGCACGTCCTTTGCTGTTGCTCCCTCAGCAGTGGTGACACTGTAGCACAGTGGTTAGCACTGTTGCTTCACAGCACCAGGGTGCCTGGTTCGATTCCTGCCTTGGGTCATTGTCTGTGCGGAGTCTGTACGTTCTCCCTGTGTCTGCGTGAGTTTCATCTGGTTGCTCACGTTTCCTCCCACAAGTCCCGAAAGACGTGCTGTTGGGTAATTTGGACATTCTAAATACTCCCTCTGTGCACCCGAATGTGGCACTAATGGGCTTTCACAGTAACTTCATTGCAATGTTAATGTAAGCCTATTTGGGACAATAAAAGATTACATTAAAAAAAGGGGTCGCGATTCTCCGCTGCCCAGGCCCCGTGGGAGAATCGCAGGAGGGCCGCTCTGGCGCGCCCCCCCCCCCCCCCCCCCCCGTGATTCTCCCCCCCCCCCCCCCCCCCCCAAAAATATTTTTCACAGCGACCCGTGATTCTCTGACCCGAATGGGCCGAGCGGCCTGCCGTTCCCGACCGGTTCATGCCGGCGGCAACCACTCCTGGTCGCTGCCGGCGTGAACATGGCGCCAAAGGCTTATTTGTGGCTTGTGGGGGGGGCAAAGAGGGGAGTGAGCACCACATCCGTGCTCGGGAGGGGACTGGCCCGCAATCGGTGCCGACCGATCATCGGGCCGGCGTCTCAAAGGGACACACTCTTTCCCCTCCGCCGCCCTGCAAGATCAAGCCGCCATGTCTTGCGGGGCAGCGGAGGGGAAGACGGCAACTGCGCATGCGTGGCTTGGCACCGGCCAACCTGCGCATGCGCGGCTGACGTCATTAGGTGCCGCCACGTCATTCTCGGCACGCCGGGTCTTGACACCAGCGACAAGGCCCGGCGGCCGAGATTTACGGCCAGCCGCTCCTAGCCCCCCAGGGGGGGAGAATAGGGGGCGAGGAGCAGCCTCCGACGCCGTCGTGAAACACTCCGGGTTTCACAACGGCGTCGGGTCTTGGGAAGAATTCCGCCCAGGATGTCCAGTTGCTGAAAGAAAGCTTATACCATTATTGCCCGTTGGAGTCAGGATTTGGTCTGGAAAAGAAATGTTTTCCCTTCAATAGAAAACATCTTCCCTTTAGACGCTGCTGTTGGATGAGATTTTGCAGCTGTCAAGTGGTAAGCCTACATTTTCAGTGTATTCACTGCCCAGGTAAATAAAGTGAATCCTAAAATTTGCTCCATTCTGCACAGGATTGTTAAGACATTGAATGTCCATCAGAAACAGGGATGGAAGCAGAACCCATTTGGCTTTTAAAACAGAATTAGATAAATAGTTGAGAAAGAAAAGCAATTTAAATGCCACAGATAAAAGGCAAGCAAATGGAACCAATTATTTTATCAAGCTGACACAGGCAGGACCTGCCCATTGTTCTTGTTTGGTACTGTAAAACCCTGCAGTTCAATGTTTTAGTTTCAAGTAAGCTAGAATATAATGCACATGTATGAACGCCAGTGAGTGATCAGTTCGGCAGTGACTTATTCCTGGAGGTTCTTCTTTCTGCGTGACCAGCTAAGTTGCCCGACTGATTGCAGCAGCTCATATTTCCTCGAGATGCCTACATTTATGCCCCAAAACATGGCAGACTGCCTCTACCGCCATTTACCCAACTGCTCCCCTTCCCTCTGCCTCCGTCAACACCATCTCCAACAATGTATACATGTTTCACACCAAGATGACAATTGTCTAATCATTGGTATCTCTTCTAATTGTCTGTGGTCAGTGGGGAGGGAGGCCGCTGATGCTTAATCTTCAGGAGTAGGAGAGGTTTGCAGAGCTCTCAAAATCTACTTTCTCATTGGAAATCCGGCTGCCCCAATGGTAACTTTCTGGTTTCCCAAGTCTTGATACCTGTGTTTAATTCTTATCTGCTTGACTTTGCAGCTTATCACAGACAATGATGGTTGCTTACTCAAAGAACAAAGAAAAGTACAGCACAAGAACAGGCCTTTGTGCCCTCAAGCCTGGGCCAACCATGCTGCCCGTCTAAACTAAAATCTTCTGTACTTCTGGGGTCCGTATCCCTCTATTCCCATCCTATTCACGTATTTGTCAAGATGCCCCTGAAACGTCACCATCGTCCTTGCTTCCACCACCTCCTCCGGCAGCAAGTTCCGGGCACCCACTACCCTCTGTGTAAAAAACTTACCTTGTATATCTCCTCTAAACCTTGCCCCTCACACCTTAAACCTATGCCCCCTAGTAATTGACCCCTCCACCCTACAAAAAAGTCTCTGATTATCCACTCAGTCTATGCCCCTCATAATTTTGCAGACCTCTATCAGGTCGCCCTTCAACCTCCTTCGTTCCAGTGAGAACAAACCAAGTTTATTCAATCTCTCCTCATAGCTAATGCCCTCTATACCAGGCCACATCCTGGTAAATCTCTTCTGCGCCCTCTCTAAATCCTCCACATCCTTCTGGTAGTGTGGCGACCAGAATTGAACACTATACTCCAAGTGTGGCCTAACTAAGGTTCTATACAACTGCAACATGACTTGCCAACTTTTATAGGCAATGCCCCGGTCAATGAAGGCAAGCATGCCGTATGCCTTCTTGACTACCTTCTCCACCTTTGCTTCCCCTTTCAGGGACCTGTGGACCTGTACACCAAGATCTCTCTGACTGTCAATACTCTTGAGGGTTCTACCATTCACTGTATATTCCCTACCTATATTAGACCTTCCAAAATGCATTTCCTCACACTTGTCCGGATTAAACTCCATCTGCTATCTCGCTGCGCAAGTGTCCAAACGATCTAAATCCTGGGCTGTATCCTCTGGCAGCCCTCATTGCTATTCGCAATTCCACCAACCTTTGTGTCGTCCGTAAACTTACTAATCGGACCAGTTACATTTTCCTCCAAATCATTTGTATATACTACAAATAGCAAAGGTCCCAGCACTGATCCCTGCGGAACACCACTAGTCACAGACCTCCAATTAGAAAAGTACCCTTTCATTGCTACTCTCTGCCTTCTATGACCTAGCCAGTTCTATATCCATCTTGCCAGCTCACCTCTGATCCTGTGTGACTTCACCTTTTGTACCAGTCTGCCATGAGGGACCTTGTCAAAGGCCTTACAGAAGTCCATATAGACAACATCCACTGCCCTACCTGCATCAATCATCTTTGTGACCTCCTCAAAAAACTCTATCAAGTTAGTGAGACACGGCCTCCCCTTCACAAAACGGTGCTGCCTCTTGCTAATATGTCCACTTGCTTCCAAATGGGAGTAGATCCTGTCTCAAAGAATTCTCTCCAGTAATTTCCCTACCATTGACATAAGGCTCACTGGCCTGAGTTCCCTGGATTATCCTTGCTACCCTTCTTAAATAAAGGAACAACATTGGCTATTCTCCAGTCCTCCAAGACATCATCTGAAGACAGTGAGGATCCAAAGGTTTCGGTCAAGGCCTCAGCAATTTTCTCTCTTGCCTCCTTCAGTATTCTGGGGTAGATCCCATCAGGCCCTGTGGACTTATCTACCTTAATAATGTTCAAGACGCCCAACACCTTGTCTTTTTGGACCTCAATGTGACCCAGGCTATTTACACACCCTTCTACAGACTCAACATTCACCAATTTCTTCTCTTTGGTGAATACTGATGCAAAGTATTCATTTAGTACCTCGCCCATTTCCTCTAGCTCCACACAT
The DNA here is from genome assembly GCF_902713615.1 of Scyliorhinus canicula. NCBI lineage: Eukaryota > Metazoa > Chordata > Chondrichthyes > Carcharhiniformes > Scyliorhinidae > Scyliorhinus > Scyliorhinus canicula. Next base: position 53,081,910 of record NC_052146.1, read on the forward strand.
AGATTCCCTCCCCTGTCATTCAGTGGACCAACCCTTTCCCTGGCTACCCTCTTGCTTTTTATGTACATGTAAAAAGCCTTGGGATTTTCCTTAACCCTATTTGCCAATGACTTTTTGTGACCCCCTTGTAGCCCTCCTGAGTCCTTGCTTAAGTTCCTTTCTACTTTTCTTTATTCCACACGGGATTTGTCTGTTCCCAGTCTTCTAGCTCTGACAAATGCCTCCTTTTTCTTTTTGACGAGACCTCTCGTTATCCAAGGATTGCGAAATTTGCCATATTTATCCTTCTTCCTCACAGGAACATGCCGGTCCTGAATTCCTTTCAACTGAGATTTGAAAGCCTCCCACATGTCGGATGTTGATTTACTCTCAAACATCTTCCCCCAATCTATGTTCCTCAGTTCCCGCCTAATATTGTTATCATTAGCCTTCCCCCAATTTAGCACATTCACCCTAGGACCACTCTTCTCCTTGTCCACCAGCACTTTAAACTTACTGAATTGTGGTCACTGTTCCTGAAATGCTCCCCTACTGAAACTTCTACCACCTGGCCAGGCTCATTCCCCAATACCAGGTTCAGTACAGCCCCTTCCCTAGTTGGATTGTCTATATATTGTTTTAAGAATCCTTCCTGGATGCTCCTTACAAACTCTTCCCCGTCCAAGCCCCTAGCACTAAGTGAGTCCCAGGCAATATTGGGGAAGTTAAAGTCTCCCATCACAGCAACCCTGTTGCTTTTACTCCTTTCCAAAATCTGTCTCCCTATCTGCTCCTCTATCTCCCGCTAGCTGTTGGGAGGGCTGTAGTAAACCCCCAACATTGTAACTGCGCCCTTCTTATTTCTGATCTCTTCCCATATAGCCTTGCTGCCCTCTGAGGTGTCCTCCCGCAGTACAGCTGTGATATTCTCCCTAACCAGTATCACATCTCCTCCACCCCTTTTACATCCCCCTCTATCCCGCCTGAAACATCTAAATCCTGGAATGTTTAACTGCCAATCCTGTCCTTCCCTCAACCAGGTCTCTTTAATGGCAACAACATCATAGTTCCAAGCTCTAAGTTCATCTGCCTTACCTGTTATACTGCTTGCATTAAAACATATGTACTTCAGGCCACCAGTCCCACTGTTGTTTGCAACATCTCCCTGTCTGCTCTTCCTCAGAGCTATAGTGGCCCTGTTTCCTAGTTCTCCCTCAATTTTTTCACCTTCTGACCTATTGCTTCGGTACCCACCCCCCTGCCATACTAGTTTAAACCCTCCCAAGTGACACTAGCAAACCTTGCGGCCAGGATATTTATGCCTCTCCAGTTTAGATGCAACCCGTCCTTCTTATACAGGTCACACTTGCCCTAGAAGAGCTCCCAGTGGTCCAGATAACTGAAACCCTCCCTCCTACACCAGCTGTTAAACCATGTGTTTAGCTGCTCTATCTTCCTATTTCTAGCCTCACTGGCACTTGGCACAGGGAGTAATCCCGAGATTACAACCCTGAGGTTCCGTCTTTTAACTTTCTGCCTAGCCCCCTGAACTCCTGCTGCAGGACCTCATCCCCCTTCCTTCCTATGTCATTAGTACCAATATGTACCACAACCTCTGCCTGTTTGCCCACCCCCCCTTTTCAGGATGCCCACTACCCATTCTGAGACAACCGTTTGGATAAGTAAGGATAACTTGAAATTGCAGCAATTCCATTTTATAGAAGTCGCCAGCAGCCAAGCCCTCAGCTTTTCAAGGCATGCTGGTACATTAATTGTAGTCAGGTTACAGCACAGACTTGGCCAAAAGACATCCCGACCTTTTTACACTTTCCTTCATTTTCTGCACCAAACAGACCTTTATGTTTGCACATTCCCAGTTCTTTAAATGACTGACTGCTCCAATTTTCAGCATATCTGAGGTAAAACAAATGTCTAAATTGTGATCATCCCTGGTCCATTCCTAGCAAGCTCCTGATGTTATGAGTTCGGACCAGTGTTTGACTTTCAGAAAAGCGGAGAAGAAAATGCTGCCCCATTAATCAATACAGCTGTCTGACTTTGCTGTACAAATCATAAGAGAAAACAAGATCTAGGTTTTGTTTCATGGATCTCAATGTGTCTGTATAATTATTTTAAGAAATGTAATTTGCTGCTGAAATCACAGGATTCAAATGATAATTGTATTTTATGTTTTTATTCTACAATGTTTGGGTTTGGGATTAACATGCATGAAAACAGCAATAAAAGTTCTGTTAAACAGCAGCTGCCTTGGCTTTCAAAGTTTGACTGTGCTAATTATATGTTAGCACCTGAATTCACAATGGGAGATACACCGTGATCTCCGATATGCATGCAAGCTCCAAAAGGTGCACACAGGTCATTGAAGCAATGTCGGAAGATCAGAGATACTAACCAAATTCTAATATGAATCATCCATCAGACAAATGATGAAAGTTTGTTTTTCGGTGGAAGTGGGCCAAAATGCACATCTACACTTACAATAACATAACAATCCTGAAGAATCTGTATTTGATTTTCTGTGGGAATTGCATAGAATCTTGAGGTGATCTTGAGTGTAAAGAAATACAGTGGAGGAAATAAAAATCTTAATCCATACACTTGTTGCTATCACTGTTTTTGAAAAGTTTTGGAACAAAACAGCGAACCACAGAAGTTACAGTTGTTTGTTTTCAGAAGAAAATAAGCATCATGGAAGAATAGAATGAATAATTGTTTCTATTTACAAAGTGCTCTACATATCATATGAAGGCATAGATGTTTGGTTGCAATGAGTACCAACCAGAAGCACTGCCACGGAAAAGAACATGATGAATGAAACAGAGGAAAGCCATAATAATATTGGACGGATGTCACTGAAGAGTGTTGTTGGAAATTGACCACCAGCATAATGAAGATGAAGATGGCACAACTCTGAAAACGTAATCCAAAATCATGTCAAAGCAGCCATGGCACAATTGTAGATCACCATCAAAGCATAGTCCAAAGATGTGCAGGTTAGTTGGATTGGCCACACTAAATTGCTCTTAGTGTCCAAAACGATTTAGTGGGGTTACTGGTTTACGGCGATAGGGTGGATGTGTGGGATTTGGTAGGGTGCTCTTGCCAAGGGCTGGTGCAGACTCGATGGTCCGAATGGCCTCCTTCTGCACTGATTCTATGAACTTCTCCTCCTAGCTAATGCCCTCCATACCAGGTAACATCCTAGTAAACCGCTTCTGTACCCTTGCCAAAGCATCCGCATCTTTCTGGGAGTGTGGCGACCAGAATTGTACACAATATTTCAAATGAGACCTAACTAAGGTTCTGTACAGCTGCAACATGACTTGCCAATTTTTATATTCAATGCCCCAACCGATGAAGGCCAGCATGTTGTATGCCTTCTTGATCACCTTATCCACATGCATTGCCACTTTCAGTGATCGGTGGACATGCACTGCCAGATCTCTCTGCCTGTCAATACTCGTGAGAGTTCTACCATATACTGTGTAATTCCTACATGCATTGGACCTTCCAAAGTGCATTCCCTCACACTTGTCCGGATTAACCTCCATGTGCCATTTTTCCGCCCAAGACTCCAACCAGGTTATATCCCGCTGGATCCTCCGACAATCCTCTTCACTATCCACAACTCCACCACTTTTTGTGTCACCTGCGAAATTACTAATCAGACCAGTTACATTTTCTTCCAAGTCATTTATATACACTATGAACAACAAAGGTCCCGGAACTCATCTCTGTGGAACGCCTCTAGTAACAGCCTTCCATTCAGAAAAGCACCGTTCCACTGTTACCCTCTGTCTTCTGTGCCCAAGCCAGTTCTGTATCCAACTTGCCAGCTTTTCTTTGATCCCATGTGACTTCATCTTTTGTACTAGTCTACCATGAGGTGCCTTGTCAAAGGCTTGACTGAAGTCCATGTATACAGCATCTGCTGCCTTTCCCTCAGCTATCATCTTTGTCACTTCCTCGAAAAACTCGATCAAATTCGTGAGGCACGACCACACCTTCACAAAACCACGCTACCCATCACTAATAAGTTCACTTGTTTCCAAATGTAAGTAAATCCTGTCTCTTAGAATCTTTTCCAATAATTTCCCTACCACTGACGTCAGACTCATCGACCTATATTTCCTGGATTATCCCTGCTGCACTTCTTAAACAATGGAACAACATTGGCTACTCTCCAGGCCTCTGGAACTTCACTTGCAGCCAATGAGGATACAAAGATTACTGTCAAGGTCCCAGCAATTTCCTCCTTTGCCTCCCTCAGTAGTCTGGGGTAAATCCCATCAGGCCATGATGACTTATCTACTTTAATGTTTTTTAAGATTGTTGCTCGTTCTGGGTGAGTGTGCTTTACACTCAATTGGCTCTGTTTTATTCCTTAGCTCTAGAGTCGCCAGGTATCTTTATGATACCGCCACGAGGTTCAAGTTCAAGTTCAGATCAATGACTCAATAGACCAGTTAGTAAGTTCAAAACAAGACACGTTTATTATTACACAGTTATTTACTTGTCATGCATATAATACTAAGACTAAACTATTCCTACCATTACTAGGCCAATATTTATCTGGAATAAGGGAACTGCTGGATCAGGAAACAATGGCCTCTTACTCTGTCCTGGATCTGCAGGCTTCCAGTTGGTGTGGACTAAAGAGGTCAGGAGTGTCTATTCTCGTAGCAGGCGTTGTATGGCACTTACTTGTCGGTGTAGCAATTGGCCAGGCCTCTCCTTCTCACGTTCACATTCTTAGAGAGCTTCTGCAAAGGTGTTCTGCTGGGAGGGCCGGCTAAGAGATCGAATTTGTCTTGGGACCTTACTTTTATAGGTCCCAGGGGCTTCGCGCCCTTTTGGGTGGACCCCTAACTCACTGGCAATCGATTGGGTCGCATCCCAATCGATTGATATGAATCCCCCAATACTGAGGCTGTTCCTCGATCGCGGGGCAGTTCTTTCTAACTTGTTTGTGTCCTTTTGTTTCAGACCCCGTTGGTGCCGGGAAGTCTGATCTGCTATAGAATGTTTCGATTGCAGCTAATTGTTGTGTCCATTGTTCCCGGGAATCACCAGGAATCGCTCAATTAGTATGCAAACTTGCTAGTTTCTATGCTGTCTGGTTTCTTCAAACAGAATACACAGAGAGGTTCTGCAACCTACTTGCCTTTCTGACATTGTCCAATTTTCCCTGCATGCATTTCAATTCTCCATTTTATGTCGGAAAGTGGCCAGCTTCGGTGGATACAAGATGCCCAACACCTCCTCGTTATTAATATCAACAGAACTCAGAATATCTACTCACTCTACCCTCTACTCCTCATCCACCAAGTCCTTCTCTTTGTGAATGATGAGGCAAAGTATTCATTTGTATCTCGCCCATTTCTTCCTTCCTATTGGAAGATTCCTTCCAATATCCTTGAATGGACCAACCCTTTCTCTGGCTACCCTCTTGCTCTTTACATATGCATAAAACGCCTTAGGACTTTCCTTAATCCTGTTTGCCAATGACATTTCATGACCCCTTTTAGCCTTCCTAGCTCTTACCTTAAGTTCCTTCCAACTTTTTTTATTTTCTTCAAGGGCTTTATCTATCCTAAGCCTTTTGGACCTGATGAATGCATCCTTTTTCTTTTGACAAGGTTCATAATATCCCTCGTTATCCAGAGTTTCCTATACTTGCCACCCCTACCTTTTTCTCTCACAGGGTACATGCCGGTCCTGAATTCTAATCAACTGACATTTGCAAGTCTCCCACATGCCGGATGTTGATTTTCCCTCAAACAGCCTTGCCCATTCAACAATCTCCAGATCCTACCTAATGCTGTAGTAATTAGCCTTCCCCCAGTCTAAAACCTTCATCTGAGCACCACTCTTGTCCTTATCCATAAGCAGCTTAAAATTTACGGAATTATGGGCCGGGATTCTCCCCTACCGGGCGGGGCAGCGGTCCCGGCGAGATGGAGTGGCGTGAACCACTCCGGCGTCGGGCCGCCCCAAAGGTGCGGATTTCTCCGTACCTTTAGGGGCCAAGCCCTAACCTTAAGGGGCTAGGCCCACGCCGGAGTGGTTGGTGCCCCGCCGCCCGGCAGGAAAGGCCTTTAGCACCACGCAAGCCGGTGCCGAAGGGACTTCGCCGGCCGGTGGAAGTCCGCGCATGCGCCGGAGCGTCAGCGGCTGTTGACGTCATCCCCGCCCATGCGCAGGTGAGGGGGTCACTTCCGCATCTGCCATTGTGAAGACTCTGGCGAACGCGGAAGGAAAAGAGTGCCCCCACGGCACAGGCCCGCCCGCCGATCGGTGGGCCCTGATCGCGAGCCAGGCCACCATGGGGGCACACCCCGGAGCACCCCTCAGGACCCCGGAGCCCGCTCGTGCCGCCTGGTCCCGCCGGTAAGGTAGGTGGTTTGATTCCCACCGGCGGGACCGTCATGACAGCGGCAGGACTTCAGCTCATCGCGTGCTGGAGAATCGCCGGCGGGGGGCCGCCGACAGGCGCAGTGCGATTCCCGCCCCCGCCGAATTTCTGGTGCCAGAGACTTCGGGAGACGGCGGGGGCTGGATTCCCGCCGGTCCCCGGCAATTCTCCGACCCAGCGGGGGGTCGGAGAATCCCGCCCATGATCACTGTTCCCAAAATGATCTCCGACTGAAACTTCGATCAGCTGGCCGGGCTCATTTCCCAGCACCAGGTCTAATATGGCCCCTTCCCGGGCTATTTACATATTGTTTCAAGAAACCTTCCTGAACGCTTCTTTCAAATTCTGTTCCAAAGATGTCTCCAGTAGTGTGTCCCAGTCAATATAGAGAAAGTTAAAATCACCAACCACAACAACCCTATTATTTGTGCACCTTTCCAAGATCTGTCTGCATATCTGCTGCTCTATTTCCTGCTGGCTGTTAGGAGGTCTGTAGTAAACCCCAAACATTGTGACAGCACCGTTCCTATTCCTGAGGTCTACCCACATTGCCTCGCTGCCTGAACCCTCCAAGATGTCCTCCCTCAGCACAGCTGTGATAGTCTCCTGAACCAATAATGCAACTCCCCCACCCTTTTTGCTTCCCCCTCTATCCAGCCTGAAGCATCTACTCTTCAAAAGCTTCTTAAAACCCATGTGCCATCTCTAATAACTCACCAAATGGTCCTTTTCAATTGTTTCCCTTTTGTGAAACCCATCACAATGTCTTTCTATACTGCAGGCACTATATACATGGAGGCAATAGTAATGTTGGATCTGGTAGATTTTATGTTATTAAACCACTTTGAAAGCACATGCAAAACAATCTGCTCCATAACGTGCTTCCGTCGGGATTTGTTCTGTTACTTTTCCTCTTTGCAGCAGGAGCTGTTTGTGCTGAAATGCATATTTTGAAACAGCTGTTCCAATGCTCCCGTAATTTATTTATTCGCCTCCTGATAAGGCTGTTAATGTTACAAAATCTGATTTTAATGATTAATGGTGAATCCTCAGAGAGACAAAGATTTGCTACAAGAAACAAGCTCCAATTGTTTGTTTGATTTCCAATCTCAATAGCTTCTTGGATAAAATAGGAGCTAATGATCTGTCTTGTAACTGCACAGCCTGTTGCAATTTGAAAAGTAGTAAAACATTTTGTTTTTGTTTTATTTGTAAAGTTGGGCAATAGTGAAGTGTTTGTGAGAGGGAGTGGGGGACAACACAATGAATCAGATCACTCACAGCTGTAGATTTCTCATTTTATTCGGCTTCCGGTGACGGGGATGTGCTGATCTGACACACGGTTATCCTCCTGGAAACTCAAATATTGGCACTTTTAACCCAAAATAGCCAGCTAAATGTGGGCGGACGGGGGGGAAACCTCAGCCTCCTCCAATGTCACCATGACAGAAGAGACATGCCAAGTATTAGCAATCCTAGGACCCGAAGAGGCAGCAGAGGCAATAAGAGCCGGGAAAAAAAGACAGAGGGAAACATGCTGGGTGACAAGGTCCCAGCCACAACTGCTGGAAGGACTGCTGCATCATATGCAGGGCCATAGACAAATAGAGGGAATTCCTAACACAGGAACTCCAAGAGCTCAAGGATGCCATGAAACTGGAATTGATGGCCACGGGGAAACTGGAGATAGCGGAGGCTCTGGTCAGCCTGCAAGCAGTGTTAGAAAAGACGGAAAGGTAGCTAGAGATGCAGGAGGCGACAATCAGATAGCTAAGGAAGGCCGCGACCGACTAGAGCGATCGAATCGCCTCACTGGAGACAGAGGTGGCAAGGCTGGTGCGACACAAGGACCACTAAAGGGGAAGGTTGAGGACCAAGAAAATCGATCTCGCCGCACCCCGGCATTGTGGAGGGAACCGAGGGCAGGAACCCTACGGAGTACGTGGCCCAGATGTGGGCAAACTGGTTGGAAGGAATAGCTTCCTTAAACCTCCGCAAGTGGACAGATCTCACAGTCAAATCTCAAGGCCGGGGAAACTGCAACTGCTACCGAGACCGGAAAAGGATTTCAAACTGGGCAAGACATACAAGGTCCTGCAATTAACTCGCACTGGGTATACCAAGACATTGGGGCAGACCTGACCAAGCATCGGGAGGAATTTAACAAAGCCAAGGCGGCCCTTTACAAGAACAATGTGCAGTTTGGAGTGCTGTACCCACGAAGCTCTGTAACTAGTCAGGGCAGGGAATACTATTTCACCGCACTGGCGAACGCAGATGAATTTGTCCATAAGCATGAGCTGGGAAGGCAATGTAACCAGCAATCCAACCTCAATGCATTGGACAACAAAACATTTAGAAACTATTTGCGCGGGACTGAACCACATTGCCTTCAATTCTAATGTTGAGTCTCAGAAAGGAGGGGGCGAGAGCAGTAGGTCGCAGGGGGGGATGAGGAGGAAGGGGGAACAGACATGCATTGGTCGGGGGGGTGGGGGTGGGGGAGGTACAGATGGACCTGGGGAGGCCACCACACTAGCGGGTGAGCTAGCACCAGGAGGTCCGAGCAAGGGGACGACCGCAGCACACGTGCTGATGGGGAGAGGGTACCTGGCAACGGGGTGAGAGAACACTCTAAAGGGGTAGGTGATGTTGGGGTAAACAGAAGGAGAAAGGCGAGGAGGTGGAGCGTGCCGGGGTCAGACGGGCGAGAAAGACAGACCCGGGGGAAGCCAAGGGACAACTGGGGAAGGGTGCTGGGCTGGCTATGACAGATCGCATATGACAGCAAGGAACACTAAGGCACCGCAAGCAACCACTTTGGATGGTCCTCTAACAAAAGGAAATTCCAGAGAGCAGAGGTGCATTCACAAGGTAATATGGTTGATCCCGCAAGAGGTGGGAGGGGGACAAAAACCCCCCGGAAGAATAGTCACCTGGAATGTCAGGGGACTTAACGGCCAGGTGAAAAGATCCAGAGTCTTTGCCCATTTGGAAAGTATGAAAGCCGACATAGTCTTCCTCCAGGAGATCCACCTGAGGGTGAAGGACCAACTGCCCCTGGGTGGGGCAGACATACAATCTGTGCTACGGGAGGAGGGTTTGGGGAGTAGACATACTGCTCAATAAGAGTGCAGCATTCATAGTGATAATGATGGTCACAGACCAAGGGGAATGGTACGTCATGGTTATTGATGTCCTGGAAGGGGCACTAGTGGTCCTTGTAAATGTGTATGCTCTCAGCTGGGATGATGTGGAATTTATGAAAAACCATGGTGGAAATCCCAACATACGCACAACAACTCATCATAGTGGGAGGGGGAAAATTTTTTTAAAATGTACTTTATTCCAAACATGTGTAAAAGAACAGCAACATATACAAATACACTCCACAAACTCACAGGCCACAGTTTGTACAATTTCCCCCCTTTTTTCCCCTCCCACTTCCCCCTCCATGCCCCCGCGACAAACAGTTCCTTAAACATCATCATGAACAACCCCCACTACATCTCAAAGCCCTCCGCTGACCCCCTCAATGCAAACTTAATCTATTCTAAACAGAGAAAGTCATACAAGTCCCCAGTCTGCCTGCCACCCCCAGCAGCATACCCAACCTCCAATTTAGCAAGATCCTTCGCCGGGCAATTAGAGAGGTGAAGGCCACAACATCAGCCCTCTTCCCCTCCTGCAGCTCCAGCACTTCCGATACCCTAAAGATCGCCACCATTGGATCGGGCCTGACCCCCACAATCTTTGACAGCATCCCAAACACCGCTTCCCAATATCTCTCCAGCTTCTCGCAACCACAGAACATGTGCATGGAAGAGGTAATGAAACTCCTAAAGGAATGTGGAGCCTTCTCAGGCTACAAACTCAACCTGAGCGAATGTAAGATCTACCTGGTGAACCAGCAGGGGGAGGGACAGAGCTGGAGGGACTGCCATTCTAAATAACCAAATTCCGCGACTGGGGAATCCAAATTGGCCAAGTCTCGACAAGGACCCATAAATGGAACCTGAGATGTCTGACAGAGGAAGTCAAAAGGGACCTGCAGTGATGGGGTCCATTCCTACTCTCCCTGACAGGGAAAGTGTAGACAATCAAACTGAATGTGCTGCCCAGGTTCCTGTTTCTGTTCAGGTCCCTCACGATCTACATCCCCAAGGCTTTCTTCAACACAGTAGTCAAACTTTTGTGTGGAGGTGGGGTGGGGTGGGAGTGTGTGGGGGGGGGGGGGGGGGTGAGAATCCCTCCCAAACCTACAGTTCTACAATTGAGTGGCCACAGCAGAAAGTGTGAGGGAATGGGCGAAGGAACCAGGAGCGGAATGGTGAAGATGGAGGAGAGTTCCTGCATAGTGACATCTCTCCGAGACCTCATCTCAACTGTACTCCCATTCCCCCCCCGGCTAAGTAGTCGAGAAACCCAGTGGTAGTAGCCAAGCTCTGGACTTGGTACCAGATGAGACAATACTACAGCCTAATGTTCACTATGGCCCCCAGCTGCAACAATCACAGGTTTACTCCTTCAATAATGGATACCACCTTCAAAAAGACAAGGGGACACTGATGGTAAGTAACATGTACACAGACGACAGAGTAGCGACCCTGGAGGAACTCATGGAGAGGTTCCACTAGCAAAAAGAAACAACTAAGACACAAACAGATCAAAAACTACCTATTTGAGGAGACAATGACGTCCCCCAGATACCAGGACATGCACTAATTGAGGAACTGCTGCACGTGAGTGACCTGAAGAAGGGAAACTGTGGAGATCTGTACAGTTCACTGTTGGAGGAGGTACACTCCCCCCTGGACGAGACAAGGGAAAAATGGGAAGAAGAAATAGTTGTAGAAGTAGGGGGAGAACTCTGGATGGAGCAAGCACAGGGCAAACTTCACCTCCCTATACGTGGGGCTGAGCCTAATACAGTTAAAGGCAGTGCACAAAGCACACATAACCAGAATCTGAATGAGCAGGTTTTTTCCAGAGGTGGAGGGCAAAGGTGAAGGGTGCTAGGGAGGACCAGCCGACATCACCCATATGTTTCAGTAATACTCCAGGCTGGTCAGGTTCTGGGTGACCTTCTTTGAGGTTATGTCCAGGGTTGTGGGAGTGAGGGTGGAACCATCCCCAAACGTGGGCCTTTGGGGTTTCACATCAGCCGGAACTCGTTATGGAGAGAGGGGGCTGACTCCCTAGCCTTTACCTCCCTGATCGCCCGCCGGAGAATCCCGCCTGCTCAGCTGGCAGCTGTCAGCACCACCCAAAGCTGCAGACTGGCTGTCCGACCTGGCGGAATTTCTCAGGCTGGAGAAAAAGTAAAATTTGCCATCCGGAGTTCAGAAGAGTGCTTCCACAGGACATGGCAGCCATTCACCAACGTGTTCTAACATCTATTTGGAGCCAGCAACCAGTAGAGTAAGGGGAGGGGGGGGGGGGGGGGGGGGGGCAAGGGGTGAAACACAAACAAGCCTCTGGACAAAGAGGAAAAGAGAGAGGGGAGAAATGGGGGAGGGGGGGGAGGTGGCGATGGTGGAGGGATCGAAGTCAAGCAAAGTAAGCAAAAGAGAAAAGGGTCAAAGCAGCCGTAGGGGACGGCTCCACGAGCAAGCTGAAACCTAAATTAAACTGTAGAGACACCTGTAAATACATGCCTGGCCATACTGGGAATTGTAACAGATGTAAGCCATCTAAAGGGGGGAGACCACGGCCACAGCCGGAGGAATGACTGTAAATTATGTGCTGATTCTTTTTTTGCGCCATTATGCAATATGTAACTTATGAGTGTGAAATATAAGATGTAAAAACCCCAATAAAAACATATTTTTTTCAATTTCTAATTTCATTCCATCGTGTTACCTCACTGAAACTTCATGAGGTCAATACATTTGTCGGCCCTTGTCTAAAATCCCTACGTGCTTCTTAAAAGAATATACGTATCAGATCATGAATATATGTGAAAAAGAGACAGGCAGAGAAATGGGTGTTGTGGAAGATTTATGCGCTTATGCATAAAGAGAAGTTCAAATGTTGTGACATGTACAAACTAAAGTAAAAACAATTATATTTTCTTTATGTAAAGATATCTTCTGACTTCCTGCGGAAATAAACAATGCTTGCCCCTCAAAAATTTCTAAATCAGTCATGGGATAAATATAAATAAAACTGTCGACCTATCATTAACTTCAGGGCAGATAAAAATGCAACGGTCTGACTTCAAGTTGCCAGCTTTTTGGACCTACTTGACCAGCTTATGTTAGCTTTCTAGGTGTCTAACAGATGTTTTAGCCACACAGTATAGATGATAAATACCAAAAGATGAGATAGAAAATTAAGTAGTGATAGACATATTGGAATACTGCAGCTGCATGATGCAACATACTTGGGCCTGTAGAGGCTAAGTGGTCCCCTGCAGCAAATAGTGAAACCAAAAATATGTCCATGGCGTTCCTCACAAACACTATATAATCATGCGTGCAATGGTTTTGTGTGCGAGCACGAGTATGACATACATAATTTCCCTTGGATACATACATTAAAACATTTAAATGGAAACGTTTGAACTGACAAGTTAGTTTATTCACATTTCTCCAGACAATGCATAAAATAAATGCATTAAAGTTTCTAAAGATTGTAACAAATAGAGAAATATTAACAGCCTTGTATGGTACAAATTTTAATAACTGCCAAATAAATTAGTAACTGGGAGTTTTCTGCACCAGTTTTCTGTAAAGCAAGTTTTTCGCAGGCGCAACAGAAAACTTGTCTATTCTGATGCAATAGTATTAATGTAATTTTCACACCCCTCAAATAGTCATTTAAATTGTAGAAATTGTATAGGTTATTTTTGGCAGTTGCAGAGTGCTCATCCTCCTGGAATATAACTCCAGAAGAATAGAGAAAGTCCCGATTTCTCTTCGAGGCTCCATATATAATAAAAATGCAAATCAACTGGCCAAAATTGGTTTGAGAATCGTCAAATGTTCACTGATTAAATTATTTATTTATCGGGCCATGTACACCCTAACTTTCTCTCTCTTCACCACTGTGCTATGAAGCTGGAAAATCATCTAACTGGCATATTTCAATCCGGACTCAATTAATGTTAAAACAACTTTTATAATAACCTTTATAATATAATAATCTTTATTGTCACAAGTAGGCTTACATTAACACTGCAATGGAGTTACTGTGAAAAGCCCCTAGTCGCCACATTCCGGCACTGTTTGGGTACATGGAGGGAGAATTCAGAATATCCTTCCGGGACTTGTGTGAGGAAACTGGAGCACCCGGAGGAAACCACGCAGACACAGGGAGAATGTGCAGACTCCACACAGACAGTGACTCAAGCCGGGAATCGAACCTGGAACCCTGGAGCTGAGAAGCAACAGTGATAACCACTGTGCCACAATGTCGCATTTTTGAAAGACTCCGAAACCAAATTATTCAGCAACCCAAATGAGCAGCATGAAGACTACTTTCTTTGGTTAATTAATGTTGCAGGTGGGGCAGCACTGTGGCGCAGTGGTTAACACTGCTGCTTCATGGCGCCGAGGCCCAGGGTTCGATCTCGGCACTGTGTCACTGTCTCTGTGGAGTTTGCACGTTCTCCCCATGTCTGTGTGGGTCTCACCCCCACAATGCAACGATGTACAGGATAGGTGGATTGGCCATGTTAAATTGGCCCTTAATTGGAAAATAACAATTGGGTATTCTAAATTTATAATTTAAAAAATTAATGTTGCAGATATCCAGCCAACTTTGCAGTTTCCAATTTCACTGACTCAAATCTAATTGCTTTCTGATCTGATTCCCAATATAGAAATGTCTCAGAGCCTTGGCAGTGCTTTCCCAGTACTGGGGATGAGCATGGCATGCACTGTAACTCCAGTGTTGTGCCAACCTATTTTAAATAATGCATTGGGACCTCCTCTGCACTTAATCAACCTACACAGAATATCTCGTAAAATTTTGGGTGCGCTGATACTTCTATCTGCACCCTCAAAATGTAAAAAATGTATCAGCATTTGGAGCATACTTACCTGTAACTGAGTGTCAAGATTCACAGCCAAGCCGTTTTAAGTTAAGTACCCTGTAAATCAGTTCTGTAACTACTGATCTCAGGTTGTTAGCTACAGTGTTGACATAACCTAAGGATACATTCAGTCTTTGTGGCTAGCAGTTGTATGGCTGCACTGTGAATATGTACTTCTCTGAGAGTTCACATAAAGCTAAGATTTTGAAACCAATCCCAAACCCAATGTATGTGCAAAGGATTATAATTACATTTTAAGCTTTAATTATGATACAAAACTATTGAATTTACTATACAGACATAAAAGTGGAATTGTAGCTAGTGATTGAATACATCAGATTTCCATTGATGGAATTAAAAATTAGATGGTTTCTAGAAGAGGCAGGTGATCCTGAACACAGGTAACACCTTCGCACTTCAAGCTGAAAGTCTACCATCTTTAAGGAGTAAAATTTCAAGTCTTGATGATAATTGGAGATCTGAAGCCTTTTAGCCTTTCACATCATCATTATCTAACGCTGCATATAAATAGCCCAAAATGTCCGTGTTTTAGTTAATAATGTGTGAAATTCCATTTTTTTTTGTTTATGGGGGGGGGGGGGGGGGGGGAGATAACGCATCATACATTATCCATTTAAAGTGAGTCTAATGCTCAATATAAGCGTGTGGAATTTTAAAAAAAAATAATTTTGATTGGAATTTTTTACAGAAAATATAACAACAAACAATGAAAAGCAACAATATAACACCATAATAACTGTAACACCCCCAAGACCGTATCAACGCATGTATCACACCCCCCCCCCCCCCCCCCCCCCCCCCCCCCCCCCACACACACACACACCCAAACCCAGTAAACAACAAGAGAACTTAAAAATAAATTTAAATTAAGTAAGCAAACATAGTCAACGTCCCCCCACCCTCCCCCCCTCCCCCCCCCCCCGGGTTGCTGCTGCTGCTGACCCAGTACCCTATCGTTGAGCCAGAAAGTCGAGGAAAGGTTGCCACCGCCTAAAGAACCCTTGTACCGATCCTCTCAGGGTGAATTTGACCTTCTCTAGCTTAATAAAACCCGCCATGTCATTGATCCAGGTCTCCACACTTGGGGGCCTCGCATCCTTCCACTGTAGCAAGATCCTCCACCGGGCTACTAGGGACGCAAAGGCCAGCACACCGGCCTCTTTCGCCTCCTGCACTCCCGGCTCAACCCCAAACCCAAAAATCGCGAGTCCCCAGCCTGGGTTGACCCTGGATCCCACCACCCTTGACACCGTCCTCGCCACCCCCTTCCAGAACTCCTCCAATGCCGGGCATGCCCAGAACATATGGGCATGGTTCGCTGGACTCCCCGAACACCTAGTTAATAACGTGTGAACACCTGTCTTCGCCCCCAAAGAACTTAGTCATCCTAGACCCGGACATGTGGGCCCAGTGCAGCACCTTGAATTGGATGAGGCTAAGCCGCGCACGTGAGGAGGAAGAGTTAACCCTCTCCAGGGCATCAGCCCAAGTCCCATCTTCGATCTGTTCCCCCAGTTCTCCCTCCCACTTAGCTTTCAGCTCCTCTACTGACGCCTCCTCCACCTCCTGCATTACCTTGTAGATATCAGATATCTTCCCCTCCCCAACCCAGACCCCCGAAAGCACCCTGTCACTTACCCCCCTCGCGGGAAGCGAAGGGAATCCCTCCACCTGCCGCCTAGCAAACGCCTTTACCTGCAGATACCTGAACATGTTCCCCGGGGGGAGCCCAAATTTCTCCTCCAACTCCCCCAGGCTCGCAAACCTCCCATCAATGAACAGGTCCCTCAGCTGTCTGATGCCCGCTCTGTGCCAACCCTGGAACCCCCCATCAATGTTCCCTGGGACGAACTGATGGTTCCCCCTTAACGGAGCCTCCATTGAGCCCCCCACTTCCCCCCTATGTTGCCTCCACTGCCCCCAAATCTTGAGGCCGCTTGTAGCCGCCACTACCAGACTCGTGGTATATCTCGTAGGAGGGAGCGGCCACGGCACCGTTACCAGGGCCCCCAGGCTTATTCTCCACAGGACGCCCTCTCCATCGGTTTCCATGCTGTCCCCTCCCCCTCCATCACCCACTTCGCACCATCGACACATTGGCCGCCCAATAATACCCCGAGAGATTGGGTAACGCCAGCCTCCCACCATCTCTACCCTGCTCCAAGAAGACCCTCTTCACCCTCGGGGTCCCATGCACCCAAACAAAGCTCATGATGCTGCTAGTCACCCTCCTAAAAAAGGCCCTAGGGATAAAGATGGGCAAACACTGAAAGAGGAACAAGAACCTCGGGAGAAACGTCATTTTGACGGACAGCACTCTACCTGCCAGCGATAGCGGCACCATGTCCCACCTTTTGAATTCCTCCTCCATCTGCTCCACAAGCCTGGTAAAATTAAGCTTATGGAGAGTCCACCAACTCCTGGCCACCTGCACCCCTAGGTATCTGAAACTCTTCACTGCCCTCTTAAACAGGAGCCTCCCAATTCCCTCCTCCTGATCACCCGGGTGTACTACAAATACCTCACTCTTGCCTAGATTCAGCTTATAGCCCGAGAAGCTCCCAAACTCAGCCAACAGCTCCATCACCCCCGACATTCCCCCCTCTGGGTCCGCCACATACAACAGCAGGTCGTCCGCATACAGCGATACCCTATGTTCTTCCCCACCCCGCACCAGGCACCTCCACCTCCCCGACTCCCTCAGCGCCAAAGCCAGAGGTTCTATCGCCAGTGCAAAAAGCAAGGGGGACAGGGGGCACCCCTGCCTGGTCCCACGGTAGAGCCTGATGTACTCTGATCTCCTTCCATTGGTAACTACACTCGCCATCGGGGCCTCATAGAGCAACCTCACCCATTTGATGAACCCCTCCCCGACTCTGAACCGCTCCAGCACCTCCCACAGGTACCCCCACTCAGCTCTATCAAACGCCTTCTCTGCATCCAGCGCCACCACTATCTCCGCCTCCCCCTCCACGGCCGGCACCATAATAACATTTAACAATCTCCGCACATTCGTGCTGAGCTGCCGTCCCTTGACAAATCCTGTCTGATCCTCGTGTATCACCCCTGGCACACAGTCCTCTATCCTGGTGACCAGAATCTTCGCCAGCAACTTAGCGTCAACATTGAGGAGCGAGATTGGCCTGTATGATCCACACTGCAAGGGGTCCTTATCCCGCTTCAGGATCAGAGAGATCAGCGCCCGTGACATCGTCGGGGGCAAAGCCCCCCTCCCATGCCTCATTGAAGGCTCGCACCAACAGGGGGCCCACCAGATCCGCATACTTTTTATAGAATTCCACCGGGAACCCATCCGGCCCCGGCACCTTACCTGACTGCATTTGACCAATCCCCCTGACTAGCTCCTCCAACTCTATCGGCGCCCCCAGCCCCTCCGCCAGCTCCTCTTGCACCTTTGGGAAACGTAGTTTATTCATGTTAAGATCCAGTTAAGATGCTCCCCTTTCAACAAGCCCTTTCCTTATATTTCCCTTATGTGATTCTGTGTCAAATTCTAATTCTCAGGGAGGAATGACAGGGTAGATACTGAAAAGTTGTTTCCTCTGGTGGGGCAGTCTTAGACCAGAGGGCATGATCCCAAAGTATGGAGTCACCCATTTAAGTCAAGAGATGAGGAATTTCTTCTCTCAGAAGGTAGTGAATCTGTGGAATTCTTTACCGCAGAGCCTGCAGAGGCTGGATTGTTGAGTATGTTTAAGACTGAGATAGACAGCGTAATGTATATAGGGTCAACTTAACAAAAGACAACATTTTAAAAAAGACTGAGACAGACAGATTTTTAATCAGTGAGGGAATCAAAGGTTATGGAGATAAGGTGGGAAAGTGGAATTGAGGATTATCATATCAGATCAGTGATGATCTTATTGAATGGCAGCAAAGACTCGATGGACCAAATTGCCTACTTACTATTTCTTACGATCTTATTGCGGAAAATAGTAATTGCTAAATACAAAAAACTCTTAATGTATATTATCCCAATTATTGTGAGCAATGCCAATGGCAATTTGCTAACTATAGCTATAAAAACAGGATGACTGTTGGCACAGGTGGTACAGTGGTTACAACTGCTGCCCTCCCAAACGCCAGGGACCCGGGTTCGATTCCAGCCTCGGGCGACTGGGTGGAGTTTGTGGGCGCGATTCTCCGCTCCCCACGCCACGTGGGAGAATCGCGGGAGGGCCCCCCGACTAATTTCACGACCCCCTGGCACCCCCCGCGATTCTCCCACCCCCGCTCGCCGTTTTTCACGGCGACCGCCGATTCTCCCACCTGGGTGGGCCGAACGGCCTGCCGTTCGCGACTGGTTCACGACGGCGGCAACCACACCTGGTTGCTGCCGTCGTAAAAACTCCATGAGATGCCTGTTTGGGGCTTGTAGGGGGCCTGGTGGGGAATGAGCACCACGACTGTGCTCGGGAGGGGACAGGCCCGCGATCGGTGCCCACTGATCGTCGGGCTGGCGTCTCAATCGGACGCACTATTTCCCCTCTGCTGCTCCGCAAGATCAAGCCGCCACGTCTTGCGGGGCGGCTGAGGGGAAAGACGGCCACCGCGCATGCGCGGGTTCGAGCTGTCAGCCGTCGTGACGTCAGCCGCGCATGCGTGGGTTGGACCGAATGGCCTCCTTCTGCACTATCGGCATTCTATGTCTATTAACTGTACATCTAATGGGAGATTTGCTCTGTAATGATGCCCACATCTCTGGAATGCATTCTGGTAACATCTGTCTGATATTCTATATGACGATTCCACACCAACATCCCTTGGGGGCAGGAAATAGGACAATCAGGTGATTATGTAACCTGGCAACGGATCCTGACAACCAACGCTTATAGTTAAGCATCTGGAGAGAGATGTCTGCACAAGAATTTAGCAAAAAAAAGGTTAAGAGATTTGTCATAGCACGCTGCCCACTCGGCTGTCAGTGCATGCTATTCTCTGGGCGTTTCCAATCGAGTAAGTTTTTTTCTCTCTCTCCGAGACTGCAAAATCTCCAGTGCTGGAGCTCCACCCAGCGGAATGTAAGCGAGCGCTCACAGCAGGAGCAGTTCAGCTCGGCGCAAAATGCAATGCCTATCTTGCGTCCATTATTATTTTTGTTGCGAATGACATCGATGCGAGCCAGAGGCAATAAAAAATATCAATGTCCAATTTTGGGGAGACTTTTATTTCCAGATTTGTTTGCTGCTCTCCCTCCATTGCAGGCCCAGCAGGCCTGGTGGGTGGGTGTATATGTGTGTGTGCACCCCGAGCAAGGTATGCAGTGTGAGCCGAGAGGCCGTGTGCTTATGTGAGATAGTGACACACCGCCTTTTAAATTGGTGATTCCCCCATCGCCTTTGCTGCCAGGTGTGGGGAAAGGGTGTCGGGTGGTGACTGGACACCCCGGCGTCAGGCTTGAAGTGAGCCGACACCACTGAACAACAAGCCTGCGCCGAAACAAACACATTAACACCTCCCTATAGATGGCGCCTGACGGTTCAGCAGCCGCAGTAAATCTGCTGCCCCAGTTTTTGACAGAAGTAGGGTTTGACGAGGGCACTTCTTATTCGCGCGTGATCTCCCAAATTGATCATTATCGTCGCGTGTACTCGATTAGTCGGATCCATTTCAAAAACTTAATCGAGCTTTGCAGCACCACTCTTTGAGATTCACTCCAATAAAAATGATACACTTCAATTATTCTTGGGCAAATGCTCCCTATCAAATGGAGTATTTTTTTTGCTGTTGAAAATCAGGTGACCTTGCAACGTCTCTGTTCAGAATTATCAAATATCCAAACAAGCAGCTTTCTCAGCGAGACCATATAGAAAACAGCACCCCTGATAATTAAACTTGACCTATTTACTTTATTTGCATGAGGTTCACTGCTCGACACACATTTGCAACTGCAAAAGCACAGCCTTTTACCGGAAAACAACGGGGCAATGGCCCAATAGCCTGACTGCAGTTTAATCCAGGTTTATTTAGTTAAAGTGGGGGGTTGGGGGAAATTAAATTGATTCAATTGGCAGCATACATCCACTGTACTGGACAGGAACTGCAAAATCGAGCCATCAAGGAGCATAAACACAATTTATTTCAGCTTTTCCAGACCATGAAGACTTTCATATTTTCAAATTTAGCCGATGTATTGTGAAGAATAATGAATTCTTTGTCAGCCTTTTTTAAAAAAAAAGTGAAGGCCAGGGTTCCCAACGCTGAAATATATTTTGAATCATACGTCAGTTTATAAATCAGTAATCAGGAAATGTATAGTTATTGCAGTAAACGCTGCTGTATGGCTGGCGTTTGACTTTAACAATGATCCTTCATGCAAACATCTACCCAATAGGCACATTGGGACAGGAACAATGCAATGATTATGGCCCACGTCTCAACACCCCCTCCCCCCCCCCCCTGGCCCCGCCCCGGCCGCCGCCCCCACCCAAAAGAAACTGCAATTTAATAAAATGATTTTCAATTATACGACCAGACAGGCAAGTCTGTCGTGAATTTTACACCGGTTGGCCAAGAGGTGACCTTTACACTCTGCCCGGGTCATTAGGATTATCCAGTTTGCTAACCCCTAGATGGCGCTCAGTCACCAGGGAAAGGTACTTCATGCAAATCGGTGGCCTGTGCGGTGGCTGGACTGCTGCTCCCTGAAATCACAGATCAGATCAGCCGAGGCGCCAGGTGAGTGATATGCTAGGATAATCCAAGCAGTATTGCACATTGTTTACTCTGATCCACGAGCGCCGCACTGGTTATTTATTAACGTCACTGTAAACAGGTCAGGGAGAAGCTATTTCCACTTCACATTGTGCTCACTTTACAGACCGTTTCTCGTGGCCTGCCACTTTTTGAGAAGTGAGTGGGGGGATAGATGCCTTCTCAATGGGGTTAGTTTAATCTGTCTCCCTTAAACAGCCACACGTAACTGTTCTTAATTGGTTTTAAAATGAAGCCAATTGCTGCATGAATTCCGCCTCATAAATAAGAAAACAGTCAACGCAGAATATAGGCCGCCTGCCCTTTGGCTTGACTTCCCTCTGACATTACATGTGTTTACATTTCCTTATATGACCACAGCATGTTTATTAGACCCTTCTTCCTTATAGGTCAAATGCAAACTACTTTGCAATTCCAGAAGCATTGGTGTTGGCCTTTTGTTACGCAGAAAATATAGTCGAGATTTTCTGACTTTTTATTACCGTTTCCGCAGGAGCTAGAAAATGAACCCTCCAACTCGAGATGGGACTACTCAAATCAGTTACAGATTCTAACCCCAAATCACAAGTGCAAATGATTCATTGTATGAAAAAATTAGGTTGAGGATAAAGTGTTGAGCGTTGTTCTTTAATAAAATATTACATTGCCAGGAATAAAAATAGCGCTTAAAAACGTTTTTTTCACTGGGACGCGTCGACATAAAGAATAATCTACGCAAAAGAGGGTAGAAATGCAATGGCAATATGTTGGTCTGAAAGAGGCATTCATCAGTGTCAAATTAAATTCAATGTTACTTGTTACAGTAACTCACTGAGGTAGTGGAGAGCAAAGCTATGCAATACGGGAGGGAGCGAGGCTCTGTAATACTGGAGAAAGCTGGGTTCTCGAACACTAAAGGGGGGCCAGGTTATGCAATACTGAAGGTAGTGAGGCTGTGGAACACTGGAGGGAGCGGGCACTAAAAGGAGTGAGGCTATGCAATACTGAAGGTAGTGAGGCTCTGTAACACTAGAGGGAGCCAGGCTCTGTAACATTACAGTGAGTGGGGCTCTGAAACACTGGAGGGAGTGAGGCTATGCAACACAAGATATTGAAACTCTGTAATACTGGAGGGAGCGAGGCTGTTTAATACTGGAATGAGTGAGACTATGTAACACTGGTGGGAGCGAGGCCCTTTAAGACTGGACAGAGCGAGGCGATGTAACAGTTGTGAGTAAGACAATGTAACACTTGAGGGAACAAGGCTATTTAACACTGGAGAGGGTTAGGCTATGCAATACTGAAGGGAACATGGCTATGTAATAGTAGAGGGTTCGAGGGAACAAGGCTCTGTAACACTGGAAGAAGGGAGGTTGTAACTCTGGAGGATACTGGAGGTAACAAGATTCTAACACTGGAGGGAGAGGCTCTGTAACACTGGAGGGAGCGAGACTCTAACACTGGAGGCAGCACAGCTATGTAACACTGGAGGAAGGCTCTGTAACATGGGATGCGAGGTTCTGTAATGTGAGGGAGTTGGGCTATGGAGCACTGGAGGGAGCGAGGCTAAGTAACACTGGAGGGAACATAACTGTGACACTGGAGAAAATGAGGCTATGTAACACTTGAGGGAGTGAGGCTATGGAACACTGGAGGGAGTAAAACTTTTTAAACACTGGAGGTAGTGAGGCTCTGTTATACTGAAAGCAGCGAGGCTATGTAACAATGGAGGGAGCGAAGCTATGTAACATTTGAGGGAGCATAACAATGTGACACTGGAGGGAGTGAGGCTATGTAACAATTGAGGGAGTGAGGCTATGGAACACTGGAGGAGGGAGTAAAGCTATGTAACACTGGAGGGAGCGAGGCTATGTAACACTGAAGAGGGCATAACTGTGACACTGGAGGGAGTGAGGCTATGTAACTCTTGAGGGAGTGAGGCTATGGAACACTGGAAGAGGAAGCAAGCTATGTAACACTGGAGGGAGTGAGGCTATGTAACACTGGAGGGAGCAAGGCTATGTAACACTGGAGGGAGCGAGGCTATGGAACACTGGAGGGAGTGAGGCTATGTAACACTGGAGGGAGTGAGGCTATGGAACACTGGAGGGAGCGAGGCTATGTAACACTGGAGGGAGCAAGGCTATGGAACACTGGAGGAAGGAGCAACGCTATGTAACACTGGAAGGAGCACGGGTGTAATACTAGAGGGAATGAGGCTATATAATGCTGGATGGAATGAGGGGTAACACTGGAGAGAGTGAGTTTATGTAATGCAATGGGGAAGTTAGAATCATAGAATCACGACACTGCAAAATGAAGCCATTTGGCCCATCGAGCCTTTAACAAACCTCTGAAAGAGCATCTGACCTATCCCCGTAACCCCACCTAACCTTTTGGACACTAAGAGGCAATTTAGCATAGCCAATCCATCTAGCCTCCAGTGTGTGAGGAAACCGGAGCATACGGAGGAAACTCACAGACATGGGAAGAATGTACAAACTCTGCACAGATACCCAGGCTGAAATTGAACGTGGGTCCCTGGTGCTGTGAGACAGCACTGCTGACGACTATGCCACCCCTTTATTTAACACACTTGTAACACAGTGGGCAGGCAGGGTATGTACCAGAGGGCAGGCAGGGTTTGTAACACAGTGGGCAGGTAGGATATGTAACAGAGTGGGAAGGCAGCGTATGTACCACACTGGGCAGGCAGTGTATGTAACACAGTGGGCAGGCAGGGTATGTAACAGTGGGCAGGCAGGATTTGTAACACAGTGGGAAGGCAGGGCATGTAAACACAACGGGAAGGCCGGGTATGTAACATAGTGGGAAGGCAGGGCATGTGACACAGTGGGAAGGCTGGGTATGTAACACAGTGGGAAGGCAAGGTATGTAACACAGTGGGGAGGCAGGGTATGTAACACAGTGGGGAGGCAGGGTATGTAACACAGTGGGAAGGCAGGGTATGTAACACAGTGGGAGGCAGGGTATGTAACACAGTGGGGAGGCAGGGTATGTACCACAGTGGGAGGCAGGGTATGTAACACAGTGGGGAGGCAGGGTATGAAACACAGTGAGAAGGCAGGGTATGTAACACAGTGGGCAGGCAGGGTATGTACCACAGTGGGAGGCAGGGTTTGTAACACAGTGGGAAGGCAGGGTATGTAACACAGTGGGAAGGCAGGGTATGTAACACAGTGGGGAGGCAGGGTATGTAACACAGTGGGAAGGCAAGGTATGTACCACAGTGGGAGGCAGGGTTTGTAACACAGTGGGAAGGCAGGGTATGTAACACAGTGGGAAGGCAAGGTATGTACCACAGTGGGAGGCAGGGTTTGTAACACAGTGGGAAGGCAGGGTATGTAACACAGTGGGAAGGCAGGGTATGTAACACAGTGGGGAGGCAGGGTATGTAACACAGTGGCGAGGCTGGGTATGTAACACAGTGGGAAGGCAAGGTATGTACCACAGTGGGAAGGCAGGGTTTGTAACACAGTGGGAAGGCAGGGTATGTAACACAGTGGGAAGGCAGGGTATGTAACACAGTGGGGAGGCTGGGTATGTAACACAGTGGGAAGGCAGGGCATGTAACACAGTGGGGAGGCAGGGCATGTAACATAGTGGGTAGGCAGGGTTTGTAACACAGTGGGAAGGCAGGGTATGTAACACAGTGGGGAGGCAGGGTATGTAACACAGTGGGAAGGCAGGGTATGTAACACAGTGGGAAGGCAGGGCATGTAAACCCAATGGGGAGGCAGGACATGTAACACAGTGGGAAGGCAGGGTATGTAACACAGTGGGAAGGCAGGGCATGTAAACACAATGGGGAGGCAGGGCACGTAACATAGTGGGCAGGCAGGGTATGTAACATAGTGGGCATGCAGGGTTTGTAACACAGTGGTAAGGCAGGGCATGTAAACACAACGGGAAGGCCGGGTATGTAACACAGTGGGCAGGCAGGGTTTGTAACACAATGGGGAGGCAGCGTATGTACCACAGTGGGCAGGCAACGTATCTAACACAATGGGGAGGCAGGTATGTAACTTCAGGGAGTGAAGGTATGTAAACCACTGGGTAGGCAGGGTATATAACAGTGAGCAGGCAGGATATGTAACAGTGGGGAGTGAGGGTATATAACAGCGGAGAGTGAACGTATGTAACCCAGTGGGCAGGCAGGTTATATAACAGTGAGCAGGCAGGTTATGTAACAGTGGGGAGTGAGGGTATGTAACCCAGTGGGCAAGCAGGATATATAAGAGTTAGCAGACAGGGTATATAAGAGTGAGCGGGCAGGGTATGTAACAGTGGGGAATGAGGGTATGGGCCACAGTGGGTAGCCTATGTAGCAGAGTGGGGAAGGAGCTAGCTAACATAGTTGGCAATGAGACGCTGTCACACATTGGGGAGGGAAGATATGTAACACAATGGGGAGGCTATGTAACAGAGCACGCTGGCAAGCTATGTAAGAGTGGGGAGATGGAAGGGAGGGTACACGACAAAAGCATGACCTTTGGCGAGAATAACCCGCAGCTTGGTGAAATCACTCGTGAGAAATTGAAAATGGAAACAATATTGGTGAACAATTAAACGCAATGATCAGGCCAACCTGGTCCTTTGTCGCCTCTGTGTAACGGACTGGAAATGTGATTGGAATAACTGGGACAAGGCAAACTTGGATAAAAATTTATTGAAACTTTTTGAGAACTTCAAAGCGAAACAAAAATAGTACAAGGAAAACCAAGAACTTTCAACATTTTATAACACAAAATATACCTTCATTTATTTTTTTTTCAACTCTCGGCACTTTTAAGCTGTAGAGCATAACATCTCCATTCATTTTGACACACCATAGAAAACCCCGAAAGCGTCTTCATTACTTCTTAAGCAACTGGTGAGCTTTTATTCCCCCCGTTACTCTAGACAGTAGCACTTAACACTGAAACAATGGTAAAAGCTAAAAAAAAAGAAATGGCACGTCTTGTACTCGGATCTATAAAGGTTTTGTTTTAATGTAGCATGGTAAGACATTGCTAGGTAAAATAGTGGTAACCATGCCGGCACTCTGGTTAATAAGGAGCTGTGTTGAAATGAGTATGACGAACGAATAAAGGGCTTGGAGCCTTATATACAGATGTATGTACACCAACAATAAATTAAAGTATAATTTCCAGTATTCTAATTTCAGTATATTTACACATGTTATCAAATAATTACATAAATACTTTATAATAGGTCTCCGTTTCTTTCTGTTATTGCATATATATGAAAAGCAGGTTGACATCTAGAAACCAAACTACCGATGGTGCTCGGAAACTCTTATCTTTCACTCTTCGGCTATTTCTTTGTTTGCTAAGTTGGGGACTCGATAATACCAAGGCTCTACACACTAGCATTTAAAAAAAGAAACAAGACATGTACGTGTGTGACATGCAAAGCCCTTTTGTCCTCTCTCTCTCTGGCTTTCGGATATCACCTTCCTATCAAGGGGAGTCGCTCCGGGTTGACCGGTCCTGTTTCGTGTCCAGTCCGCTGACCAGGCGCTGGATGTTCTGGAGCTGGTTGGGCGTTTCTTTCTCTGAGCACTGCTTCGGCGACAGTGAGAGCGATCCCGAGGAGAGGGTGGAGGACCTGCTGTTGACCTCAGAGCCCGAGTCCAGGCCGGCTGACACGGGGCTGGTTGTCATGCTGCTGTTGTTGACCTTCGCCTCGCCTGGGGTGGCCATGGGGGGCAGGGCGGTGGCCAGCAAGCTGCTACTGTCCATTCCGGGCACAGGGAAGGTGTAAGGGCTATACCTCAAGCGAGGCCTCACGGCGCTGAGGAACGGATGGCGGTGGAGGGAGGACGCGACAGACGGCGGGACTCCGGCGGGCATGGAGGCGGCGGCCGCAGCGGCCATGTAGGTGTAAGGATAGGGGAAAAGGCTACCAAAAGGTGACATCGCGAGACCCTGTCAATGTAACAAAGAAAAGTCAGGTTACGTTTGCAACAACTAATTGCTAAATACCGATACAAATGGATGGATTAGACTGGATTCCCGCGTTCAGTGAAACCATTAACCCAGAAACAATGCAACAGCTTGAGTAAATTTCCCATTCGCAAACCGAATGAAAAGCGTGAGGCCAGACACTGCAGAAAGAACACTTTAAACGCCCGTCTAAAGCACACATTGTGGGCTATTTAAAATCGAGTTGGGCTCTGACAACAGAAGAACAACTAGGTGCAAATATCTCTCACTTACTCTCCCCCAACAGGTCGCTCAGAGAGACAGGCAGAAACAAGAAGTGAAATAGGATTGAGAGAATGTGACTCATGCCAGCCAATCAGATAGTTTATCTTGATTGATATTCTATATTTTGTAGTATAAGTGAAAGATTTTTTTTAAGAGGTGATATATCTGGTATCAATCAGCTGGCGTTTCAAACCGTTCTGAGGGTGTGGTTGGAAAGGGAAAGTGGGAGATCCAATATTTTTTATTTCAAACGATCAATACTTTGCATGTTACACAAGGCTGTTTACTGAATGTTGCTCTCCGAGATAGCCTGCTTTCCAACGTTAATTTAGGGGGAGTGGGGAGCAATGTTGAAATACCCTATCTTGATTACTCACACAGGCTGTCAAACGACAATAGTGGAATAAAGACGAGGAGGATGAAGCTTTACCTGAGAGGCCAGCACGTGTTGTTGGAGGTGAAACGGGAGCGCTGATGCGGATCCACCAGGGAGTCCCTGCTGGGCGGAAACTAGTGTGTCCAGGGCGCTGATCCCGCCCGTGGCGCCCGACATTGAGGCCAACAGGTGACCCATACCTGCTGCCATATTTGGGAAGGCCCCACCCATCGCAAACTGACTGGGGTGCAACAGAAAAGGATGTCCCGCTGCCAATGGCGCAAAGAAGTGCTGGCCAGATAAATTATGAGAAAAGGCGAGGTTCTGTAAGTGTCCGTGGTTCAGGTGCGAGATATTATCCGTCTGGACGGTCAGGGGTGAATAAGGCTCCTTGCTCAAACCGCTGGACTCATCCGCTTTCTGATGGTGGTCCCGAACTGGGCTTTTGATCTGGCGGCCCTCGCCGTTCACGGCCTTGGCGCCCGAGGAGATGGCCGTCGGGCTCGGCTGCGAATCCCTCAAGCCCTTGTCAGTCCTGGAGCTTCCGTGCTCTCTCATCCTGCTCACAGAGTCCGCGGGCCGTGGGTTCGCTTTGCTGGAACCGCGTTCCCCCTTCCTGTCCTCGCCAGCAGCCAACAGTTTTCCCGAGTCTGGCCCTTCCTGGATGGGCTCGTCCTTACTGTCCACGTCGCTTTCGTCTTCGTCGCTTTGCAGGGCACCTGGAAACGAGGACAACGCGGTTAGAAAAGAACAGTTAGCAACTCAGACACGGTGCCACATTTGGGAGCCGCGCAGTTGGTGGGATGGGTCTGTCCCAGAAGGTGACAGGACCCAGGACAATGAAGCCACTCTGATGAAATAGAGAGAGTGACAATACAGGTGCGAGGAATCCAAATTCTGTCTTGTCTATGCTTCTCATTGCACCACTTAAAACAGAAAATGCTCTTTTGCTATATATAGTTTCACGGAATAAGGAGATTTCTAATTGAATTTAAGAGTTATCAAATCCTACAAAACCTCAGCATGCGCACACAAGTGGCCGGGGTCTCTCGGAGCCTAATTCCATTGCAGGAGAACAGTGAGTCAAAGCAATGCTGTATCTTGTGGCGGGTTATTTGGTTGGGAGGTGATAAGAATCTTAAATACAAACACACACTCAATTAATGCACGAGTGGAACACAAACTTAGTTGCGCCTTATTAAAAAAAAGCAAACAATCTCCTTTTGTAGGTAACAGAAATAATAACCTTTTACGTTCGCCGTTCCTGGCGTGGAAGCAGCGGGGGAGGTGGACTGACCGAAGCATTTGAAAGCCGCTTGCTCGCTGGACGAATCGTCCGATGTCCCATTCTCTTTGGAGCCCTTCTGCTGTTCGTCATAGACTCGGAGGGACTGAATCGCCAACTGTTTTCTGTTTAACCAAAAAACAAGGGGACAGGGACTTCAGTGGTTAGCACTCCAATAACTGCCCTTGTCACTTTCAATTCTATTTCAGCCTGCATTCTGATCATGTCGAATCGTGGCTTGTTTAGCAATATTCCGTGGACATGACTTACAAGTTGGTTTCGCGCGTTTTCTGTCTTAAATAAAAACAGCTAGGATGACACCAAGAGCAATCACCAAAAAGCGAAAAGATACTTCTCTGTCGCAAAATGCAACAAGCAAAACAACAAGCAGTTCTCATTTCACTCTCTGTGCTACCGAGACGATGACAGCTCTCTATCAGGCGGGTGAGATCATGACTGGAAGCAGGGCCTGTTAGTCCACACATTGACAAATAGAACTCACCTCTTCTCTCTTCTCCCATTGCCCGTGTCACGAAAGCCTTTGGCAAATGGATTGTTGTCGATTTTTAACTGAGTTATCTAAATATTAAAGAAAATGGCATTTTAATACTTATCTGCCATGCAACACATCATCAACTGCAATCTGCGCTGGAAGCGCGCAGGTTCTACGAAACCGTGTTGCTACAAGTTACCAGTGGAATTCAGAGACCAGGCGGCAGCGTTAAATCGCGGTTACGTTATCATTTCGGATTGTTTAGAGTAAATAAATGTCGAATTGCGTTAACGCAGCCACCGCAATATTCATTTCACCACAATCTGATCTGGAGTTGCAACATTTCCTTCTCCTGAATTGTGCATGCATCGCATTAAAATGTGGACCAGCCACTGAACACAACCATACTGCGCGAATATATGGGTGCAGAAACCCCGAATTTAATGTTACTGCCACTGAATGCGGTGTATTTATTTTATTAAATGTGAAAATACAAGGTGCAAACCACGAATCTGCCCCCAAATAAAGCCATTTTTGCATCATGATAACCCGCTCGTACAAGACAGGCAGGCCACTTTATCAGAGAGATAGGGTGTAGGCTGGCCTGGCGTCAGCACCGCCATTTACCCGCTGTTGACAACAAGTCAACAGTAACTTTATTGCCCATTCTTATCCTCCTTTCAATGGGGTCGAGAATTTAACTAGATTGAAAGCATTGTCCCTTTAAATAATGAACTGAAGATAATAATACAGCAGGGGCGAAAAACAGATCGGACACCCAGTCTGTTAACGTCGTTTTATTTAGCATGTTAACAGCCTTTTCATTATCAGTTTCTATTATCTGTATGAAACCCCCATAATCAACAGCGCGCAAGAATTATCAACAATTATTAAGTCACTGTAGGCAATGTGACTCCCTTCATAAGATTCCCTGACTAGCTAGTAGTGTGATGAGGAGCTAAGTGTCAAAGAGTTCCAAGTCCCTTAAAATTTACTGGGGCAAAACCATTAACAATAATTAACTCAATTGTCCATCCTCAGAGGTTTGATATCTATAAATGAGCATAATGCAAGATGAACATCTTGAATCTATTTAAAAATAGTCTACTTGCACGCTTTGCCACTAAAGATTACGAAATGTCTCTTTTTTAATAACTATAATTTAATAATAGTTAGAAATCTGTTAAATCCTACTACCTCGCACAACAACATTGATGTCAACACACGGCCCGCACAAACATATGCATCCAGGAGAGCCTTATATCTACTGCCGCACCAGGTAGCCTACGCCAATAACCAGCATTACAAGCCAAATCATAAAATCGTATTACAACATATTCAACAAACATCCTTGCAGATGAAATGAGACTGCCATTTAAACAATGTATTGATCACAATGAACTAAGCGATGCAGACAAGAGAAAGAAACTTGACCAAGTCTTCATGTTTCGATCTTTTTGGTGCAACGGTATCACAAGGGAAATCGACATCTCTATTACAAGAAATATTACGTTTCTGCAAATTACGGACTTACTTTTTTCTAAACTCACCTTATCGTTTTGGTACGCAGTCACCGCAATGAATTCTGTTTCGGGGAACACGTACGTCCGGAAAGTACTATAAGGAAGTTTCAAAATGTCGTTCGCACGAACAATGTGAAATCTAGGTTGATACTTGTGCATGGAGTTCAGAATAGTCTAAAGAGAATAAATCAAGCAATTACAACTCGACCAAGGCGAGTGCAGTTTTATACATGGCTGCTTCTAGATTCAGCCAAGCTGCTGGGAAACGTGGTATTATATCGCTTTGCTGTTTAATTTCACGCTGCTTATTAATGGTTGATCGGCAATAATATAAACTAATAACCAGCAGAAAAGACTTTACAGGAAGGGACAGAGTTCAACAGGAGTGTAAATCCACCCTTTTACATGAACAGCTGACGGCTTGCTAACAGTTGCACTATGGCCTCCCTTCGCTGTCTGAGCACATGCGAAATTATACCTAACTGGTTTAGAAATATATTATGCCTATCTACATATATCTGCTTATACGTGTGTACCTCTACCTCCCCACATATGTGTCTCTATGTAAATCGGTAAGACAAGTCGCCGATAATGTTGACATGCACGGCAGTAATTCAGAATGGAATGTGTTAAACAGCAAACGGCTGCTTTATAACCATTAACAATTTAAATGTCTTTAGTGTCCTGCTTTTTGAAGATCATATTAAAATGTGTTGACTAACGGAGCTACCGCTATCGTCATTGTTATTACAGTGGCTGGACTGTTTTCTCTCCAGCGAGCAAAATGCTTAATACTTTGCAGATTTGCCAAAATGAGCTAGTTTTCAAATATTTGCCACAGCAAGCCAGTGTCCATTACCACCGAGATTTACAAACTGAACATTGAGGAGGTTGACATGTGACTAAGCCTGATCACTTTGTGTCAAGAGAAAATTGTAAAATATGATCCCAACGATAAAATACTTGCAATCCCAGTTACTTAAAATGGCCGATCTACACAGTACCTCAGGTTATGAGAGCACACAATCATCACACTCAGAAAATAATGCAAAAAGAAAACATGTAAAGTCCTCACGTCAACACCAGTCCGTGCTTTAAAAAAAAACTCTGAATGCGAAAAATATTTTAGTATATTGACCAAACACGGCTGAAGTAAAAGCATATCACTCATTGGTTACTACTTGTTTTTAAATCATTCGCCCAAGTGAAGATTAATTCAGAAGTAAATATATCAAACTTACAAATCCATGTTTATCGGAAATGTTGTTTGTCAGTTTCAGCTTGTGGAAAGTGACAACTTTAGACATCCATTGCTCACCAGTAGCGGGGCTATCAGGGTGAATGTACATTCGCTTTGGCATTTCAGGGTCAGCTTTTCCGGCTACCATCCAGCGTGAGTTGTGGAATTTATACCTACAGTCATCCGCCGCCACTATATCCATTAGCAAAATATATTTGGCCTTCTTATCCAGACCCGTGCATCTAACTTTAAATGGCGGGAACATTCTCCTGCAAGAAAACATTAAGTTGACTATTTTTGCTTTGTACATCATACTGTCAGTAATGTAATCCACGTGAAAGCCAAATTGGAGCTAGTTTCTCCACTATTTCGGGGCATTGATTCGCAGGCATTTACCGTGTGAAATATTTGATACAACACATTTCATGGTGCTAGGTTTTAGAAGTATTGTGAAACAGCAAAAACATGCTTTAGATGTATTTTCATTGGTGTTTAATTTAAGGTTTCCATATACTAAATTTCAACTGTTTAGAAAAAATGCAGGGCCAAGTTAGAGAACCAATCAGTTCTATGTGGAGATATTTCAACTTAAATTTCAATATTTCTGGTAAGATTGATACAAGCATGGCTAACAACCCGGTCCTAGGTAAATGTGGGTTCGGTTACCTGCATAAGGCCGCGGCTACCTCAACGTTTATGGTTTTATAATCACCAATTGGTGCCATAAAAAACTGCGTGAGTTAAAATGCTCCCATCACAGGTGTCCTGAAAATAATCTGCCATACCCTAACTATCCCCTCCCTCCTCCACACCACCCAAACCCACTGAGATAAATTGCAGCGCCCAGCTCCTCCAGGCAACCCTGGAAACTAAGTGCTTGTGTGGAGCCCTTATCCTGCGAACGATGCACGTTATTTCCAAGCGCGGGCTGCCTGTCCCATCTTGCCATTTCTCCGATCAAATGAGTGGTTAAATGGAACTTCAGTAAGTCAAGTTTCATCAATCGGTCCCCCTGCAGATCACATGTGACCTCCCCTCTCATAAGGAAGAACCTATTTAAATTAATTTCATTAGCATTTATTAAAATTAAATATTTGATCGAGCCTGGTCGTCCTTTCTTAGCCCAGTGATGTCAATTGTCTCGTCTCACCAACAAAGCTGAAGACTAAATGTTTTTTTTTGGAAGGGGGGGGGGGGGGGGGGCGCTATGTCTGAGCTATTTCAATAAATAAGTGACTGTATTTACCGAGGCGAAATGTCTCCCTAAAATGGATCATTCTGCAGGAAGTGCTGCAAAAGTCCTTGACAGATTAGAGGCTCGTGCAACTGACAGCTTTTCTCAATTAAATCTATTTCGCCTGCTTAAATCCAACAATGCTCCAATATATATATATACAATGCATATATTATTCCGCATCATAACTATTCACGGCTGGATATTTAAAATAACTGGTAAGATCTCTTAATCAGTGAGGTCGGCATTGCTCTCTTGGATGGAAATGTGCGCCGTACCTTCCAGATTTGGTGATAACCATTTCAGTGCCACACTTGTGAAACTGATCCCACAAATCTTTCGCTTCGAGTATAACTTTCGGATCGTCTTCCACTTCTTCCTCGGGCTCCAGAGTCTTAAGAGGCCTCAGATGCGAGGGCTGGTGGCCCATTGCCGATAGAGCGATCCCAGCCTCACCTGCCCCCACGAGCTGATCCAGGACAGGCTTGCTGAGTCCGCCCGGGATTGTGAGAGCGGCCGCGCCGCCCGGAGGCAGGGCGAGAGCGGGGAAGAACGGTGGCTGATGTCCCAGCACAGCACTCATCGCAAAGTCCGGTGCCCGGTGAGGTAAGAACGGATGATAAGCCATACTTGTCCCCGGAATAACTGGCTCTCTCATCGGTAAATTCATCCACTCCCTGGATCTCGGTCGCACTGTCGCTTACAAGCGCATCATTATTAATATTATAATATGTTTTTGGAGGGGGGGGGGGAGGGGGAATCTTCACATGAACTGAAAGTAAGACTGGTTGGCCGTGGCAGAGCCTAGGCGCATCTCCCCAAACAGTCAACTCGGAGCTTTCCGTATGTGTGTGTGTGTGTGTGTATGTGTGCGTGTTGCGAATAGCTCAGCACTGTTGATTGGCTATTTGACGCTTTCGGACCAATTGTGTTGCTCCATAGGCGTGGTTTTGACAACTAAAGCCGGGGATAGATGAGTTATAAAAAGAAGGTGTCGGAAACTGTAACGTACAGCCAGCATCACTACTTCAGCCGTGTGAATATGTCAACATCATTAGAGGGAGGAGGAGGAGGGGGGCGCCTTGTGTGTGTTTGGGGGGGGGGGGGGGGTCACCAGCCAATGGAAAGGCCCAGGTGGCTTCACCCACCATCCAGGAAATCAGGCAGAGAGAATCGTGTGTCTGTTCCGGAGACAAGCTGGACCTCTCAGGCAGACAGCCCCCTTCTCGCCGTTATGTGCAATCTCTGAAACATCACTCCTCCCTTCACACTAATCCGCCGCCGCCTTCAAATGCCAGAGCCGGCGATTAGCAGCCGCTTTCATTCCTGCTGATTTGGGGGCGTCTTGTGTTTGTTCCCTTGTCTTGTCTTGTCTCTCTCTCCCCCCCCCCCCCCCCCCCCCCACCCCCAGTCTGCCGCAGATACTGATCTCTACATTTCAATTCGCGGGGGTGGGAGGTGGACAAAGCCACTAGATGTCCAGCATCTTAATTTTATTTGTTCCTTGTCTATGCTTTCAACAACACACAAAAATGTCTAATTTAACGAGGTGATTTAATTATCAGGACATGGCGCCTTGTGGGCTGCTGCAGCTTAATGCAGAAAGATTCTGCTTTCTCCCTTCTCTCTCTCTCTCTCCCTCTGAAAGCCCTGGGAAAAAAAACTCGCAACTGAAAAGCAATCACATCGGCTAAATGCACGGAGATAGGAGCGGAACATCTAAAGTGATTAGCTCTTGTAACATTGCATTTTTGACGCACATGTTTAAGGGCGCTTGGCGCCAGGCTGCTGACGTCGAGTTGTAACCAGCGTCTCGTATCATTTTTCGCCCTTTTTTCTCTCAAAAGGCAAAATATCGTCTCTCTGATCTGTGAGTATATATCCTGACCAGAGAAAGTCGCTCTGGCCACCACCAATCTCCGCCGTTGTAGCTTGCGACCTGAAGACGTTTCATTTCATTCTCTCTCTCGCTCTCTCTCCCCTTCTCCGCTGTGTTGTGTGTCCTTGACTCTCTTCCCCCTCTCCCTCCCACCGCCTTCCCCTCCTTAAAGCGCGAATGCCAAAAGCACGGCGTTTTCCTGACCTATGTGGAGATTTAGAAGTCGTCAGATTCACTTCAAGGCGAGTTCCCCTGAACCTATTTGCGTACATTTTTGTTTGGCATTTAGACAAAGGGAGATCCCACTCATTTGTGTTTTTTTAAACAATAACTCTCGTTTTAAACGTTCCTTATAACTGTCCTTTTTTGCTTAAAGTGAAGCAAATGACTGGATCGCATCCTGATATAATCTTTATAAAATAATAATCATATTCTATAGAATTGCGGTTGAGCAATATATATTTACGAATTATGCGTTCTCATGTAACGTTTCGAAAGGTTTCACTAACTTCCGCCAATTATGACTGACCTCCCAGGCTAAGCACCCAAGAGACTCGTATTATGAAGGGAGGGTGCACTAATCTAGGATCAAAAGCAGGAAGGTGCGAACTCTCTTTGTCTCTCCTCGCCCGACTCATTCACCCTCCTGTGTGTGATAAATCTACACTGGCGCCAACTACGTATAGGATGATTAATTTGCAAGCAAACAAAAGGGAATTGATGGCTAGCCATCTTAGTTAAACATTCGCCAATACCGCAAGCTACTTGTTAGCCGTCAGAGCTTTAAAACCTAGTAAGTGCACTGATGTGAAAATTAAAATAGCTTTGAAAGCATTTACGCCAGCACCGAGTCGCTCTGTAGTGCCTCTGCAACCAGACACCTCACTTCATTAGCTATAAGCAGACAGAGCTATAGCCTGAAATGACACAGAGGTTTGTTGATTACTGTTTATCTGAAAGAGGCGGGCACGTTTACATTGGCAAGTTTCGTGTAAATATTCTCTTAGCATGTGTGAGGTCCAGCTAGTGCCGATTACATGCTTCTTCCTTCCTAAAATCTTCGGCCACATTCGCGCGAGCCCATTTCCAATTTAACCGAATGTGTGATTAAATACTGGGCTGAGTTTGTACTGTGAGACCGCTTTTATTCCGACGTCGACCAGTCATAATGCAGTAACCTCTACGTTTAATCTTTTATCAATACATAGGTAATAGAATGATCTGATATGTGGGCAATTCAAATATTAAAATATCAATTGATTCACACACGTGAAATAACTCAGTTGGGGTATTATAGTATGTATTGTAAAGTTAGACTGATGGATCTATCTAACGGATGGATAGGTCTAATCAATGTCTATCTGTGCGTCCTGTAGTCTTCAAGTATCTGAAATCGTGGTGTAAAGCAGCTAAACTATATAAGCAAAACACATGTTTATATTACATTGTGGCAACTGTCATAGTAATCTATTGGGGGTATTCCCTCCCAGTTTATCATTCAAAGGGACTATACGTTGAAAGGCACATTGCTCTTTTTGGCTAATAAAGGCACTGCCAAATCGTCACTTGCTAAATGAGAAAGTTGCAGGGAACGGATAATAAACAACAGCTTGCAACTCGGATTTAGCCTTCGTATTTAAATATCTTTATTGTTTCCCCCACTCCCAATCCCACCTCACTTTCTGCCTCAGGTCCATTCACCTCCTTGTCTTTTACTTCACACACTTGCTGCCCTTTTCACTATCCTACGCCATGCACTGCAATTTCCTCCCTTAATCAAAATAGTTCCCTTCATCGGCCTTCTGGCCACGTCTTCCCTTCAAAACATTCCACAGTTTTTTTTTTAACTGATCTTTCCCTACAGCTAATATAGACTACAATGGTTTCCGCTTTGTAGCTAGCCCGATAAATATAGCACTCTGTGATAAAGTTCATGAACTTCATTTCTAACTTCAATATGCAG
Source organism: Scyliorhinus canicula (assembly GCF_902713615.1). Classification (NCBI taxonomy): domain Eukaryota; kingdom Metazoa; phylum Chordata; class Chondrichthyes; order Carcharhiniformes; family Scyliorhinidae; genus Scyliorhinus; species Scyliorhinus canicula. Next base: position 53,119,324 of record NC_052146.1, read on the forward strand.
TATCCTGCTCGGGTTCATAATAAAACAAAGCAGGCAAACACAATTCGTGGTCTCTGCGCTGTTCTTTTGACAGGTACTTCAATTATTGATCAACTATTTCAGTGACATAGGACGATTTTTTGTGCGGACTGCAGACTGCACAATTTTTATGCTGTAGACCGACATTGGCGCCAGCAGCTTTATGGTGTTCACAAACTGCCGCACGTTACATGGGACCATCCGTTTGTCAATTTTCATTTAGGAGCATGTTCCTGGCAAAATAGGATAATGACCAACTTCCAGTTATCCAAGACTAACAGTCCTAATTGCATTTCTTAACCAAATAATGATTTGGACTTTGCGATGAAATGTCAGTCGAAAATATTTTTCTTGTGGAAATTAAACTAATTGGACTTTCCCTGGGCAACTTATTCTAGGTAGCTAACTACTGTATCAATGCCCTCTTTGTCTGTGTTTTCTTTCTCGCTACAGAAATGCTGTACAAAGCTGATACACTAAGAACTGCCGGCAACATTATTGGCGATGCGCTTCTTGCAGATCGAATGTGACAAGCCCAACCACATGAAACTGTAAGGTGTCTTTTTTTAAAAATAGCATTTAGCCGTCAAATTGTGTTCTATAGCTGTACCAGCCAGTTGAGGCTGAAGTTCTCAAATTGCTCTTTCCAGGTAAGTAACAGGAATATCGTAACTTATTATTACGATGGTTTCGAGAATGTGCAGTCTGCTGTGATGGAGAGAATGAAGCAAATCTTCGCGCGATGTACATTTTGCTGGGGATTTAGTGCCTATTTGCATTGACGCGAGGCCAAAATACACGTGGCCTTGCATTCATGTTGGCCTTCTCGAACTGACAGCAATTATTGGCGATTTTTATTTTGCTGAGCAAATTTTAAGCAGACGTGAAGAAAGTTTTAAGCAATCAATGGATGTCCTCTTCGACGAGGCTGTTGATATATTTTTAACAGGGCGTAGTGAGTATAGCAAGGGTGACGGATGTTTGCTCCAGATTTTCTACAGTGTGCGTGCTATCTTGTACTAGCTGATTTAATATTACATAAGTAATGAGGGAGCATAACGCTTTGTGAAACACTTTAGTTCTCTGCTTTGAATGCTTTTCCATTCCATTCCACGGCGTGTAGTTTGCTCTCCATCCTGGTCCTGCCAAGTTCCTTGAGGGTTTTTGTGACGCTGCCCGTGGCTAACAATCTGCAGCAGTTTTTTTCCCATCAGTTTCTCTCCAAAGCTTTAGCGATTATACTTCGCCAATAGTGAAATATTAATGCGACTGTGACATGTCTGCAAATGTAAATAACCGATTGACTCTGCAAAACCAACAGCCGCCCCACCCCACCACACCTCCCTCAAAAAAAGTACATACACACCAACTTTGCATAATCTGAGTATTGTGCTGTCATAATCAGTTTTAAGATCAGATACTTCTGGGGTACCGGGCGATTACGATATTTAACGCTGATGGCTTTACTGGTAAATAAAAATGCAACATATTCAATTTTGTCCCATCTTCCATTGGAGAGGATTTATTAACAACGCGCCTGCCCTGAGCTACTTAATCGATTTACCCTCAAAGGCACAGGAAAGAACAGTTTAAGAAAGGTTTGTTGAGGGCACCCATCGTTGATCTTTCACGTAACTCAAATTTGTAGAATAATTATTTGAGTAGAACACACATTTTATAAATGGGACCAACCAGTTTCTCCCCACCTGTGATAATCAGTTTTCCATCAATTAGGCTCTCCTTCGGTTTAACATACTCAGAAAATATCACACCATGAAAACCTTCATCAACCTCGAGTTGGACAGTTATCTCTAGAGGTTTGCAGAGTGAATACCTTAAACCTTGCTGATAATGTCCTAGTGATTTCAAAATACATGTTCTTCATCATTGGCATTGTTCAATATTGAGACAAAATATGCATGTCTATGATTTTAAAAAAACATGTTATAATTTGTGTTTCTCCCAGCAAACATTTCCTGCATATAAACTGTAGTAAAGTGGTGTTTAATTAGGAAACAGAGAGACTCCGTAGCAAAGCAGAGTTGAAACTAAATTTGCTCCAGTTCCCTATTATATTTGTAAGGCATCTTTGCAACTTTATTTGATTGGATGTTACAGCAAAATTAAAGGATATTTCTGTCTATCTGTTTTATAACGTATTGTCCCTTCATTTGTCGTATTTCTGTTTTTATTGTTGACATGTGGATAGGTTATTTTCACACTTTCTACTGTCCAGCACATTATAGTTTAAAATGCTGCTGCAGCAATTGATTACTGAAATGCCCATTAGGATGGTCGAGGGTGGCATTGCCCCATTATTAATTGATGGACAACAGTAAAGCCAACAAACTATCTCAACCTCAGGATTATTTCTTGAAAGCAAACTGCCAGCTTCCTGCCCAATATGCTACATTGCATCAAATAACAATAACGTTTGTATTTATGAAAGTATATACCCATTCACCCATTGTGAACACAGCATGTGTTAAATGGTGATTTCAAGAGAAGATATGTTTTATTAAAGTGCCCCAGAATAGTTTATTATAAAATAATAGAAAATGATACACATACTACATACTATAATCTGTGAGCATTTGAAGATACAATTGAACCAAATATTTTAATCTTATCCACTACAGCATTTTTTTAAAATTTGTGTGGGTGAATGTTGTCCAGTATTTGCATGTTCTAATGTTTTGCCTCTGTGATTTGAATACAAAAGCAATTTTAATGATGTTTCAATGTGAGTGTGTTGTTAATTCTACCCCCCCCCCCCCCCACACACACACACATGCACAGATACACAATATTTAAGCTTTAATGTTATTACCTGCAGATTATAGTGGCATTGTGTAATAGATACTTTGTTGAACTATTTGTACTATATGCATAGATTAATCCATATTTCTAAGTATGAAATATGGCATAAATTTTCAGAATAGCCTAAAATATGAAATGTAGCCTTTTTTGCTCTGCAGCTTTTGATGTTCATAATATTTTGGGTTTAATACATACATTTACTTTGGAACAAAATACTTGATAACTCATCATTGGCCTAGTGGAGTGAGATTATTTTTTAAAATCTTGTAGCCAGAGATTCGTTATTAAAATTGCACATGTGTGATTTGGTTGGGTTTTTTAGGGGGAGGGGGGGTAGGTTTGCAATAACAAAAGAATGGCCGGAGGCGATGCTGTGGTGTGCACCGAGGTTAACCGTTTAGACAACTGGTGTATTTTTTAACATGTTAATCTGATGGACACTATTTTGGTTCGGACCCTTTTATCGAGGAACAGAAAGCTTCAATGCATAACCTTCACTAATGCGAAGAGAAATTGATAGTAAGGATTAAAGCACATTTCAGAAATCACTAAACAACCTGAGGCCAAGTAGTAAAATTCATATCTGATCGTTTAAATTTTGACACTCCCGTCTTTGTTCATGTAATAGGCACTGACTGTTCAAAACATGTTGCAGACCTCGCACTGAGCACGGATACAGCGCATCATAATATTGTCCGTTGTTTACTGAAATGCTATTTGTCAGTTACCATAAATTGAAGTGAAATATACTCTTAACATGGTTTGCAGGCTACCCCGCAATGTAGCCCAGAATAATATGGAAGATGGATCATAAATAAGGTGGCAGTTCAGGTGCTATTGAAAACATGAAAGTAAACGAAGAAGAAGAATATAAATTAACCTGGAGAAAATAAATCTGAAACTTTACACAGCGAGTAAGCATTCAGGCGCTTCACATAAACAGGCAAAGTTAACGTTTATGTACCTTTAGTGACCATTAACTACTGATACCCAGAACAAATTAGCTCGCGTGCCGAATATACAGATGCCTTTTTTTTCCTCTTTGAGTTACCAACTCTAACGGTGACCTATGGAAGCATGTGTATTAGTAGTGTTTTATTTTCATGGTGATGTCAAAACTGTTTAGAACGCAGTTACAAGTGATTCGACTACTATCAAAGGCGGATAGTGTCGTACGGAACAGTGTTGTGTAATGATTATATTTATCACAACCCCCATTTCCAATGTAAAAGAATTGATGAAAATCCTCACTTTGTTTCCGTTTTAGCCACCGGTCCCCGGGACCGTTCTTGCACTCATTGCTTTGCGCAAATTGTGTAAAACAAGCAGAATTGGTGCGTGCCACATCGTGTGCTGCAGGACCTGTTGTTAGAATTTATTAAAGACAGATGATTCCCCTGTTTTTTTCAAAAACATACGGAAAAGATTTACAATTCAGTTAATTGCAATGTACTTAGGTCCATCATCACTCCGCAGGTGTAAATATCGCGCGTTTGAATGTGTGACATGTATAACAGCATTCCCCATGAATGTAACAAGTACAGGTATTTACTTCTGGCGAATGCAGTTGTGTTAGTTGTAAAGAGAACACAAAAGGCAAACGTCACATTAGAGCAATGCTTAAGCTTTTAGTACATCATGTTGAAAGGAATTGAAATGTCAACTTAAGTTTCATAATGGCGTATTCTAAATATTCATCCAGGTATAAATATTATATCTAACGCCAATCGTTCGTCATATAGAAAATAATGGGCGTGCAATACTAAACTGGTTGAGATACTCTGAGTAGTAAAAAAAAACCTTGTGCTTTAACTCTCCAGTAGCAGATATGCATATCTCTTGTTGTAATAGAGCCAAAACGCTCTGTGGTACCTCTTTAGCCACCGTAGGTCAAATTGCTCCCCCGAGAAATAGCAGCCCTCTTTCGCTTGATGGCGCTATCTTTGGGTTTCCTGCTTTCTCAACCCAAGATTTACAGGGGACAAGCACGTTTACCTTTCTGTTGCTGCTATTCCTCTGGGGAGGGCGAGGCGGGGGGGGGGGGGGGGGGGGGCTTTTTCATGAACGAAAAGTTGTAGAATATTCAACTATGGAATATTGGAATCACGCCAATCTTTTTTTAAATCAACACGTCAATCGCAGCAGAGAATATATACCAGCCTGCTCATCTAGTCACTGTCTTGCCAGTACTCATTGGACCGAGCTTGCTGTAGCCTTCTGCGGGATTCAGCTTCATGTAAGAGTCCATTTCATGCAAAAAAAAGTTCATCCGAAGTTCAGTTTCTCTGTTGTAGGTTCGCCCTTTGCCAGAGTGACTATAATTTCCATGGAGCTATTTAGTGGCACCGATGATATATGAACGTCAATCAAACTGATTAATACATTTTTCAAAGGTTTTAATTGCAATGTTAAAGATGAAGGCTGGTGTTCCCAATACCTTAAATTATAACATTTTAATGAAACCCTGTATGTTTTTCTAATATAGTATTGAACCCTGTCCGTCGATACTTAACTTTCAAAGGGAGGTTTGGGGAGGGGTGGATTCAGGGTGCCTCCACTGTTTTTAGAGTATTGGTCGATTCTTCAGTCCTGTCATGTTTGGGTTTTTTTGGGAGTAGTTCCCTTTTTTCTGGAGAACAAACAGAACTCACAGACTGACCTCTTCAATGGCATTTTCTCCAGGTTAGCGTCAATCAATTCAAAGGTCATGCGGTTCCGAAGTTGCAGTCGATGCAGTTAGTAAAATCAATTTTATTATGAGACACCTCAGCTTGATCAATCAAAAAAAGGGAAAGAAAAGCTACCTTTGCTCCTTTTGCAACGGCTGCAACACTTCTCTTGTTTCTATAACGCATTTTCTGAATCATTATGCAGCCTGAAATAATCTTTTGATATAAACTCTGCAGTTGTCTCCCCTGCTACTTACAGTGGAGGCGAATCCGCTCTCAGTCTCTTAATTAGAGTGCTTACATGTTAGTCAAAGCAATGCTGGCTTCAAAGTGTGTACGACTGTACATTTATGCTAATCAGCCTCTTAAGCATTTGGTGCTCATAAGGCATTTCTGGCATGAGTTATATTTTATATTTGCACCATCGCATCTAAATTGTCCACGTGTTAATTAGGTTGCCCTCAGACGAGAATGGTTTTGCCTCTCCCGGATATTATCCTGCCACTGAGTTTACTCGACAGCGCTGTATTTTGAACTACCCTCCAAACAACGACGACACCGCTTTAAACTTTGAGCTCAGACACGAATCCTATTATGAACGCTTCAAGTTAAAGACCGGAGCGGTACACACAAACAAAATCCCCGCGACCTTTTGCACGAAGAAGAAATGCCTTAATAAGATCAATATATAGAGAAAGACAAAATCTTAACAAAGCTTCACTGGAAGTCTAACGACCTCTGATATACATTGCAAATTAATTGGAGACTATATGAGAGAAGGTGGGATTCCAGTTAATTAGTCGAAAATGAATAAAATTGAACATTATATGATTTGTCTCCGAGTACCGCTTTGTTAGTGCGGATTTAGAGATCAGCTTTTGTACAGGACAAATTGGATGTGAGTAGCGTGGTGCACTGTTACACTGTCGTTTTGTGTCCTGGCGACAGCTTCAATCCTGGGAAAAGGTAAAGGGATCTGGATGATCACAGCCCTCATTATCTCATGTCTGAGCACATCTTTGGGAACAATTCACAATCAACATGGGCGCCCAGTACTTGGACTCGTTTACTTGTAGCACAAAGTACACGTTATATATGTATTTTTAAAAAAAAACTTTATTGCAGATAACCTCTAAATCTTTTTGAAAAGCCTTCCCAGATGTAAAGCTTCAAAGAAAGGTTTCAGTTATATTTCTGTAGTGGGCTTGTTACATATTTAGGGACTTACTGTCCTTATAAAATGTGAAGTGTTTATCTCCAAGCCGTAATTAGACTCTTTAGTAATGCAATGCTGGCCATTCTTTCACTGTTACAGTAGACAATGAGCGGCTGGAGAAAATGTTCAGAGAAGTTTCAGTTAAGCAACACACGTGACAGGGCTAGTTCCAGTTGCACATCCAGCGCTGAGGTTTTGTGTGTGTGTGTGGGGGGGGGGGGGGGGGGGGGGCGCAGTAGGGACGGAGAAACGTGGGTGGGGGGGGGGGGGGGGGGTCGGTGCCGCAAAAATATACCGGTTCCACCAACGTGCACCACAGTGTTTAAGCTAAGCTGGCAATTAATTCTTGCTGATTGCTCTGTTGATGTTTCATAGAATTTACAGTGCAGAAGGAGGCCATTCGGCCCATCGAGTCTGCACCGGCTCTTGGAAAGAGCACCCTACCCAAGGTCAACACCTCCACCCTATCCCAATAACCCAGTAACCCCACCCAACACTAAGGGCAATTTTGGACACTAAGGGCAATTTATCCTGGCCAATCCACCTAACCTGCACATCTTTGGACTGTGGGAGGAAACCCACGCACACACGGGGAGGATGTGCAGACTCCGCACAGACAGTGACCCAAGCCGGAATCGAACCTGGGACCCTGGAGCTGTGAAGCCACTGTGCTATCCTCAATGCTACAGTGCTGCCCAAATGATGTGCCACTTCGGATTCGGCGTTTGCACGGTCCCATCTTTGTTTTAAAAATTCGTTGGGAAAATGTAATTTTTTTAAATCGCAAACACGCGGTGAATGTAAGTGGAAAACTTACTATAAAGTCCAGTGAAGAGTGAACAGCAATGGTTAACTGACGGAGAATCAGGAGAATTACATAACGTGAATACAATAGGAGCAACACTGTACCTTTTAAATAGACGTCGACCTCGAAGGGGGAACAGTGAACTAGCCAAGCTGGTATTATTTGATAGTTAGCGCCTGTAACAAACCGTACCCATATATTGGATAATCTTAAATGCTAGATATTATGATGGAGGTTAGCAGAACCTAAAGTTCAAATAAGAGTTTTTCTTTAGAGGATTTAATACTTTCGGAGCCAGTGGCCGGGTTCAAACCCAACAATAACAGGAAAGTCTCGAGTAATATAACTAAATCAAATGTAATAAATAAGGACCGAACGTTTTCATTAATTTAGTTCATTTCAGATCAATAAGACTGTACTGTAAATGAAACTTTGAGGAAACGTGCCGGCCTGTTTCATACAAGCCTTTGAGGGATCCTAGCACTTAAAGAATTAACTCCTTCAGTTTGCGGAATGCCAATGTTTGAAAGCGCAAATGCCGATTTCCCGTAGTGAGTTCACTTCTGTGTGTCACCTAATCAAGAGTTATATATAACAAAAAGCGCGTCCAAATATTTGTGATAAATGGCGAGGTGGAAATATTGGGTTTTTTTTATTGTTCGATTATACATAACTGTAGACTAACCTGTTGCTCAATCGGTGCTGGAGACTATAATCGCCGCATTCCGCAGTTTTGCCTCGAACACGCTGGGAATAACTTCATTGTCACGAATCTGCACTTCATCATTAGGAAGCAGGGTGTGTTACATGTGTTAGAAGAAATAATGTTGATTTGCTCCAGGTAATAAATGAGTTTAGCTTCAGGTAAGGACACAGGGTGGAATTGTGAAATGTCAGCGAGATTTACACCTGTCCTATGGCTTAAACTGACAGACCTATTGCCTACAGAGATGACCACTGGTGCCAGTCTGTCTGGGACTCATCGGCCATACTTTGTACCTTTAAATGGATGAGACGATCCAAACAAGCTAATAACATACGTATCTTTTTATCACCAGGAACCACACTGGCGAAGAAAGACAAATATTTATTTTTAAATACGTATCATAATTGCTGTGCTTTCTTGTTCTAGATCTTGATTGCAAAAGGGGTGTAGCTAAACTATTATTGCCAAATAGAGGGAGGTCGCCCTGCCAACATCAATAGTGATCTATGCCCAAGTTACCAGAAAACAAATAACCCTTGCACAATTACCCAAATGTCCCACCCAATGGACATTTCAGTGACAGATAATAACCAGACGCTAAAGGAATCCTGTTCAACCGCAAACCCTTCTTTTCCAACTCATTGCATCTGTTGTGAATGGGGAACACATTGCCGTTTCGCAGGGGCCGTTGCCATCCTATAGCGCTGTTGAAAACATTCATCATATTGGTCAAAGTGGGCCCAGGCCTCTCAGCCACCGTATTCACACACAGGTAGCCTAATGATTCCATTAAGAGACCAACCCGTTCTGGATCAGTGAGCGCATGAGAGGCTAGAGAAACTAATGCCTCCACTGTCACCGTCGTTTAAAGATTTCAGGAAAACACCATCTGACATCCCAACACTGTCCTGCACCAGGCATTCATTACTTGTCTGTCCCCTAGCCAGAGTAGCTTAATCCCATAAAGCGCCCTATAATTTATCTGACTACACTTCTTGAAACATTTTCTCCAAATATTTACCAACCGACTCTCACCTGCTTCAATGTGCTCTTCCGAAATTGTGACCTTAATGTTTTTTTTAAAACTCGACGACAATTTTCATGTAACAATCTAGCATGTTGTAACAAGCATTCTACATCATCAGGATCTGCACCAATCGTCAGCCAATTGCTTCAAGTATTTTCAGCTTTATCGAATCTCGTTTGAAAATACTTCCTTGAAGCCTTACATTCATATCAAAATAACTTATTTCACACTCCCACTAACAAGACTCAACACAATCCTATTTGGAGGATTGCTGTGTTAAAACCTTCATACGTAAATGATTTAGAAATGTTAGTTCGGGTGTTTTTCTTACCTTCCTGACAAAATGAATACATTTACCTGTTTGTTGATCACTACATCATGGCTATCCTAGAGTTAGTTCATTGCTAGGACATAGTTTGCTTTTGTTAAAGTCAGGGTAGTTGATGCAGAATAATCAGTAGGCTCTGGGCTCATTGTAGGACAGTAAACAAGATACTGTATTAATCAGCCTTCAGGGATTGATCAGTAAAGCAGAAATGGTACTTTGGCAATGACGATTGATTCGGTTTTAATATATTAATAGTCAAATTATTCATTAATTTGTAAAACTTAGGCCGCTCGTCATTTGATGATAATGAATTCGACTCGGAAGAAAACGTGCAATGAAAAAGCACCACCCAACAATCGGGAAAAGAGAGCCACATGCAGCAAGTTTGTTTAGAATGAGTGGCGTTTGTAAATCGAAACTCTTCCGAGACCTCTGCCTGTGGTGTGAGGGAAAGAGAAAGAAAGAGATTATTCAAGCAAACAGAGCCACTAGGCCGATATCATTTAGTGATTTATATCTACAAAATCTCACATCTTCATAATAAAGTATTTTAGAACTTATTCCTCCACCACAAGGGACAGGATATGCTGTCATTTGCAACTCACTGCCATTTGGATCAGGAAATTCCACTATTATTTTCAATTTCTGACTCCTTAATAGAATAAAACTTGAATGGTTGTCATTTGCATGAATCATAGTCACTTTACGTGAGAGAAGAATCAGCAATATTTTCAGCACATTGCATATCGATGTAATAGTAATTAACAACCTTGCCATGGGCCTAAAATACGTTTTTAATCTAGGAACCCTGTAAATGTAAAATAAAGAATAATGTTTGGATCAATCTTAATTTCCATAACGTCCAAGGACTAAGATTAGCTCTGTCTTAAATGTTTGCTCAGTAGGCACTTCATTTTCGGGGCATGTCAAAGTGCAGTATTTTCAAATCTTTACATTGTCGACATTTAAATGTGCGCAATAATGGGTGATATGTTAAAAATGGGAATGGGCAAACATTAAAAATAATGACATATCACTGACTTCTCTAAACTGTTAGTAATCCAAAGAAACCCGCCAGATAGCCTCCCAAAAAATGCAGCTCTGGAATGAAAACGTTCAGACTTACTTTTCAGCTGCAACAGTAAGTTATTATTGTTTTCACTCCGGCACCACTTTAACTGCTCGCCATTAATTTCTAGATTTCAACCATTTCCAGCTTTTGAAATCTTTTTTAAAGCAAGTTAAAAGAGCTTTAACAGGGGCCGCTGTTGCTGTGAACTCCCGATGGAGGTCCCTTCCCCTGGCAATATAATGGATTTAATTACACCGCTCTCGCAATCAAGATCTGTAACACAGAAAATGAGGGGAATGTCAAACCTCATGAATGTGATCACATTCGTGGCAATCTCCAAAAAAAATGCATTACTAATCTCCTTCTTTGTTCCCTTACAACACGAATGATGTCAGTGCCCAGCTGTTTCAGTCTGTTTATCTTGTTGTATTTTGCGCCCCCAGAACAATTACAAATCTTTCAAATGCATATTTACCTGTAGTTTTTAATGCTATGAAGATTATACCTAACATAACTCGTTCAGCTATCTATTTATCTATCATCCACCTGTAGAAAAATCTTGCCGTATTCATTACATAGGTTCATACAGTTAGTCCAAGACTTTGTCGAAGTTGATTGAAAGTCTTCAGTCAGGCTAAACCTGGGACAGCTGACAGCACTCTCAATTGCATGGAGACATATTCAATGAATTGTAAAGTTTCTGAATTTGCACAGCAATCAGAAAATGATTAACTGCTTGGAATGATTTGGAATACCTTATTCCTATCAGGAAAATAGACCTCACTTTACGGTGTTGCTGCTTGAAGCAGGTGTAATGCTGGTTACCGAAGGAATATGTATATCTGGTGCACCTCTTTATACTAAATCATAAGGCGTATTAGCCTGGTACAGTTTCTCAGGCAGCGGAACAAACGTGAGAGTGAAACAAATGTTCGGAGAGCTGTGGTAAAATACGATTGATGTGTTTTGTATAAGATCAAATGCTGTCTGTTTGGTCAATTCTTTGGTCAACGTCCTAAAAACAACGTTGGGACACGGCATGCGTTCAATCGGCCCAAATATTAATTGCATGGTCGCCGAAGTTATTTCGAGGAGGGGGCAGGGTGCTTATATATTAAAATAAACGGCGGAGTGATTTCGCATAGTCGTGGCTTTGGTTGGCTCTAACGTCTTTCAATATTTAAGAAGCATGTTAACTTTTGAAGAAGCTGCAATTTAAAGAAAGAAAGAATGCCATATCTCTTTAACAGAGGACAGGCACTTGTTCCAAAGATAAGAGACTCTCGGCGTGTTAGTGGTCGCACGCCCCACATTGCTCCACTGGATACAGTCACCTTTGTTCGGGATAGTGTGTGGGAGGGTTCAGTGAGGACGTGAGTGGCCGCAGTTCGGAACACGATAAGGCAATTCCAAAGACAGAACAAATTCAAAGTACAGGCATTTAATCAAAAACTTATTAACTGGCACAATGATTCTAGTGCCTTCTAGGAAAATCAAAGCTCGGGAACACACACTGTTCCCTCCCTCCCCCCCCCCCCCCCCCGTTCATAAATAACTTAGATGTGTAAAGTGCACAACAGATGAATAAATCCTACACGTTATTGTGAGTGGACATTGTTGTAGCGAAGCTTTGATGTTTTATGTTAGTGGGGAGTAAACATTTTCAATTTTTTTTGTTGTAATATTGCATCTGTGCAAGTCTGGGTCCGTGTTCTTGCTGTGAAAGATCAGACGTCCTCCAGTTCCCACCAACATGGTTTGGAAATCTTGTAGGAAGTTGGAGGGAAGCCAGCAAGGAAACGCTAGTTTCACATTTTCATCAATAATTTACGTTCCCTTTATTTTTCGGGATTTAAAAAAAAATTAAAGCTCGCCACTTTGGAACGAGGTTAAATACGACATTCAAAGCAAATTACAGCGGATGCTGGAATCTGAAGCAAAACCAAAAAATACTAGATAATCTCAGCTGGTCTGACAGCATCTGTGGAGAGATGAGGGAGCTAACGGTGACGCCTCTTTGTCAAAGCTGTGACATTTGCCACACAGAGTCAGATGCTAATCTTGAACTGGGCGCCATCCCAGAAGATTCAAGGGGAAATATTCATACCATGTGCACTGTGTGCAGGTAACACACAGTGAACTCAAGGTAAAAGCATAATGCCGTTGTACTGAGAACTGGGGCCACATTTTCCACGTTCATTTCCGCAAAGTGTCCAAGCAGGATGCAAGTTAAACTGGGAAAATTATAAAAAGGAAACAATCCCTTCACCGATGGGGGAAATACACAAGGGAGTAACTTACATGCGAGAAATGCAAGGAAACAAAGAGGGTACAGAAGTGCTTTACTGAACGCCAATGTCGCTGATTGAAAACACGCAGGGTAATGACTTTGGCAAGCCCAAGCATACCTCTGACCACCAGAGAGGAAGACCAGCAAATTTGTTTGTGGATTTTGGCTGGTAGTGAAGCAGCTAATAAATTCATGTCACCTTGTCAAAATTTAAAAGCCCGCCACCCTCTCCCCCCACCCAATAATGAGTCCACTACAACTTGGGGAATACATAAGGGAGGCCCAGGGACCATGAAACGGTAGGTCTGTTTATTTTGAGCGACATCATCAGAAACGTTGTTTCCCATTGTAACCAGCATTCATCCAGCCGATTCTCTCTCTCCCGCACCCCCAACCCAACACGTAACATCATGCTCTTAAATGATTCCACAACACATGGCGTACACTTGGAGCCAGCCGCTCTCTGTGCCACTCGAAGGGACAACTGGCAGCGAACTCTCAGCGCAACTCGCAGTTGGCTCTGGGGACCTGTCAGTATCCCCTTTCTAGCCGTGCGTAGTTCAAAGACTTCCACTTTCTGGCCGAATGCCCTAAAGGCATGGCCGAATCCGGGACTCGTTCACTGACCAACTGATGAAAAGAAATGAGGGATTTGACTCAGATCAGGTGGACTGCACATTGATTTACTTGCTTGGCGTTATCGATTTCGTGGAAACCTCTATTTAAGTCAAAATAAGTAATACTGTGCCTTTAACTAGTGGCCGGCTCGAGACTGTCAATTATGGTCAAGTACTTCAGTGTGGCATGAAGGAACCTGACTGAACTCTGGGCAGGAAGCTGCCGTATCCACGTGATGACGATGTGTCCTGCTCCATAAGTTAAAATAACCTCCTGAAACTGCATGCATCTCTGTGATATCTCAACACACTTCGTTCAGAAAATCAGCTGTTCAAGCTGCCATGTAGATATCTGCTCACCATTCAGATCATTGCTGAACCGTGCACAGACTTAATGATTACAGAGGCGAGAACATAGGTTAGCTGACCTTCATCACCCTCCCGTCAACCCCCCCACCCGCCCACTTCTCTCATGAGACAGAGCTAGAGGCAGACAAGGAGACAGGGGAAACAGACACAGGGATAAACAGAGACACAGAGGGAGAAGTAGAGAAGTTGTCTGCACAGCAGTTGCAAACAGAAATTCCTGGCTCCAAAAATGCTCCCCATCCCCCTCCCCTCCCACCTCCATCCATCCATCCTCCCCTTCCCACTCAGTTATTAGCCAGCAAATTGGCTCCAGTGCCCAGTCCGTGTGATTCCTCCATGGACTTCCTGTGTCGAATATTGCCGGCATTTCCACATCATGACTAATATTGGGGAAGGCGACCAGAACGACATCAGATTCCATGCTGCTTATACAGCCAAATCGAGGAAGATTTACCCCCCCCCCCCCCCCCCCCCCCCCCCTCACCTCATCACATTCTGGAATGATGCAAGCTGGAGGAACGTACATCTACCAACACTTGCATACATTTCAACCACATCACATTCTTTTTGTGGCCAGCAGTAAGATGCAGTCAGTCAGTGCTGTAATTTAAGAACGGAGGGTTTGGGGATTAGGATTCTCATGAAACGCGGTTGAAAGATGGGAACGTGCTTGCCGTGGGGTTTTCTTTTGCACTTGGGGATTTGTCTTTGGCATCCGCTGTCATCTCACTCGAGCATTCCCCGGGTGCTCACTGCAGGTCGTGGTGACGTTAGATCATGAACAACTTGGCCAGTTGTCGATTACCTTGTCAGGCTGCCGAACCCGATTATGATAAGTTCATAACCGCTCCTGCAAATTGATCCCCGGATCGCAAATTTATGATTTGTTTTTCTAACTGGTGGTGCCGCATAGTAAAAAAAACCTCTCTGAGCGAATATCAATCACGCTCCAGTCATCAGGGAGGGGAATAAGATAGCAGAGAGAGGTGACCAACCATGCAATCAGATGCCACGATTACATTGATTAATTGGCTTCCATCTAGCTTTTCAAGGGGCGAACTCTTGCAAAGTTGCATACCATTCGCTGATCAATAAGACCGCATCTTTTTCACAGACATGTACATTAGTGTGCAAGCCAATTCTGCACAATATCCTTTGTACAATTTTAGCCCCCCTAGTCGTTTCTGACTGTGTCTCTGATATATTCTTTGCTGCGAACGTCGTTTCTGTTAACCATCAAAGACACGCATGCCTTTTCCCAATTTGCATTGACAACCCGGTTATAAATCGCTAGCGCATCCCTCGCTCTTTAATGTTTAAATAGGATAGACGCCGACCAAAAATCAGGCTCCCAGAAAGTTGGCTGCAGCGCGCGCCAAATGCATCGCTCAGTTCCTGTTAAACCTGCCCCTGCCCTCAAGCAGACCATCAGTTAGGGTAACACTGGGGCAGGAGGGAAAACGTGGACTGGGGAGGCGGGGGGGGGGGGGGGGGGGGCAGTCACACCAGTGATCATCCGCGCCAGGGAAGTGAAACAGGGGTCACACATTCTCAAGCGGAATGAATTGCAGCCGACAACGCCAAGCGCTAGGAGTTTCCTGGTCACGCCATACCTTCCCCAGCCCTTCCTCACCTTTCACTCCCCCGCCCCCCGCCACCCCAACCGTGTCCAATTTGGCGACATGACTGATGGCATGATTCCGTGAAAGACGCCGCCTTCTGTCAGGCTAACGAGACCAAAGTTCCAGTTGTTTCCAAACCCCGGGCGGACTTCAGGCCACCGCGGGAAGGGTGGAGGAGCCTCGCCATCAATGGCAGAAATTAATCTGTGTCAGGGCACACTGCTCTGGTGTCTTAGCTCTTTACCCCGCTGGCGCCTCCGTGACAGGCAGAGCTGCAAACGTGCCCTCAGATGGCAGCTACCAGTTGGGCACATTTTGCACACTTTGTAAACTTCCACAAGCCACTGAACTTGACCACCAGAAATTTCAATCATTACAACCGTCGTTAAGTAAAAAAAAGAATAACACGTCAAAACCGCCCCTCCTGCGGGAATGGAGGGCTTTAAATCATGTTAGGGCTTGCTGTAGAATTGAACCATTTCAATCGGATGCAGGCCAGGGTCGTTTCCCATCCCTGGACACAAATGATCAGTTTCTGGATATCTGAGGACAGCAGTTACCTTGCCAGCTCTCTCTCTCTCTCTCTCAGTAAAGATTCCTTGCTGCCGGGTTTCGAGTTTAATGCGGTAATCTTGCCAAGGCCATGAACGGAAAACAAGAGCAGAACAGGGTCCAGTGAGGAATGTTGGGCGTGGGGGAAGAGCAAGGAATCTATGTGCCCTGGTGTGCAGTGACATCCGAAATGGGTTGATCGAGAATTTCTCCATTGGTAATCTGCAGCGAAATTGTAAATGCTGTTATTTTAATATTTGATATTTGAAAATCATATTACCACTTCGTTTAAAGAGATACCTTATAGAGGAAGCTTTCCCGAAAAATAAAGTTCCCTCTGAGGCTGCACACGGCAGCCAAGTAAATGAACAGGGGTGTTCTACAGAGGAAAGTTGATTGATTTAGTGAAGGGTGGTTTAAACATACACACATTGAGGATATGTATCTGTGATCTGGAGTAAAGCTGTTACAATAGTCACCCACTCCTCTCCGCACAAACAGGCAACAACACATCACCGGACTATATTCCAGGTATGGGGTGGTCAAAAGTTCACCTATCTCCCCCCACCCCCTCCTCTCCTCCAAACCCCCCGGAGTTGCACTGTGGCCAGAGATGATTCTTTTTTATCGACGGTTGTATTTGGACTGCTGGGGTTAATAGGGTTTAGAAGTTTACTCATGTGTACAAGTTTGGAAGAGGTTCATTGTCTCGCCCGGAGAATGGGCGTGGAAAGTTTTGTCATTCGAGGGTTGTGGTATCAGAAAGCCAACATTTTTGTGGGGTGCGTTGCAAAGAATTTCAGCGGATCTCGCCGCTCGTCTCAGAGAGACGCACAAGTCACGCTCAGGTGACCTGCAAACTCGTATTCGTGTTCCAATGGTTGAACATGAAAGTTGGCTGTCCTGGTCAGTCAGGGTTGCTTTGCGGTCGATCTGGCCATGACCACAATGGCAAAGTAAACGCTTGGAAATTGTTTTGAGTATGATCCAGCTTCAGGCTGCGGTCAGCGAGTTTGTCATCTTCTCTACGTCTTCATATGCTCCCCATTTTCTATGTATCATTGGCTGAACCGACAACCGAGAAAGACTTCTGATGCCGCAAGACTGTGCTCCGACGGAATATCTTTAATTAATGCACCTTAACATACATAAAATTCATCAAAGGCTTGCTCAAAATGCACTTACGAACTCTCCCTGTAATCTCAGTGCATACCAAAATATAGTACACTTTCTGAGACAGAAATAATTGAATCACAATTTGTTCACCGCGTGGATTGCAAATCTTCTCCCAGAAACGTTTTGTAAAACCAACCAAATTTTAATATTTAAATGGCAGACCGCTTATTTACTTAACTGCAACAACAGCTATGCCTAAAGATTTATATACAGGTTGACCCTTTGCTCACTTGCGTCAGGTAACTGACATGAGCTGAAATGACCTATACGCGATGTCCCCTACAATGAAACTACGCAAAATGACATGATGTGGCTGGGTTGACCGAAGAAGTACTCTATCAAATTCTACATAGTGTAATACGAGCGAATTACGAATAGGAACTATTTAGTCTTGTATCTACATTTAAAACTGGTAGAAGACTATAAACGTTGTCTGCTAAATGGTCCAAAAAAGATAGCGAAGTGGATGAATTTGGAAAAATGTGCGTATATTTTTCTTTATAAACAGCTCTAGAATGAAATAACTAAAAGCAATTACTTAATCTTTTAACCAGATGGACATGTATTTATCCTGGTATTTTGTCAAATCAAAACATTAAAGTGGGTCCCGTTAGCGTAAAACGGAATTATAAATTCTGCATCTGAATTTCTATATTGGAGATTATACCGAATATATTTATTTATACAATCTGCCAGGCCTATCTTTACTTCTAATCATTGAAATCCCACACAGCGACATTATCAGGGAAGGCAAGTCTCTCCATTATATATACTGGCACAGGCCTCTTAATGTCCCTCATCATAAATGATTGATTAATTAGGTTGTATGATTTTTTTTCGTTATTCAACCAGTTTCACAATATATTTACACTGTCCATTAACAAATCCATAAATCCAAAACGCGGGTTCAAAGATTGTTTCGTGCATTCTAAATATAAAACAAGTTAAAACTAACCAAGGCCGTGAAGATTACAAGATCAATTGAAGAAATTGAATATCTGCTGGCATTATTATCTGGTTTACCAAAGTGCTCGATTAGAGGAAATAAAATAACTGATTCTTACACTCTTCCCATCAAAGACACTGTCTTGCATTTTTCATTTACAAGGCAAAGGACTGCGCTCACTCACTCACATCCTCTGCTTTTCAATTCTAAACTTATTGGTCAGGTAAAGGAACAATAAACGGTATTGATTGTTCATCTGCTCTCTTTATTTCTGTCTGCAGATTAGTTATATTTGCAATCTTTCCAATGTCCTATTATTTCCTACCATTTTTCTGGCCCTCTTACATTTTTTAATATTATGCTTTCCCTAATTTCTTTTGTCATTACCAACACCCTCTCATACCCATTGGATTCCATAGTTTGGAATCGAATATTGTGACAAATACAGAAAATACTAGACAATCTCAGCATGTCTGGCAGCATCTCTGGAGAGAGAAGGGCTCAAATGTTTCAAGTCTGGGTGCCTCTTTCTCATCAGCTTTGTCAAAGGGTCACCCAGACTCAAAACGTTGGCTCCCTTCTCTCTCCACAGATGCTGCCAGACCTTCTGAGAGTGTTCAGAATTTGTTGTTTTTGTTTCAGATTCCAGCATCCGCAGTAATATTTTTAATATCATAAACCGTTGAGGGTTGCGCCTGTAGTTTAGGACAGTCTGCATCTCTGCCCTTCACAGTCAATATCTAGTAGCAGCATCTTACAGTCACAATACAATAATTCCGCAACATTCCCTGCACTGTAATAGGGTACGTCCTTCTGAGACACTCAATTGGGACATCCCAAGACACTGGATTCACAGCTATGGTCATTTTGTGATGCCAATATGTCAGTGGTAGTGAGGCAAAGTGACACCATAGAAGATAGGAGTGGGAAAAGAATGTCACTAGTTTATACAATTGGGAATAAAGAATAAACAAAAGCTCTAATGCTGGAGGACAAAATAACCAACTTCACAATCATATAATAGCAAAATACTGCGAATGCTGCATTCTGAAAGAAAAATGCTGGAAAAACTCAACATGTCTGGCAGCATCTGTAGGGAGAGAAAACAGAGTTGATGTTTAAAGTCCGTTTGACTCTTCATAGAATCATGGAGACCCCCATAGTGCAGAAGGAGCCCATTGTCCCATGGATCCTCACTGACTCTCCAGAAGTTCACCCTATATAAGCCCAGTCTTCCACCCTATCCCCATGACCTCACCTAACCTACACATCTTTAGACACTACGGGACAATTTAGCATGACCAATCCACCTAACCAACACATCTTTAGACACTACAGGACAATTTAACATGACCAACCCACCTAACCAACACATCTTTAGACACTACAGGACAATTTAGCATGACCAATCCACCTAACCAACACGTCTTTAGACACTACAAAGGAATTTGGCATGGCCAATCTACCTAACCTACACATGTTTGAATACTAAGGGACAATTTAGCATGGTTAATCCACCTAACCTACACAGCTTTGGACTGAGGAAGGAAACCGGAGCACTGAGAGGAAACCCACGCAGTCACCTAAGGCCAGAATCCAACCCGCTTCTCTGGCGCTGTGAGGCAACAGTGCTAATCACTGTGCCGCCGTGCCGCCCTTCCTCAGAACCAACTTCACAATTTTGATTTCAGATACTTGTTTTGCACATTTATATTACAATAGGTCTGATGTTTTTCAACAGGCCGTTATCTTATTATCATGTGTTAGAATTCGCGGAATTTTCAGTATACGATGTATTTCGACAACTTTGCCACCAACAGTTGATCCACCTGTCAATGCCCCGCATGTCCCATAGAAAATAAGATTAGGCATTTGCTTCAAAGTTAGCAGCAGGTCGACTTCCCATCCCTCTGGTGCACATGCGCGGTGTACTTGGTTTGGGTGGTCAAGTGTGTGAGTCTGAGTATGTCAAACAGTTCCGGACAGTGTGGCGGGAATGGTTAACACTGGCCAAACAAGGCATTATCTGTACCAATTGAGATGGTACAGCACAACAACAAAAATACAAGCAGCTTTGAAGTAATGCAACTGTTATTAAATTCATTTGGCTTCTATTGTGCGTGTATGTATCCACCGACAATCAAAACGTTGCCAAATAAAATTAAAATCGTTTTCTGAACTGAGAAAGGCAGCAACATCAGTAAAATCGTATTCAAGAACAAACTCCTAACAACACAATTTCGAAATCATGTATTCGAAGTTAAATGTTGTATCCGTGCCAACGTATTAAATTGTCTTTGAGAGAACACGGCGTTCACACCCTGTGCAATGATTGTAGGGTTGGGAAAGAATGATGTGGTGGATTTAGTGCAGAACAAGGAAGTTTTTCTGCTCTTCTTAAAACAGTACCGCCCGGAAGCTGTATGGCACCCCTGACAAGCGATTTAACGTGTAGAACAAAAAATCATATCGCACAGGTAAGTAGACACTAAATCGAAGCAAGTGGGTGACAACAAATAGAAACATATGCCAAATCCCACGAGTTGGATTTTATACAGGTCGGTCACAGTTTGAAATGTCCTGGTTGCAACCCCATCATAACATTTCCGAGTTACTTGTGTGATTCACTTAAAAGTGAACGCTTCATTATTAGATTGTAAAGACATTATTCTTCTAAAGCTATTACCTAATGGTGCCTTTATAACCTGTAAATCCAGTTATTGACTCGCGATAGTCACTTATGTGATTTGATATTGTACCGTTTTCATTTGTTACTGGATGCTGAAAGTTGTTTGCACTTTGATAGATTCCGTAGTGATGCAGATTTTGTTTTCCACAGTATTACTGCCCGTACCTGAAACATCAAAGCGACTGATTTATTCGTGGAAGCCACTAATTATTGCAACCTTGGTGCTGAAATAGAGCGTTGTTATTCGCTCTGCGCCTTTTATTAGATTTGAATAATTGTTGGTGATTGAAGCAGATGATCGACCAGTAGAGCAACCTGTGGGGATGTTCAGCTCATGCTGGTGTCGGGGCTGTTGACATAACTGGAGAAAAGACATCCCTTGCCCTCTCATGGTATCAGACCTTGCTGCAATAATAACAGCCTGTCGATGCACAATCGGTGCTTTGCAAATATTCATTTTGTCATTGGCATGATTTAGTCAACTGGATTGTTGTCCGTGTTCACATGACAGGTCGTGGCGGTCTCCGGTAGAACTTTATCAGCAATATGTTTCCTTGGTTCTTTAAAATAATCTGCCACAACCTCCCTGGTTACTGATTATTGAATAGAAAGGCATCGCTTCCAATTGGTTGGACAAATCGATTCGTTTTGGTCGAGCGGGCAGTTTGATTGTATTCGATACTAATCTTCATAACAAATGGCATTTCTGTTCACCGATATATACATTTTTGTAAATCGGTCAAAGAATATTCTTCAATCTAGAAATAGTTCCCTGGCGTTTCGGTTCCTTCCTGGGCAGGCATTTATTTCCTCGGGGATAATGTTAGGTATTGTTCCACCAGACTCCATAAATTTACACGCCAGATTGCAGCCTTTGATCGCAAGCATATCTGTACCCGGCCCTGACAGTTAAAAAATGCAGACCTGCTTGGACCTCATTTAACTGACATCAGTTTACTCTCAATAAGGTCATTCAAACTGAAAAATCCACCTTTGTTCGGGGCTAGAGGTGGGCGCAAGGTCGCATCGAAGGTAATGTGTCCGAACTCAGGCATTCATTGAGCAAGATAGTCATCAAAAGCTTCCTTATCTTTAATCGACACGCGGTCGCTGACAGTTAACGTGTGTGTGGCTGCCCTAAAATAATATTGTGTGCATTTTGTTCTGGGATTGTGTCATTGTGTTAAAACGATTAATCTCCTGAGCTGGCGTGGGGAATAGTTCTTCAAATCGAACGTTATAAGGCACCGGGATGAACAATGGAAATTGAAGTTCTGTTAAAGTGAGGGAAGGCAACATGGCTTTAAGCACCACCAGCTATATCATTAATATAGTTCATAATACACCAATTACTCTTAGTGATACCATTCGTGGTTTGGCTGCCCCCTGTCTCTGTATATTCCTCCAGCTCTACAAACCACTGCCCCAAATCTCATTCCTGTGTTCTACCCTTCAGCCACCTGGATCCCACCCCTTCTTTAAATCCCACTTTTCCTTTCCTTCGCTCCCTTTAAGACCTTCCTAAACTCCTCCCCGTTGTCTCTGCTGCCGAATATACCGCCTGCATCCGCGTTCATTGACCCTGGGTTCACTTTTCTTTTGATTGGGTCCCTGACGACGGCCTCGGGATCTTCTCCACCGAAAAGGCTCGCTAGAAATGCAAGCTGTTGTTGTTGCCTTTTCACAAATGAACGAAGGGTATCGGTAACTATAAGAACATATACTCATGGGCACACATCCCTTCATAACCGCCACATTAGACTGCGAGCCGAATGTAAATATCATGTAGATATTACATCAAATGTGCTTTTGTTAAAGTTTACTGCCACGAATAAGCACTCTTAGTGACTGCATTTGTAAACATATCTCTGATCTGTTAGCAAAACCCTGAGCAATTTGTTTATTATTTTAATTGCATTGACTTTTTTTACAGCGCTTGAAACGCAAATAGTGAGGGCATTTTCCTAAAACAAATTTTCTATCGACTATCCAGTCTACCTGGTGTTATGCGGGGTGCTCGCCAACAACCTCAGGTTACGCAGGTTACGCAAGTCAGTTTCAGGTGACACCATTGCAAATGGATAAATGCCGCAAGCCACACCACTTCTCTTTCCCAACCTATTCTCACTGTGGTGTATTTATGAATATAACACCCAAGTCCAACCTAGCTCCGAATCACGTCCAAAATGTTACCTTCTCGTCAACCTATCTAATGTGTACCGATCAAAAACCTCCTCCTCCGGAGTCACTGACAAGCAAACCAACTTCCCCAGTCATATTTCCCGAAGTAACACCTCTCCAGAACAGCATAAAGTTGACCGAACCTGTATCACCACGTCTGTAGGTACGTGTCACTTCAAGCCTTTATTGTAAACTCATAACCTGTTCCACCTCTTTGCTTGAACGCATTTATACCTCGTTACTTAA
This sequence comes from Scyliorhinus canicula, assembly GCF_902713615.1. NCBI lineage: Eukaryota > Metazoa > Chordata > Chondrichthyes > Carcharhiniformes > Scyliorhinidae > Scyliorhinus > Scyliorhinus canicula. Next base: position 53,142,673 of record NC_052146.1, read on the forward strand.
CTCAACTAACGTCTTCCAACTGCCAACCTGAATCGAGGAGTTTTCAAAATGAGCCCGGAATGGATCACAGCTCCATTGCCTAGGGGAACTGTGTTGAATCTGGAAAAGGATCAAGAATATTCACACCCTGGAGCTTCCTGAGGCTGTAAAGTCAACCTGGCACCATCGCTTTTAGATGCTTAACCACCAAGTACATACCTGCTGGGTATAGGTCGATATTCATATTACACATGTACAGAAATCTTTCACTTCTTTGCTTGAATTCCGAATGCAACTATGTTTGCATCTAATTTAATCTAATTTAATGTGTACGGTAATCCAATTTAATATATAATTGAATGCATGCGTATGAATGATAATCTTTCAGTTTGCCAGCTCGCAAAGGAGCCATGAATTAATGTCGTATGCGGTCACACGTCAGTGTAGGAACTCGTTAAACACCTCCCAATTGCTGAAATGCAGGTATAATCGTAACGGCCCCTCACTCATGATGTTACTATTGCAAACTGCATGATTTCACTCCAGAATGTGCAGTCGGCGCGTAACCTGTGGCACTCACACCTGTATCATTGACGAGAGGTGGCCACTGCCAATTGGCCCCTCCTGTCCGCACTGCAACAAACCATCAACCTTCTTTCACCCAATGTTAGGAAAGTAATTGCTATTTCCATGAGCGATGATAACAATGCACACAATAGCATACAAAACCCAGTGAAGTGGTGGCATTAAAGCTACTGTTGCTTATCAAAGCAGAGTCAACTGTTTTTTTTTTTGCAGTTGCAAGAATACTTATCAAAATTATGGGATGGGGGCTCCAAACCGATTGTGTGCGTTCCAAACCTAGGCGCATGGTATTTGATAAATATCTCACTGTGCGATCGAAGTAAAGTGATCCCCACACCAAGGAAATGTATTGAGTGCTAATGTAGTTAAAAACAATAATTTAACAATCTCTATCTCAATTTATTCATGGCATTTTATTTCCTCCAAAGCTGTGAAGATGTTCATCATATGTGCCATATGTGGCACGGGGGTGGTGGATTTTATACATTTAGTTTTAAAAAAATAACTCCTAATTTTGATTTTCGACGGATCAAATTGAGGAATGCAATATGAGGTAATTGTTCATACCCCGAGTCAGAACGGTTACACTCTTTTACTTGAGGCAGTTTTTCACGTTCTAACAACAAAAAGCTCCTTTAAGCCGCCAATTTGCCATTACATCCGTCAGGTTTTCTCAAGGCACATTCCATTTCCCGCCGGCTCCTGCTCCCCGAAAGGTGTTTTTATTGAATACTGTGGGGCCGGGAATCTCCAAAGGAGAGTGCCTCTGAACATCGAGTGTGCGTGTGGTATTCAAGATACAGTAATTATCTGAGAGGAACTCTCTTAAAAAGAAGAGGTTGTGATGGGTGCTCGACGGAAATGATTGAACTAATTTTATGCATTGGTTGTTGGCAAATGGGAAACGATAAATACGTATCATTTTCAAATAATTCGGAGAGCAGAAAATATCCTAAGACACACGAAATATGGAAGAATTGTTGGTGAAAGAAATCATTTTTTTTTGGTTGAGTGACACAGGCTCAAACAACCAACTAATGCCACTGGACAGATTCACACAGAAGTAGCAACATGGGCTCCTGTAATGATCCAGTTGATAGCAGGGTAGCATGGTGGTTAGCATAAATGCTTCACAGCTCCAGGGTCCCAGGTTCGATTCCCGGCTGGGTCACTGTCTGTGTGGAGTCTGCACGTCCTCCCCCTGTGTGCGTGGGTTTCCTCCGGGTGCTCCGGTTTCCTCCCACAGTCCAAAGATGTGCGGGTTAGGTGGATTGGCCATGCTAAATTGCCCGTAGTGTCCTAATAAAAGTAAGGTTAAGGGGGGGGGGGGTTGTTGGGTTACAGGTATAGGGTGGATACATGGGTTTGAGTAGGGTGATCATGGCTCGGCACAACATCGAGGGCCGAAGGGCCTGTTCTGTGCTGTACTGTTCTATGTTCTATGATAGTAAACTCTTCACTGTAAGTTTTAAGGGCTGGTTTAGCATAGTGGGCTTGTAATGTAGAATAAGACCAGCAGCGCGGGTTCAATTCCCATTCCAGCCTCCCTGCACAGGCACGGAATGTGGCAATTAGGGGCTTTTCACAGTAACTTAATTGAAGCCTACTTGTGACAATAAGCAATTATATTATTATTATTATTATTATAAAGAGATCACACAGGACTACAATCAACCCTGTGGGGGAATACATGTATAGTTGTATATTTTAAATTTATAATTTAAAACAACCTCTTCCATCTACGGAACCATAAACAATTGCTGGGATTAAAGTGGTGCTTGGAATTTTCTGGAATCATTCAGCTACTTGTCAGCATTTGGTCATCTCAAAGGTCAGCTTTCCCATGAAATCCCACACTTCCCTTAAATTGGAATGACCTGATGCACCAAATAGCTGGGTTTGCATTGCAGTGGAGCAAACAATGAACCCTTGAATTAGGCTGTGGATCAGCAAGTATATGATCAATCTAGCAGTGCTTGGTTCAGTTCCTCCAGTGGCCTAATGGTTGGTATAAGTCACTGAACTGGGAAACCACAAACCGAGAGTCACGTTCTGGAGTTCCGGGATCCATGGTAGATGGTTACATTTGCATTCAATGAAAATGGGGACCCGAACTGGGGACAGAAGTGGGCGGGGGACTCTGGAGTGAAACACTCCAGCCAACTCCACCTCCTCCTGTGCAAGGCTCAGGCTCATGCAGTTCAAAGTGGTGCACAGAGGGCACCTAACCAGTACCCGAATGAACAGGTTTTTCCCTTGGTGGAGGATAAATGTGAACGATGCCAGGGAGACTAGGCCAACCACAACCACATGTTCTGGGCTTACCCCAGACTTATGGGGTTCTGCACAGCCTTCTTCTAGGCAATGTCCAAGGTTGTGGGGGTGAAAGTGGAGCCATGCCCGAGAGTGGCAATCTTTGGCATATCAGAACAGCCAGAACTACACATGGGGAAATGGGCCAACGCTTTCGCTTCCCTAATCGCACGCCGGAAAATCCTGCTCGGCTGGCAATCAGCAGCACCACCCACGGCTGCAGACTGGCTGGCAGACCTGGCAGAATTTCTCCATCTGGAGAAGATCAAGTATACCATCTGTGGGTGGGAAGAAGGCTTCCTCAAAGCATGGGGCCGTTCGGCGGCCTGTTTCCAGACCTGTTTGAGGCGAGCAGTGACCAGGGAAAGAGTGAGAGACAGTGGAGAGCAGACAGAGATACACAACTTTAAGAAGTACAAAGAGAAGGGTAGAGGAAACGAGGAGGAAACTCAGGGGAACCACAGGAAGAAGTGTGGAGGGGGGGAGAGGGCAGGAAGCCTCCCCCCCTCCCCACCCCCCCCCCCCCCCCGAACCCACAAGGCCTGCAACAGAAACCACAGAATGTGGGGGGGGGGGAGAATGGGGAGAACAGGAATTCATGGACTGAACACCCAGAACTAAAGAGAGGGATGCCAAGGAGGGGTCATGGAGGGGGAAGGGGGGGGGGGTGTCGGGAAAGGAAAGGGGAAGGACTGTATGTACACAAGAACTGCACAAACTGTAAATATCAGAGGCAACGTTTTAAAGTTTCATTATGTAAAATTGAAAATGCTAAGAAAATATATTTTAAAAAAAATTTGGATTCAATGAAATCATTACTGTGGCAGGCATCCATGGGGTGACCAGTCTCTCCAGATCAATTGAAAACATTGGCCAACCTATTCTGGCCCAGATGAACCCTACAAAACGTACCGTTGGATTCATCGGCAGGCTCAAAAATTGGGGTAAATGTTCCGGTTCCCATCCAGCACGGGAATCAGTGCAGACTGGATGGGAAACTCTATTAAGTCAATTGACCTGTGGTGGGAATTTCCAGTCTCCCATTCCGTGGGAATTGCCTGGGAAGTTTGAGCTTTGATGGGTAATTCCACTGCTCCCTGAAACAATTCCCACCCTGAGTTAAATGAAAAGCTGATCTAATAGCTGGGCAACTACAGAATTCACTCCTCCCCCCATTCCCCATCTGTCGTATTAATTCCTCCTGACCCGCTGACTCCCCATCCTACCCAACCTGCTCACAGATGTTTACCACAACAGGCTTTATATGTGATGGAACTGTGTGAGCTAAATCTGGATTGATGTCCTCTACTCTGATGTGAATTAATCTAAATGTGATCTGTGCTATTTAGTAACAGTATTATTAAGTAGGCCAAATAGCCAATCAAGTTAAATAATTCTCACAGACAGCAATAAAGGAAGTATAATTTATGGACTATGTCTCACTTGTTGATTATTACACAAAAAAGAAAAGAAAAATTGGGATTACACATGGAATTAATGGTAGAAGCTGAAATATCATAAACAAAGTTTAAAAAAAAGTTTAAAAATATCTTTTGTCCTTTTAGAAACGTGCATTTTAAAATATTCTGAGGCAATGACACCTCCACACTTGTAAAATTCACTTTTCAGTGACAGTGACGTTGTTCAGAGGTAATTAAAAATTAGTTACACTATATCCAACGAGACGTAACATTTTCAATGATCTTAACAGCAAGATTAGTGTGCAAAAAATAGTTGAAGTTCATTTCAGTTCACTGATTCTGTATCGATTGCATCTGAGAAGACTGCTACAGGGCGCCTGTGGCGGAGAAGGGTATCACTGACAAAAACTCCTGGATTTCTATCTTTAACTATGCATGTGTGAATGCCAGCAGTTGCTGTCAGTTTTACACATTAATGACGGTGAGTGCGATAGTTTCACCATCAACACAGCTACACATTCTGGGCCACTAAATACATTTATTCCCTTATTCAGGCTGCATCTGTCTAAAGAACCATCAATCTAAATCAGAAAAAAGACAAGAGATGGATCACATGTCATGTGGATCAGTACAAATATACTGCACCTGCTTCAATCATGGGGTATTTATTTTAGTTTTGTAGGCCTCTAGCCAGCTTTTGAACCATAAAGCTTATTTTAATGATTCAGTCATTGGGGATGCAACATAGTTCATTCTTACAATGACCTTAAATATATTGTAATATATTACAAGCCTGCGGTGGCTGCTCGATCAATGTTTAAGGATCATTCCCCAAAATTAAGACGAAACACAGATCAACCTCACAATGATCCAAAGATAAGTGTCAAACACAGGCTGTGCATTATTTGCTCACAAAGGCAATGGAAAGCCTTCATGGGAGCAGTAAATAATCATTTTTATATGTTTACAATATTAGGCATAGCTTTAACTTTTCCACAAATAGATAATGTGATCTGAAATGGGATGAATTATTAGGTCAGTTAAATCCATGCTATTTCTGTAAATTGCATGTCAATTATATGCGTATCTGAATTCATGCAATAAACTCTGCTCTTGACAGCAAGCACATTGTGCAGTAGAAAATGGAACTCATGCAATTGGTGGGTTGGAAATCCTTTATATAAACTGTGGATTAGCCGTCACTCTCAGAATGTAAATAAAAGCTTAGACCCTTTATTTTCTATTTTTATAAGACATTTTGCCACCTTTTTATAGAGTTTCAGGAGTGCTTCAACCAATAACACGATTGATTGATTTCTGATTTACAATGGAAGCGCTTCCATTGCTTTGTAAATGGAGAATACAATTGAAAATAAAAGCATTGAGAAATAACTTGCACTCTGCTCAGACTGAAACTAGACTAGAGCCAGATTTTTCCCCTCTTAACCTATCAACCAAATGCATTAGTTCAGGGTGGTCACATTGTTGGGAGTAATGCTAGGAGCTTTATCAGGAAAGTTTAAGTATCAAATGAGCCATTACTCTGACATTAGCAGACAAATTCTTAATATATTTATATTCTTTCATTATTTAAGTCAGCATGAACCTATTTGTTTTCATATACAGTGTACAGCATGCTAAAATGTTGAACCAAGTGATATTATTACAAATATGCAAAGCACCTATGCAATGCTCAATAGTTTCAGTATTTATTTCTGACACATTTCCGTTGTCTTTGTGAAGGAGCCAATATACAGGATGCATGGATTTGACATTAATATGGGGGTTGCAGCGAATATGATGATAAGCGATGGAATTCCACATTATTGGAATTGGACATTATTGTCTTTCTCACATGCCCACATTTGCGTTTCTCTGATTTATTTTAGCAGTTAGATGAGATGAGGCCAGATATGACTCATTAAGCTGCTTTACTTCACAGGCAGAAAGTTGACTTGCAACATTCACATGAATCCAAGTAATAGGTCATAAACTAATATAAATACAATGCACTATTCCTGGCCAGCTTTCTAGTTTTGACCAACCCTGGGAAAACTTTTTTCTCTCCTTCCTTCCTGCTTGGCGACTGACTATTCTTGAATCTCCTCCTTTCTGTCTCCCGAATTCATAGGACATTGATGCCTCAGGTTGCATTCAGCCAGCAGGACTGTTAACCAAACTGACTAGTCTCCTCTCCCAAAGCTATATTTTCTGATTGTTGGACATGTATTAAAATAATTGTTTCCACTATAATAAATCTGGATGTTTACATTTCCACCTGAGATGAGATAACAAGATATTTAAGATCTGCCATCATTGTGGAACTTCCTCAATGCTTGCATCAGGAAAGCTCATCCTCTCCCCTCACCCCAACCCCTCCCATTTAGTCTCAGTGCTTCAGTGCGTGGGAATTCACTTTGCTGTAAAAAAAGATATAACTAATTCTGGGAAACTCTCTTGGAAAAATATGGTTAAAATCAGAATCCTGTGGCAACTTCTGGATTATGATCCCTCTTGAATGGCAAGATTTGAAAACGATAAATGACATTGGGTTATATGCTCAAATTTTATGTGCTAACCCACAGCAATTTTTGGCACTCAGGGTGGCACCCTAAATACTGGCAAAAGGGATATTTATGGAAAGATATGGGGCTGGATTCTGTGCCGGCCGGATGCTCCATTTTGCCGGCAGCCGGGGGTTTCCTGACAGCGTGGGGCTGCCCGACAATGGGAAACCCTATTGACTGGCTGGCGTAATGGAGCATTCCACCGGCGGGTTTAAATGGAAATGTGGCGCGGCGGAGAATCCAGCCCATGAGCTTTGCATCCTTGAATTGCATTGGCACAATTAATAAGCCCATACCTCAAGAAATCATCTTCATACTACTTTGTTCCTGATTACAGCTTCTTCTGAATGGATTGTTCACCAGTGGCCTTGGACCAGCAGTGCTGGCAGCTATAAAATGGAGGAATCTCTCTCGCACCCAGGGCATGTGACGTCAGTGCACAGGGAATGTGACCTGCTCTCTGCTGCTCCTTCTGGAGAGAAGACTCCATCGATTTTTGAAAAGAATCTGCTCCAAGGGTGGCAAGATGGCATTGCTGCCTCATGGCGCAGAGGACCCGGGTTCGATCCTGACCCCAGGTCACTGTCTGTGTGGAGTTTGCCCATTCTCCCTGTGTTTGCGTGGCTCTTGCCCCCACATCCCAAAGATGTGCAGGGTAGGTGAATTGGCCCTGCTATATTGCCCCTTAAGTGAAAATGAAAAGAATTGGATACTCTAAAATTTTTTTTTAATAACCTGCTCCTGGGTCTCCCTTGCTAGGCCTGTGCACTCCTGAGGGGGAACGCATGCGCAGGATGGCTGGCATTCTGAAAGGCAGTGACGGCAGGCATTTTTAAAAGCCAATCGTGGCCATTGGCCACTTCTTCCCACAATTGGGGATGCCACGACTGATGGCCCCGAAATCCTCCTGACACTCGGCCGTGACCCACCCGCGGGTCGCGACCCTGAGCTTGAAAATAACTGCCCTCTGCTACTGTCTCCCCACATGCTTTATCACATTTCAAACGGAACTTGACAAGTGTGGTTGACTTGTTTCATAACAAGAACATTGTGAACTTTACTTGATTTTTTTTATCACTCAGCTTACGTGACATTATTTATTACACATACTTTCCGTTTATAGTCATGCATTACAGGTATGTTTCTCTCTAAATTAACCTGTGGTGCCAGCACCGAAAAGCCATGTTTTCCAATCAATTTTTACTTCTTACAGCGGAGTGGAAGAATAATTTATTTTCAGCAACAGAAACAACTTTAATTCACATAGGTAAGTCTTACCTATTCACATAAGAACACAAAAGCAACACAAGAGTTGTTTGTTTTAAGGAGGAAGCTATTCTTAAAGGTTTAACGTCCTGTTTGCCATACAGTTTATTCCAAAATGAATCCAGTCTGGATTCAACTTGAAAGTTATATTGCTGTGGAAACTCTCACAGCCTGAAGCCATGAAGTTCATTTGAATGTGACATTGGTAAGTACACATTTTAGGTAGCAGAGCATTTTTTTGCTTTCAGTCCTGTTATTATAATAGTGTCTTTGCAATAAGATATGGGGAGTGCTTGCTGAATGTTGGTACGGTCAATGTCAGTGAGATTCATTTTTTGAAGATCCCTGGGTCATTCTAGCTCACTGTAGAAACTGGGAAGCCTGCTTAGTTTCAACATTAGCCAAAGCATTGGTGCTTTTTTGCTCCTCTTTTCTTCCAGTTGGAAAAGCTGACTATATTGCTAATTTGTTTTCTTGAATTTAGTAGAGACTTGATTGTTAGCAGAAGGTTGATAATCTTGAACCAAAACCCAAACATGTTCGAAACACTCAATAGGTCAGGCAACATCTGTGTGAAAGGAATGGAGCGGTTGGGGGGGTGGGGGGGGGGGGGGGGGGGGGGGGGGGGTTGTGGGATTGATACCTCTTTAGAACTGTAATTCCAATTCCAGATCCAGTCTTGACATCTGAAGTGTAAACTCTTCTCTCCACAGAGGTTGCCTGACATATGAGGTTCTATCTAACATTTTGTTTTAATTGTTTGAGGTCTGCAGCATCTGTGCTTTGACTGATAAGCTTGCCTGTGCTTGAGTGCCTATATTCAGAATTCTTTGATCTCTTTGTAATAGGTTGAACAAGCAATGTAACAACATGCTGCCTAATTACTCAAATACAGAAATTGTGCATAGACTAGCCCAACACTCCCAACATAGTGATAGTATTATATATGAAACAATTGGCATGGGGTAAAAGGGAATATCAATGAGATAGCATTTGATCCCATTGGCTAATCCTTCCTAGATGTTTTGATGACTTAGGTTTAATGTCTTTAGCAGAACAAATGGTACTCAGCTCAGAGTGATCCATGTTGATATGATTCCAAAAACTGAGTGGCTACTAGTGTGGTGACGAGCTCATCAGAAAATAAAATAAAGGATTTATCTTAATTTTCATATTTCCTATAAACATGACCGTAAGACTTCCAGTCGTAGAAATCTTAGATTTTGCAGTGCAGAAGAAGGCCATTTGGCCCATTGAATCTGCACCGGCCCTACTTAAGCCCACGCCCCCACCCTATCCCCGTAACCCAGTAACCCCACCTAACCTTTTGGACACCAAGGGGCAATTTAGCGTGGCCAATCCACCTAACCTGCAAATCTTTGGACAGTGGGAGGAAACTGGAGCACCCGGAGGAAACACATGCAGACGCGGGGAGAAAGTGCAAATGCCAAAGTGCAAAGTCCTTTTCAGTTTTTACCTGTCCAGAAACCTTAATGAAGAATTCATTCTAAAACTTGTACAAATTTCCTGATTTTTTTCTCAAGCTAAGAAACCGTGATAGATGTTTGACTTCAAATGTGCAGCTTGATTTGAAAACAGCAAAAGTCACAAATAGCTGGCTTTTATTTTTCTGATAAAACAACAACATTTAATTAGATAAAATGATGATGACAATTCCTGAACAGAACTTATTTTGTGTGGTCTTATGGGAGTCTGTAAAATGGAAATATGTGCCCCGGCAGTTAAATGCAACAAAATACTTAAGCATAAACGTCAATAATAATTAGATTGCCCAGTCTCTCTGCTGACCTGACATCCTGACATTCTCTACAGCCCTGTGTTGGAGTGTTCAGTTTTATGAATTCAAAATAATGTTTGGCATTAGGACTGAAAACAGATCACAATAATATTACAAGAGTCTCTGTGGGAATAGAAATACAATTAAATGGAGCAGATGGGCTTTTCTCTAGTCAGATACCTCATGGATCACTTGTTCATTTCCCAGTTATGGTTGACATCAGTTTGGCATGTTTCAGGAAACTCTTTGTATGAAAGATGAGGTGAAATATGTACAAGCAACATTCATGCAATATCAATTTCAGACCTATAGGCTCCAATAAACCTTTGCACAAATGCTCAAATATACGTATTTCATTTCCTTTTTAAGCTTCTGAGTTCAAAATGTATTCTTATTTATTTTTGAAAATATTACAACCATGAATTGAGTATAGATTGAAAAATTGTGGGCTGGAGTTTCCAATCAATAATGCTTGGTCAGGGCATAGCTTGTGTTGGACAATATGCAATTAAGTTTGATTCAAATTTGAGGGTGGGGAGAAAATAACTTTACAAAACGGGTGCAATTTTGGGTGCAATGTTTGGTGGAATTGCTGATTGCTGCCAAAGCAGAAACAATTCCATTCTATAGGATTCAACCTTCACAAAAGAAGGGAGAAATCCCTATTTTCAAGTCTTTAGGTATGTTTTACAATGCAGAGTGCAACGAATCTGTCAAGGCTTTGGGAAGAATGTTTCTTATTAGCCTGATCAAAAATCCTAATGCATTCATATTTCAGTGAAATAATGTACAATTTTAGTGGAAACTTAAGTTTTCAGAAGCAAGTAAAGAATGTGAACCAAAGAACCAGGGGTGCTCAACTAAAATAATTAGCAGTTAGTTCAGGAAAGCCCCCCCCCGCCCCCCCCCCCCCCCCCCCCCCCCCCCCCCCCGCCTCCCGCCCCACTTCCTAACCTCATCCAAGGCTTGCTCTATATTCAATTCCCTGGAGTAAATGTAATAATCAAATAGAATCTAGAAACATCGGTAATGGGTGAGTCAGGGAAGAGAGAAGAACAATAACAGGGGCTTGATTTCTGTGGGGTGGCATATTTTGTGTGAATTCCTGAATGGAAACTTTCATTACAAGGCTGCTTGCTATTTTGGTGGATTCGCAACCTCCTCTCACAGCAGTAAGCTAAGCAGAAGTAAATTAGTGATTGCGGAGAATTTTGATTGCTACTTAAAAGAATCTTACATTTTACTATAATGAAAGCAAAATACTGTGGATGCTGAAACCTGAAACAAAAACAGAAATGGCCGAAAGATCTCAGCAGGTTTAGCAACATCTGTGGGGAGAGAAAGGGGCACATTTTAACAAAGAAAGAGTCCCATTTTGGGCCCGAATAGAACATAGAACAGTACAGCACAGAACAGGCCCTTCGGCCCTCAATGTTGTGCCGAGCAATGATCACCCTACTCAAACCCACAAATCCACCCTATACCCGTAACCCAACAACCCCCCCCCCCTTAACCTTACATTTTAGGACACTACGGGCAATTTAGCATGGCCAATCCACCTAACCCGCACATCTTTGGACTGTGGGAGGAAACCGGAGCACCCGGAGGAAACCCACGCACACACGGGGAGGACGTGCAGACTCCGCACAGACAGTGACCCAGCCGGGAATCGAACCTGGGACCCTGGAGCTGTGAAGCATTTATGCTAACCACCATGCTACCGTGCTGCCCCAATAGCAGGGCGTTTTTCAGAGCCTGCAGTGCTGAGAACGACCCAGCTATTAAACAGGACTTTTTTGGGGGGGCCCCGCTGGGGCCACACTTTCAGTATAGGAAGACATTGAGGCGTCATTTTTAAATGCCTCTTGCGAGATTCAATGGCATCGTCGCGTCACCCAATTGGGCACGGTGAGGCTGCTTGACCCATTGGTAATGTTTCCAATTTGTGTGACTCATACAGCCCCAAAGACCTGGATTCAATTCCCACCTTGCACGACTATGTGGAGTTTGCACCTTCGCCCCGTGTCTGTGTGGGTTTCCTCCGGGTGCTCTGGTTTCCTCCCACAGTCCAAAGATGTGCAGGTTAGGTGGATTGAACATGCTTAAGTTACCCCTTAGTGTCCTCCTTCGGCACTGTAGGGATTTCATGATTCTATGAATAGAAATGTTAACTTTATTTCTCTCTCCACAGGGACTGCCAGACCTGCTGAAGTTTTCCAGCATTTTCTATTTTTGTTGTTGGAGGGTTGAAAGAGACTTTTGAAACACATTGGAAGATGGTTTGTCAGCGTTTGTCAATGCTTTACCAATGTTTATTTGCAAACGCTGAGGAATTTACCTAAAAAGCAGAGTACTTTTGGCTAGTTTGTAGTATCAGGAGGAGAAAGGGAGTGCTCGGTCATTAGCATCTTGCCAGGGGACCACTTGGATTGTAAGAGGAGTGTGAAAAGGAGAGAAAGCCAGGGAGAGCAGAAAAAGTAGCTGCAGAAAAGGAGGACAAGGGGGACTGCTTCTTCTCTGTGGGTACAGGATATCTCTCCTCCTCTGGAGCTTCTCCAAATTAGGGTTAACCCTAATTCAAATGCCTCATCTGAAGGCCTGTGCATTTTACACTTGATCCCTGACACGTCCTGAAATCTGTCATTGTGTGACAGCTACCTCACACCACGCCTTAATTTGAAGTAACTGTGTGGAGGCCATACAACTTGTCAAACCCATAGGTTTTAATACCTTGAGGCAAGTTCACATTATAGCAATCACCAGTTAGGACTAAAACTGTGCCCTATAACAAGACTTCAAACTGCACAGCACACATTTAGCGGCCATTTTTATACTTTCATCCAAATAGCCCCCATCACTCCACCAAGAATCTGGTTCCAAGGAGATAATTTTGGTTCATAGAGTTTATTTTCCATCTAAAAGATTACGGCCGGGATTCTCCACTTGCTGACGCTGAAATCGCAAAACACATTTGGGCGGATAATAGCTTCCGACGCCGAAATCGAGGTAGGCGCTGGTTTGAAGACAAATCGGGATGCTCCGGCACCCTGAAAATGGCGTGAATGCATCGCTCACCGCGCAGGGTGAAAGTACAGTAGGAATTTCATCAGCTTCCGAGATCACTGCCTCCGATGGGCTGATTTCCCGACGGCGTCGTTCACTTGTGGTTTCATAAATCGTGAACTTGGCACCCTGGCTGCTCAGTGAGAGAGGAGGAGGTAAGAAATGACGAGGAGTGACTGCGGGCTGCTGGCCCTGACACCGGCCATGCTGGCTATGGCGGAGGGGGGGCGGGGGGGTGGTGCGGGCAGCTAGGGCCGGGGAGAGGGAGAGCTTGCTGAGCAGCCAGAGTGCCGCACCACAGTGCTGGGACCGTGCCCATGCACCGACCGCCATCTTGCTGAACATCCACTGACCACCCACCCTGGCTCCTGGTTCTACACAGTGGCACCGGCCCGCACTCCACCTCCCGCATCAGGACGCACCCTCCCACACCCGGCCCCGAGCACCCCTGAGGTCTGTGTCATATCAGCCAGTGACTGGGCCACCTCCCTCTGGGACTAGGCCACCTCCCTCTGTGTCTGCGCATGCTGGCCAGTGCCTGGGCAATGCAGTCTGCTATGACTGGGCCATGCTGAGGAGCGTCGTCGCAATGTCCAGGTGACTCTGGCACATGGCCGCCTGTGGGAGGGCACCACTGTCCTGGGCCTTGGCTCCTGCCTGTACAGAATTCCCAAGGCCTTGCACATTCTGACCCATATCCGACGCTGTCTCCCCCAATGCCTCCACCTCAGATGCTACCGGTGCGTTGTTGGCCTGGGTGGCACGCATGATCAGCACGACCCCCTGCTGCTGCACGCGGATGGACCCCTCCACCTGCGCCTGCAGATGCTGGATGCCCATTGTCATCCCCTCCAGTAGTCTCTGGGACTCTGACTGCACCTGCACTGTGGCTGTGACTGGATTTTCCAGACGCCCAGAACCCGTCTGGGCGGCATCTGGTTCCTGGGGCTAGGCTGTCCCCCGACTGCCCAGCCCCTCAGCTGCTCCTATCGCCACCTGCTGTACCAGATGTGATATCTGGTGCGCACCAGATAGTGACTCAGGAGCCTCTTCACTAATGTGCCCAACCAAGGTGATGGTCTCTGGGATGCTGGAAGGTGTAGGAGAAAGCAGTGACGGAAAGTCCGTGTCCTCCTCCGATCCGAGCTCCGGGTGTACTCGAGCAGAGGGCTGGTTTTCGGGCTGCACTCCCTGCCAGTGCTCGGCCGTCTGGGGGGCAACGGTCCTGGCACTGGCTGGGGGCGGGGTGCTATTGATGGACCGGCTCCATCTCTGACAGGTCCTGTCTGACACAAGAGGACATGTGTATTTAGACAGAGGGCCGGGGGTTTGTGCGGTGTAGGGGTTTGGGAGGGTAAGGTGAAGGGGGTGTGGGGGCTGTGGGTTGAGAGGGGTGAGGGGTCGAGGAGGGCATGGGGTGAGGTGGGTGGGGGATGCGGTGAGGCGGTTGGGGTGGGGGGGTAAGTGGGGTGTGGGGAGAGGTGAGGGGGTGCGGGTTGGGCAGTGAGGGGGTGTGGGTTGTGGGGATGAGGGGGGTGTGGGGAGGGGTGCAGGGCAGGGGATGAGGGGTGTATGGGCTGAGGGGGGGGTGCGGGGGGGGGTGCCCACACATGTGTCACGGGGTTCTGCAACTAAGCCGGATCTCACTTGCTCACCCGCTGCCGATCTCCGCATCAGCGACCTCCCTTTCCTCCGGGCTGCCGACCACGTCCAGTGTTCTCTGCTTGGGCACGGTGAGGGGCCACAGTTCTGGTGGTGCCCTGCTGGTCTTCCGGCAGTTGTGCGCGGTCTTCTCCTGAGGGGAGGGGGGAACACACACAACAAAACCATTAGATGTTCCGACACAAGCAGCCCAGGGATTAGTTAGATGATGGCATCAGTGGCCAGGGCATCTGGCCATTGCGGCTGGCATGGGTGCGCATGTAGGGCAGGGTTTGGGTTCGGCTGTCCCCCAAAGGGGGTGATGTGGGGGGTTGGGGTTATTGCCGGGGCACAGCGCTGCCTACTCACCCTGGCCACCCACACCCCACTTACCCCCCCACCCCAACCGCCTCACCGCATCCCCCACCCACCTCACCCCATGCCCTCCTCGACCCCTCACCCCTCTCAACAGGACCACAGAATGTTGTGCAGTTTCTTCCAGCACTGCATGCCAGTCCGGACTACGTTACCCATGGCGCTGACTGCCTCTGCCACCTGGGCCCTAGCACTGCGAACTATGGTGCCTGGCGGCCTTCCTCCCTGGCCAGGGTACAGGGTCATCCTTCTGTCCTCCACGGTGTCCAGGAGGGTTCCAGCTCAGCTGAACCATCGCTGTTCTTCCAAACATTTTACTGGCTGGGACGGTGTGTGTGGGGAAGGACCGTTTAAGTGCGGCTGCAGTGTGTGAGCCTCATGTGCGCCAATCAAAGACCCTGCGAATCTGGCCCCGTTTTGCATGGAACCGGTTGCGTTCCACGTGGTGATGGTGCTTGCCCATTTTGAGTTACTGAATAGGTGCAACTATTGCGCCGTTCTTCCTGTTGTAAAACACCACTGTTGCCACGCCGGCATCAGCACTAGTCTCAAAATCGGAGAATGCAGCCCCATCTTTAATGGAAGCACTCCATTTCTTTGTTGATTTAAACTTTGAAATGAAGCTGTGTTGCTGTAATATGACAATATTGCAATAATATGCTACAGCTGTAATTTTCTTCAAATATAGGAAACAGACTCATTAAAAAGTATCATCATTAATAGGGAGTGGTAACTGCTCCTGAAATAATACCGAGTTCAAAGAATCATAGTGTTAGAGCGCAGTAGGAGGTTATTTGGCACAGCCATCTCTTTGAAAAAGTTATCCAATTTGTCTCATTGCACAAAGCCCAACAAATAATTCCTTTTCAAGTATTTATGCAATTTGCTTTTGTAGGATCTGCTTCTCCCTTTCAGGCATTACATTTCAGATCATTTTTTTTTTAAAATTTAGAGTACCCAATTCATTTTAATGGAAGGGAAAATGTTGGAAAATCTCAGCAAGTCTGGCAGCATCTGTAGGGAGAGAAAAGAGCTAACGTTTCGAGTCCGATGACACTTTGTCAAAGCTGGTCTTTGTCTTTCTCCAAATCAAAGGTGTAGCAATGGGTACCCGCATGGGTCCTAGCTACGCTTGCCTTTTTATGGGGTATGTGGAACATTCCTTGTTCCAGGCCTATCCGGGCTCCCTGCCACAACTCCTTTACCGATACATTGATGATTATTTTGGTGCCATGTCATGCTCTCGCCCGGACCTGGAAAAATTCATCAACTTTGTTTCCAGTTTCCACCGCTCCATCATTTTCACCTGGTCTATCTCAGACACTTCCCTTCCCTTCCTTGATCTTTTGGTCTCCATTTCCAGCAATAGACTATCTACTAATATCCACTACAAGCCCACTGACTCCCACAGTTATCTGGACTACAGCTCTTTGCACCCTACACCCTGTAAGGACTCCATTCCTTTCTCTCAACTCCTTCGCCTCCGCGCATTTGTTCCGACGCTGCCACTTTCCAAAATTGTGCTTCGAAAATGTGTTCCTTCTTCCTCGACAGTACTTTCCCACCTACAGTTGTGGACAGGGCCCTCAACAGTGTGCGGTCCATCTCCCGTGCCACTACCCTCGCATCCTCCATTCTCTCCCAGTCCCCCTCATTCTCACATTTCATCCCACCAGCCTCCATGTGCAATGCCAGCTTTGACAAAGAGTCATCGGACTCGAAAAGTTAGCTCTTTTCTCTCCCTACAGATTCTGCCAGATTTGCTGAGATTTTCCAGCATTTTCCCTTTCGACCCAATTCATTTTTTCCAATAAAGGGACAACTTAGATTGGCCAATCCACCTAGCCGGCACATCTTTGGGTTGTGGGGCCGAAACCCACGCAAACATGGGGAGAATGTGTGAACTCCACACGGACGGTGGCCCAGAGCCGGGATCGAACCTGAGACCTCTGCGCCATGAGGCAGCAGGGCCAACCCACTGCACCACCGTGCTGCCCTCACATTTCAGATCATAACAACCAGTTGCGTATACAATGTTTTCTCCTCTGGTTCTTTTGTCAATCACCATTTTTTTTAAAAAGCCCAGTTATTTACTTTATCAAATCCCTTCATGATGCTCAGCATCACTTTTTAAAAAATAAATTTAGAGTAGCCAAATCATTTGGGCGAGATTCTCCCAAAACGGGAGAAATCGTAAAGCTGCCGTAAAACCCGGGCGGGTTTTACGGCAGCGCGCCCCTTCCCGACCGGGGACCGATTCTGGTCCCCGGTCGGGGCTAGCAGCCCGACGCCGTAGGCTCCGGCAAGACGGGCTTAACGAAAATCGTTAAGCCCGCTTGCCGGAGTTAGCGCCGGCTGACGCGTCATATGACGTCAGCCGCGCATGCGCAGTTTGGAAGACTCAAACCCGCGCATGCGTGGGTGACGTCATCGCGTTTTTGCGCGAAACCCGCGCATGCGCGGGCCGGGTTGCCCCTCAGCCGCCCCGCGAATGGATACTGCGGGGCGGCGGAAGGACAAGTAGTGCGCGGGCATCGGGCCCGCTGCCCGCGATCGGTGCCCACCGATTGCGGGCCCATGGCACCCTTGGCACGGCCGTGGTACGGCCGTGCCAATCGGTGCCATGGTTATTAATAGCGAGTTTGTGACGCCGTTTTTACGAACGGCAAGACCAGGTGTGTTTGCCGTTCGTAAAAACGGCGGAAAGGGCTGGGACTTCGGCCCATCTAACAGCTGAGAATCGCTGCTGGCCGTAAAAAAACGGCGGCAGCGATTCGGGTCGGGACTTCGGCGGGGGGGGGGGGCGGGAGAATAGCGGGAGGGCGGCAAAAATGTCGGGAAGGCCCTCCCGCTATTCTCCCACCCGTCGTGGGGGGCGGAGAATTTCGCCCTTTATTTTCCAATGAAGGGGCAAATAAGCGTGGCCAATCCACCTACCCTGCACATCTTTGGGTTGTGGGGGTGAGACCCACATAGACATAGTGAAAAAGTGAAAACTCCAAATGGACAGTGACCCGGGGCTGGAATCGAACCGAGGTCCCCGGTGCCGTAATGTAGTAGTGCTAACCACTGTGCCGCCATGCTGCCGTTGTTGAACATTGCTATCAAATCTCCTTAACATCTTCTGCTCAAAGAAGAACAACTCTAGTCTCTCCACATAACTGTAGCCCGTCATTCTCTGGTAAATTTCCCTTGCGCCCTCTCTAAAGTCTTAGCATCCTTTCTAATGTGCGGTTCTATTGGCCCGAATATCAAAGCTGGGGAATAATCAGGATTTCATGAAGGTTTAGAAGACCTTCTTTGTTTTTGCACTTTAAGCTCTATTTACAGAGCAAGCATCCCACTTGCTATTTTAACAGCCTTCGTAGCTTGTCCTGCCACATTAAAGACCTGTGTATACATAAATCACAGATCTCCCTGTTCCAGCACAACATTTACCATTTTCTTTACACTGTCTCTCTTCACTCTCCCTTTTGAAATGAATAACCTGAGTTATCCTTTATCCTTCAAGTGGATTTTGATATTAATGTAACATAAGTGCATGAATTTAATCGAACATTGCATTTTTTTAACAAAATATTGACAAGTTGCCTGATTTGAATGAAACAGATGGATGTCGCCTGTAAAATTGTGTTATTCCTTCATTATAATATGCAAATCAATTTAGCTGAAATGAAAGTTCCACAAATTTGCGGCTTACGACCCATTTGTTTATTTTTTATGTAAAATTTAGGGAAACTAAAACCGAGTAGAGTTTTAACAATTACGCTTTCAGGGCACTGCCTGGTCTCAAAATGGGCCCATTGGTACTTTCTATGAAGGCTCTTGTTTTGTTCCAGCTGACAAGCAAATGGATGGAAATTTCAATCAGAGAATCATAGATTCATAGAATTCCCAATGTGCAGAAGGAGCTCATTCGGCCCATTGAGTCTGCAATAACTCTTCAAAAGAGTATTCTACACAGGTCCACTCTCCTGACCACCCCGCCCTATTGCTGTAACCCCATAACCTAACCTGTACATCCCGGAACACAAAGTGGCAATTTAGCACGGCCAATCCATTTAATCTGCACATCTTTGGATTTCACCTTTGCAGTAGTTATGAATAGTTGAACAGTTTTCATTTACAAGAGACAGTCTAACTTATGCCAGGGGATTTCTTTGCTGTTGAATGGTGACATTTTAATGTGCATTCTCTCCTTTCCTGCAAAAGCTGGTTATTTTAAAATGTGCATACATCTCTTGTTAAGTATTGTACCCTAAATAATGGAAGATGGAGTCAATAAAGCAAACCGTTTTTCCTTGTTGTGAATTCACTTATAGACCTCACTAATTTGCAACAAGTGTCTCATGTTTACGAGAATGTTACCAGTACTTGATGCTGATTTATAAGGAGTTATATAGATTGGCTGGGACTTTTTTTCCCTGGAGCGTAGGAGACTTCGGAGTGATCTTATAGTGGAGTATAAAATAATGAGGAGCATAGATAAGGTAGATGGTCAACATCTTTTCCGAAAGGTAGAGGAGTCTAGAACTAGAGGGCATAGGTTTAAGGTGAGAGATGCAAAAGAGACCAGAGGGGAAATGTCTTTACACTGAGGGTGGTGAGCATCTTGAATGGGCTGCCAGAGGCAGTGGTAGAGGCGGGCACAATTTTTTCCCTCAAAAAGCAGTTAGAAGGTTCCATGGGCAGGGTGGGTATAGAGGGACATGGGCCAAATGCGGGCAAGTGGGACTAGCTTAGTGATAGATACTGGGCAGCATGGACAAGCTGGACCGAAGGGCCTGTTTCCATGCTGTCAACATCTATGACTCTATGTTCACCTTGTTCTTACCATTCAGGACCAATATTATGATTAAATGAAAATGTTTTGAGTTGGAAGAGGAGGAACTGATGCACAAATATTCTGTTAATGTATTGGGGATATGTTATGGTACTTCTTTTCCATATTTTGGACTCAGCATTTGATTTGTCATGGATTGTATGAGCCAGCTGTAAAGGGCAGTTTGAATTAAACCAATTTTTAGATTTCCTTTAAAAATTAGGTTTTATGTCATAGTTAATTCCGCCAACCTTCTTTCCCATTCCAGACGCACCTCATTTATTACCTCATGCTGAGCACTTTCACTAGCTGCACATCACCCTCCTCAATAAATCACTTTTAAGTCGTGCTCCACCTCTGTCTGCATCCTCTTCTAGCCCAATGAGCCAGATTCTTCCCTCCATTGGGAAAAATCCATTTGGGGAGAATGGTTTGCATCTCTATTGACAGAAGCTGGAAAGAGGTTTTTAAGAAACCTTCCAGAGATATATTCCTTTTGATAGACTTTTGAAAATTAGTAAGTAAATCACATTTCCTTCACCCATTGCCAAAGATTAAAACTTATTCTGCTTATATGCCACAGTTATAGATGTAGTTTATATAACATCGATATCAACTTATCTTTATCTTTGCTGTCCATCTTTCTTAGTGTGGATATTTTTATGGTGAAAGCAAAGAAAAAGTGGAAGCGATGGAGAGATTAAAGAATTTGAAAAAAAACTGACACTAAAGAGCTCCTCAGAAGTGGTGCTCTCGTTGATTTTCAGATTGGTCACTGACTTTTTGAGACCAATTTATTGGGCCAAAAATCATAAGGTCGACTTTTACATGGGTAATATTTTCAAAGGGATTGATAAACATGTTTGAGTTATTTATTTTATAACATTATGAATGAGATATACTTCATCTGTATTAATTATCTAATATTCATTAATTCCATAATGTTACAAATTATATACATTTCGGCCAACACAATGTAAGTATATAATGAATTAACTACAAAACGTCACTTTGAAATCCTTCAATTTTAGGATCAAGTTTATTCCTCATGTCTATGAATCATTGGAACAATGTTACGAGTGAGGATGCTCATATATTTCCACTCTGGGCGACTGTTTTTTGCCCTGTTTAGAGGAGATGTACGAGGTAAGTTTTACACAGAGGGTGGTGTGTGCCTGGAACTCACTGCCGGAGGAGGTGGAAGCAGGGACGATAGTGACATTTAAGGGCCATCTTGACAAATACATGAATAGGATGGGAATAGAGGGATACGGACCCCCGAAGTGCAGAAGATTTTAGTTCAGACAGGCAGCATGGTCGGCGCAGGCTTGGAGGGCTGAAGGACCTGTTCCTGTGCTGTACCTTTCTTTGTTCTTTGTTCTTCCAATATGCCAAATCCAATTGTTCCACATCTTTTGGATACAGTCCTCAAGGGTTTATTCATGCACACCTTTTTATCAATACTTATTTTAATTAGAATTTATACATTTACAATTAAATCGAATCATTAACACTTCCAGGAAAATACATAGGGCGTGACCTACCGGCCACATTACAACTGAAACGCAGCGCGGCATGACCGGTAAATGCCCGGAGATCTCTCTTCCGGGATCTACCCAACTGCCCCAACTCACGAGATCTAATGTGATCTCATGAAACGTCGCAATGAGAATCCCACCCATTGTGGGCGGATCACTTTTTAACAAATCTGCAAATTGGAGTGAGGCCAGCTGGTCTCACTATATTATGCTCTCCCATGATCTACCCGAAGCGCTGGAATCTAACACCCTCACCTTGGCGAGCACCGTTCAGTGCCGGTCTTCTCGAATGGGGACCAAACAGAATAGCACTTGTAGGGGTCTCCCAGGGGACTGGGAGCTCACAGGTGCTTGCCCTCTCAGCAGGGTGGCATGCTGAAACTGAGGAGGTCGGGGCTCAGATGGGAAACATGTCTTTGTTCCATTTGAGGCCCTGAAGTGGCGAACTAATGGCCAGTTAAAGGCCATTTTTCAGAAGAAATCTCAGGGCGGGAAGTGGGAGGTGTTGTGGGGGGTGAGGGGAGGTACCTCCATCAGCCCCTTCTGAATGGCTGATGGTGATGCCCTTTCCTTAAAGCCCAATGATCTTTGGACATCTCTTCCATTTTTAAAAATAAATTTAGAGTTCCAGTTATTTTTTTTCCAATTAAGAGGCAAGTTAGTGGAGACAATCCATCTAATTTGCACACCTTTGGGCTGTGGGGGGTGAGACCCACGCAGGCACAGGGAGAATGTGCAAACTCCACACAGACACCCGGGGCCGGGATCGAATCCAGGTCCTCAGCGCCGTAGGCAACAGTGCTAACCACTGCACCACTGTGCCACACTCCAGACCTCCCTCCACCCCAGCCTATTTCCCAAGACTCCAGTTATCCCTTCCCCTCATGACCCCACAAGCCTTCCATACCCTCTCTGCCCTGGGCCCCCGGTATTCTCCAGTTCCTGGTACTTAATCCCAGGAAGCTTCATGCAGTGTCTCTTCCAACCTCTGCAGAGCTGTTGTTGGAGCAAAGTTTCCCAACAATCTGATTGGCTGGAAGTTCTCCAAGGTTGGACGCATCCTGATTGAGGGGGCGGAGGTCCCGCTTTCTGCCTGTCAATGCTCGTTAGAGATTACAATGGTAGTGGGTGTGTCAGAGTCCACGAGGATATGTTCCCCACCATTCTAAAAATTCAGGCCTATGTTTTTTTAGCCCAAAAATGATGGGGTTGACTTTTACAGAAGTAGAGTAGTGGGTGCCTGGAACATTCAAGGGGCATCTTGACAAATACATGAATAGGGTGGGAATAGAGGGATACAGACCCTGGAAGTGTTGAAGATTTTCATTTAGATGGGCAGCATGGTGAGTGCAGGCTTGGAGGTCTGGAGGGCATGTTCCTGTGCTGTACCTTTCTTTGTTCTTTGTTCGTTGTACTTCCGGTAATGGCCTTGAGCTGAGCGGTCCTACGAAAGGTGCCTCTTGCCTTAGGTGGATTGGCCATGCCAAATTTCCCCTTAGGATGGGGTTACAGTGTGGGGAATTGGGCCTAGATAAGTTGGTCTTTCAAAGTGTTGTTGCAGGCTTGATGGGCCAAATGGCCTCTTTCTACACTGTAGGGATTCCATGATTCTGTGATTGTCAGCCCCTTTGTGCCCACATTGCCCGTGAAGAACGCATTGGAGAGCAATACCAGTATGTTTATAAATGAAATCAGTCCACACTGCGTCAGCATAAACTATTTATTTTGGGGCTTTCCTTTAGTACGCGTCTTTTGTGCATTTTACCTACCCTAGTCCTCCTGTGTAAATCTACCTCAGTGACTGCACTATAGTTGGCACAAGGCTGGTCCTTTGTACACTGCAATCCACAGCCATGAAGGGCTGAACTTGAATGGCAGCAAGCGGACCTTGCATGAGTTCTACTGCAGCACTCAGACTTGTGATGGAAGCTGCATTCATTGCAATGGAAGCTGAGGCAATGGGGGCCGGATTCTCTGGTCTCCGACGCCAAACTCGCGTTCGGTGCCGCTTTTGCGATGCGCCGCCCCTCCAAAATGGCGTACTCTGCAAGTATGCCACATGCCATATGGATGGCCTCAGGGCCTGAGGCCCTCCCACAATGCTCCGCCCCCGATGGGCTGAGTTCCTGACAGCATGCGTCTCTCATGCTATTTTTTTTCAGGAACCCGGCGTGGCGGCTGCGGACTGAACCCAGCGCCTCTACATTCGGGGACGAGCTGATCCACGGGGAGGGGTGTTTTGGCAGGGGCTGGGAGAACTGGTGGGGGGTGGTCCGGGGGTGGCGAGCGGCTGCAGGCTGCAGCCACGGACCGGGCAATTCTCCAGCCGTATCTGCAGCTGGAGCGGGGGGCTTGATGCTGTGTGCCTGCTAGCCCCCCACTAGACAGAGGATTGGTGGAGGTTTTGCGCCGTATTTTCAGGCATAAAACACCACTATTCCCACACCGCCATCAGAATTTAGTCTCAAAATTGGAGAATCCACCTCTGGGCATCAGATGCTCAATATGTGTGCAAACGTAGCTGGCCACCATTTCCGTGTTGGAAAGGATGGAGTTCATTCTCTGACCAAAGCCCAGCTCTGTAACATTGACAGGTAGCCTTTCTGACAGGTCTGCCAGTGCAACGAGCATTTCATTGTTCATGCTCTTCAGCCTTCTTCTGTATACTGCCCTGAAGCAATTCTCATCTGAGTCCTCTGCAGCAGAAGCTGTGTGAGACCTCACCCTCTGTGCTACCCTTATACCCTGTCCAGGGTGCAGGGCACTTGTGGTGCAATCTGTTTGGGTGATTTGGCTGTCATGGTTGAATGGTTGGTGGTGTATGTAAGTTGGGAGGTGTTGGTGTGAGGCTTGCAACAATCCTTATTGTGTGAGGGTACAGTAAAGCCTATAAATGTCAGGTATGAATCCTGATAAAGTTTGTTGGGAGCTGAGTGATATTGGTGTAGTGAATTGAGGAGTATATGAAGTGTAGATTCTGGGCTGTGGCTTTTGAAGAGGCGTTCACTGATTTTGACTATTGGGTAGTGAGATCATTGAACTTCTTTCCACACTGCATCTAGTTCCTCAGGAATTGGCACTGAAATTTCCGGCTCTCCATACAGGATATGTCTCCAATGGTCCACCTCCTCTGTCAAGGCCTCCAAGCAGCATCTGACAAGCTTGGAGTTTGGTCCTACCCCGGGCTGTGCCAACATTCAATGTTTCACTTCCTGCATAGCTGCCTGCACCTGCTCCAGCAACAATGCACTTCCCCTTTAAGAGGTGCTGCTTAGCTGAAAGTGGTGCTAACCGCTTGCAGCATTGGCCCCTTGCTCAGGCATCCAGCCAATCGGCAGCATAGCTAGTGCTGGCTGGATGCTGAAATCATTTAAAACAGCAGGCAGCATGAAGCTGGCGTCTTGCCTGTTTTGGAGTCAATGGGAGCGGGTTAATCACACGTCACAATCCCTGTGTGCTCATTTCAGGGGCACGTCGAATTTAGTGCCCTTTGTTCCTCAGGTTAGGTAATATAGCACAATTCAATTTGAGTTGCTAAACGGAAAGAATTATTGGTTCAAATGTTAAAAATCTGGACTCTAATATTATGCATTGAGAACAATACCACTGCTATGTAAACAAGTTACTTGTTACACAAATGTTATTGTAATGTTTCCCTATAGCCACAGAGTACCTGCTGCATCGAACATTGTCCCGCTAATATTTTGGTCTCTTCTCTTTAGAATCTAATACATTGGTCCTCTCGGGGATTTTGGCTGAGAGTTAGTAAGATTGTGTGGATCTCAAGAGCATCTGAGTTCTACTTGCAAAATTCATTGACATTGAATTGCAAATCATTCTCAGAAGTTTAGACCAGTTTCATTGTATTATAGGTATAATTCCCCATCTTCTTCAAGATTGCTTTGTGGATAAGTCATAGTTCCACACTAAACCACATGGACTACTCCAGTTTATCTCTGGTCTTCCACGATTTGGAAAATCCCAATATGAGCTTCGTCAGGAGTAATTCTAAGCAAACTCATCAGTCACGAAAGTGGCAAGATTGTGTGCACCGTTAATTTTGCAACCAGGCCGAGTTTGCTCCCTTGAAGTGAACAGGGCACAGCACTGGATGGGTTGTAAACCCGGTGTTTCATTCCGTCCTGGTGACTTCTCAATCCATCACATTACGGATGGAGTATTCCATGGCTGTCAGCATCTTTTTTTTCTTTGCTTCCTGGCTTCTCAAATAATTTCTTTTGCTTACAATGTCTCCCTTCCCGAACACTGGAGATAGAAACCAGCTGGGGTTTACCCTGATAGTCCATAACTCCTGCCAACTGCAATATTGTGCAGATGTGGATTTCAGGCGGGGCAGGATTAGGCTCAGTTCTAATGCCCCAAAGGTAAATGAGATTTGCTAACTGACATGGTCTGTGAATGTGAGGCCATTTAAATGAAGCATTCAAGATTTCCTGATGCCAATGAAATCATGTCCCAACGTGAACTATCACCTTCAGAAGAGAAACTGGGAAAAATTTAGGAATCATGCCCCAAAATGTGCTCAACAAAATCGGTGAAATTTGTAACTGAAGCAGCGAGACAATGTTTTGTCAGTTTAGCACATGTGCTGCTGACTCGTCAATATGCAAAACCAATTTTGTTACATACTTGGCAACAAAAGCATAGGTCGAATTTTGAATGATAAATTGCAGCATTACATAAATAACTTAATTGTGATAAACATCAACACTACTCTGAGTTGAATAAGGACTTTGAAATCATGTGGAACAAATCAAGTTTAAATTTATGTGCAAGTTAACACTTGTAACATTTTCCTAAACATTAAGCTCTTCACATAACAAAGGGACAATATAACCACAAAGCAATGCTCCTGTGTCGGAATTTCAGCTAAAGTCGTTGTTGAAGTTGAAATGTTGGTCAGATAAGGAAGTATAGAAGAAAACATTTTTAAAATACTGCAATGATTGAAACTTTCAAACATTAATAAATTGCTTTTTTTTCATCTACCTTGCTGTAAATTTGCCGAAAATTATTTTGGGAGTACAACATTTCAGTTTTAGAAATTTAAACTGGAAAAATATACCTGCGGCATTTATTGTATATATAGTGAGGCACACAACACAGGATGCAATACACCGTTTCAAGTGACTCACTCCAACAACGTTTCTATTGTGCTTAGAGAGGGTTATGGCGTGAAGGGACTTTTCAATTCCTTTCCTCAAAATTGTAGGGATTTGTACTGAATCAGTTCCGAAACTTCTATTTTCAGATTATTCACACAGTAAGAAGCAGATGATCTTCCTAACAAAAATTATTTTGTTTATCTCTGAACTTTTACTTTCAATATGGAGGTTTTCATATGGGCCTTCCTGTCTCTGGATTGTTGGAGACCGGTCATATCAACCAAGATGCGCATCGGGACCCAACTGAAGCACGAGCTCTGTGGGAATTGCCTGGAAAGTTTGAACTTCCGATGAGCAATTTCGCTGATCCCTGGGACCCTCTGACAAAGTTTCTGAACCTGAGCTAGAGTCAGAGAATTCGGACAGTTTCGCAGTACCTAGGAAATATGAGACAGAAAAATTTGAGTCTAACTCCTGGGTAATTATAGAATTATAGAATTATAGAATTGACCCCACCCCCCTTCCCAAATCACTTGCATGACCTCACAGACTCTCCCTTGACCCCATAACTACCCCCCTACCTCTGTTGTAAGGGTTTGCCCTGTAGGGGCACGGTCCAATGGCCATGCTGCACCTGAAAAGCAGCTTGTCACGGCACAGCATGGCCTGTAAAAGCCAGGAGACCCCACTCCCAGGATCTACCCGGCATGCAACACCTTGCGAGATTCAACACAAATTGTGAGAAGTTATGATGTAAATCCCGCCCAACACGTTTTGCGCAAATCTGTATATTAGAGCGAGACAGCTAGTGTCACTCTAATATGCAAATTCCTGGGGAACCTGAAGCTTTGGGATTGATTCCCTTCGCCTTGGAGACCTCGGTTGAGTGTCATTCAGTATTGATCCCCACAAACTGGGACCAGATGGAATGGCACTCTTGGGGGTCTCCAAGGCGATCAGAGGCCCCCAGCTCCATGTCCCTTTGGGTCCCACTTGGGCACTATTGGGAGCCACATGGGTGCTTTGGCAATGCCAGCTGAGAACCCTGGCAGTGCCATCTGGGTGTCAGCCTGGCACGGCCAAGGTGCTCTGGTTGGCACTGCCAAGGTGCCATGCTGGCATTTTTTGTGTGCGCATGATTGGACTGGGGATGCCCTGCGTGGGTGTTGGAGGGGAAACGGGGACCATAAGGATCCTCCCATAGTGCTTTTGGACTGGGGGTCGCTTCAGTGGCCTTAGAGATCAAGATGCCATTTTTAAATGTCTTGCTACATTGGGGAGTTACGGCGAGCGGAGCTCTCCATTTACAAAACGGGGCTATGTGCAGCCTGCCTTACCCACTGAGGTCCTTATACAATGTGAGTCCTGTTGTATAACTATGTTTTTCTCAGCACTTCGAGCATCGGGAAACACGCAGCTAAACCCGTTTGCTATGTGACTTTGTTCCCAATTAGATGAATCGAGCCGTAGGTCTCACTAAGAGGTTCAGAGGCTTGTAACGTTGAACAGTAATGTTTATTGGTAACAGAGAACTATTTACATATGTACATAGTACAGTCCAGACCATCAGCCAAGTCCATGCTGACTTCTACACAGGTCTCCGCATGCTCTTAAACTGATCCAGGTCCCTTTCCATGTGCCCTTTATCACACTGTGGGCAATATAGTGTTTCAGCACCACATTAACTCTTGCCATGACATACAACCTCATATTACAACTCCCACAATCCAACCTAACCACCCCTGACCACCTAGTCACCTCATCCACCTGCCACCTTACCCACTTACCTAACCCACCTAACCATCTGCTACCTTACACATTCACTCATCCATCCACTCATCAACTCTTCCGTCCACTATCATTCACCCATCGCCCATTCACTAGTATGCAGACTGGATATATAAATTTAGCTTACGGCAGGGGTGATGTCTCCTGCATTGATTCTCTTTGCCGCCCTCTGTATGGATTCCTGCGCTGAGGGAGATCTGCTTTGTGGATCAGAAGGCCGGCATTTTCAAACATATCCAGGTAAGTGGACAGTTTTCTATCTGATCAGCGTTGGACATGACAATTTTGACACTGATCGGAAGATTTGGGTCATGAAGTCAGAACTCAGAGATCCTTTTATTGGGTAGCATAAAAAACTGATGTTAGATTGTCAGCCATGCATATTATTCAAGGTTGCAGTTATCCTCCTTTATTGGCAGCACAGTTGAAAGATTTGACCAGACAGAAGAAAAATAGTCTGAGAAACTAATATTAATGACTGAATAAGTTTTCAAATTAACCATTGATCAAATATCACAAGTGGTGTGAGCCCATTTACTTGTTGACCTAGTTTCTAGCCGATGCAAGTCCATCAGAAGTCATGGATTGTGGTCTAGGAAACCTTTAATTTATTTTTTTCTTCAGATTGTTTCCACCTCAATATTTTTCCTGCAAGGACATTTTACCTCTAGCAAAACTAGGTCAGCCAGGCAATGCCATAAGTTTCACTTTTGTTTAAATTGGCTCACAAGGAACAGAAATAGAAAAGCATGGCAGGCTAAGAATCCAACATAAAACTCACTATTTTGTTCTCTATTTACAGTGTCATCACGTACAAAATATAAAATCAAAAAAGTGAGGGAACAGAATAAAGGACGTGGAGATCACAAAATAATTTTGGTGGCAAAGAAGATTATCTGGAATGTCTGCTGGACAGCACGGTATCGCAGTGGTTAGCACTGTTTTTTCACAACGCCAGAGACCTGGGTTTGATTCCCAGCTTGGGTCACTGTGCGGAGTCTGCACATTCTCTCCGTGTCTGTGTGGGTTTCTTGCGGGCGCTTCTGTTTTCTACCGCAAAGTCCCGAAAAACATGCTTCTAAGGTGAATTGGACATTCTGAATTCTCTCTCAGTATACCTGAACAAGCGTATAATGTGGCGACTAAGGGATTTTAACAGTAACTTTATTGTAGTGTAAATGTAAGCCTACTGTTGACACTAATGAAGATTATTACTGATACCCAACTGGCATTGAAGCCTACTCGTGACAATAAGCAATTTTCATTTCATTTAATTTCAAATGGTGAAATCTACCTTTTCAACTTCCAAAGAGAAATTCCCCTTCTTCCCAGGACCCTCTCAAAAAGGCTCCAACTCTACGTTAGAGTCCGAGACTTTGGACAGTTCTGATTTTCGTACTTGGTTGGTTACCAAGGAAATATTAGACTTAAAAATCCTTGTCTAAGTCCTGATAATGATATAGCTGACACCCAATCACTAACACTGAACCCCCACAACCCACCCCTGACTTCCCTTATCTCCCCCGTGTATGTCTTGGACCTCCACAAATTGAAATTAAATCTGCAAAATTTATAATGCAGATTAAGATTACTAGTCTCTTTTCCGGTCAAAAACCACTCAACCATCCTTGCCACTCACCTTGACCAGCTGCCACCCTTTCCACCTGCTCACTTACACACGTCTGCACTCACCCATTCATTCACACATTTACCCAAACACTCATTTACCCGTGACAATTCTCATCGATGTTGGAGCCATAAAACCATGTCCTTAGGCTTCTTGATGCCTCACATTTATTTATTGTTTTGTGTTTTTTTTTTCAAATTTAGAGTATCCAATTATTTTTTTTCCAATTAAGGGGCAATTTAGCGTCACCAATCCACCAACCCTGTACATCTTTTGGGTTGTGGGGGTGAGCCCCACGCAGGCACAGGGAGAATGTGCAAACTCCACATTTTGCAGAATTCGCAGGTTGCAGATGGGGACAGGAGCTATTCCCTCAACACCTAGTTGATACACCAGCAAGGCACCCTCACAAAACAGCAGACGTGCAAAATGTAGCTCACATCTCCACCCGAGCTCATCATACAAACCATTAGCTTGCTGAAAATGTGATTTTGCTGCCTTGGGCAGTATGGATGTGCTCCGCAGTATACACCATATAGATAGGTGAATTAATTAATTTTACACGGGGGAGTATTGATCAATGTCAGCCTCTCCCTCCCTCCCCATCCCGCACTCTCCCACCCTTCATTCTGCCTTTCCCAGCCATATGTATCATTGACCAGTTAAAGGCCTCAACAGGTCTAAGACAGACAGGCTGGCTGGTGTTTTAGGCTCCCACCATATTATGGGAAACTGTTCAGGGGTGGCTGAGGGGGTGGTGACCGGCCGCCCTGTGAGAAAAACAAAGGTAGTTTAAAGGGATTTATACTTGTATTGGTAAACATTAGAAATAAGGTATAGTTCTAACGTGTTTCATTTAATGTTTCAGAGCCTGGAAGGGTAAAACCTACAGTTGGATTCATACTGGACAAAGGTGTTTGTATGTGTGGGGGTTAGTTAAGTTCCAACTGCATTTCTATTGTGCTTAGAGAGCATTATGGCTTGAAGAACAAATAAAAAGCATAAGAATGTGGATAAAAGCAAATTACTGTGGATGCTGGAATCTGAAACAAAAGGGAAAATGCTGGAAAATCTCAGCAAGTCTGGCAGCATCTGTCGGGAGAGAAAAGAGCTAACGTTTCGAGTCCGATGACTCTTTGTCAAAGCTAGCAGACAGAGAGAGTGGGAAATATTTATACTGTGGAGTAGGAATGAAAGATGAGTCATAGTCACAGCTGTGGCTATTCACCACCCTCTGCTAGTAGAAATTTCTCGCACCTCAGTTTTAAATGACTGTCCCTTTGTCTTGTAGCTATTTCCCCTTGGTCGACGCTCTCCCACCAGTGAAAACATCTCACCATCTACCCCACCAAGCCCCCTAAAGATATTAGAAGTTTGAATAAGGTCACCCCTCAATCTTCTAAATTGCCAGGAATACAGATCCAGACTATTTAGGGCAACCCTATCATCCCAGGAATTAGCCTGGTGAATCTCCTCTGGCCTGCCTCCAATGTTGCTATATCCTTTTTTAGGTACAAGGACCAAAACTGTCTGCAGTATTCCAACTTAGGCCTCACCAGCATCACGTGCAATTGCAACAAAACCTCCTTATTTTTAAATACCAACCACTTTGCAATAAAGACCCAGGGTGAAATTCTCCGACCCCCAGCAGGGTCGGGGAATCGCCTGGGGCCGCCAAAAATCCCGCCCCCGCCGCGGCAGAGATTCTCCGCCACCCGGGAAGTGGCGGCGACGGAATCTCGCCACTCCGTTCGAAGAGGCCCCTGCGGTGATTCTCCGGCCTGGATGGGCCGAAGTCCCGCTGCTGGGAGGCCTCTCCCGCCGCCGAGGTTTGAACCACCTCTGGAACGGCGGGATCAGCGGTGCGAGCGGGCCCCGGGGTCCTGGGGGAGGGGGGGGGGGCGGGGGGCGATTGAACACCGGGGGGTGCCCCCACGGTGGTCTAGCCCGCGATCGGGGCCCCCCGCCCAGACTCCGGGCCAGTGCCCTGGGTGCACTATTTTCCTCAGCGGCTGCCACGGCCTTTGCCATGGCGGAAGCGGAAGAGAACCCCACATCACGCATGCGCCGGCAGTGACGTCAGCGGCCAGCTGCCGCTGACGTCACTGCCGGCGCATACGCCGACCGGCAAAAGCCTTTCAGCCAGCCCCGCTGCCGAGGGCGCCGGTTTTTTGCGCCAGTCTTCTGGTGCAAACCGCTCCGGCGCGGGGCTGGCCCCCAAAGGTGGGGAGAATTCTGCTCCTGCCAGGGCAGCACGGTAGCATTGTGGATAGCACAATCGCTTCACAGCTCCAGGGTCCCAGGTTCGATTCCGGCTTGGGTCACTGTCTGTGCGGAGTCTGCACATCCTCCCCGTGTGTGCGTGGGTTTCCTCCGGGTGCTCCGGTTTCCTCCCACAGTCCAAAGATGTGCAGGTTAGGTGGATTGGCCATGCTAAATTGCCCTTAGTGTCCAAAATTGCCCTTAGTGTTGGGTGGGGTTACTGTGTTATGGGGATAGTGTTGAGGTGTTGACCTTGGGTAGGATGCTCTTTCTAAGAGCCGGTGCAGAATCGATGGGCCGAATGGCCTCCTTCTGCACTGTAAATTCTATGTAAAAAGGGAGCACCCCAGTTACTAATCCTACCAGCAACTGGTTCCCCTGAGAATGAATTTGGGAACCTGTTTCTCCTCTGACAATTGAAGCTTTGTTTGTTGCATAATAAAAGAATGGTAGACTGCAGAGTTAATTCATTTCAATTTGTTGTACAATGGTGGTATTGTACATGTTTACTTGCTACATTTGCCTCTTTTGTCGCCATGCCAATTGTGCACATTCCTGAATACCTTTGCTCTTCGAATTGGAATATAATATTGTGATGACCTGCATTACGAACATACGAAATAGGAACATTGTCGGCCATTCGGCCCCTCATGTCTGCTCTGTAATTCAGCAAGATCATTGCTGATCTGTTGTGTTACGAATTCCACATTCGTATCTATCCCTGATCATCTTTGATTCCCTTGTCAAACAAGAAGCTATCTGCCGCCACCTTAAAAACCTCCCGCCTCCACCGTCTTTTGAGGCAGAGGGCGCGATTCTCCGGACTCACGACGCATCGGAGAATAGCAGGCGGCGCTAATCTTTACGGCCACGCTGGTCCGACGCCCTCCTGCTATTCTCCCCCTCCCCACGGCCGCCCCCCGACACGAATCGCTGCTCACCGTTTTTTTACGGCGAGCAGCGATTCTCCCCAGCCGATTTCCAAGGCCTTTACGGCCGTTTTTACAAACTAAAAACACACCTGCTCTCACCGTTCGTAAAAACGGCCGTAAAGTGCCGTTCTGGAGAACCATGGCACCGAAGGGTGCCATGGGCCCGCGATTGGTGGGCACCGATCGCGGGCAGCGGGTACTTACCCCACGCACTCTTTCTTACTCCGCCGCCCCGATGGATCCGTCCGCGGGGCTTCAGAGGGCCATAACGGCCCGTGCATGCGCGGGTTTCACGCATATGCGTGAGAACGTCATCCGCGCATGCGCGGGTTGGAGTCGTCCAATCCGCGCATGCGCGGCTGACGTCATCATACGCGTCAGCCGTTGCTAACTTTGGCGCGCGGGCTTAGCGAAATTCATTAAGCCCGCGATGCCAGAGTTCACGGCCGCGCGATGCTAGCCCCGACCGGGGAGCAGAATCGGTTCCCGGTCGGGGGCGCGGAGGCTGCCGTCAAACACGGCCGGTTTCACGGCAGCCTTCACGACTCTCCGCATTTGCGGAGAATCGCGCCCAGAGAGTTCCAAAGTTGCATTCGCGATAGGAATCTAGTAAACCTCCTCTAACTGTCTCCAACACATTTACATCCTTCCTGAAATAAGATGACCAAAACGGCACACAGTATTCGAGATGAAGTCTAACCAATGCCCTATATAACTGAAGCATAACATTCTTAATTTCATGTTCAATTCCTCTCATAATAAAGGATAGCAGTCCGTTAGCCTTTGTAATTACTAACTGTACCAGCATTCTAACATTTTGTGACTCATGCACTAGAACACCCAGATCCTTCTGTGCCTTGAAATTCTCAAGCCGTTCTTCATTTAAGTAATCCTCTGTTTTTTTATTTTTCCTGCCAAGGTTACAGCCATTCTCAAAAGAGTTGAAGCCATCTGCATCTTCAGTTTTGAGTTAAATTACAAAGTTTCTATAATAATAGACAGGGCAGCACAGTGGCACAGAGGTTTAGCCCTGCTGCCTCACGGCGCTGAGGTCCCAGGTTCAATCCCGGCTCTGGGTCACTGTCCGTGTGGAGTTTGCAAATTCTCCCTGTGTTTGCATGGGTTTCGCCCCCACAACCCAAAGATGTGTAGGTTAGGTGGATTGGCCACGCTAAATTGCCCCTTAATTGGAAAAAATTAATTGGGTACTCTAAATTTAAAAAAAAATAATAGAGGACGGTATGTGACGCAGTGGTTAGAATTGGAACTGCAGCGCTGAGAACCTGGGTTCGAATCCGTCACCATCTGTTTGGAGTTTGCACATTCTCCCCATGTCTGCGTGGGCTTCACCTCTACAGCCCAAAGATGTGCTGGTTAGGTGGATTGGTCAAGCTAAATTGCCCCTTAATTGGAAAAGAAAAATAATTGGCTGCTCTAAATTAAAAAAAAAAGTTTCAATAATAATAGAAGATAGTGCAAAATAGCACTCCAGGGCCAATGGTTGGTTGATCTGTCATGCTTACTGTGCTGTGTTTTCAAATGTGCAATACCAGACTGCAGTGTAGTCAGGTATTCAGTAACAAAGGATGTTATTCTGTAGATTGCTAAACCGAAGCAAAGTTCAATTTGATACTTTACAGCCTCCCTCTTCTTGCATGAGCTATGTAGGCTGGGCACTGCACTATGTATTGAATTGAGAATTTGCATTCAACCAACCAGATTTATTTTGCACAGACTAGCTCTCATCGTCGGGGGAAGAAGATTGTTATTCTTACTGTATATTGTGATGTTGTCCTCTCTTCACATTATTCATTTTTAAAAAATATGTATTTTGTGTGTTTTCTATCCATGGATGTGATTTAATGGCCTAGTTGCCCCGATTTGGTGACTCCACGGGCCTGCTTAATCTCGTGAGAGGTTGTGATGCCCGGAACGCCTCACAAGATCTAATGAGATCTTGTGAGATGTCACAACCTGGATCTTGCCCTCACTGGGAGAGAATCAGATGAACATATTTAAATAAGTAATTAAGCTAATTTAAATATGTCTGGGCTGTATTCTCCCGAGGCACGGGAACTCCTAACAGCCTCGCCTGGGAGACCTCGCCATGGTGCCGTTTAACACTGGTGCACACAAACGTAGACATGACACCTGGGGATGTCTCCCAGGCCATTGGATGTCCCCGGGTGGTCGGACTCTGGGCAGTGTGGTTGGTATTCTGGCACTCCCACTGGCACCTGGGCACCTTGGCATTGCTAGCCTGGTACCTTGACATGGCCACCCAGGCAGTACCACCCTGACACTGCCAGAATGCCTGGGTGATACTGCCAGACTTGCAGGGGCACTGCCAGGGTGCCAGACTGGCGGCGCCAAGGTCCCTGGATACCAGGTTACCCATGCCAGGGATTGGGCCCAGGCGTGCCCTGCACTTAAGAGGTCGGGTGAGGTCACCCTAAGAGGTATGTTAGGGCAGTAGGGTGTTGAAAGGTCAGGGCAGCAATTAAAAATGCGCCGAACAGGCGGTGGAATGTGGGACTAGGGGCTTTTCACACTAACTTCATTTGAAGCCTACTTGTGACAATAAGCGATTTTCATTTCAATTTATTTTTTCATTTTCAAATGGTGCCTCAATCCACGTGTCACCTTCCTGCACTGACGAGCTGAGCTGAGTTTGTCAGTGCAGAAAATGAGGTAAGTGTGGCATTGACGGGGCATTCCTGGCTGAGGCGGAAGATAATGGCAGAGTCCTGTTAGATGGTGGGGCCTTTCTTGGTGCTGCAGACGTCGAGAAACATTCCATTATACATGACCAAAATGGGACTCTGGTTTTTTTGCATTAAATCGCGCATCATATGTTACAGAATCACAGAACTGTTATGGTGTAGAAGGAGGCTACTTGGCCCATTTTGTCTGCACCGGCTCTCCAAATGAGCATTATGGCTTTGTGCCATTCCCCAGCTTTTTTCCCCATACCCCTGCACATTGTTCCTGTTCAAGTACTTGTCTAATGCCCCTTGAATGTCTTGATTCTAACCTACCTCCACCATATAACCAGGCAGTGCATTCCAGACCGAAGCACTCACTGTGTGAAAAATATTTGTCTCACATCACATTTGCTTCTTTTGCAAATAACTTCAAAACTGTGCCCTTTCAGTCTTGATCCTTTTACGAGCTGGTACAGTTGCTCCCTATCTACTTTTTCCAGCCACCTGATGATTTTGAACATCTCTATCAAACCTCCTCTCAGTCGTCTTCTCTCCAAGGAGCAGTCCCAACCTCTCCAATCTGTCCTCATAACTGAAGTTTCTCATCCCTAAAACCATTCTTGTAAACTTCTTCTGCACTCCCTCCAATGCATTTGCATTCTTCCTATCGTGTGGTGTCCAGAATTGTACATAATAATCCAGCTGAGCTCTAACTAGTGTGTTGTATAAGTTCAACATAACCTTCTTGCACTTGTACTCTAACTCTTGCTACCCTATTACTAAAGCCCAGAATACTATATGCTTTATTAACTGCTCTCCACCTGTCCTGACAACTTCAATGATCAATGTACATATACACCCAGATCCCTCTGCTCCCACACCCCTTCAAGAATTATTTCATATTCTCTTTCCATGTTCATCATGCCAAAGTGCATCACCTCACTTTTGTTTGCATTGAACTTGATCTGCCACCTATTAGCCCACTCCGCCAATTTGTCTATGTCCTTTTGAAGTTCTACCCTGTCCTCTTCACAGTTTACAATACTTCCAATTTTTGTGTCATCTGCAAACTTTGAAATTGTCCCTTGCACATAGTGATCTAGACTATTAATATATATCAGGAAAAGCAAGGATCCCAATAAAGGTAAAAGTAAAGTCGCCATAGTCCCAGATGACCAGAGGCTGTCTTCCCTTTTGAGTAGGAGAGCTGACTGGTGGTGATTTAACCTGAGGATCACCACACCTCAGACGAGAGGCAAGGTTAAGAATGCAGAATCTTCATGAATAACCACCAATTCAGACCCCAAGAAACACCACTACAAACCTTCATTTAGCCTGAAAAATATACATTATTCTCTGCTTCCTATCATTCAGCCAATTTTGTGTCCACTTTGCTACTGTCTATTTATTCCATGAGCTATACATTTTCTCACAAGTCTGTTGTGTGGCACTGTATTGAATGTCTTCTGAATGTCCCACGAGATGTACACCACATCAATTGAATTAGCCATATTGACCCTTTCTGTTACCTCTTCAAAAAACTCCAGCAAGTTATTCTAACATGATATCCCCTTTAGAAATCCATACTGGCTCTTCCTAATCAACTCCCATTTTTCCATGTGATCACTAATTATATCCTGATTAATTGTTTCTTTAAGCTTTCCCACGACTGATGTTAAACCTGTAATTGCTGGGACTATCCTTACAATCTTTCCGGAACAATTGCAGTTCTCCAGTCTCCTGGCACCTCCCCTGAATCTAGGGAAGACTGGGGTATCATGGCCAGCACCCCTACAACTCCCATTCTGACTTCCTTCACTATCGTTAGATGCATCTCATTGGGTGCCTTGTGAACTTTCAGTACTGACAGTCGATCCAACACTTACTCTTATCAATTTTGAATGCTTCTCAGGAAATAATTTCATCATCTGTCACCAGGTCCTGGGTGACATCTACCTCCTTGGTAAAGACAGATGCAAAATATTTGCATACCTCAGCTATGCTTCTTTCCTCCATGTGTAAATTCCCTTTAGGGTCCCCAATAAGCCCTACTCCTCCATTTACCACCATTTACTATTTATATGCAATGGAAAATTGTGAAAAATGAAAATGTTTTATTCAAAAACCATGGACAAATGTTTATTTGTATCTGTCATCTTACATAAGAACATAAGAACTAGGAGCAGGAGTAGGCCATCTGGCCCCTCGGGCCTGCTCCACCATTCAATGAGATCATGGCTGATC